>NC_139483.1:4780222-5380222 GCF_008360975.1 Lichenostomus cassidix
AAATCCAAAGTGCATTTGCCAGGAGGCAGAAATTCCTGCAGCTCTCCTTCAAGCCTTGCTAGGCACTGGGGAGCACATTGCCAAAGGCTCCCGGTGTGTTTGTAAAAACTGCCTGCTCATTTTTGAAGGTCGGATGTGCCTGGAGGGTGTGGAGGGGTCTGACGTGACCACGGAGCAGAAACCTGAACAGAAAGGGGAGGAGGCAACAACATTGGAAGCGAAAATATTTCACGCTTGGCAGCGTGCCAACGACAATGGTTTGCAGGAAACATTTCAGTCCCAGCAAGGTGTAGGGAGTTTTTTCCTTTCCCCTCTAGTTAATGACCTTGCCTCGGTGCACGGTGGGGCCGGGGTCCCGCTCTGTCCCATCCTGGCTGGCAGTGGGATGCACAAAGCCGCCGCAGTGTCCGGCGGTGCCGGGGGCTCCTCGGGCCGGGGCAGCGGCGCGGTGCCAGCCCGGGCCGGTTCCTGTGCTTACGTCCCGCGGGCGTGTCCCTTAAATCCCGCACGGGAGCGGCGCGGGGCAGCCGAGCGCCGGCGGAGCCCAGTGGAGCGGTGGCAGCGGAGGAGAGATGGCCTCGGTGGGTCCCTCTGCAGCCTCCACGCAGCCCGCCCTGCCCTCCGGACCCGCCGTCTTCAAAACCATCCCCTACGCCTTCATCCTGCCCGAGATTGTGAGTATGCCCGGCTCCGCTGCCTCGCGGCACCCGCTCCTGGCTAAAATCCCCCAACGCCATCCTGAAGGCTCCATTAGTGGGAAGTAACGTCTTGTCTTTGGGCTTATGCTGAATGCACAAAGGTGGTATTCCTGGTGGAACGGCTCGAGGACAAGGTACACTGCGGCTCCATCACAGAGCCTGTGTGAAGGTTGCTGGCTGCCCTGGGCTTGAGAGAGGCTGAAGAGCTGCTGGCTCCTCCAGGGCAGAGGCAGCTTTTGTTATGTAGAAATGGCTTGAAAATCAAAGGAATTTTGCTCTCTGTATCAAGTCTTTCCAGGGGTTGAAGACAGTTGGGTGTGATATTCCATGTTTCTTTCAATTGTTTCTGGGTCCAGAGGGCATCCAGTGGGACTGGCCAAGATAGCAGCTCGTGTACTTTGTCATGGTGCACGGGCTGGCAATCCCCACACGCCGTGCTCCACAGGCACAAGCCCTGCCTGCGGTGGGCTCAGCTCCCTGCTGGAATTCCAGGGGTTTCACCCACCGGAACTGGGATGGCACAGGCTCATCCCGATAACCCTGTGTGCTGTTTGTGCTCTGTAAATATTTTGGGTGGATCCAGAGCGAGCCACTCACTCCACGCTGGTGCATGGAGCTGACAGGAGACTTCCTCACGCTGCGATTCCAAGCCCCGGAGATTAACGAGGGGCAGGGCTGGGCTGAGGTGGCCGTTCACTTATCCCAGATAAAAGCACATTTTCTGGCTTCTCCACCTCATCCCTCGGGGTGAGACGTTTCCTTGCTTGGAAGGCGGTAGCAAACCCTTCCCTTTTCTATGAACACTCATTTCCCATGAGTGATCAGGCAAACTGGTGCCAGCTTGCCAGCTGTCGCGACAGGATGCTCTGGGAAAGATGCAGGGATTCCGCTGGCTGCTGTGGTCAGCCCACGAGGGAGATGAAGAGGGAATTGGGGAGGAAAAAGGCCTTTCCTCATCCCACGCTCATCAGAGGCGCCTGTTTGTCCGCGGCAGGTCTGCGGGACTTGGGTGTGGATCCTCGTCGCTGCTACCTCCGTTTCCTTGCCGCTGCTGCAGGGATGGGTGATGTATGTGTCCCTCACCTCCTGCCTCATCTCCCTGCTGCTCCTCTTGAGCTACCTCCTCGGCTTCCACAGGAACAGCGAGAACTGGAAAGTGCTGGTAAGGAGCGGATGGAACAAGGGCAGGTGCTGGTAGCAGCAGTGTGGGCATGGGACCACTCCTTGTTGACCCTCCAGCCCTTTCCTCCTTTTGCCTGGACTGGCAAGTCCAGGGGAGCTCTGCTGTGAAACAATCTGCCTGGGTGTGTTTGGTCCCAGCCCTATGCAGGTATGTGTCCCCCTTTGGAGCACTCACAGGTGCCTTGCTTTGCAGGACAGTTTGTACCACGGCGCCACAGCCATTCTGTACATGAGCGCCGCTGTCCTGCAGGCCAACGCGACCATCAACTCTGAGTCCAACCCCAACGGGCCACTCAACTACCAACTCAACAGCGCCGCATCGGTGAGTCCAGAGCACCCTGCCAGGCTGCAGAACACACAGTTCCTCCTGGGAGAGGCAACAGCACGTGCTAAAGCCACAGCAGAGCCGCCCCAAGCCCAGCAGTGTCACACTGGGCAGAGCTTCAGCTCCTCACCTCTGTGGGTCATGCAACCAGTGTCAGCTTCTCAGGGTCCACCAGTTTGTGGACACCTTTGCATGGCTGGATCCTGGGAAAAGCTGGGGGCTTTGCCTTTCCTTTGAGGCTGGAGAGAGCTCTAGGCTGGGAGGCTTCCCCAGGCTGAGAGCACTAAGAGGGGGTGGTGTTTGCCAGCTGACTCTTCCTCTTCTTCTTCTCCTCATGCAGTTCTTCGCCTTCCTCACAACCTTCCTGTACATCCTGCATGCCTTCAGCATCTACTACCAGTGATCCTGGCAGCACCGAATTCACCTTTGCAGGACGAGGGCTTTCCCAGCAGGAGGGACCCTGCTGTCTTCCCAAGGTGTCCCTACCCCAGCCCTGTCACCGGGCCTCAGGACCGAGGGTCCTTTTGCACTTCATCACAGATGGGATTTTGCTGACACATGTCAGTGTGCCTGTGGGACATTTCCTGCCTTGCCCAGGGGCTATGCAAGGGGAGGGACTGGGTGCAGCCTCCAAGCCTCCAACTCTGACATGCCACCAAATATTGACAACCAAGGGGAAGGGAAAAAAAAAAATCACTGTTCCTTCAGCAAACAATCTCCCTTCTTATGTTATTTGCCCTTCTCTCGTTCAGCTACATCCCTCCCCAACACCAATTCATAAGAATGATACAAGATTATGTTTCTTGACTTTCAGATGGTTTCATTTGGTAAATGCTGTATTTGGAATAAAGTGTCAACTGACAGATTTTGACTGCTCTATAAGCTGTGTTCATTGAACAAGCTCACTTTACTCCCCAACAGTTAGAAAAGAAAATGTTTGCTTAGAAAGCTACAACAGATTTTAAACAAGTAAATCATAGAACTCATACGAAATTTCTAGATGTAGTATAAAACTACAGCATGAAAAGAATGATTACAACAGGTATTTACAGCAGTCCTCCTCCCGTGTCTCCTGATTCCCATAACAAAACCTGCAGCTGCAGAGTCCAGGCACTGGCACCGCCGTCACGGAGCACTGGTGTTACTGGTGTCCCTCCTCCATACCCTCAGCCTCGGAGTGACTGGAAGGAGCTCCCTCCTCTCCCTGCTCCCGGGAATCCTGTGCTCGTGGGATAGCGTTGGCCCGCAGCACATCCAGGTAGAGCAGGTAGTCCTGCAGGCAGGCTGGCAGCGGCAATTCCCGGATCACGCGCTCCGAGCGCAGGCGCTCGCTGCCCAGCAGGGACCGGATCTCCAAGCGGCACAGATGGGACAGGGAAGGGAGGAAGGCTGGAAAATTAAACCCCGAGTCAAACACTGTAAGAGCAGCTCTTACAACACAAATATATTTACTAAGGAAAAAGGAAATAAATAGAGAACTTCATCTCAATTTCCCCAAATAACCCCTTTTTTAAACTCCAAAAACATTCCTCATTTGCTTCAAACATTCATACAAAGGAAGTATTATTAAATAACATTATCACTTGGACAATTTTAAAATTATTGCAGACCCTTTTAAAGAAGAATTTTCTTTGAAAGGAATCATTAACAGAGACATGTGAGTGCAATTTTTCAGCCGCATAACACATGACCTGCATTTCTGAAGGGGGAAGAATCAAAAATTCCTGCACAACCAATTGAACCTTTTTGGCTGGCTACATTTCGGTTATATTTTATTTTTATGGTTTTCATTTAATTCCTGTCCAATGCTTATATAACAGGACAGGGACTTCATTGGAAATACAGATCAAATTTAAAAAATAAGACTTAACAAAGTCCTATTACCATCATCTCCTAAATCTCTCCACCTGCAGCCCAGAATCTGGATACACAGAGATGTTTTTCTCCTGCCTGTATTGCTTACCAAAGTGGCTCTTGGAAGTCCAAGTGAATTTCTCCTTGTATTGGGAAAGGTGCTGCTCCACAACTGGAGGAAGTCTACTCCAATTCATGAACTCCAGGATGAAGTTAAAGACATCCTCGCTCATGCGGAAAATCCTGTGTAACAAAAACTCCCCTAAAATACCTTTTAAAAGTATTTGTGGATTACAGGATAAAACAGCAAAAAGCATCACGTGTGATACAAAAGGACAGTGAGATTTGTTCAGTCACCGAGTTGCAAATTTGTAGTGTGTTTACTACAGCCAGCAGAAAATACAAATACTTCACAACTCTAAATCTAAGTTTAATCCTGTAGTAGTATTTAATCCTAAATATGAAACAACACCAAGCCACTACTTGTATGTGGAAAAACTTAAATAATTAAAAAAAAAAAAGTCCGACTGGAATTTTTGCCACATTGTGTTAAACAAAACAGTCTCAAACTGCATCCGTTTCCTCTCCTCCCAGCCTTGGCCCAGCTTAATTTCCCATTTGTTTCCCATTCCTCCTGACCTATTTCTCCCATTGGAATTTCTTCTTAACATGGCTGTAATTAAGTATCACACACACAATTCACAACTAAATTTGGGGGGTTAATAAGAGATGTTTGATATAAATTTGGGAGGTGATGCTAAATTGCTACCCCAGGGAAAGGCAACTTCCAGTCTGGCTTTCTTCCTAGATAAAACTGTTTTACTGCCTCCAGACATTGCGTGTGAATGATTTATTTCAGACTTTCCACAACCCCTCCTGTTCCTGATGGTGGCAACTGATTATCAAGGGCCATCCTGTGAAAGCCCTCCTTCAGTAGCAGCTTTGCACATTAGCATGTGGTGTTTAAGCAAACAAGACAAGGCTCCCTGCTCACTAGAACCTGCATATGAAATTCACAGGGTCGAAGCCAGCCAGGAGCAGGCAGGGCAGCCATTCCTTGTATTCCTTCTGCACCGTGCTGCAGGAGTGGATGAACTCCATTAAATCCTCCACCGAGGGCAGAGAACAGCCCAGCCTCAAGAAGCGACGGAACAGAGCAAACTTCTTATGGCGCAGGCAGTGTGCCAAGTTAATCCCATGCAGGGTGATCCCATACTTGAGGAGAACATCAACGAACTGATAAAACCTGTGAGCAGGAGAAGGAACAGGACATCCTGTGAGCTTTCCTTCTTTTTAACATCCAGTTTATTAACAGGATAAGGACTGAGATGATGACAGAAAATTAGCATTGCTTTTTAGTGATTAGATGGCGTATTACTTTACAGAAGTGGTGATGTGTGTTACCTGCCTTGTTCACAGGACATTCCAGCAATCACCTGCTCTGCATCCCTTCCTAAATTATTTATTATAAAGCAACACTGGGACAGAAAGGGAAAAATGGTGTCCAAGGATTTTTAAAGGACACTTCCAAGGAGCGTGCCAGGAACTAAACTCATTAACAAACCTCATTAATTTAAATGGCAGCACCTAAGCCACAAATAAATTTCAATCCACGTACATGAAATCATCTGTTAAAATCTGAGAAGTTTTAAAAGCCATTATTGAAGATGTTTTCCTTAGTGCAGCACGTGAGCCACATTCCAGGACTTCACATTAATATTCCCAAGGAGCAATATTAATGAGGAGTGTCTGCAGAGGGAGAACACACTGAAATTCTGAAATATATTAAATGATAGACAGCAATTGAGAGAGGAATGGGGGAAATGGCACGTTTAAAATAAGTAAAAGCTGATGCAACTATGAATAATTTCAAAACAGAAGAGGCTTGCTCACTCCTTTTGGAAGATCATGCACATGGGGGACCTGCAGCCGAAGTCCAGGCACTCCTGAGCATCTGGGCTGAAGCCGTGCTTGAGCAGCATTTCCAAGCACTCCCCGTCCCCGCCGTACAACGCGGAGTACACGGGGCTCACTTTGCCCTCGCCCTTGTCACAAGCCCGGTCAGTGATTGGAATCAGCAACTCCAGGATCCTGCAGATATTTAAAACCACTGTTTTATACAATACACTTATACAGTTATTAATTTTAAACACGCGGTCATTTTTCCACAGGGCCATTTCAACTTTGGAAGAAAATAGTGATTTTCACTCCTTTCATAACCTTTATAATTCCATACACAGACAAACATCCTGGCAAACATTGTGCTTTGGGATGGATTTGGGCCGGAAATAAGTATTTTAAACCAAACCAGGGACAGCTACTTCTGATTATCCAACAATTCTTTTTACAGCATCAGAACACCACTGCACACTAAATCCTGACTTCCAGGAAGTTTGGAAGCAAACTGGAAATGTGAATTGCAAATGAAATTAATACTTAGTTTTGTGGAACAGAAAAATCATTCTGTTCACACCCCAGGCCACATCACATTAATGACCAACACCAGTTCCTTTGCTGCTGGAATTTACTGGTGCTGCTTAAGGGTTGCCAGTGATGTATCATCATTTATGCATTTTAAGTGCTGTCAATGTGTGAATCATGAAGTTCCTGAGAGATCCTTCTTCCCAGTGGTCTACTCCCAAAACTTCCTTCCACTCTTGGCTCTCTGCTGTGGAACTAACTTGTATCTCTGATATTGGGCAAAGCTACAAATGCATCTCCGGAAGATTAAAGAAACTGTTTTGTGGCTTTGATTTTTGTGGCCAGTCCAGCTAATTTAACATTTGTATATAATTACTTCTGCTACTTATTAATGGTTAGAAATATAATTCTAATTAGCAGCTGTTCATGTCATGTATAATGTATACCAATGTAATTTATATTTTTGAATGGGAAAGTAATACGGCCATGCAGTGAATTGGTATCTGGTTCAGCACTGTGGAAAACCCTCTAAACTCATTAGGATATGGATCAAACCCAGGTTAGATAATGAAATAGAAAATCATGTAATCATAGAATGTTCGAGGTTGGAAGGGACTTTAAAGGTAATCCACTTCCACCCCCTCCCATGGGCAGGGACACCTTCCACTTTCCCACTGTGATCCCATGACATGGGATTTTTGGCACAAGTTGTTTCAGTGCTGGTACAGGGACACTCATGTCCATGAGCCAGAGGGACTTTTATTCTCTAATCTGAGATATGCTCCAATCAGGGAATCCCAGAATGGTTTGGGTTGTAAGGGATTTTAAGGATCATCTCGTTCCACCCCCCTGCCATGGGCAGTGACACCTCCCACTATCCTATTGTGATCCCATTGTGATCCCATGACATGGGATTTTTGGTACAAGTTATTTTAGTATTGGTACAAGTCCACGAGTCAGAGGGACTTTTATTCTCCAATTTGGGATAGTCTCAAATCAGAGAATCCCAGAATGGTTTCAGTTGGAAGGGATTTTAAGGATCATCTCATTCCACCCCCTGCCATGGGCAGGGACACCTCCCACTATCCCAGGTTGCTCCAAGCCCTGTCCAACCTGGCCTTGGACACTCGCAGGGATGGAGCAGCCACAGCTTCTCTGGGCAACTTGTGCAGGGCCTTACCACCCTCACAGGGAAGAACTTCCTCCTAATATCCATTGTAAACCTATTCTCCATCAGTGTGGAAGAAACTACTAACAGACATTTAAAATTTTAAAATAATTCGGACTTCTAAACTACAAATCAGTTTGAACACTCAATTTTTCTTCCTTTTAGGGCTGAACTTCCTCCTTTGGGGATCAAATTTGTGTGACCAGGACCTTCTGTCTGAATGCCTTTGTAACCACCTACTTTGCATGGCCCATCTCAGCTGCTGCATGAATGGGTAGCTGCCAGCAATCCTCGTTGCAGTAGAGGTTTGGGTCTGCCCCTGCTGCCAGCAGTAGCTCCACACAAGCCAGGTGTCCCTCCTGTGCAGCAATCAGCAGGGGAGTGGCTCTGTCCTTGGCCTGGCAGTTGACGTCTGCACCTGACACAAAACAAAACCAAAGGAACTGTTCATCAGTCATTATTTTTCACAGCGTGGCTCCAAACTCAGCAACTTTTCCACAGCAATAAGGAAATTAAACCTGTAAAACTGGGAATTACTACATGAAAGAGCAGAGTTAAAATTGCATTTAGGGAGAGATGATGGAAGGGCAGCAAGGGAAATGAAGGATCACAGTTACCATGGGACAGAAGAAGCCGCAGACTCTCCAGCCTGCCATACTGAGCAGCCACAAACAGAGGGGTAATTCCAAAGTCATCGCGACAGTCCTTGCTGGCCCCTTTCTCCAGGAGCATTTGCATTATCTCAGTGGAACCCTGAAAGAAATGGTTTTATTTTTAACCAACAGGAAAGCGAGGAAATTACATATTCTGTTTTTCTATATGATCCAAATAGAAATAAGTAAAACCACAATATATTCAATATTCTTAAGATGCATTTAAAAATCAATGGTAAAAGAAATCAGACAAGTTCAAATTGATCACTTTTGCTCATTTACATGATAAACCCATTTAATTACCACCTGTATGTGTTAGAACGATTAAGCCAACACATTTCTAAGTACAAGCTTATGACTGCTAGGGTAGGTTACAAAAAACTACCTGATACAAATGCAATAATTATTAAATAAATAATTATCCTTCAGAATATAACAGTTACATGGAATTTATATGATGTGCTCACAGGTTACCTGAAAAGAAGCTTGGTGCAAAGAATTCCATCCAGACCAAGAATGAGAACCTTCAACATTTGCTCCGTGTTGGAGCAGAAACTTGACAACCTCTGTGTGCCTGTTTTCAACAGCTTCCATAGAACAGTAATTGAAAATAAAAAAGAAAAGAAAAATAATTTTCATTGAAGAATTTTAAAAAGAAATAGTTTAAGTATTTGGATTTAAGAGCTCAGAAGGTCTCACTGACAACTTCCTGAAACAATGATCATAATTCTTTTAAATTTGCCCATTATATACTTTTGTATTTAGATCCCCAAAACAGTGCTGGAGAATGGAAATGATGCCCAAATTCCCCCAAACTTGGAAAAGACTTGGAAACAAAGGTAACATGGCACCCATGAGGTCTGGGTACAGAGGTGAGGATATCAATAAACATATTTACTCAGATGATTTAGACCCTCAGGATTCACCATAACAGAAGTTTTAAACATTTAATTATGTCAAACATAAACCACAGGAAAAATAATGGACCTTAACTGCCAAATTAAGAATGTCAAAAATATGTCTTTTGACATAAGAATTATGGAGGAATTAGAAAACTCAAAAATACTTTCAACAGCCTCATACAGCCTGTACCTGCTAAAGTTTGTCTATGCTTGTTGCAGAAAACCAGTTTACTTTTACAATTTTGCTTCAAAACACTGTCTGAAGCACATTTACCCACGAATAAAAGGTCATTTCCACACCCACTCCATCTCTGAGTCTAAAACCTGACATTCAGGCTACAAAAAGATGGAACATGGCAGGCAGTGAAGGAACTCCGGTGAGTTCAAACTTTGAGAAACTCGAGTTTAAACTGGTGAGTTTACACTCCTTGGGATTTGAGGAAAGCTCGTGTCACCTAGGAAGAGCGGGGTGGTGGCAGATTCGGTGGTGACGTTGTCGAGGTCAGCCCCAGCTTCCAGGAGAACACGGAGACATTCCACAGAGCCGTGACGGGCCGAGAGGTGCAGAGCACACAGCCCTTCAAACGTCCTCGAGTGGATGTAGTCATCAGCTGGGGCTGCACAGGAGCATAATGAGGGGGGAAAAGGGGTATTTAGCAGTGGATTGTAAAATGCAATCACTTTAAGAAAATAAGAGTGTTATTTGAGATGTGTGGCATACGGAACATCCATGAATGTGCTGTTATCATCTCAAAACTCACTCGTGAACCACAACACGCCAATTTCTCTTTACCACAGCTGTGAAACCACACAGAAAATCCCCAAACAAGAGTATGATAAATGTATGTAGATTTTCTTTTCTATGAGAGGGTAATTTAGCAGAAAACCACCATTTTCCATTCCTTACCTGTATCAATGAGCAGCTTCAGACACTCACTGGAGTTGTGCGCTGCCGCTTCATGGATGGGCAACCACCTCCTGTTATCCGGGACATCGACGCTGTATCCCCGATTAATTAATTCCCTCAGTATTTCAACATTTCCTTCCCTGGCTGCCAGGCCCACGGCTGAGCACCGGTCAGAATAGGCTTCTGTGAAATCCATCCCTGGCGTGGAGATCTGCAGGACGAGGGAAAGAGCAGAGGGGAAACAACAGAGAGATGTGTTGGTACCATATAGATCTGAGGGGGTTTTATTTGTTTTGCAGAGGATTTGGTTTGTAGGGAGATGGTGGTTCGGGGTGGGGACTGGGGCAGGTATTTTGTGGGGTTTGGGGCAAAGTGGTTGTTTTGGAGGTGGCTGTTTGGGGAGGTGGTTGGGGGTTTAAGGGGAGGTTGTGGAGGTGGATGAGAGATGGTTGTTTATGGGTTCGGGGGTGGTTGTTTGTGGGGTTTGGGGGGATATGGTTGTTTGCAGGACTGGGTGGGAGAGGTGGGTGCCCGGGGATGGGTGTTTGTGGGTTTGGGATGTGGTCGCTGGTGGGATTAGGGGGCAGACGGTCGTTGTTGGGGTTTGGGAGGCCGTGCGGGCCGCCGAACAGCTGCCCGGTGCCGTCACGGCCCGGAGCCCCGCGAGGCCCCGCCGCCGCCTCACCACCCCGGGCCGCCGCAGCCGGGGCCGCCCCGCCGCTGTGCGCAGGCCCCGCCGGGCCGGGCCGCCATGTGGGTGTTCGGCTACGGCTCCCTCATCTGGAAGGTGGATTTCCCCTACCAGGAGAAGCTGGTGGGGCGAGTGCGGGGCTACAGCCGGCGCTTCTGGCAGGGCAGCACCGACCACCGCGGGGTGCCGGGCAAGGTGAGGCGGGCGCGGGGGAGCGCGGCGGGCCGGGCCCTGCCCACGGCCGGAGCCACCGCGAGGGCTGCGAAACCCCACCGACAACAGAAAGCGCTTTAAACGGCGCTCGGAAATGTCCCGAGCTGTCATTTAGGGCCTTAGGTGCCGGCGGGTGTCAGGCTGGGCACAAGGAATAAGGAAAGCCAGAATTGTTGGTCTAAGTAACCCCCCCAGCTGAATTTCAGCTTATTTTACTCTCAGGCGAAAACTCGTGGATTAGGAAATACTTAAAGCTCTAAGATTCTTTACAGTTTGGAAAAGGAGGAAAAGAAACAAAGCCAGCGAGAAAAAGAAACCAAAATTTCAAAGTAAGCATTCCCAATGTCGTGTATTTTTAAGCCACGGGGGTGAGGACAAGGTACAACCTGCACCCAGGTAACTCCACTGCACACCTGGATTACGGCTTTAAAAGAGAAAAAGCATCAGGATTATTTTTTAAAAACAGCTTGCTGCAAAAAGGTTTCATCGAGATAGAAATGACACTCGTTAGAACCTCAAACACCATAAAATTGTTTGCACGGAGCTCAAAGATAACACAGCTGAAGCCACCACTGACACGTTAAAGAACACCAACAGGGAAAAAACAGTTCTTACAGATATACAGCAAATTACGTGTTAGCTGTATTTAAAAATATTTTCAGAGGATTATTCCCAGTAGTACAAACAGTAATTAAGTCCTCTGATCAATAAGTATTTATGTTTGCTTCACAGTGTTTGTTCTGGGTAGTTCCAGGCAAGACAAGGACTCTGCAAACCGATAAACTAAATATCCTGCTTTTCCTTAGGCAAACAGATCCTTCCTCCATCACACAACCCACCTGAACATGAAGTTCTCCCCAGTACTTCCCTTGATATTAAATCAAATAAAATTTAAATGAAATTTAGTGAATTTAGGTTGCAGTTACAGGCATTCCAGGCAGGAATAAGAAAGTTGTTTTTCACCACAGAATAGCTCTAGTCCATAATTCTCAAAAATCTTTGTGACCCATTATGAGTGTACAAGTCAGAGAAGTATCAATGGCTATGGAAAAAACATTCCAAAAGGAACGCCTAAGTTATCTTTGATGAATCATGGGAACAGACTCGTTTCTCCTCAGGAAATAGGAATTATTTAGTGTTCAAGTAGTTTGGTTGCCTTTTTTGTCAGTCAGATCAGGAGTAACTGGCTTGTGCTGGAGGAGAACTAATGATGCCAAAACCAGCAATTTTAAACTGCAGGTGTAGTTCAATGTAGGGTTTTATGTTTTAAAGTTTTATACAACAAATTTCAACTATTTTATTTCCAGAATTTACAGACTGGCTTCTTTCTTTTTCCTGTAAGAATTAACTTACTGGGAAAAACAAGCCAAGTGTCAGATATCCTCCCTCTGCCCAGTGAGGCTCCAAGGCCTCCCTGAGAACAGTTTCACATTAATGAAACTCGTAATTTTCACTGTTACTGTATTGTTAATTAATTTTCAGTGTTTTGAACAGAACTAGAATTGAGTCTGGACAGCACATGTAAGGCAAGGACATTCAAACCCTCCCCATTTCTGACTGCCCTTAATTTAACTTCTGTGTCACAGACAGTCCAACCAGAACTTAACATTTTGTTTATCAAAGTTCATCTAAAACACATCAAAAGCTGTTCTCAGAAAATATTTATACTCGATCTAGACCTTATTGGAATTATGTTGGATTAGTTGTCTGAGCCTTTCATTCCTGTTCCTTGGGGTTTTTTAATCTTGTTTTGGTTTTGCTCATGATCTAGCACAAAAATTTCTGACTGAATGATTTCTTCTTTTAAATTTTAGCCTGGAAGAGTTGTGACCCTGGTTGAAGATGCTGAGGTACAGTACTGTTGTAGTGAATGTCCTGTTGCATTCCCAGTCTCTATTAATTTTTGCTTCTCTGCAAGCAAATTGTGTTATCTTTAGGGAAATGTTCTCTCAGTGTTTCCCAGAGTTACACCAATGGCTCTTGATCGTTTCAAATAATCAATATAAATTGGAAGTAGTTTGGGTCTGTTATTACCACAGGGATATTTTAAGGTATATTCTGGAATAGTCACTTTGGCTATCCAGTTGTGAGATGCAGAATTTCATACAAAAATGCATCAAACATACATCGTTTGATATCAACATCGAATGATACAAATAATTGCTTTAATTTCAGCTTCACAAGGTGTTAACATGATTGTGAAAGCATCTCAGCACACTACACCAATTCAGGTGTGTAACAGGTGCAGGTGACACTCAGGTCCTTGCTAATGAAACTGTCACTAAACAGAAGGGACCTGATCAAAATTCCTTCAAATTCAGCATTAATTAAATTGGTAATTTTCAGATACAATTTTTTTTAGCTCAGAGAGAACCTTTGTGTCCTTTTTGCCAGCTCCTTAGTGGCCTGTACTGAGGCTGTTTACTACTCCAAATATTAACAAAAAAAGAAATTGCTCTGTCAGAAAAACCTCAGCATTTGCAAGAAAGATGATCAATTTGCATTATCACTGTTTTCACTGTAATTGCCTGAAAAAAGCAGCCCTTTTATTTTGGGACTCTGTGCAGAAAACAGCTATGGGAAGAAAATTAGTTTAATTAAATTTTGCCTGAATGCAGTGATTTCTGAGTATCCTTTTCACCAATTCTCCTGGCCAGGGGTGCGTGTGGGGCGTCGCCTACAGACTACCAGCCGGGAAGGAAGGAGAAGTGAAGGCATACCTGGATTTCCGGGAGAAGGGAGGCTACAGGACCACCACGGTCATCTTCTACCCGAAGGACACGTCGGTGCAGCCCTTCGACGTGCTGCTGTACATCGGCACCCGCGACAACCCCAACTACCTGGGCCCCGCGCCGCTCGAGGACATCGCGCGCCAGATCCTGGGCGCCGCCGGGCCTAGCGGCAGGAACACGGAGTACCTGTTTGAGCTCGCCAACTCCATCAGGAACCTCGTGCCCGAGGATGTGGATGAGCACCTCTTCTCCTTAGAGACACTGGTCAAGGAACTCTTGAACAAGCACCAGAATCTCAACTGTCTATAAAAAGTGACCTCGTGCTTTTAATGACCTGGTTCTGTCTCCAGAGGAGAGGTTTTGTTGGCCGTGGGTGTGTGACAGGAGGAGTGTTTCTCTGTACTGTGCTATCTTAATTAATACTGCGTATCTTAATCAATGCTGCATTGAGAATAGGAGGTGGTCATTTAAAACAAAATTACCAAAATCATTCTTTCAGGAGTCCAGAGGAAGGAGAGCGGGGAAAATATTTTAGGTTTGAATTTGCTATCTTAGCTTTTCATGCAAGGACTACACCATAAGACAACCACTTAAGCTTCTCTTTATGTTTAAAGATTTTTCAAAAATTATTATTTCAGGTTTAGAATATTTTTGAGGTCAAAACCAGCATGCAGAGACAATGTCCCATAGATTGATAGTTTGTTCTGATTCCAGACCACAGCGCAACTAAAGAGAGGAATTTTAAGTGGTTGTTCTGCATTGCATAGTAGAACATTTATATCAACATTCAGCTTCTCTGAAATGAAATTACGCCACTGAATTAAGTCATCTCACCCTTTATACGTTAACTTATCCTTAAATGCAGAAGATAAACCATTTTATTGTCAAGGAAGTAATTATTTCCCTTGGCTGCTGATGTCAAGCCCTGAAAACCAAAGCTCTGGGCACTCTGGCTCAAACAAGCCATAATCTATCAGTGCCTCATTTTAATTTTTAAGCCAAATATAAAGAATAGCCCCAAAAGATTAAAATTAACTAAGAGCATGACTTGAAGTCACGTTGCAGCAAGAAGAGAAACTCTCATCTCGGTTACTTTAGATGCACTTGTGGCCCCATCTCATCAAAAATGCCAGCTCCAAGGATAGATTTTAACCCTGTTTCAGGGATTCACCAAGAGAAGGCAATTAAAGAAGAACCCTCTTTCCAGTAACTTAGGGGTGTGCATGGATGTCCCAAGAGGGTTGGGAAGCCCCCAGTTAGGCCAGTAGGCTTCCTGATGCAACCCATCAGCACATGGAATTTCCGTCCCAACATGTATTTGTCTCACTCCTCAAAACTTTTATTTTTATTAACTTTTAACAAAGTATATTTTTATATCTTAATATAAAAGATCCTGTTTTAAACACCACGTAATACTCTGTTTTCCCATCCAGGGAATGTGTATTTAGTACCAGCTTGGAAGCCTGGATTCTGCATCAGTAATTGCAAAAAATATGTTTCCCCTAAACAGGTGAACCCTTTCTCTTTACATCTTCCTGGTTTATATTTGTAAAAGTAAAAACGTGCAATGGCACTCCCTGCTCTCTTGAAAATTCTTCTTAGATTTAAAAATCTTTTCCTCAAAGACTTATCCTTGTTCTTTAAAACAGGGCAGGGAATGCTTGTGCTCAGTAATGATCCAGAACCATCAGGGCTGATTCCCTCTTTAAAACGCTTATTATTTAAGTACTGTGATTCTGTGTAGCTCCACATTCTCTATCTTTAATTGTCTTCAAGGCTTTTTTGGTTCATTTGCTTCCCAAATCCATAAAACATGGCAATAATACAAGTTCCAGTGTGTGTGTGTGTGTGTGTGTGTACAACTTGAGTGCAATAAAAATGCATCACATTGACTATTGGGGTTGGAAATCTCCAGAAATGTTGTATTTAAAATGTGTCCATGTGACATCAAGGTGTGTGTTCATTGCACCTTGTTATAAAATTGCTGTTGGGGCTGAGGATGACAAACAACACACAGGGCTGCTATAAACTGTGACACATCAGGAATTAATTAAAGCATGGGAAATATATATATATATGTATTTGTTCTTGCTGTGTGGGATTAAAGCCACTGGTCTGCCTCCAGCTTTGGTTACCACCAAAAACCTCACAGATCTGTTACCTCAAAAATTTTAGACCATTTAAGCTTCCTTTTTTTCCTGACTGGTTAAACTCAATTTATATTTGTGCAAATGCAGATTTTTAGATCTGTAGGCTTCACTATGCAACCACGCACACAAAGCTGCTGCTAAGCCTGTTCCCAAACAGTGTTTGGGGAAACAACAGCCACATCCACGACTATTAACAGCAGATAATGCAGACAGGAGGGAAATCCAAACTTATCGGTTGGACTCTGTGATCTGCAAGGTATTTTCCAACCAGACTGATTCCATGGTTCTGTAATTAGTGGATTTTCTGTAGCATGGCCAATTGATGTCCTATCTTTCCTTCTTCAACTATTTATCTGCTCCATGTTTCCCATGGATCAGACGGGGCTGGCCTAACCTGGTCTGATGTGGAGACTGCTGAACACCTCGTGTACCCAGGTGTACAGAGAAACATACACTCAGGGAGCCCTCAGAGCGCTTTTTTACACCCATAACCTCGTACCTGTTGTTGTGTTTAACCCTTAGCGCAGCCACCAATGGCCAAAGGTAATTACTCACATCCCATTCCCCCCACACTCATTCGCCCACCCCATTTACCTCTCCCTCCCTCGCCTCTCTCCATCCCTCATTCCCTCCCTCATTCACACTCCTCACTCCCTCACACTCCTCACTCCCACTTCTCCCTCACGCACTCATTCCCTCACGTACACTCCTCATTCAAATTCCTCACTCCCTCACACTTCTCCCTCAACTCACTTCCTCACGCTCTTCACTCCCACTCCTCCCCACCTCCCTCCCCGTACTCGCATCACTCACTCACTCCTCCCTTACTCCTCACTCACTCACTCACTCACTCACTCACTCACTCCTCACTACTCACTCACTCTACTCTCACTCACTCACTCTACTCTCACTCTACTCTCACTCCTCGCTCCTCAGTGCCTCACCCGTGCCCCGGCTCGCTCGGTGCCCGCCCGGCCCCTCACCTGTGGCGGCGGCGCTGCCCCGGATGCCGCTGCCCGCGGCGGGCGCTGCCCCGGTTGTTGATCGCGGCTGCCGGAAGCCGACGTGGCGGCGGCGCGGCGCGGCCTCGGCGGAGCCGCCGGCCGGCATGAGGGGCTGCGGGCTGCGGCCGCCGAGCCCGGCCCCGGCCCCCCGGAGGGGCTGCGGGCTGCGGCCGCCCTGCCCGGCCCCGGCGCTGCTCTGCGGGCTCCTGGCGGCCGTGGCGGCGGTGGCCGAGGGCGGCCGAGCGCTCCCGCAGCTCAGCGACGACATCCCGTTCAGGGTGAACTGGCCCGGCACCGAGCTCAGCCTGGTCGGTACCGCGCCGGGCCGAGGGGCTTCAGGGCCGCTCCGGCCGGGGAGGGGCTGAGCCTCCCCGCCACACTGCGGGGCTCGGGTGGGGCTGCTGCTCCGCCGCAGGGAGCCCGGCAGCTGGGAGAGAATCCCGGGGGAGTCGGTGCTGGAAGCGGCTTGGGGAGGGCTGGGGGCCAAGGGGGATGGCTGGAGCTGGGGCCTGTAGGAAAGGTCTTTATAGGAACGGGCAGTGGGGGAGCAGTAGTGAGGGGAGCGGGGAGGGGAGCGGGAATCAGGAGAGGATCAGGGATCTGGAGGGGAGCGGGGATCTGGAGAGGATCAGGGATCTGGAGGGGAGCGGGGATCTGGAGAGGAGCGGGAATCTGGAGAGGATCAGGGATCTGGAGAGGGTCGGGGATATGGCTGGAGGTAGAGAGTCCAAAGCGAAGGCAACAGCAAGTAACTCCCAGCCATCTTAATCACCAAAACCCAGTCTTGTGGTGCAGTTAAATCCCAGGAAATAGTCTGGAGCACCACTCAGGAATTCAGGGGTGTTTCTAATGAGTAGCATTAAACAGTCCCGCCTGGCTGATCCGTGGGTTGGTTGTTTCCTCAGCCGACGACTGGTGTGCTGTACAAGGAGGACAATTATATCATCATGACCACTGTGGATAAAGAGAAGTACAAGTGTCTCCTGCCATTGATAGCCAGTGGCAACGAGGTGGGTTTAGGAGAGTTGTTCTGTAAATATAAACTGTAGATGAGTCTTCACATTGTCAGTTCTTATGCCATGAAATATCCTCTGTTGCAGGAAGAAGAAAAAGACTACAAAGGTCCTACTCCAGGGGAACTGCTGGAACCTCTCTTTAAGCAAAGCAGCTGTTCCTACAGAGTATGTTACTTCCGTGTTGTTCATTAAATGCCAATTAAAAGGTTACAGTCCAGTCCAGTCAATGTGTAGGGTAGTAAATCAGATACTAATGCAGTCTGAAATAAGGCCTTCGCAACTTTTTGTCTTAACATTGCTGACAAAATTCTGTGTGATTGAAGAGGGCAGGATTGAGATAAGTGGGTTGCTATGATAGCTATTGAAAAATGTGGATTTCTAAACTTTTTCGCTCTGTTTTACCTGTGTGAAAGGATAGTTTTCTCTGATGTGTTTGTTTGAAACCACTACTGAGACGACTTGCTGTGCTCTTGTTTGCCCCAGCACTACATGGCATTTCATCCTGCAAAAGCCAACATTTGGGGGGGAGTGTGGTGTGTAAAGATATCTAAATGTCATTTTTACAATGTATTTTATTTCTAAGATTGAATCTTACTGGACTTACGAGGTCTGCCATGGAAAACACATCCGTCAGTACCACGAGGAGAAGGAAACTGGCCAGGTAGGCTGCTCACAACCCTCTTCTCCACTGGCATGTTCCTGCTGAACTCCTCCAGCAGACATGACTGCCCTGAAAAAGATTGGCAAGTGGTAACTGATGTTTGTTTTGCCTTCTTTTGATTGTAGAAAATAAACATCCAGGAATACTACCTGGGGAATATGATAATGAAGAACCCGCTGTCAGAACCAGGTGTGTTTTAGATTATTTTGTTTTGCTGATGTTAATGAATTGTTTGGGGTTTAATTATTCCTGCCTGACCAGTTTGAGAGCCTTTTTTTGGGGGAAGGAACCTGGTGCAGATCTTTAGAAATACTCAAGTGCCTGAAGTGGGACTTTGGTGGAAATCAGGTCACTCAGCCTCTAACTCAAATAGCAGTTTAGAATAACTGATTTTTGGAGCACTTTTTGCCTGTAAATTAGTTCAAAGCAGTCCTCAAATCCACAGACTAAGTGTTCAGTCATCAGGGTTGATGGAAAGAACAGAAATAGAACAGAAAAACATCACCTAGACTGAGGGTTTTGTTTCATTCTAAGCTAGTGTGTAAAAGGTGGGCACCAGTGTTTTCCTCAGAGTGACTAACTGGAATGCTGCAGTCTTTTGAGGGGGGATTTAGTGCTGTTAATCCCATTCCTGGATCCCAGCCTTGTTGGGCCTTTCTGGGTGAGTGAGTTGCAGCCTGTGCAGAGGTGCCTCATTCTGCTGCAGAGAGCACAGAATGTTTAATTCAAGTTACCAGTTTTGTGGGGCTGGATGCTGGAGTGTGATGCTCCTTCAGTCCACCATAGCTGAGTCTGGCAGGTTGTTGTGCCTCTGCCCTTCCTGCTTAGGTGGCAGATTGTGTCCTGTGTCCTTTGCCTGCTCCCTGTCTGGCAATTCCTGCTCCTGCCAAAGTGCCTGCCTGTCTCCTGTCCAATTCCCACCCATCCCAAACAGCTGCAGTGACGAGTTCTCCAGCCCTGCCTTGGTGTCAGGGCTGGATTTGGCCTGTCCTACCAGCTCCAGGTGGTTTTAAGATGAACTGATTTGTATTTTGCTCTGGGCCTCAGATCACTGGTTATTTCCTTTCTTTCTTCTTTTGCACCTGCAAGTGGCTCTTGGCAGTGTATAAAGTACCAGCAGTACAGAAACCAGATGGGCTAGTGCTCATCTTACATTTTATTTCAAGTGCACAAACTTACCTCATTCTTAATTATTCCCTAGATCAAGAAGAGAAGGAAAATTCCAAAGACGGTGCAAAAGAGGCAAGTGAAAAACATCTGTTTTAACTTCTGCCATCAATAGTGGAGGCAATTTGTCTATGATTGAAGAATCCCAGAAGGGTTTGGGTTGGAATGGGCTGTAAAGATGATCCAGCTCCACCCCCTGCCATGGGCAGTGACATCTTCCACTGTCCCAGGTTGCTCCAAGCCCCATCCAACCTGGCCTTGGACACTCCCAGGGATGGGACAGCCACAGCTGCTCTGGGCAACCTGTGCCAGGGCCTGGCCACCCTCTCAGGGAAGAATTTCTTCCTAATATTCAACCTAATGATGAGATGATGTAATTAGTCCCCTCCCAAAATGAGTATCGAGAAATGAAACTGTTCCTGAGCTGCACTTTTCTGCTTTTAATTACCAGTCCCAGCTCAGAAAGTTAATTTAGTCTTGATATTCAAATTATTTACTTAAACCTAACAAATCCTTACAGTGCAAAATCCGTGAGAGATGGAGCTGATTTGCTGATCCCTCCCATAAAACTCTGTGCTTCTCTTTTCGCTTAGAGAACTTCCCCACTTGTTTAGGCCCCAAAGCTCAATTCTGATTCACTGATTCTATAGGAAAACAATGGGAATACCTGAGGCACACTGGAGTTTGGAATTAGTGAGAGCAGGTTTGATTTTGTTGCCAGTTCCCCTTCATTTTCATGCTGAATTTTTTTTTTTTGTGTCTGTGGCCTTCGGGATATCCCAGATAGTGTTTGTGCAGTGATCTCAGCAATACCCAGATCTGAGGAGAATTTTGGAGGTTGTGTGGGGGCAGAACATGGCCTTCTCTGGTTGCAGTGGCAGCTGTGCCTCTTGGAAAGCCAGGGAAACAAAGTGTTTTGCAGTGCAGCTTTTTTCCCTCCAGCTTCAGAGGAAATTAAGTCTTTTATTGCCTTTTCCTTGGACAGTATTTGTGATGCACTTGCCATGTCAGGATTTCCTGGAATCTCTTATCAGGAGAGGGCATGTTGGTTCTTTAATCTTATGAGTGTCTTCACTCATGGTGGAGCAGTTTCTGGGAGGAGTCAGTGGCCTGGGACAGGGTGACGTGGCTTGAAAGCCAGAGCAGGCAAGGGACAGCAAGGTCTCAGATCCCTGGAGTGTCCTGACCCCAGAGGCTAACCAGGACACGTCTGGATGTTGCAGAAACACTAAGCTTCTGACACAGGGTCTGATTTTAACACTCACACCAGCTCTGCACACAGGAATAACATTTTTCATTTTAAAGGAGTCTCAGGAGCTTTCCTGTGGTTATGACCTGTTGCTTTCCCTCACCCAGATCCCCACAAAAAACATCGAAGGGCAGATGACCCCCTACTACCCCGTGGAGCTGGGCAATGGCACTCCCTGCAGCCTGAGGCAGAACCTGCCCAGGTCCAGCACAGTGATGTACATCTGCCACCCCGAGGCCAAGCACGAGATCCTCTCCGTAGCAGAAGTCACCACCTGTGAATATGAGGTGGTGATCCTGACCCCACTGCTGTGCAACCACCCCAAATACAGGTACAGTGCTCAGAACACTTCTGTCTCCTCTTAGCTTGTGGTTTCTGGAGGGATCTTCATGGTGTTTGAAGACTGCAGGTACTGTGTGTGTACACTTCAAAAGTCTATAAAACCAAAAGGATCTTCTCCAGCCGTAACCTTAACTTTGATTTTAGCTCCTCCCAACATGAGGAGCTCTCCCAAAGCCATTTCCATGTGAATTAATAATTTCAGTGTTATTTTCCAAAAATGAAGTGTAAGGTTCTTTTTTCCTCCCCTTCCCTGTGTAGCTGAGGGATCCCCTGAGCCTCAGGCATACAGGTTTTGGATCTTCCAAGGGATGTAAAGAGAGCTGCAAAAGGGAATATGACATACAGACAAGGGGGGATAATGGACAGGACTCCTGGATTCACATAGATGTTGGAACAAGGGAATATTTAATCCCTGATCTGAAACAGGCCACAAATTCTGAAGGCAAAATGCTGCATTTTATAAACACTTGGCAGTTGGAGTTACTCAGTGCTGTTATTGTTAAATGTTTGGTATCCATTGTAAGTTCTCTCACGTGGATGGGTTTGGTCATACTGTTATCTGCTGCACTTATCTGTGGGACTGTTACCTGTTTACTGTATGAGTCTTTTAAGCCTCTGTAGCAGTAGAAAAAACATAGAAAGTGTGCAGGCAAATTGTTCTGTTGCTTGAGAAGGCTAAAATCCAGAGCTGCTGCCTCCTTCCAAAGGGAAGGCATGGAAGGGTTCCTGGCCACCAGCAGGAAACACTGAAAATAAACACACAGGATCATCATTCCCCTCCTTACGTCACCTTAGTAAATAAGGAAAGGTGGAGGTGGCAGCCTGGGAATGCTGCCCAGTGTCACCACAGGGATCACAACCCAAATTTTAAGTTCAGTGCCCTTTTTTCCTGTTGTGTTTCCAAAGCAGCCCCAAGCAGTGCCTCAGCCTCCAAGGCTTTCCCTGTACACCTGGCATCTCAGCCAGGGATGCACCTGCAGCACCTGAGCAGCTGCAGATCCCAGAGCACTGAACTGATCTCTGTACTTGAAGGTGTAACAGTGACTTGTTCTTACCTTGCTGGGCAGGTTCAGGGCTTCCCCTGTGAATGACATCTTCTGCCAGTCCCTGCCAGGATCCCCACTTAAACCCCACAACCTGGAGCAGCTGGAGAAACAGCAGGAAATGCTGAAGATGCCTTTTAGGAGGGTTAAGGAGGTAGGATTTGTTTCAGTTTAAATAGAAAAATCTGTATTTTCTGTGTTTACCACATTTTGTAAGATGGTGTCAGTCTTTCATTAAACTTGTTGAAACCATCTGTTTCTCACCTTATTTGGAAGGAAAACAAAACAAGTGTGGGCTACTGATGTAAATTTTTGTAGCCTACAGTTCACAAATGTGTGAAGGTCTTGACTGGAATTTTCTTTCAGCTAACTTGTCTCTATGTTAAGTAACTTGATATAACATGCAAGACTTTGCAGGAGACTTAAATGTACCCTTTAATTTCAGGAAGAAATGCCTTCAACAAAAGAAGAGAAATTCTCTTCCATCCACAAGCCTGTGGCTGTTGGGAGCCACCAGCTGTTAACAGTGGGGACGACCCACATCTCCAAACTGACTGATGAGCAGCTCATCAAGGAATTCCTCAGTGGTTCCTACTGCTTCCACGGGGTGAGCAGCAAAGCCACGTGGAATAAGCAGCTACTCCTTAGCTGCTCATCCTAGTTTATGTATTTGTTTAGTTTTTATCTTTACCTTTTCTGTTGAAATTCACTTTTTTTGAGCAGACAGTGAAGTGAAAGTAGGCGACAGAATTAGCTGTGAAGTATTTTTATTTATTAATAGATCTGGAGTTTTACAGCTCAAATAGCTGGTTTAGGGTCTGAAGGGAAGAGGATGGGGTTGTTTTGGGGTATCCTGTTTGTTTTAGGGGTTCTCTTTGGTTCTTTTGAACACTGAGATTGTTCCTCTCCCCAGGGCGTTGGCTGGTGGAAATACGAGTTCTGCTATGGCAAATACGTTCACCAGTACCACGAGGTGCGTTCAGAGAGTACTGTTAGTTCCTTTAAGTTCCTGTTAAGAAAACACAATTCTCTGGACACAGTGTAATGATGAGGTTTTCCTTTTTTTAGGATAAGGAAAGTGGCAAGACCTCTGTGGTGGTGGGTACGTGGAGCAAGGAGGAGCACATTGAATGGTCGAGGAAGAACGCGGCCAGGACCTTCTACCTGCGAGAGGATGGCACCCAGACAGTCAGGTACCAGCCAGGCTCTGCCCTGCTCTCACCCCTGGGACAGAGGGCCCAGCTCTGTGAAATCTGGGTTATTAACAGAGGAGATAAACTGCCAAGAGCAGCACGTTCAGATTTATCCCCCCAGTCAACATCACATATAAGGAATTCAACACTTTGGATGAGATGCAGAGAAAAATCTTTTGACACTGATCAACTCTTTCCTTCTGCAGTAATTGCAATAAAATACCTATTACTATTTGTAATAATACAATATATATACAGTATAATAATATAATTTGTTACTATTTGTTTGTATGTTAAATACCTGACCAATGATGAGGTGCTGGATTGCACCACTGAGCTGCCTGCTTAACAGTTGTGTTTAATACTTGCAAACTCTTCCATTCTGATCTTTTGTGGCAGGATGGTGTCTCATTTCTATGGAAATGGAGATGTTTGTGACTTGACAGACAAGCCAAGGCAGGTGACTGTGAAGTTGAAGTAAGTGAACTTTTACAAAGTGATGTTTTGTGTCTGTTTCCTGGGTCAGAGGGGAAAGCTGCTGCTGTTGTCACGAAGCTCAGAAAGCAGTATCCATTAACTTAAAATAGTGCTGCAGACAGCAGTGAAATACATGTGTTACTTTGTGCTTATTGCCTGCCAACCCTCCCAATTTCTCCTCTATTTCCAGATGTAAAGAATCTGACTCCCCTCACGCTGTGACCATTTACATGTTGGAGCCTCACTCTTGCCAATACATCCTTGGGGTATGTACAGACACAGCCTGAGTGTGGTTGAGCACATCTCCAGGTGTTTGCCCAAGGTAGCCCCTTCCCCCCCAGTGACTCTTCCCAAGATTCCTGCAGTGCTGAGTTCGTGGTTTGGTCCCTCTGTTCCAGGTGGAGTCTCCAGTGATCTGTAAAATCCTGGATACAGCAGATGAATACGGTCTCCTGTCTGTGCCCAGCTGAGGACAGCAAGGCCCCCAAGGCCAAATCCTGGCATTCCCATGGGAACAGTGTCTGTGAGCTGACAAAAGGCCTCACCAGCACAGCTCTCCAAGCTGAGGGACTCGTGAACCACTTTGTGTATAACTATGTGTATATAAGAGCTTATTGATAAACTTTTAATGATTAAAACCTTGTCTTGCACTTCCTGCCTGGCTCGTGTGTGACACGTTCCACCCTCGGCAGCAGCATCAGTGAGGTGTAAACTCAACTCAGAAAAGGCACAATAACAACTGAAGCTTCAAGGGAGAAGTTCAGCTGCCAACAGATGGAAAAGGTGAAGCCAACACTTCCTGCTCAGGAGCCACAACATGGGTTTCCTACTGTTCCTGCTTTCTCCAATGTTACCTCACTTTGACTGCTGGGAACTGCATTCTCCTGTCCCTGTACCTTGCCTCTCTTCAGCTGCTATTTCTGGGCTGCTTCTCAGGACATCCCATTTATTTATTTATATTTAACACTGTTGGGTTCATCTTCATGTAATTATTTTGCTGAACATCCTTCTCACCACCAGGTCCAGTTCTCTGTGGTGTGTCTACCTCGCAAAGGACACTTGGGAAGTTTTAATTTACTGCCACTAAACATTCCTAGAAGTAATTTGGGAGGGATCAGACAGCAGGATCTGAAGTAGATTTACATTATATTTTCAAAAGAGTTATTTTCAAATAGATAAAAAAGTTTGTAAAGGCCAACACCCAGCAGAGCCTTGAATGTGTTTGGGGCTGTAGCAACAGTGTGGTCAGTGTGTGTTGGTCACTTCCATGTGCCCACCCCATTTCCTCTTTTCTGCAGCCCTTGTGCAAGGCACAGGGATTTCTGATGGCTGTGAGCAGAACCTGCCAGCCATGTGGCAGATGACTAGGCAAATGCTGCCCAAAATACCCCCCTGAGCTGCTGGACTGTTGCAACAGGAACCTGTTTTAGTGTCTCACTGAGCAGAAAACCCAAGCAGCAGCAGCAGCAGCATGATTTGGCACTTAAACTGATAGTCATTGTTCTTGCTCATATCCTGATTTCTGAGGCTCAGCAGGGTGGCAGAGGGAGCTGGAAAGAGGGAAGAGTTTTCTGCATTGATTATTTCCCCATGGGAAAGTATTGTACCCAGATTCTGCTGCTCCCAGCCTTCCTGTGAAGCATTAGCTAAACAAGCAAAGTTACCCAAGTTTTAATCCAGGAACCTTTAGAAAGAGAAGACGTTAAAATCAGTGTTCTCCAGACTTCAGATCCTTAACTCCCTTCTTTTACTCCCTGGCTGGGCCAATCTTCCCATGAGGCATCAGGTCCTGTGTGCCAGAGGCATCACTCCCTCAGGCCCAGCAGCCAGCACAGAGTGAGAAGTTATTAAAACATTTCACCTTCTGCTGCCTGTGCAAGGGGGTGGCTGGATCCCCTCGTTACAGCTCCAAAGCTGCACAATCCCTTAGGATGGTTTTATTTTGAATCAAGGCTGCCCTGAGGAAAGGCTGGAGCCCCCCAGCATCCCTCAGGCTGTGCCAGGGAAGGGAGCACAACACACTCACCCTTCCTGCACATCCCTCCTTGCGGTGCTTAGATCAGAGGGAAAGCCAAGAATAGCTATTTCGTGGAATGTCAGAATTGCCCACACAGGAGGGAACTCCCTGGTGGGAGGGGGAAGCACATCCCTGACTCAGCAGCCACAGCACCAGGTGCCCCCAAGAGCAGCTTTTGCCATGGCATGAGCAAACAGGCTCTTGCCAAACCCGTGTTCCTCAGCCTCAACTTCCCCTTGCACAGGAAGCTCCATGCTCACAGCTATTCCTGCCCAAATCTGGGCTGCCCCAGTACCCACATCCACCTCCAGAAGGAATATGCTTTGCTTCCCCTCCTCTCCCACCCCTTCCTGACCAACAGCTGACGTGGCTTTTCTCCTACACCTTTAGGAGATAGAGCTGTCTCAGACAGACAAGTGCATTTCCAGGCCATAAATATCATATATTTTCATCTAGCACTTAATCCAAGCCCACCTTAGTAAGAGAAACTGCTGTGAGGTCTGGTCAGCTGGTGCTGATCCTCTCTGGATTTGAGCAGCTCCTGTGCAGGTTCAGCTCTCCTGCTTTAAACCACATTTCTAGTGCACAAAAACCGTGCCCTGCAAAGAGAGATAGAACAAGTGGCACACGACCTGTTTTGGGAATTAAATCACTGGTCCTGCTCTCTGCCACATGGTGTGGACTTCTGTTGCTCACTCAGACCTTTCTTGTGTCCTGCTCTTTCCTCAATTCCCAAAATAAGAGGTTGCTTAAAAAAAAAAAAAAAAAAAAGGATACACAGAGAGGGTGTTGGATGAAACAAAAGCCAGAATAATTCCAGCACAGTGTGTTAGTGGAGTAACTCTGCTTGTACCAAAAACCAGACTTTAACTTTGTCCCTTCCAGCCATGACTGTCTCTCCCTGAGATTTTGCTGGCCCCTGTGCTAGCATGTAGCTGTCCCATATTCCCAAAGGGAAGCACAGCCCGAGGATCATGAGCAGCAGCACTGTATTTAGATGGAGAATTGTCCAACCACAGGGCCTCACCCCACACTGACAGCAGGAACAAAAATTTCCCGTGACATATTCTGACTTATCAATTTCCTGTCCCTCTTATCAAAGCAGGTTGGAATCTGTCTGAAGAACAGATGACTGCAGGGCAATTCCCAGCACCTGCTGCAGCAGGAAAGTGCCCAGACAGACAGCACAAACCACCCTGGGTTTTCCAGTCCCCAGGACTGGACAGAGGGGCCTCTGGGCTGCTGTGTGAATTTCCAGCCACTGATGGTTGCAAAAGAGTGGAAAAAAATTTGGAAGTGATATAAAGGCAAGCTCTGACCCCAGTGAAAGCTCCAGGTAATAATTTAGAGTAAAGTTCTTACCCAGGTGTCCTGTGGGGCAGGGATGGGTTCATCCCATCAACTGATCCCAGAATGTGTGTTGGCCTCTCCTCCAATCTCTCTCCCCAGTGGAGCTGTTTTTACACTATTTTCTTTGAGGGAAGGGCAAAGGTGAAGTTACAGTTGATGTCCTTTCTTGGTTATGAGGAGTTTGAGTGACTTTGGTCATCAGCATGGGGTAATAGCACAAGTAAACTGAATTTTTGATTAATGAAGCCAAGTTCAGCTTTGTTTGGATCATTCCTTGGCTCTGCTCCCATGAGCTGAGTTGTTTTTGATGGAGCACGACCCCAGCACCATCCTTTGCTCCGTGTCCCTCTGGGAGCAGCACTCCAAGCTCCCTGGCCATTCCAAGCTCCCAAGGTGTGCAGCCTGTCCCTGCTGAGCTCTGGCCAAACCATGCACTCCTTGCTGAACTTGGGTTTTCAGTTTTCCCCCCACCTGCGATGCTGAGGCAGGAGTAAACCCTCGGGATAACACTGTGATGCATTAAACGAGCAACTTCCACCTTTTATTTCCCCCTCGGACACGGGTTGGGCAACGAGCGGCGCGATGTGGAAAACTTGACAGATTTCACGGCCGAGGATCATCTCCGGTACCTCCTGCTCCTCCTCCCGCCGGGCGCAGGGCCGGGGGCGAGGCTGGGCGGTCCCGGGGCTTCCCCAGCCTGTCCCGCTCCGCTCCCAGCTCCACAAAAGGCACCGGAGGCAGCAGAGGGCGAGGGAGGAGCGCCCCGGAGAGCAGGTACCGCGGGTCAGAGGGACGGGAGGGTGGCTGGAAGCAGGAGTGAGCTGTGTGATAAATCCGCGATGCTTTCCACACCCCAGGGGTTTGTGGCTTGCTTGTCCCTGTGCCGTGTGTTCCTGAGGGATGTGGGGTGGGCTGGGGGTTCTGGTGCCAGTGGGGGACAGAGCTGGCGTCCCTTCTCTTCAGTTTAAGCTGGTGGCCCAAGGCCAGTGGGCAGCGCAGGCACTCGGGACAGACAGCTGGGCAGGGCTGGAGCTGGGCAGCGGCGCTCCCGGCTCTGGGAATCGGGACAGTGACCTCTCCTGGCCTCAGACAAACCTCCCATATCCTACTTCCAAACAAACTTGCTCTGACAGGTAAGGCCGAACAAATGGTCACTGGTGAGTCCTCGGCAGAGCAAAGCTCTGGATCAGGGGAAGATCCGTGGTCACACAGGTAGCTGGAGCTCCCTGGGGCGTCACTGAAGTGGCTGAACAGGTTTTGGAGAGGTCAGACTTATCCAGCTGTCATGCACCAGGATGAGAGACATAAAACCTGAGTCCCACAGAGTCATGAAGAGCATTTCAGATTGTGCAAGAGGAAGATGGTATTGCAGAGGCTGCCTGGGAAAGAGAGAAAAAAATAATTCAGACTTTATTTACCAGACCTCAAATTACCAGTGTGCTCTTCCAAATCATTCTCGATGCTCTCTCTGTCTCTCTTACTCTGAAGTATGATGTGTTTTATTCTGGTAGATAAAAAGGGATTCAGGGAAACAACTAATGAAACAATGTCTGGACTTGCAAGCAAATTAGGATTATTTTTAAGGGTAATCTTTAAAATATTATAATGATGGATTTAACATTTCTCCAGGATGAAGATCCTTCCTGGCTGCATTCATTTCTCCTTCATTCCTTTCTTACTCAGTGGAGCACATGGATTCCTAACACAGAAAACACCTACAGCCTTCCTGGTTTATAACTACTCCTATTCAAACCTCTCCTCTGTCTCAGAAGCACAAGCTCCAAAAACAGCAAGAGCTCTCAATTTCTCACATAATGTCATTGGAAAAATAACCCAGAGAGACTTAGAAGGTTTTGACAGGCTGGAAGTTCTAGACCTATCCTACAATCGGATCAGGGATGTTGAGCCTGGTGTGTTCCAGAGTCTGCTCAGCCTGGTTTCTGTGGATTTATCATTTAATGATGAGAAGCTGCTTCTGCCAGATCTCCCACCCCACCTGAAGCTCTCACCTGCTGGCAAAGCTCCGGGGTCTTTGCAGCTTTCCAAGAATTCTGACAAATCCTCTGGGGTTGCTCTGGAGCCTTCTGCTCCCGCCGAGGAGCTGCCACATTCCAGAGCTCTGTCTCTCCTGCAAATCCTTAACCCCAGGCTTAGGAGAAGCACAGGGAATCTTCTTCGGAGGGGAGAGGGGAACACAACAGCCCCTCCCACAGGCACACCCGAGCCCAGCCTCTGTGGAATTCCCATCAACGGGACACTCGACCTGTCCTACAGCAACCTCACTCAGGACGAACTGATGGTAAAACTGGACGAGGATCTCTGCAAAGCTCAGCTGGGCAGGATTTTGGAGCTTGACATCAGTCACAACAACGTGGAACTGGATCTTCTGTCACTGTTCAGCCTGTTCTACCCAATGGAAAACACGCTGTCCATCGATGCCAGCTCCAACAAGATAACCATTAACATCGTGGATCCTGTGTCTTTCTGTAAGTTCCCATCCCACCAGCTTTTGTTCCTAAATATCAGCAACAACCCCATCAACAACCTGGACACGCTGTGCCTCCCTTCCAGCATCAAGGAAATTGATTTGTCCTTCACCAACATCAGCCAAATACCCGTGACTTTCGCTAGAAAATTGTTTAACTTGGAAAAAATGTATGTTCAAGGAAATCACTTCATCTACACGGCATTTTCAGAAAGTGGGAATGCACTTCCAATGTGTGTCCCTCCCCCTGGAACTGTACACATCAGTGCCATCTCCTTTGTCAGGAATGAGGCTGGCACACCCATTGCAAGCCTTCCCGAGAAAGTGAAACACCTGGGAATGTCCAACTGCTCCATTGTGGAGCTGCCAGAGTGGTTTGCTGACACAGTGCAAGAACTGTTATTTCTGGACCTCAGCAGCAACTACATTTCTGTACTTCCCAATCTCCCCTCCTCCCTGCAGCACCTCGACATCAGCAACAATGACATCAGAGTCATCCCCCCCACTCTGAAATACCTCTCCAACTTAACAATATTTAAGATTCAGAATAACAAAATTATAGATATGCACGTTGAGTATTTCCCATCAGCCTTACAAAAATGTGATTTCAGTAAAAACAAGGTGAAGGTGTTGTCCTTAACTGATGCCCTGGAGAAGCTGGAATACCTCAATGTTTCTGGGAACTTGATCAAGCATGTGGAACCTGCTGGGCGCCTTCCTGCACTGACCAGCCTGGACAGCAGCCACAACCTGATCCCAGAGCTGCCTGATTGCTTTGGGAAATCCCTCCCAGGGCTCAAGTATTTGAATTTATCAGGGAATAAGATCTCCTTTCTGCAGCGTGGCTCTCTCCCAGCTTCTCTGGTCGAGCTGGACATCAGTGACAATGCCATCACAACCATTGTGGAGGAGACATTCGGCCCACTGACAAGCCTCAGGCTTCTCACTGTCCAAGGGGAGCATTTTTTCTGTACCTGTGACCTGTATTGGTTTGTGAACGTCTACATCCACGAGCCCCAGCTGCAGATCAGGGGCAGGGAGGCTGTGAGGTGCAGCTTTCCCCCGGAGCGCCGGGGCTCCCTGGTGGGCAGCAGCCGCCTGACGCTGCTGCGCTGCTCCCTGGGTGTCCAGCTGGCAGTGACTGCCGGTGCTGCCAGCCTGGCCGTGCTGGCCCTCACTGCACTCTGCTGGCGCCTGGACGGGCCCTGGTACATCAGGATGGGCTGGTACTGGTGCATGGCCAAGAGGAAGCAGTATGAGAAGAGGCCAGAAGACAAGCTCTTCGACGCCTTCATCTCGTACAGCGAGCACGATGCCGGCTGGACCAAAGAGAACCTGCTGGAAAAGCTGGAGAACGACGGCTTCAGGATATGTTACCACGAGAGGGATTTCAAACCGGGGCATCCTGTGCTGGGGAACATTTTTTACTGCATAGAGAACAGCCATAAAGTGCTTTTTGTTCTCTCTCCCAGCTTTGTGAACAGCTGCTGGTGCCAGTACGAGCTATATTTTGCCGAACACCGGGTCCTGAATGAAAACCTGGACTCCCTGATCATGATTGTGCTGGAAGACCTCCCGCCCCACAGCGTCCCGCAGAAGTTCAGCAAACTCAGGAAACTGCTGAGAAGAAAAACCTACTTGAAGTGGAGCCCTGAGGAACACAAGCAGAAGATGTTCTGGCATCAGCTAAAAGCCGTCCTAAAAACAACCAACGAGCCGCTCGTGAGAGCAGAGAATGGATCTGCTGTGGAAATGCAGGAGCTGGAATGAGACCCAGGGAACTCTGAGGGCTGTGCCTGGAAAGCCTGTGGTCAAATAAAAGCATTTACCTCCTGCAATGGCTGCTGAGATGCCAAGGGGTTTGTCTGGATCAGTCCCAGGAGAGGCTCCTAGCGGGACTGCAGCCTGTGCTTTATTCCCTCTGATAAAGGATCCTGAAGGGATGCTGACAAAAAGCCTTTTCCTCTTGGATGCTTGAATTTCTCCAGCTATTTCCAGCATTTCTCTAGGTGCTGCAGATGTCACCTGCAAGGAAGAACAGCTCAGGTCACACTGCATGTCCCTGCTGCCTTCTGGAGGAGGTGGCAGTGAGAAGTGGTGTCTTAGGACTGGAGTAAAGATTCCTGGTTCTGGGACAGCTTAAGGTGGGAACACACCCTGTGTGCAGATAAGATAGCCACAAACCATGCTGGTACACAGGGAGCAGCTCCTTTCTGTGCTTTGGCAAAAAAAGATTTACTTAATTTACCCCTCTGGGAGAGGCCAAACCCACACTGCTACAGACTTTGGGTTCAGTGACTGCTGGAAGAGATGAGACTTGAAAATCTTTTTTAAGTACAGAATAAAATATACAACCAGACAATACAAAAAGAACCAGCTAAGTGTGTTGATCTTTGCTGTTAAATAACTGGGGTGAGCTTTGTTTAATCATACATCTTGGAAGAATAAGCAGGTTCTGTACATTGTTATTTAGATTCAGAAAAGTTCCACTTGACACAGTCACCTTGACTCATTTCCAATGGGTTCAGTGCTACCTCTGCATGGCCCTTGTCCTAACCTTGTCCTCACCACTTGATAATTTTATTTATTGTGCTTGGGAAAAAACAAAAGAGATTCAGCTGATCTAACTTTCACATTCAAGGGAAACCAACAGACTGTGACTGAAAGTAAACACCAGGCGAGGACAAATCATTTGGTTTACACGACCTGGACTTGCTCCTGCGATGAGCAAACCCAAACAACTTTTCAGCAGAAGATCCCAGATGCAGGAACGCAGAATGTCTGAGTGCAGCATGTTTGGAACACAGACTCTGAAAAGGAATTAGCTCTGCTGTGACAAAATAAAACCAATACCAACCTATTTCAGGCCAAAAGGGGGTACATGAAACGAACACCTACATTTACAGAGATCTCTTAGAATTTGGTGCAAGCCCACCTTTCCTCAGTGAAATTATTTGGCACCAACAGCTTTGAGGTTTTGTGTATTAAGGATGAAAACCACAATCCTGCAGGCCAGCAACTGAAAAAGCCAACTCTTATCACCACAGAGATCTAAGGCTTAAAAAGACTGTTATTTATAAAGATATTTCACATATTTTTGTTTATTTAAGCAACCAGAAGTCACTTGTTAATGAGATTCATGAGCCCCAAGTAATTAATCAGCTGTTTTTCTGGTAACTTTTATGCTTTCTTCTCTCTAAACCACTCAGTGGTCACATTTCTCACTTCCTCTCTTCCACAAATTTCCCACCTCCACATTCTGCTGCTTCCCTCTCAATTGGATTGCTGCTTTTTAACCTCACAGTGACACTATACTGGTTCATTATTGGTTCTGTTTCTGATAGAAGGAACTAAGGGAAAAAACCCCAGAAATTATACTCCAGAAAGTCTAAACCAATATTTTATCAAAAATTTGATTATTTCAGTTCATGATTCACTTCAAAGTTGTACCTATTTTCAAAATCCAGTCTCGATTTACTACATCCAGAAACCTCCCAAGAAAGTTATTTAGTACAGCTGTCAACTTAAATGAGGATTTGTTCCTCCTGCAGATTAAAAGGTGTTGCACTTTCCCATATGACACCATGATATTGTACAGATTAACACCAATATTAACAAACGGGTGATACTCAGAGCACAGCTGGCACCAGGAGTTAACAAAAAGCAAATTACAAAGAGCTTTGAGGGGACTTCAGTATTTTTGTTTTAACAACACATCATATGAAGGCAGTAAAACCGTCTGCCTGGACCCTTCTTGCCTTACTCCCACATGAATATTCAATGCAAATGATTTATGAGGTGTGAGTGGTTTAATTCTGAAACATGTGATGAAGTTCATGTGATCTAAAGGCACAGGAGAAGTTGCACATACACACAGAAAACCCCTGAACTGCTTCAAGTATATTTTTCCCTCCAGTATAATTTGTACTGAAGAGAAATTCAAATACAGAACAGCCAAACAAGATCTTTTAGTTATCTTTTATACTCAGTTTAGAAAGAACCACATTATTCATTTAGAGAGAAAAAAAAAATCTGGGCAGAGAGGAAAGACTTAAGGAAATAATTTCAATTTTACATTTGTATTAGAAAGTTGTTCACTCTGGTTTTATTCCAAGAAAGCTGGTTTGAATTATTCAAAATTAATTCATGTTCAGTGTTAAACAAAGAACAGTGTTCCAGGACAATCTTGAAAACAGTTTAGTTAACAAAAAGCCTGAACCAACAACTCACACAGAGCAATGATGTGGACATTTTTTATCTCTAAAGTAACAAATCACCCTCCCATTACTGTCATTTTCCTAAAGATGTGGCATTTTCCTACAGCAAGGCATCAAAAGTTTGTGGCACAATTATTTTGGAGACACTGAGGCTCTGCTGAAGTCCACAGAAGCTGAAAGGTGATTGCTTGTTTGGAAGAGATCTGGCCACTTAGAGCAAGAACGGTCAGGAATTTAAATGCCCCCGAATTGTTCTGCCTCCCAGGGAATTCCCACAACAAGTGACAACACAAACAGGTGGATTTATTTAAAAAAAAAAAAATTAACTTCTGGTTTTAGCTCACTGTGTAGACCAAGAGACAAAATTTCTAAGCAGACAGATGAAATAAAACTGATGTTAGCCTTCTTAACAAAACCTCAAAAACTTGTCACTCTGGTTTTAAAAACATTAACAGCTGTCAGTTCTGCCTGTCAGGAATAGCCAAATCCCAGTTTATACAAAGTCATGGGCAAAAGAGCAAGCAGCAGCACGACTCAGTGCCTGAGCTGACCAGCTGGGAATTCCAGAGGTGACTGTGCTCCTCCCGGTGTTATCAGTCCCATAATATTGCAAAATTCATCCTTATCCTCAAGTAATGCAAATAATTAAGTATTACATGGTTATTTCTATCAGATGTAAAATACTCCTCCAAATTATTCTGGGATACATAATGCCACCATCACTACAATCAATGCCCAGCAGATGCTAACGTATATACTGCAGGGGTTTATCCCAGTGCCACACTTCCTAAATGTCCCTCCCCAGTGGAAATATAGCACTGACTAAACAAAGCCTTATCCAGCTTGAAGAAGCCAAGAGCGAAATCCTGAACTTCATGGAAATTCATGGAGCTGACTTCATGGAAATTTTGCCATTTACCTTAACAGAACCAAAGTTTCACCCCGTGAAGAGAAAGAACTCTTGTTATTACTGAAAAACATTGATTCTTCCAACCTTCTGCAACGGGAAGAATTTAAACTCAAATAATACCAAGCATCTCCCCAGTTCTTCCTTCCTGAAAATACAAGGTATTGATAATACTCTGCCTTATCATAGAATGGGTTGGAAGGGATTTAAAGGTGATCCAGTTCCATCCCCTGCCATGGGCAGGGACACCTTCCCTTACCCCAGGCCACTCCAAGCCCTGCCCAACCTGGCCTTGTGACAAAAGGAATCACATAGTTATGGCATTTCCTTGTTTTCACTTGCCCTCAGTAATATTTGGTAAGAAAACCGCCCTCATGTAACAACTCCAAACACATCCCCCTTGTTGGCTCGCCACAGGAAACTCCAGAGCATGTCATGGAGACAACAGCTCCACGTCTGCTTCCAATGCAAAGGGGAACGGTGGTTTGATTCACCGGCAGCAGTACCACGGAGCTGGGAGCAGTTCCTCGCCAGGGCAGAGCAGGGCACCCTCTGGGACGGCCGGGAGGACACCCTTTGCCGAGGCTACACGGAGGGCAGCGGGATGTGCCTGCAGGGAGCCGCGCCGCCGGAGGGATGGAGCGCCGGGATGCAGGGCTTGGCGAAGGCGAAGGCGGAGCCCGCGGGCTGCAGGCTGTGCGCGGTGCTCACCTCGGCCGAGGGGCTGCTGTTGTACACGCTGTAGTAGGGCTCGATCCGCGTGTTCATGGGCGTCGAGCTGCTCTGCCCGTAGTGCTGCTGCTGCCCCGCGGACGCCTTGGGACTCAGCACGCTGTCCTTGGAGTGGCTGGCACCGCACGCCTGCTCCAAACCCTTCTTCTGGGGCTTTGGGGACAACATGTACGCCGAGTTGGTCTCGTGGTGGGATGACTTGTTCCTGTTGACCTCCAGGCTGCCTTTGCCCATGGCCCGAAGCCTCGTCTTGTGCTTGCAACAGAAAAAGACGAGGGCCGCGTACTGCAGGCACCAGAGCACTCGCCTCCGCAGCCCCGCGCTGTTGCGGGAATAAATAAAGGGATTTAATCCCGACTTGAAAAAAATGAGGGTAAACCCACACAGCTCGAACTGGTAGAGCACGAAGCCGCCGCTGCTGGACAGCATGTCCTGCACCAAGGAGATGCCCAGGGGCAGGCAGCACACCAGGACGGACAGCACGATGACCACGCACGTCACCACCGCCCTGGAGTCTTTGGCCGCGGCCAGGTTGACCGCTGAGGCCGGCGGGAGGCGGCCGGCGAGCTTGGCGTGGCCGTGGGGCGGCTTGGCGCAGCTCTGGGTCCTGTACAGGGCGGGCACGGCCCCGGGCCCCGCGAAGGGCTGAGCCATGCCCACGGCCGCCGCGGGACACTTCCTCACCCGCGCGTTCCTGCGCAGGGCCTGGGCGATCATCACGTACGACACGGACACCACGGCCACGCAGCAGATGAAGTCGGTGACGTAGAGGTAGAGGATGAGCTTGCCCTGCCCGCTGGGCAGGCTGGCCATGGGCAGGCAGAGGCGGGAGCCGCGGGTGCGCAGCGTGGCCAGCGTGGCCAGCGTGAAGCTGGCGGCCCAGAGCAGCAGCGTGAGCAGCAGCGAGCAGGGCGCCGAGGCGGCGCGGTGGGGATGCTTGCCCCGCACCATGCGCAGCCGGTGCAGCGCGATCACCGCCACCGTCTTGAGAGACATGATGATGAAGCCCGAGCTGGTGAGGTGGAAGGTGAAGCAGAAGGTGCCTGGCACGCCGCGGGCCGGGCCGAAGAACAGGACGAAGGCGAACATGGGGGCGGCCACGCCGCAGATGAAGAGGTCGCAGAAGGAGAGGTTGAGGATCATGAAGTCGAAGTCGGTGCGGAATTTCCGGAGGGCCGGGTCGAAGAAGGAGAGCAGCACGATGAGGTTGCCGTAGGAGCCCAGGCAGAAGACGAGGGCCAGCAGGGAGGCGCAGGCGGCCAGCGTGGCGGCGTGGGTGCTCTCCCGCAGCTCCGCGGGGCCGCTGCCGTTCGCGCCCAGCTGCTCCGCGGGGCCTGCCGGCAGCCGCCCCGACCCGTTCATCGCCGCCCAGCCCTTCAGCGCCCGCTCATCGCCCCTCGCAGCCTCCCGCCCGGCCCCTCAGCGCCCGCTCATCGCCCCTCGCAGCCTCCCGCCCGGCCCTTCAGCGCCCGCTCATCGCCGCCTCAGCGCCGCCCGCCCCGCCATGGCGCCCGGCCCGGCCCCTCCCCGCTCTGCTCTCTGCTCCCCGCGCCGCGGCGGGGCCGGGCCGGGCGGCGGGGACAGACCCGCGGCGGTGGGGAGGACAGAGCCGCACCCCCCCGCAGCGGAAGGCACGGGCGGGCCCGGGGGAGGCGGCACGGAGCTCCCCAAAGCCCCGCCGGCACTCATCCCCGCCCCTCCCGCCCGGGGAGCAGCGGGGCTGGGAGCGGCTGGAGCAGCAGAGTGCGGTCTGGAGAATCACAGAAGGGTTTGGGCGGGAAGGGAGCTGCAGCATCATCTCGTTCCTCTCCCTGCCGCCGCTAGACCGGGTTGCTCCCAGCCCTGTCTAACAGGGCCTTGCACACTCCCAGGGATGGGGCAGCCACAGCTTCTCTGGGGGACCTGTGCCATGGCCTCCGCACCCCCACAGCGAAGAATTTCTTCCTAATATCCAATCTGAACCTACTCTCTTTCTGTTTGAACCCATTCCACCTTGTTCTGTCACTTGTGCTCTTGTAAATAGTCTTGCCCCATCTTTCCTGTAAGTTCCCTTCAGGTACTGGAAGGCCACAATTAGATGACCCCAGGGCTTTTCTTCTCCAGGCTAAACAATTCTCAATTCTCTCAGCCTTCCCTCACAGCAGAGCTGCTCCATCCCTCTGACCTTCTTGGTGCCTCCTGTGTATTGGCTCCACCATCTTCACATCCTTCCTGTGCTGGGAGCCCAGAGCTGGATGCAGTGTCCCAGGGGTGTCTCCCCGGAGCAGAGGATCTGTGCTGACTGTGCACCAACAAAACTCCTGCCCCAACCCAAAGCCTGTCCAGCAGCAACATTTAAGTTCTGCAAGCTGCCTCCTGCCCTGCTTGCACTTTTGCATCACTTTCATGAATCAGCTTAGCAGACCAGGGGTCCCTTTGTGTTTGCTCCGAAGCACAGGATCTAAGGCAAAGCATCTTCCATGGGAAGGGAAAACATAATCAGCACTATTTCTTTATCTGTTTACTGCCAACTGCTACCACAAATACAGTAGTGATGGAGAGTGTTGGATGTCTGAGCATTAAAGGGATGGTTTTGAAGTACTTACAGGGATGTGAGGGTGAGGAAACGCTCAGCACACATTCTCTGAGGCAGACACAGCAGAGGAGCCTCCGTGCCACTGGAAATGCAGGTAGAAGAAATCAAAATCCAGCCAGGCAAGGCACAAAAGCACTATGAAAATACAGCAGATCCAGTATATCTGACTTATGCATGGCACTAGTCTCACAATCATTATATATACAATAATTTATTGTTTCAATAACCATCCCCTACCCCAGGCGTTTTGTAGAACCATCCAGACAGCACAAGTGTGCAAGTTTGATATCTGACAGCTTCCCAATGCCACCTGCCTGTTTATTTTTCAACACACTCCTTTCTAAACCCCAGAACAATGTTTTTATAACCCTCTGGGTTGTGACAGCAGCCTGGCCTGTGAGCCTTGCCCTGCTAAATTCACTCCCAGTGGGAATAGGGGTGGATTTGCCCTTGGGAAATGCCAGCAGCACCTTGCAACCTGGACAAGTGTATTTCTGGTTTTGTACAGAAGCGGGAAGGTCCAAAAACCAAAACGTGGATTCCTGTGGCTTCAAGGTATGCTCTTGCTCAGCTTGGCTATCTTTTATTTTCCCTTACTTGTATTTTTGTTCTCCAGTCATGGTTAATTTGAATTCTGTGGGTGAATCTTGGCCCTTCTGAGGAAGAGGGTTTTTTTATCAACAAGCTGGGATCTTCCTCCTTGAATTTTCTTTATTTATAAACACCAGAGGATGCTGAATTATGGGATTAAATGAGAGTGACAAAATATTAGCCTAAGGCAAGAGTGGGGTTGGTTAAGATGTTTTACCCCTCTACTGTTATTAACTGTGGTTTGAAATGAAGGAAGAAGTGTAGCTGGTTCAAACATTCCAGCAGAAAAGGAGAAGGGATTGTGCTTGGGGAGGAAGGGCATGAGCTGAGGCAAAAAGGATCTCCAAGAGAACACAAAACCCTGCCCAGCCCCTTTGCCACAGCAGAGTGTCTCACCAGCCTGTCCCTCTGAAAAAGGCTTTTTAGCTTTTAGAAGAACTGCCAGAGTTTGGGTGGGGAAGAGCAGAGGAAGAAAGTTTGTTTTGCAAGGCAGGAATCACAAGAGCAAAACTTACCTTGCACAAGGTATGAGGGTATACACTCTTTGCAGCACTCAAGCCTTTCCTTAAACTAATTCCTTAAAAATCCAGTGCTCTCTAGACCTATTGAGCTTTTCATTGTTCAGTCTTGGAGTTCCTGTTGCATAAGGAGAAGCAATGTTCTCACAGCATTTTTGACAACAATGTTATTTTGCAGATATTTACTGGGAATTACTTTTAATTGTTGAAACCTGCCCCCCCTATCAGCCTAAGAATTGTACCTTATGATTTTAACAAAAGAGTTCTAGGGGAAAGCAGCTGGAGTAATGAAAGGGGAGATTAATCCAGAAAAAATTAGAAATAAAAGCCAGCAGAGAATAAATAAAAGCTTTTCACTGCTACTCTAAACAGAACCCTTTCAGGGTGAGCTCAGCTGGGCTTCTACCTGGTCTTATTGTAATCTGACTGCATTTATTGCTAAAACAGATTTATTTGGTTTATTGCTGGCTTTCACAAGAATGTCAATCAGAAATGATGGCATCTCATATTCCCCAAGGGAAGCGTGTGTCCACTCCATGTGCAGCAGCAAAATCTGCTCAGCAATATTCCACATCTTCCACAGAGTTTGTCTTTGATGTTAAACCAGGCTGTAACTACCACTGCATCAGTGCCCTGAGGACCTCGCCTTGGATTAACCACCTGGAACCCCCTGCCTGGAGCATGGATTCCTCTGCCTGCTGGCAACCTGGAAGCCTAGGGCAGGCTGAGGTGAAATTCCCCCCTTTTATTAGAAATCCCCAAAAGTTGCCTTCCAGGTACTGCAGGATGCCATGAGGATGTAAAACACATCAGCTGGGTTAAAGTTAAGATTTTCCCAGGACAGTGGCCAGCAAACCCTTCTACTGCCACATGGCTTTTTCCCTCTTACATCTTACCAGGTTATTGTGTTTTCCTCAGCCCTGGGGAATAGGGAACTGGAGGCTCTGCTGCAGGATTCCAGGAAGCCTGAGGCTGTGGAAGGAAGTGTGAGACTGAGCAGGATGTGGGATGCTGGGGATGCCTAACTGTGAAAAACTCACAGGAGACATCAGCCAGTGTACCCAGCACAGCAGTCTGGGAAAGAAGTAAGGAGGATGAAAGGGAAATAGCTGGACATAGAAGGAATTGTCATAATATACCAGAAATAAGGAACTTCCCCCTTTGCCTCTTTAATTAACACCCAAACCCATGCCTACATGAACCTAGCAACACAATCCACCAATGCTGATACTGTGGTACTGCGTTGGTTTTGCTTAGCCCAGAACATCAGCAAGGTATCTTTAGCATCTAAGAGAAATTTAAACTCTTCAAAAGCTGTTGTGGCAGGACTGAAGAAGTGTCTGAAGGGTCAGGAGAAAATGCATCCCAATGTTCTTGTGTTGGCTTTGCTTAGCCCGGTTTTTGCTGGTGGGTAGGGAGGGGTACAAGATGGCTCCTGTGTGAAGAAGGTTCTGGAAGTTTACACCATGTCCAGTAGAGCCAATCTGTGATGGCTCTGAAGATGATGGACATGCTGCTGGCCAAGCCTGGGCCAATTAGAGATGTTAAATATGCCTCTGTGAAAACATATTTAATAAGAAATCAAAACAATGTGAGCAGGCACTTCTTTTTAGCCAGAGGAGGAGGAGGAGGTGAAAATATGTGTGGGGAAACAACATGGAGACACCAAGGTCAGTGGAGAAGGTGTGGGAGGAGGTGCTCCAGGTGCCGGAGCTGAAAACTCTACAAGCTGTGGTGAAGACCATGGGGGGAGCAGGTGGTCCCCCTGCAGCCCATGGAGTCCATGGGGGTGCAGAGATCCACCCACAGCCTGTGGGGAGGTGCTCAGGCCAGAGGAGTGGGTGGGTGCCTGGAGGAAGTTGTGATCCAGTGGGAGTCCCATATAGAGTTAAAAGTGCAAAGACCTTGCAAGAGAGAGAAAGGCCTTGCTCCTGGGATGGAAACAGCCTGGTCTCGGCTCGGAAGTCTGCACCCCGTGGACAAGGACTCATGAGAGAGCAGACTTGGGCGAGATGCTGCTCATGAGATTGGACCCACGCCAAAGAAGGTTGCAGAGGACTGTCTCTCGTGGGAAGGACCCCATGGTTAAGTAGAGGACTCCTCTCCCTGAGATGACCAAGAAAACCCCCCTCACCCTGCCACCACCCCCTCCCCCCCGTCCCCATGCTGTTGGTTGGAAGGAAAGAGGGGGGAGACAGAGAAACAGTGATTATAGCAGAAGAAATTTTGCCGATGGATTGACTAAGAAAAACGCCCATACTCTGCTTCTCCCTGAGCTGTTGGTTGGAAGGAGGGAGGGGGGGTGAGCGGTGAAATGGTGTCTTAAGAGCTTATTTTTACTTTTCATTTCTCCTCCAACTCTGTTTAGGTCAATAAATCACTTTGCAACTTTAAGTTTCCAGCCTGTTTTGCCCATTTCTCAGTGCATTCTCCCATTGGTTCCTTAACTCACGAGTCTGGTAAGTGTTCATTTGTTTTCCTCTCTTCTGCACAGCTGCAGCAGGGGAGAGCAGAGAGAGCAGATGTTGTAGGTACCTGGCATTTGGCCAGGGTCAAACCATGACAGGTACCACCCAAAAGCACAAGGTAAAAGTCTTATCTGCCTACTTGGTAATTTTCTTACATATTTTTTATCAAAACAAGCATCAAATATACCCACCTGATTATGGAAATATGGGAGATCATGCAACTTAATGTGACCACTTACTGGTCTAGTAAGAGAGTCACTAAGCAAAAAGTAACCACTGGCAATTTGAGCTTTTAAAAACCAAACCAAACCCCCAAAAAACCCAACAAAAAACCCCAACCCTAACAAACCAAAACACCTCCCAACCCTCCCACCAAAATTCTACCTTACATGTCTGCCCTTCTTTGGTGCTTCACTGAGGTGGTCAAAGGCTATCCGTGCAGTCTGACAGGTGGTCACTAAGGAGGACAAGGCTACCAGACAATCTCCAAGACACTTTTCCATCTCCTTTCCTGTTCCCAGGGGAAAAAATTCTCTCTTCTCATGCTGGATATCTCTCCCTCTCGAAACTAAGGTACTTGGTTCATCTTGACAGCTTTAGGGAAGAGACAGTGTAAGACATCAAAGCGATGGAAGTTCAGAACTTCAGGATGTGGGTATTGCTTGGGGAAAGTTAGGCAATAAAAGCAGTAATGGAATTGTGGTATTTGGTGAAGATCTCAAAATTGTTCCTGCAGTTTCAGGAGACTAACAACCCTTCCCTCACCAAAACTCAAGTTTGCTCACACGACCACAGGTGTGTTTTATCCTACAGAAGTGTATTTTGAACTGGTGCTCTACTTACTGAGTGGTCTGTTTGGATAAAACAATGTACTGTGGATTTACAAGGTGTCGGGAATTAGTATCACTCCTGAGCAGAGAATGATTCCCTACAGTGCACTGAATCCTGCAACCAATTCCAGCTACACCTTGCCTAAGGAAAGAAATTCCCTGGTACAGCACAAAGCAGCAGAGCAGGATCCTATCCATAGCTGCAGAACAGCACATGCAATATCTGCTCCCACACTTCATCAGCCAAGGCATCCTTTAAAGATGATCCTCTGCAGCAAAGGCTTTCTATCACTTGTAAGGATTTAATCCTATCATCAAAACCCTCTCCAACACAAGCTAGATTCTCCAGTTCTCAGAAGTTATCAAGTGTTTTCCTGGTACAAGGTATTTTTCCATAAATCTAAAAGCTAATTTCCCAGCCATTCGAACAAGATCTTTAATTAATCCTTAATGTTGCCTTAGCTCACTACCAAATCCCAGGACAAACACAGACCTCATCCAAAAGCTCAAAAGCACTGTAAAAACCTGAAGTTACAGTCTCCAACCAACGAATTTCCTCTTTAGAAATACAGGAAGATGCAGTAGTTACAAACAGTCCATTTATTGGGTCTTAAACTACATACACAATTGAAATCATAATTTTGGCACTACGCTATACAGTGGTTACATCCGTGTGCTGACACTCCTTAAATACTGCCCCAGGAGCACTGCTGTGCTTGAAGTTTGGGATGAGCCACACAAAGGTCTCAGTGCTCCTGGGGGGTTTTGCATGAAAGATGAAACACACACCAATTTATGAGTTATTTCCATGTACCTCACGTTCTATGAATGGATCACACCAGAATATATGATGTCAGCATTGAGAAATGGCCACACGTGTTGCAAGAAAATCTGAATGAGACAGAGTTATGAGATACAGGAAAAGCAAAACAAACCCTCTCAGACACAAACAGATATTCTGTTAAAGAAAATAATTTAAAAAACTAAGAATGGCATTTGATTCGATACAAAAGCCAGAACCACTACTGTATTAACATCTAAGTATGAATCTTTACAAATTAATCTCACAATGGTGTTATGTAAAAGGTTGCAAACTGTACAATGTTTTGTCAATGCAATGCCTCTACAATTTATACAGTCTTTTACAACTATGTAACACATATTAAACAGGTTGTTAAACAGCCAATTGATACCAGTCTCTGAACAAAGCTGCAGGCAAAAAAACACAGAGCTTCGACAATCTTCAAATGAGATATGCTTGCTCAATCTTTAGGAGAATACACTGTTAAAAACTGCCTTTCCACACTGTGCATACATTTCATTCCGTGAATTCAACCACCACTAACAGTCCATCATTTCCTATCTGTGGGCTCTAATTACATGGAAACACCCATAGTCTTTCCCCCTTAACAATATGCAGAGAATTACAGATTTTTTTAATTCCACACGTGGTCAAGACACCTCCAAAGGCCTGGCCAGGCAGCAGAGCTGCCACCCCTGCACTGCACAGAGCTCAGCTATTTACATTTGCACAAGGGAGATAATACAAAAAGGCAATGCTGCCCTGAGGTGGACTGGATGGTACTCAAATCCCAGTAGTGAAAAATAAACTCTGAGGAAGGCAGGCTCCCGGGATTGTGTGCAGACTGGGGGAGGAGTTGCATCTGCAGAATTGGAGAGCTCCACGGAGAAAATTCCGGTTTGTGGCACTCTCTGGTTCTGCATATCCTTAATGTTGGGAACAGGGGGCAGAAAAAGGGGGTGAGGGATGTGCAGGGTAAGTCACCGTGTGCAAGGAAGCAGAAACAAGAGTGATGTGTGGTGCAGGCCAAGGAGAAGGGTCTTGCCATGGACTCACGATCAGGCCCTGCAGGCGCAGCCTCGGGACTCCCCCCGCTGCTCCCTGGGGAGGTGAAATTCCTTTTGGGTAGAACCAGGTCTCTATGTTTGTATTTAAAAGTGGTTTTGATTAGGCATCAGGATTTCCAGCACAAAGTTCTCTACATGATCAATTTCTTTTGAGTTTCCTTTATTTCGCAGAAAAATTCCTACATCGTCATGTTCCCCAGGAGAAACCTGGAAAGAAGGAAGGAGTTCAAAACACAAATATGGCCTCATGCTCTTGTTCATATGAAAAGATTAAATAAAGCTTCTCTTGGAATACTGTCACAAAACATCAAAATACAATAGATATGGGAGTCTTGGAGTGTAACAAAGAGAAACCCCAGGAATGGATTCATTCTTTGGGGACATGCCTGTGTGCCTTTGCTGCTTTGCCTGGCAGCAAAGCCAGAGTGTGGAAGAGGAAACTGTGTGGCAGCAGCCATTCCCCATCCTGAGATATAGGTGATAGACTGGACTGGGCGGTATAAAGTCCTTAGAGGCATCAGAAGTACAAAGCAGCACTTTAAAGGCACTGCCAGGCATTTAAAAGGCAGCCAAGTGGCAGAAAATTGAGAAAAGGAATATCAATAATCAAGAAAACAAGTGTAGGTATCTTAGTAAAGCCCAGGGATGCACAGAAAGATGGGCAATATTAACTAAAGTATTTAACCAAAATAAATCTGACCAAGACCACTGGAGGGGCAAGGGCCAAAAATCTGGCTGCAGCATTTTCCCTGTGGTTAAGGATTCTTCCTTACTCTGGAGTAAAATTCCTAAGTGTGAAATTAATACCAAAACCCATCTGCTGACCCACCTATGCATAATAGCAGGGTGAAACCAGGAGGTCAGTGAGCACCAGGAGCTGGTCATCCGTGAACTGCTGCTTGTGCTCCTGCCAGTTGTCGTGGTGAGTCCTCCGGAAATTGGACAGCGTTTTCTTCACAGTCATCTGCCAGCACAATTGGGATGGAGCTCTGTCAGTCAGGTTTCTCAGCTCCACACCAAAACCAGCATTGGTACTACAAACACAACTGCTCAGTACCACCAAGGGCTGGAGCAGACCCACAGGGTAGGAGGGCTCGGGGGAATTCAGCCCAGGATTTTAATTCTCACAGTTCTGGTTAGTCTTTTGACCAGTGTCATGTTTCCAAAATCCTTATAAAAAGGATTCTTGAACCTACAATTTTGAGTCTGAAAAGATTAAAGGATTCTTATTAAGTAAAAGCAAAATGCTTGGTCTCACTGCCTCTTCCCTGGGTATTTCAAATTAGTGAAAACATCTAAGGAATTCTTCATCTTGCTCCTCTGGCTAAAACAGCAAAGGTCAACAAAACCCAACAGACAGGACAAAAAAACAAAATTAAAGGACATTATTTCTCCAAAAACTTAATTGTAGGGGCATTAATAACACTTGATTTAAAAAATTCCAGACTGATGTTTTGGTTCAGGTAGATGTTCCCTAGAATGGCATGAACAAAAGAGACATCTTTAATGAAAAACCCACTTCCTTATTATAAATACAGTTCTAGCAGCTTTCAATTTAATGCTTTAAAGTTGAAAGCAAAGACAGATCTACCACAAAAAATACTTAAAAGCAGTCCATGCTTTAAAACTGTTTGGAATCATCCAGTAAAAAGCAGGAGAAATTAAGTTTCTTAATAGGTTCCTATGTTTTTCTAGGAAAAAAGAGAACTAAGAATGAGTCACAGGTATTGAGCTGTGTTCTATTGAATAGAGAACGGATGTATTTTTACCTCAATAGGCTGGGGATCATTGAGGTGGGCACTGAGATCCATGAGGAGCTGTGGCATCCAGGTGGGCACATCGTAGGGACTGGACAGGATGCAGGCGCTGAGCCCCAGGACGCCGGCGTGGCGCTTCACCAGGTCTGCAAGCACAGGATATCCACAACATCATTTAAAGAAAATCAGCAGCAAATCCCCTGGCACACCAGAGACCTCTGCAGAAGTCCACAGAGTTCTACAGACACAAACTGAATGGATCTCCAAACTGGTTCTGCTTCCTTACTCCCAGATTCATTCTCGTGTCTTGAATTTTTTAAACATTCTTCCATGAGAAATCTGCAACTGCTGGACACTTTATAAACACTTCAAATGAATTCTCTGTCAAGGAAACTCATGAATAACTCATGAAGGACATCTCCATGTTCCCTATTTCTGCATTCAGAGTGTTTTCTCAAATACCAGAACTATTGGACATTATGGAAAGCCAGATTTCTCGGTCAAATGACTGTGACTCAGATGCATTAAATGTCCAGTCAGAAGCCAAAGTTCCAAATCAGGACTAACTAAGGAGGTTTTGTTCTGCTTTATTTTTTGGTTTTTTGATTTTTTTTTTTTTAATGAAAAACCCACACTGATAACAAATAGAAGGTAAGGTGGGTAAGGAACGAAACTAGGTTGTGACAGCTAAGGAACTTTATTTACTGAGGAACTTACTATCCCTCATCACCTGCATCCTTATCTTTGTGAACTGGAAAATGGCAAAACCTCTTTAATGTTAATTCTAAAAGAGTAAGACGTTAGTATAACACAGGAACACATAATAAAAGTATTTGCTTTTGCTGTGTTTTCTTATTCACCATTTATGTTGCAAATCAAATTCTATGGCAGTCTCCGTAACACTAAATACTGATTTCTTCCTGAGCTAATTTCAGCCTTGGAAGCATCTCCTTACCCCCTGAAGGAATTGTGTCCCCCACTGAGGCCAGGTCCCTCTTCCTCTTCTTGGGGAGCCTCATCTTGCAGAGCTGCTCGAAGTGTGTCTGCATGGGCCCATCCATGGTGAGGAAGTTGCACTGCAGGAGCCCGCTGAGCGTGGTGGCAGCCATCTCCCTCACCTGGGCACAGCAGGACAGAACACCATTTATTTATGCCATTACTGCCCATTTAAGCACACCCATGTCCCTCACCTGGGCACAGCAGGACAGAACACCATTTATTTATGCCATTACTGCCCATTTAAGCACACCCATGTCCCTCACCTGGGCACAGCAGGACAGAACACCATTTATTTATGCCATTATTGCCCTTTTTAAGCACACCCAGCTAACCCAAGTGAGCAAATTCTGCCCAATAACAGCCTTTAAAGTATTAACCTGCTATCTCAAGCTACTAATCCTTTACTAGACATCTCTTTTAATAAACATGGTCTGCTGTAATACAGAGCTACTGTCAAATTTTGCCATAAAGTGACCTGCTACTCAAGCAAATAATGAAATTTAACTCCACTGTCAACAGAGGAGCTTTAGAAAGTTTAAAAACAAACTTTGACCAAGGCCAAATAATCAGCCTGCTTCACAAAATTGGTAACAGGCTCTGTATTAACATCAGTTTTAAAGTGGGCTTTATTCAAAATAATTTAGTTTTTCCCCTGACAAAAGCAGAAGAGCTTTTCCAAGAGAAGGCACAAAGAATGTTTCAGAGACTCAGCTGATTCTGTTCTACCCACAGCACAAGAATTCTTTGAAAGACAACAGATACTGGATTAATAAGAAGCAACAACTTATGGTCAACGATTCAGTTCTATAATGCTCCAGCATGATACACTTCCTTGTCCCAGAACTCTGCACTACACGAATAAAACCAGAAATCCAAGTTGGAAAAATATTCTTCTTTTGGGTAACACAGAAACCCCAAAGAACAAGACTAAACTTAGCTTTCATGTAATTGCCAAGCCATTCAAAATACAGATCTCCTTTTCCATTCCTTTTAAAACAGCCACAACACCTTGTTAGTGAATTCCAAGAAGAGACAACTCATCCTTGCTTTTAAAAACAAGTGACTAACCCATCAGTATTACCAATTTCCTTCATCTCCTCAAATCTCCCAGAGCCAGGAAGTTATGGACGTGTAAAACTGTATTTAAATTGGGAGTACCTCCAAAACTCACTCCCACTTTCCATAATTACATTCTGACAAAAACCTCCCAACATTTACAAACTTGCAAACCAAATCATCTCGTTGAGATGCTGCCACCAGATTTCTGGTAGGTACATTCTGTCACAGGTAACTGCAAACAGAACATTTGTCTCTGTGGAGCACAAACACCTCCCAGTGCTCTGAATCCAATGCAGCAGATTATAATAATAAATCAAATCCTTGAACGCGATGTTCTGAGCCTCACAAAGCCATAAGTACAGCTGCAAGTGCTGCAATAATTAAACAGAGGAAGTTCAAATAAGCTCTTGAGACTCCAGCCCATTCCATTTAAATTTCTACAAGGTACCATTCAAACGTGATCTACTTTGCTGACAGTGAAGAAGGATGAGGTGAGAGGCTGGCAGTGTTGTTTATCAGCAGTTTGTGAGTCCCTGAAGAGCTGAGCTATTAAATGAGACATGATGTGCTAATACAAGAGCCAGACACAAAGCAGCTCGGCTGGGAAGTGAGCGAGCTCCCAGGAGAGCTGGGCTCATTTACATCACTACTCCCTTTATTAAAACCACTTTCATTTCTAAATTAATCACTCAGCTAGAAGGAACACTTTGCTGTGAGAAGCACCTGGAAGAAAAGCCTTTAAAATCATTCATGAAGCAGCTGATCACTTGTCACCTCTGGCACTAAATAATTTATAAATGACCACACTCATGATGAAATACAGAATATAAAAACTACAGAGGTATCTCCCCATCACCTATGGGGTTTGGTTTTTTTTTTCCCCAGTCAGAAGGGACTGACCAAGGGCTATAAAAGTGCAACAGTATCAGAATAAAACCACTCAACAGCACCAGCCAAACCCAATTGCAGAAGGTGCAAGGGGGTACTTGAACAGAGAGAAAATACTCTCATTCCTCTAAAATTGCAGTGCAATATGATGAAAAATGCTTATCAAGACATGAGTGCTGTGCATATTAAAACAATCATTATCAGGTCTGGCCCTCTGTATCAAAATAAGCAAAAAACCAAAAATATCTTAAAACCCAAGAACCAAAGTCTCAGTTCTACAGAGCAAAGACAAAATCCTAGTTAAAGCTAATGATTCTCATCTTAAAAATCCAACATCCAAAAGCTACACAGGAATTACTCAGCAGGACACTGCATCTTGTCAGTTATTATGAAGAAAGAGCAAGATTAGTTTTTAGAGAAAAGTGAAAGCTTCCATGGCAACAGCATGATCCAGAGTGATTATGAATACAGGTAGGCTTTTTGTATTTGCACCTCTGTGGTGCAGAGGGATAATTTGGTACATTTAAAATAACTGGCTAAATTGCATTCAAGTGAATAAAAGGTATTTTTCAAAATGATGTGAGATTATGAGGTAAGTGTTCTGACAAACAACTTATAATAGATGCCAAGGTGATGCAGAATCTTTTTTCTTCTAGAAGGAGAAAAGCACCCAAATGTAGGACTCCACTGATATTTGCCAACTGCAAACACATCAGTGAAAATGATGGTGCAGGGGAGATGGACCAGGCAGGAGGTTAACACACAAGATTCTTCACTGTGCTTGACTTTGACTTAAATTCACATCACTTAATGCATTCTAGGTAGTTGTTGATGTAAATATAAAGACTGTTTTTGTCATTAATATGATATGATTAGATAGGAAGCAGACCTATAGAGTAATAAATAATGGTTTTACACACTTTTCACACAGGAAGGGATTTGACCTTGTTGGATGTTGAATTTTCCACCAACACACATTTATAGTGAAATTAATAATAACCCTATTTCATGTACTGAAACCAAGCTTCAAGCAATGCATCATTCTGTGATAAAGTAGAAGCAATGGAACTTTAAAAAAAAAAATCACTAATGGAGTATTTTATAGACAACTATTTTCCTGGAATGGAATAGGGAAGAAACAAATCCTATAAAGCTCATTTTCAAAGCAGGAAGAATGCTGAGCTAAAAAAACCTCCTTTATTAATTTACATGTCAGCTTGTCAAAAACTTTGTCAAAACTTGACAAAGTCAAGAAGCAGTGGTGTGAAAGCAGCACAGAGAAGGAAGCACTTGCCTCAAGCTGTTCATCTTCCAGAAGTTTGATCACGAGCCACCTGATGTCATTGACTGCCTCGCTGTTGTTGAGGAAGATGAAGAGATTGTAGAACACCATGGTCTGGAGGTAGGTTAAGATGGTGTATCGGGCATGCCAAGAATTGCTTCTTGCCGTCTGCAGTGAAGTAATAAGGGTGAGAAAGCAAGAACATCAAAGAAAGCAGCCCCCTGATGTAAAACTGAAAATATTTCTAAAAATACTTCTGGGAATGGTTGTAAAGAACTTCCTTTATTCAGGTAATTTTGTTTCATACCAAAGCAGGCAATTATTATTTAGGTACTAATTTTCACAGGCTTCACTTCCTAGAGAAGATTGTTAACAGAAATATATTGTACAGCCATAAAAAAGTCGGATTCATGGTCAGTTCTTTAACTGAAGATTCGTTTTGAAATTGGATTTTGAATTGTTATGCTCATGAGGAGGCTCAACATGATCCTCTACTGAACCAAATGTTAATATATCAAAATGCTGTTCAATTTGTGATCAAAATGAAATGCTTTATATGTTAAACAAGATACACTTTGCAAGTGTTTTAAAATACTTCAAATAAACTCTATGAGATCTAAATCAGTATTTGATTCACTTAGAATTGTCAATACTGTATAATGTTAAATAAAAAGCAAAGGGTGCATGAGATGACAAGAAGCTTTAAGCTGTTTAGACCACACTCACTTGTTTTAGCACCTGAAGTACCAAAGGCACTTGCTGAGGATACAGCAAACCCTGAGACATCAAGGACAAACACATCTTAGCATCTCTTTTGAGCTCATCATAGCTGTTGTCATTCTCCACGGGTGCAATCTAAATAAGAGCAAGGAAGAAACAAAACCCTGTTAGTAAACAGGCACTGGTGACAGCAAAATCCTCAAAGAAAGGGTGCTCTCATAAAAGGACAGCTGTCCAGGAAAAATACATTCAATATCATGCTGAAAGATTAAGTTAATTGGGAAAAACAAAGTATGTAACATTAAATATTCTCAGTAAATTATCAAGATATCCTGGTGAGACATTGGTTCCCCACTGCCATTCTCTTGGTATCAAACCCAATTAATTTCGTATTTTAGATCCAGGTCCAAAATGGAAAGTTTTATCAAGTTCACTTTCACCTCCATGAACCTTTATTTTGTGGTCACATAGACCACATGCTGGATAACTGATTAATGTTCACATAAAGACATGCACTTTGGGCATAAAGTATGGATTATTTTACATAGGTAAGACTGGATGACTTCTCTGACAGCTTCAGAGAATACAAAAATCACAGTAACAACAGGAGCTGCTTAGAAAGAATTGTATAGTCAGGGAACAAAAGAAAATAACTCAAGGTCCCTTATAGAATCATGGAATGGTTTGGGTTGGAAGGGACCTGAAAGATGATCCAGTTCCACCCCCAGCCATGGGCAGGGACACCTTCCACTATCTCAGGTTGTTCAATGCCCCATGTGACCTGGCCTTGGAATGTTACATATTTTTTATATATATATATATATATAATATATATATTATATATATATTATATATATATATAATATATATATATAAAATAACTTCAGTTTACTTATACAGTCCTTTTTCAATCAAACCTAACTAATAAAGGAGAAATTACAGGATGTACCTTGAAAAACAAAGGTAACAGCTGGAGTTGCTCTGTGACAGCTGTAGAGAAAGATCGTCCTGCACTTGCCATCAACCACTTCAGAACTGTTTGAATAAAGACAAACAATCACTGATTCAGATGAAAAATATTAACCCCAAACAAGTTATAGACCAAATTTATTGTAGTGTTCCCCTGTGAGATTTACACACATTAGAGTGGTTCAGTTTGACACCTTAGGTGATTTTAATAAATCACAGATTTATAAACAGAGGTCAAATGTCACAGCACAGATACAAGAGGAGAAATTCTGCACTGCACCTACACAATTTGCAGACCTCAATCATCATGTCCCAAAATACCCCCCATTCCTTGACCTCCTTAACTCACTTGTTTTCAAGAGTTTAATGCCCTGAGTTCGCTCGTCTTGTTCGCCAACTCCATTCTCTTCCATAACATGATTCTGGATTTCCTCATCTGCTTCCATGAGCGGTTTGAGATTTTCAAGTATCCGGGTAGTAAATTCATGGACACGAGGAGATTTAGTTGCAGCAGTGTTTGGCAAGGAAACATCTATCATGAATATGTAGGTCAACACACTAAAAAAACAAACAAAGCCAGCAGGAACACACAGTTAGCACGACTGCTGTCCAGAGAACAGTGACCTGTGAACTCCAAATGATCCCAGATCAATTGGGTGACCTTTGAAGGTTAATACTCAGAAAATTCCCTCTCATCTTCACAAAGTTATTTAAAACCAAATGTTTCTTTTAGGAGCTTTAGAGATGTCATACATAAACATAGACAATAAATTGGTGAGGCCCTGGCACAGGGTGCCCAGAGAAGCTGTGGCTGCCCCTGGATCCCTGGCAGTGTCCCAGGCCAGGTTGGACAGGGCTTGGAGCAACCTGGGATAGTGGAAGGTGTCCCTGCTCGTGGCAGAGGCTGGGACTGGATGGGCTTTAAAGTCCCTTCCAATTCAAACCATTCTATGATTCTATAAATAAGACGAAAATAGGAAAGTCATCTGAAATTTCTGAAGCAAGTCTTAATAATTTATGTGATTTTTGCTACCAGCATTAGTATTTTTCATGGTAATTATTTAGCTACTCAATCACCCCAATAAAATGAAGAGTTAAAACCCAACCAGAGCTGCAGCAGACAACACTGACCTTCCTATTCTCTCTCGGACGTTCTTGTAGACCTGGGTGAGTTTGGGCTCCAGGTACTTGAGCAGCCTGTGCAGCAGCTCTGGCACTCTCCACTCCTGCTGGGCAAGGCCCCCTTGCAGCACGTACAGCCGGCTGGGAATCAGAACAGCTCATCTTTAGTCACACAGAACATTCCTGCTTCCCCAGGCCCCTCCAAACTTTGTTTGGGAATGTGCACAGGTGTGTCAGGGCATCGGAGTGTCCCTGAATGAACAAAGAAGGGTAAAAATTGCCCAGTGGAACAACAGTACTGCTGCTCTGCCAGCCCCAAACCTTCATCCTGTTAATTGAGTTACATTAACAAAATAATTGTGAAGACCCTGCCATTGTGTGGGGAGAGCCAATTGGAAAGCAATGCCTTTGTTCCCCTCTCCTACAACCCAGCTGGCACAGCATCCTCTCAATACAGCTTATCCAGGCTTTATTTCCTCCTCTCTTCAACCACAATAAAACAGTTCAAATTAATTTTACCAGGCATCTACAAATGATCCTCCTTCACCACTCAGTGGAGATTCCAACAGCAATTCAAACAACCAGTGCAGTTTCCTAGGATCTCTGCTCTCCTGGAAAAGAACAGCGAGCAGAGATATAAGCAAATGAGGGATTTTTAAAAAGCAAATAATGTATAAAATAAGACATAAACAAGAAAAGTTTTGACAGATTTTCTTTGCATCCCTTGGGTTTACTCTAATTAAGCACAGGCAATGTTCAAGATATTTTCAAAATGAACCACAATAGGAAGAAAACCCAATAAAACTATACACAGTTTTAACTGATAGATGAATACAAGGAATTTTAGCTTAATTTTTGACATATCTGAATGCCCATGCCTGAATTTTGCTAATTTGAGTTCTGGCTGACAAACTACACTGAGTTCTGCTGAGTCTCTTGAAAGAATTATTGCCCCAGGGCATTTGTGGCCTATCACTAACCCTGCTTCCTGACACCACAGCTCCAAGTTCCCAGCAGGAATGTTAATCCACAGTGGATTCAGCTTTAGAAGGCAGAAAATGGACACTTACACAGGAGGTTGCAATGCAGGTGCCCCAGTCATTGTATGTTTCCACTGTGATGTTGGATAAAGCTGTTCGAAGCAATGGACACAGAAGCTTCCAAAGATTTTCCACCTGCCCAGCAAAACCACAAGAGACAAGATTTTTTTATTTAAGGATCCCAAACCCAGCCCAGATATTAAAACGTCTTCTTTATTTTGGTACTGATTCTCCCAGGATTATTTTTTGGCATGGAGAGTCAGCATGGACAGCGAGGCCTATATTAAATATTTAATAGTCCAAGGTGGACATAAGCACTTAGTCCTATTGGAAATTACAAACCACGTCAGCTTCACCATCCCCTCAGCAGCAAACTTCCTAGTTTTCATACTGGAACATATTCCTAACACCTGGCAAGCACTGACACCAAACCAAGCAATGAATTGTGCTCCAAGTTTGGCATCAAGAACTCAGCTTTTCTTAAATGGGTTAGTAATTCAAATTACTCTTTAATTTCCAGGAATCACTCAAAAATAGTGCTCCAGCACCTTCTCAAAGGTCCAGTGTTTAGAACCTCTGATCAGGCCAGCTATAATTTCAGCTAGACATCTCTGGGTGCTTTCATGGGAGTCTGCAACCAGTTGCTCCAAGTGGGGCTGAAGGACTGGCAAAAAGGCATCATCAAAGTTTCTGAAAAGGCCCTGGAAAACAAGAGCAGAAAGTGTCTTCAGGAATTATAGAAACCATTGTCTTCCCAAGAACATAATAAAATTGTGAAACACTTGAGTTTGAACATGCAGAAAGTGAAATTACTTTGCTTTTTTTAACAGCATTATACACCAGTGTCCTCCAGACTATTCTATTACTCTAAATATGCTTCCCTAAGTAGTTAATCAGAAGAGAGGATTAATAGGATTACCCAGAGCAGCTTTAAAAATCAACATTTTGCAACAGCATGAGCCCAGCAGTCTGTGGCTTTTCCATGCTCTGGGAATTGTCTACAAAACGAGAGCAATTCAGTGATTGAACTCTCCTTACCTTGAAGAGGCAAAATCTGCGAGGATTAAATTTGTCCTTCCCCTTTCTGTCTTCTAAAGACAAAAATTTTATTAACTGCTCAACAAACTTGGGATCAGAAAAGTGATCATATATAATTTGTTCTGCCTGTAAAAGGAAGGAAAAAAAAAAAAGAAAAGAAAGGATTAGCTTTGGGGTGTTTGCTTGTCACAGTGATATCCCAATCTTTCCATGTCCCATGGCACATCTGCATTCTCAAGGAATGAAATCATGCCCTGGTTATCCCATTTCCCCCCTCATTTTATAGGGAATTATCACAACCCCTAAAAATTAGTCCTTCCCACTGTCATGAATGACCTTGTTCTCAACTCAGATCATGATTTGAGAGGGAACAAGAAAGTTCTCATTAATACAACTATTCCATGATCCCTGACAGAAAAGCAGCAATACATTAAAATAACAGTTCTTTCTTGTATGATGACACAGTAAGAAGTAGAAAAATACTGTAAAATTATCTTCTGGGGATCTCCACAGTAACCTGTGGACAATATTAAAGGAAGAATGGAGGAGAAGTACTATTAAAAACCCCACAAACTTCCTACTCTCACCTCTGTCAGCTCATCTCTCCTTCGCCCAAGCTTTGGTTGCTGCTCAGCTGGAGCATAAACTGTCATAGTTCTGGATATTAAAAACAAAAGATAAATAATAAAAAGTTAAAAATGAAAATACAGCAGCACATTTCAAAGTAAAATAAAGCTTTCTATGTTCTCAATATTAAATAGAATTTATCCTCAACTTCAAAGGATTAAAGGTTACAGAAAGTTTACAACAAGAGAATGAAGTTTGTTACTCAAGGCTTTGCTACACAAGCAATCCAGAATTACTAGGGATAGAATACTCTGCATATGTCATTTCCAACATGCATATTTCATTATATATGGCTGTTTAGCTGCTGCCATTAAAATTTGTGCCTATAACCCACATAGAGAGAAATGGGTAGAAAAGAAATAATAAACAAAAAGCCCCAAACCAACCAACAGAAAACCCACCCAGAAGTGGTAAAACAAGCAAGAAGCACAAAGGACAGAATAAATTGTACTTTTCGTGGTTCAATTAAAAAAACCTAATACATGCAAAAAAATAAATTTCATAATAAAACATTCTTTAATTTCCCACAGGATTGTTCCTGCTGAGCCTCCCAATTCCACCCCAATGCTGATGCTACTCACTGGGGCCAGGTGTAATATCCCCAGTGTGTTTTCTCCACAAAACAGCAGGACTCCCAGGCTTCCTTCGTCTTTGGTAGGCTCTGGCTGTTGTAGTGCAGCCACTGGTTGTCAGCTCTGTCACCAGCCTGGATGGTGGAAGGCTTTGGGCTCCCACCTGATGCAAGAGGAAAATCAAAATGAAAATGCTTAAAAATTATACAAATATGTAAAAATTAGAAAGGAGACATACAATACTCATATAATTACCTATATGATATATATCTATTTGCTTAGGACAATAACAACCAGGGAGAAATTAAAAGCTTGTGATTCTATGTTTAATAATTCTATGTTTAATTTAACCAGAAAAGCTTTGAAAACCATTTTGGGATAAATATAAGGTATTTCTTGTATTAAATAAAACCTACTTATTTCATAAGGGCAGATGGGCACTTTCTTGTGTGTCCTCTTAAGCTGCTTAAGAATCCCAGCTACAGCTGAGATGGCCACCTAAAGAAAAGGAAAAAAATGGGCATTAATGTATCCGTTTCATACATTTCCCTCAGAAGGACATGACTCATCATCCCTAAAAACCCAGTGAACACTGGAGTGAACCCATAAGGAAATAATCATGGTTGTTTCAGGGGATTCAGGACGTGACTAACTTTAAAGGTCAGAAAAACCTCACTAATAATTTTGTTTTAATAATTTGGGGGAGGGGGGGAAAAGAAGGTTTGTTTTGAGCCTCACTGAGGCAACAACAGAACAAATGAAACACAGTGATGGGCTCCCTTCAAATAACAAATTGCAGGTGGGAAAAGCAGCCATCTGCAAAAGAAATTCTGCAAAAGAACTCTGAAATAAATCAGGATTCAGTCCATCCCACATTTTCACAGTTTACACATTTACATATGTCACGCTACAGCGCTGCCAAGACTGCCATTTCTTGGACTGGGAGTTTTGTACACGTGCGTGGCTGGAGGAGGGAGTTCCATCTCAGTTTTAGTGCTTTATCCCAGCAAAATCCCACAAGCACCTGATGCAAACCCTAAAGAACTGCAGACCCAAAGGAAATCCTTCTCCTGGGCTCACCTTCCGAACCACAAGCGCATCGTGGTTGAGACACTGCACGAAGAATTTTATGGCACGGGTGGGCAGGATCCTGTCATCCCTCAGCAGCAGGGATAGGAAGCCAATGCTTATGTGCTCAAACTTCCAGGGCCTGAAAAAACCCAAATATTCAAAACAGAGTGTAAATACCAAAGTTTATGTACTTGGAAATTATTTCATGTTTTAAGAGTATGCAAATACATAAATAAGTGGCTTTAGTCAACGAGCTTAACTCATTTTGGGAAACCTCCAGTGCTCTGGGAACACACAGGTGTAAAAATGTAAAATACACAATGAAACATACTTTAGATAAAGTTTTTTTAACACAAATATTGTGGGACCAATTAGAATCAGAATCTATTCTGATGTCAGTGTTACACAGACAAAACCAGAGCTTTTTTATATTAAAAAATTATTAAAAGCCCCAGTAGGCCAGACTAATTAAGGATAAAGCTTAACTCCAAGATGTGATGATGCCTTATATTAACAAGTCAAGCTCCCAGTGCAAATAAATCCAAGACCATGGTAGCTGCCCTCCTGGATATTGATCCATGTGACCACCTCCAATCCACCCCAAAAAAAATCCCCTCATGCACAAAAAGGAGGACTTACAGATTTCTCTGTTCCACACAGTCCAGCAGCATATTGACCAAATTTTCATAGTTCCTGAGAGAAAGAGAGGGAGTTAGCAAGCAGATGGTACTAAGAGAGCCATTGAAAAATAGAGTAAAAGTTCCTCAAGAAAGGTTTGTGAAGGTGAGAGGGAAAAGGCAAAGAACAAATAGAAGTGTGGAGAGAAGATGCAGCCCAACAATCCTTGGGCATTCTGGATTTTTCAGTTTAGCCACTTTGGATGATGACAATCAGGGAAGCTGAACTCACCTCAGAGCCTCAGCGTTCTTCTCCTTCTGTCGCTGAATTCCCAACTGAATTTCCTCGGAACCCAGACCTGTAAACTCTGAACTTGGCTGTCCTGACTTCTGCAGCAGAACAGCCACCTCCACACATTTCTCTGGAACCTGTTGGTGGACAAGGTGAAGATTTGGGACTTGAACTTAAAAGTTTTTAATGTCTCTGCTTTGGAATCAGCAGAGTACAGAATTCCCTTGTCCACATAGACAAGTCTGAACAGCAAGGAATTGGTCACTCACTGCAAAATCCAGTCCAATGGTTTCATACTGCCGATGGATTTTCTCTGCTAGGTCATCAAAGAGTCTGACTATGGATGGTTTTTCCAAGGACATGGCTTTGCTAAGCCCAGAAGAGACAATTGCTGGCCAAGTCTGTGCAATGCAATCCCAGTCGTGCAGATTGGCCAAGCACACCCCGCTGTGATTCCCAAGAAGACAATATAAGGCACCCTGTGGAATGGAGGATGGAATTTGGGAAGGTTAAAGCACTGCTCGATCGTCCATGATATCAACATAAGCACACACCCACACAGAATAAAATTTCAGCTACCAAATCATTAAAATGTCCCATGAACTGTCAATTTATTGAAGATTTTGCACTGAATCCTCTTCATTTAATGAGGTTGGAAGCCCTGCCAATTAATTTATCCACAGATTGGCTGCCTGATTTCTAAATTATGTTAGAGGAGATGATTCACAACTGCTTCACCTTGACTACAGCTTCTCAATTTCCATTCCATAACTTAAAAATAGGTGCTAACTCACATTTTGGTAATACCTGAGCACACAGGGAACATATTTAAACACAGTATTTCCCTTGAAAACAGATCTAAAACAAATAATTCCTTACACCAGTCACGCCTGTAAGCCATCAAAATATCAGTTATGCTGATAAACACGCAAATCCCACTTTCCCCATTAAAAGTTCTTATGTAAAAACATTTTCAAAAGACAGCCAGAAAACCAAGTTAATGAGGCAGTACTTTAAATTGCTTCTGAGTGACATCTTGCCGGTCGGGACGCAGGAATTCCAGAACTAAGGGAATGATATCTCTGCAACAGAAATTGTAGGTTCCCAGAGCTGTGAAGAATGCTTGCTGAGCTTTACTTCTGACCTGTGGGGACAGAGAAATTACTAGAAAATCTTCTGAAAGAAAAAAATACTTGATAAAAACAGCATCTTCCTCCATTTCAGTTACATATGCACAGGGTTTACATGATGTATCTGTGTGCAGAAACAAAATAATTTGTAGAAGGTTGTAAACACCCCACCCAATTTATAAAAGTCTACTTTGTTTCTGGTATTTACACAAGCAGAGCTACAAAGTTAAACAAAATTCTTTACCTTGCCAGGAACTAGGTATTTTTCAGATCATGTGAAAAACAACCAGAATAACAGATTTAAGATATAGAATCACTTGAAGAGGTCAACAAAACACTCCATAAATCTCAGTTTAAAAGGGGCTGCTCCTCACCTGCCCATAGGAACTCGTGGACAAACACAAAAGATCCCTGATCATCTCCTGGTGGGAAGTTTTGTATTCGCAGCCTTCCATCGTCAGAGTTCTCAGCTGAATTCGTGAGGAACACAAAGAAAGGACAGATTGTTTTTACATTTCTCACATATAAAGAACACCAGTGCAGGAATATTGTTATGATGACATTTAGCAAACTACGCAAAGCAGCTTTTCAAGCAAATTAGCGAGGATTGAAGGGGAAGAATTACCTCATGCTGCAGCATAACCCTGTCGATCAGCAAAGCTCTGATGTGTTGTTTCTTTCCTTGGAGCTGTAAAAAAAAGACATAATTTGGTTTAGATCTCAGTATCTTATCAACAATTCAAGAACCAAAGCCTCACAAAGCCAAGTCACTGACCCTGTTCTCCATTGATTTCTTCACTAGATTGAAGCTTTTCCACCGTGAATCAAACTCATGCTTGTGAGACCCTTGGAACTGCAAAACGTCACTGATAATCTGCAGAAAGAGAAAGAGGACAAGAGTGATTATTTTGCAAAAGAAGTCATCTTGCCTAAAGTATTACAATTTAAAAGCATACCTTTATTATTAGAAATAAGGACTTGGTATCATCTTCTGAATGGTCAAGAATGTAGCCTGCAATTTGGAGAAATGTAATTTATTAGCAGACAGGAAAAGAGCTTTAAAAATTAGCAATAATTTTATTTCTGCAAAGCTTAACTTTCAGAATTATAGGCAAAGTAAACAATACAAGTTCCTCATGTACAAAATCATACTGAAGTATAACACAGTTGGTTTTAGTTACAGGAGCAATCAAACTTACGCAACAATTTCCTTGTAACTCTTGCAATTGTTTCTCTGTAATTCTCCCTTGATAAATCTGAAAGAGAACAAAACATTTTCTGTTTATTATACAAGAACATAAAACCCAATTTATAGCAGAAAGCCAGAGCAGCCTATCCAGAAGTGGTAGTATGCACTATGATAAACGTAACCATTTGTTGTATCTAAGAACATGGCTCCCATCAGTTTATCCACTCAGCTGCTCGGGTTTTATAGGTACATAACCTTTTTTATCTGCCTTGACAGTTGGTTTTATTTCTAAGTTCAGGCAGTTCATTCAGCATATGGGAACACAGAGTTCCCATCCCCAGCCAGATTCCTGCAGCAGATCTTTATCTTGTGTATCATTGCTCAAAATAAAACTGTGTGTACACAGAACTCTGGTGTTAGCCAAAAAGAACCCATTTATATGAAGAATTAAAATTAGGGTCTCTAAAAGAACCCACTCTTTTTACAAAAAAAAAAAAAAAGAAGAGATTAAAAAAGAGAAGAAAATACCACCTAGAGCCTGCCTGAACAGGTCTGGGATCTACTTACCATATTCAACACCAGTGTACAGCTTTGTTTCTTCCAAAGACACCAGACTTGGGACCCTGCATGAAAACAAACCAAGTATTACTAGACATCACAGAAATCATGGGGTATGTGCATTTCATTGGCATTTAATTCACCTTAACAAGTTAAATTCCATGCCAGTAGCACAAAGGCATTTAGATTTTTTAATAGTATACCTCAGTTCTAACCCTTATAAATGAACCATCCCTTTGGGTCAGACTTTATCAGAGGCAGGGACACCATAAGGACACCTTGAACTCAGAATTCTGATTTCCCAATTAACAGAACCTCATCAGTTCTACGAAACAGGCAGAAATTTGGTCTCTGTCAAACCTATGAACACACTCATCAAAACAAGTGCCTGTAGGAGGGAGGACAGGAGAGTTTGAGTCCTTTCCTGACAAGTGAATTTTCTGTATCTAGATATTACAATTAGTGTTCCCTAAAAGTAGCTTCTAGCAGCAGCTGTGTGACAACAGCAGTAAGAAAGTACTAAAACCCAGCATGAAGGAATGTAATTGCTATGAATGTTTGGGATATAAAATAAATGTTACTTACAGATGAGCCACCTTTTCTCCTTTGAGAGGAGGCAGAATGTTCCCAGAGCCAATCAGGCAGTTGTGCACGATGGCAAGACACTGCTGCACATCATCTCTTAAACAAAGAAGAAAACCTGGTCACTTATCTGTTAATTGCTTGAAAATACACAAATGACAAACCACATCTTTTTTGTGGTGTTTTATAAAAGTTTTTTCTTTAGTTGCATCAGTTCTAAACACAGGAGGGAGTGCTGCAGAAACCAAGGTGGGCTTTTATGAGCCAATCTAATTCTTTTACAAAATCCAATATTTAACTTCAATTTCTGGAAAACATGGGAGATTTGCTATTCCAAAACTGTGCAGGTGAGATAAACTAATGTGAAAAGTGCACTGAAGAATTTTATCTGAATCTCAGATAAAACCTGTGAAATAGCTCCTTATCCCAAGGCCAAGACAATTCCTTCCCACCATAGGGAGGATGAGGGAATAATTTAGGAGTGAGTATTTTACAGTCTGAAGGTAAATTAAAATGCAAAATGTGAACAACTTCTTTTCTGTGTTACTTTAAGGAAATCTTGATGCTATCTCAGCTGAAGTAGGAGCTTTGGAAATCTCAGAATAACATCAAAGGGCAACATTATAGAATTTTCCTCTCAAATTTTCTACTGCCAGTGTGACTGGCAATAGCTACTAGGAATGGATAAACTCATCTTCTCCATCCTACCTGGACATTTCCAGCTCTCCAAGTGCATAGAGCTCCAGCCTGGTGAGCTCAGGCTGAAGGAAAGTATCCAGCAAATAAAAAGCAAAGCTTATTTCCTCAGATGAAGGAACATGCCACTGGATGTCCAGGTTCCACAAGTCACCTGGCTTACCCCAGTCCTGCAGTAAATAAAGAGGTTTCTTATTAATCCAGCTATTTCAATTGTGTTTTTAAAAAATTAGCATTTAATATTATTAAAATGCCCCAAACACATGTGAACTAACTACTGCTATAAAGTAGTTATCCTGGTAATTCCAGGAAAAACAACACCATCGTAAAATCAAACAGAAATCCCAATCCTTTATCATGTCTTTATGTATCTAGAAAATAATACATATATGAAAGCACTAAAAGGAAAGGATCTGTTCTGGTCTAATTGAAATATAAATTGATTATTCCTTTGACTAGATATAAATTCCTAAGACACATTCTTAAGTACAACTCAGACTTTTGATATTCCCATAGAGAACAGCAAAGTAATTGTGAATTTTTTCTATTTCAGAGGAGGAATTTAAAATAATTTTGTGATTTTTGGTTTTTTGTTGATTTTTTTTTGGTTGGGATTTTTAGGATTTTTTGTTTGTTTTTAAATGATTAACTAGCCCAACTGGATGTCCCCATCAGTTATAAAACAAGACTAGCTTTCAGTAACAAGATTATCTGCAGTTGGGAATTATGTAAAAACACTTTCCAGCAAAATGCAGCTGTATATTGAAAACTGCTGCCCTTCAACTGGAATATTGATAAATTGACCTCAAAGTCTTAACAGCAGAGTAGCACATGACTTTTGGCAGTTTCAGTGACTTAATATTGCCACTTCTGCTTTCATTTTATCTCAAGCTCAGGGTAGAATCGTTATTTTTTTGCTATTCTGCTCACCTGTAAAACAGCACATCTCCTTTCTGTGTATTAGCCCATTATAGTCATGCAATCATGGTAAAATACACACATCACAAACTACTAATAACTCATACAAAACTACAAAACTACTCAAACAACAGTCAGTATTCATTTTTTGCTATCAATACAACTTAAATTAATTGTTATTTGCTCTACATTTTAAATCCCAAAGCATCACTTTTTATTGCTGCTACCACCGTTCAGACATCACCAAATAAAACCATAGAGCATACGGGTGCTTTTTTCAAAAAAACCAAAAATAAAGTCAAATCCTCTAATCCTAAATAAATGAAAATCCTTGCCTTGATAGGAAAGTATTCAGAAAGAGGCTTGTCAAAGCCACCTGGCACACTGCAGTACTCTGTGGGGTAGATAAGTGTAGCAGAACGAAGAAGATGGTGCAGTAGGTTACAAGACAGAATGTAACCCTGCTTACAGGTTAAGTGTAGGGTGCGCTGCAGTATCTTCCCAAACTGCTCCCTGTACAGTAGCAGCTTCTTGCCATCCACTCGAGTGATCTGGGGGCACAGAGAGACATTGCAAACATCAGTTTTCTTCTCGGGGAATGGAGAAAGTCACACTGCTCAGCCCAGCTGGGCTGAGCTCCATTCTCCAGCTCCCACTGAACATTCACACACTTCACAGCTGCTGGAAAAGTTTCAGTGACACAATCAGCTTGACCTCATCCTGAATTTTCTAGCAATACTCCTGTATCTTCTTAAATTAATTTAAAAATATTTATATTTACCGAAAGATTCTTATGTCTTTCCCTGCATTGATCCCTCTTCTCTTGCTCTGCCTCAATAATTGTATGAAACGCTTTAATATCATTCCACATGCAACACTGTGTATTTATTTGCTTCAAAGAACAGCCACTCATGTCCCATTTGGGTAAAAAACAGAAGCTCTGCAGTGCCATTCATACAACATTTACGTTGGTTTAATAGAAGTTTATTTTCTTCTCCTTTCAGGGACATTAAACAGGATGCAGTGACACTTAAGCAAGGGAAGAATGTTTTTGGGAATACCTCTGATAAAAGCTGAAGATTCCAAAGCAGCTCCTTATCTAGTTCTTCATCATGTAATACATCATCATCTAGAGGAAGAAGGGATAAGCACTGCTGTCACCACACTGCAGCCAAGTTTTCCAAACAAACTCCATCAAAATCCAGATGCTTGCATCCCAAAATCTGACTCCCAACCCTCCAACTCACACTGCACCTATGTCCAAATGGAAGTGACAGTAGCCAGGGAACCATCCTGGAACTGAGGAAAGTCTGGAGACATTTCAAACAGCCACATTTTTAAGGAATCATGGTCTTGCAGATTTTGGATTTGAAATGAGACAATTGTTGCTTTGGTTTCTTTAGACAAAATAAGGGATTTGTCCCTCGCTGAAATGAACTTGTGGAAAACACCCAGAAGTTTTAGACATTGTTTTCATGTTTACAAAAAGTCAACCCAAAAGCAAGCCAGCAACACTGGAAATGTTAGAAACTTACTGCCTGTGAGGTGAGTTATGACGTTGCAGCAATGTGGTACAAACAGCTTCAAGGACTCCTCGGGGCGGCACTGCAAACAGCACCACAAAAAGTCCATTTTAAATCATATTACCTTAGGGAACTCAGCACACACATTGATTAACATCTAAGACTAGACTGCATCCAAACTTGAATCCTGCCTAGAGTCAGCCTGACTTCAGTCAATAAAACCTAAATTAGTAAATGCAAGATAAATACTGCGTGAATTAACCTCTTGACATATTGCTATATGCAACCAGCCAATTTTAGAAGACATAATATTAAGAATCACCTGTATTTACATGAAAAGATATAGATATTACACAGGAAAAAGCACTAGTATTGTTTTTTTTCTTTTTTAAACTAAAGAGGGAGCGAAGTTAAGAGCATTTTCTCTCACTTTTACTGCAGCTCGGCACATATCGGCAACCATTCGACCAGCAACTCTTGTCTCAAATATATTTGAAACAGCAAAGTTAAAAACCTTCTCCAAGGCAACCTAAAAATGAGGACAAAAAGATGGAGGTTACTTTAAAAAAAAAGAAAAGAACAAACTAGGTATCCCAAAATGTCTGATGTTACATAGAAGGCAGTATCTCTATATAACCCTGTGTTCTTTTAAGCCAGAAAACCCCAACATTCACAGGAAAAAGAAAACCAGAATAGAGAGACAGAGAAAGCAGCTCTGTGGAAAGCCTGAAATGTTCCCTTTGGGAAGAGAGGAGGTGGATACATCTTGATGACTAATAGAAGTTTAGGGTGATTCTAAGAAACTACACAGAAAAGGTTTTCCAGGAATAAGTCACAGGCTGATGACAGGAGAAGTTATTTCACATGTCACAGTGAATGAAAGCCAAGACATCCCTTAGTTAAAAACTAAATAGGGAATTAACTAGCAACTATTTAAGTAGCCAGTGTGTTTTAAAGCAGATTATTTATATCCAATGCCTTGCAAGGCTAGCTGAACTATATAAAATGTAGATTCCATGAATACTTAACTAATGGACAGACAGGAAAAATACAAATTAAACACTTAATGACAACGAAGAATTAACTTATGACTTGCATTCATCAAAAGACTCCAAAAAAAATCATGCCAAGGTGACAATGTTCAAAACGTACAAAACCTGGCATCTCCAAATACATATATATATTTAAACAGATAGAAATGTGCTAACCCAACCTACAAGGAAAGAAGCTGCTCATGTAATAACACGGATTCTCCACCCTCTCCCTCTGAGTTATTTTAATCCAGGTAATTTCTCTGATCCCATTAGCCACACAGCACCTTAAGCAGCTTCTTCTACCCAGCCGAAGAAGTGGCAGGGAGCAAGAGAGAAAAGGAAAGCAGGGGCTTGGGTGGGTCAGCATTACCATCAAGACATGAAAATCCCCAACCAAAACTGATACAGAGATAAAATTAACTGCTGGAAATGATTTCTCCTTGTGTTTATCACCAGTTTGCAGGAGAGCATCAAGAACCCAAAAGATCTGTACTGATGCAGATAAAATCATAAATCAAACTGACATGAAGGCAAGCTCCCCCTTGGTGTGAAAGTTCACACTCAGGAAGGAAGGAAGGAAGAATTTGAATGCACCAGTTGCTGTCAACACAAAATTAAGCTTCCTAAAACAGATAAAAAGCCCATGTTCTACATACCTTAAAGATATCCTTTGAACATTGAGTAAGGATTGTACTGAAAGTAGAAGAGAGACCCAATTCCACCAGACTCTCCAGATGAGTCATTTTCTCTGTTTCTGTCTCCTCTCTGGTTTGTTCTAATGTGCTGCTCTCTATAAGTCCAAAACATCTACACAAATAAACCCAGTAAGTGCAGGGTTAGTCAGTGAAACTGGAAAGGTTTATGAAGTTCCTCATGCCAAGCTTTCACCCATCCTTGGCTCACTCACCTATCCATAAACTGCAGCACAAAATCCTCAAATTCAGCAGATGCAGAGCACAATTCTCTTTCCACCTACAGTTTTCCAACACAAAGGAAATACACAGGGTTGGCTTTTATTAAGGAAACAAAGTTTATTTCCTATATTAACGACTTCCAATGTCTAAGTGAGAACATCCTACAGCTCATTTCCCAACGTCAGACTCAATACTCCATGAAACAGTTACTACATGTTCCTGACACTGTCCTGTCCCAGTTTCCTGGCCTGGATGTGTATCCAAATAACCTTTCTGGTGAAATCAGGTCTGCCTCCATGGATACAACCTTTGGCCTCACCACTGATCCTCCTTTGCAGCAGGAGGTCAGTAAGTGCCAGGTTGCTGCCAGATATGGCTCTGCTGGCAGATATTTACATTAAATATTCACTGTATAAACTCCTCTTCATTTTTGAGTGCTGCAGCTCTGGGACACCGAAATTCACTTTTTAATTTGGGCAACCTGTGGCTCTCTGAGCTACAAAGTGTCCCAGGAGCAAAAAGGTGTGGTGATCAGTGGGATAAGACTCACTGTGTAATGCTGTTATTACCTCTTGACTGGCAGAGATTAACAAGCATCTGGAGCGGAAGCAATAGAATCTCAATCACAGAAAGGAAACAGGAATTTAAAGAGGAGCAGGGGTTTACTTAGGAAGAAAACAGCTCTGAAAAATGGGGGAAAAAAACCCTAATGCACTATTTAAAATAACTACAGTCCAACCTCTTCCTCAAAGCAGGGAAAGCTCTGAGTCAAATGACACCACACAGGGCCCTGAGCAATTTAGTTTTGACATAAAAACATTAAACTGCTTGAATTTAACATTCTCTACAACAAGCTGTGACTAAGAACCATTGCTAAAGCCAGTCTGCACACTGGTATCAGCTCTGCCACATTGATCAGAAACAAACAGGACTCATATCTGTGCATACACTGCTAGAAATCATACTGAAAACTAAGTTACAGCTTTGTATTTGTAACATCCCAGCACTCTTACCTCTGAAAGATCATCTCTTTCTTGCAATACAGATGAACAATCTACTAAAGGCACCAGAGTAGAAAATGTTGCAATGAACTGGAATGTAATCTGTTGAGAGGTGCAAACAGCTCTTTAATGAGTGTTATTGTATTTACACATTCAAAAGCTTTTACAATTAAGCCATGGGACCTAAAGCAAATTATACTAAAAAAAAAAATCCAGAGCTCAATTCTTCCACCTTAAAACTTCAACAGCTATTTCAAATTTCATATACAAAACATAACTTGCAGCACAAAAATATTCTCAATTCTCGAAGTAACACAGCCATTATTCTGTACTGAACTTTAAAGCTACAAAACCCCAATATTTGCATTGTTTTAAGTCCATTAATATGAATTTCTGAAAATGTGGACATTTATAACTTATAAATATAAAACAGTGATAAAGACCTTCCTTCTGATCCTAAAAGCCTAGGAATATTTAATAGGAACTGTGAAGCAGCTATTTCATCTTGTTTTTCAGAGCTGCCCAAAAGGTCAGTACAGTGCTTATCACAACCACTCTGCACTGTTAAATGAGCCAAAGAGGCTTGTAATATCAAGTTTTTAGGAATAAAAACGTGGAGAAAAAAGATGCTGATATATTCTGGACACAGGAGTTACCTGCTTTCAGAGAAATACAAAAATATTCCTATATAAAATACAATATTAGTTAGTTGGCTAATTATCTCCTAAAAAAGGCCCTGTTTGTACACTCACCATGCATTTGCTGAAGTCATTTGGGTCCACCCCAGGCAAGGCTCTCATCAGCAGAGGTAGCATGTGTGTGGGACCCTCAGGAAACCACTTCCCCCCGGACACCAGGCTCCGAGCCACTCCAATGACACAGCTCAAGGTGGCTGTGAGCTGATGAGGCTCTGTCAGGGTCTCAAGTGCAGGATATGTTCTGGAAAATGGGAGGCAGCCAGGTTAGCAACAGTAATGTTTCTAAAGCCTTCAAAGGCAATGGAAGTGGACTGCACACGGTATTTTCTGCTTTAAAGGTAAAAAAACCTCACAGTTACAAAATGGCTTTCTCAGCTTTTTCCAACAGACTTAACATTGTTTTGTTACAATATTCTTTCCATTGGATCAATGCTATCCACCACCAGTTCAGGATGAAATACCTTCTGAGCTGCTGCAGCACAGAAATTAATAACTGCCTGTGCTCCTGCATCCAAAGCTACCATGATTTCCCTGTTTGGGCTTTGAGGCAATGCCAGCTGTAGGGCTCTTGTGGCAAATATGAAAACATGCCTTGGTATGTATCCTCTAAAGAGAGAAGGGACCTCTTACTTCATGTTACAATAAAGTCCAGGCATCTTTATCAAAACCTGGGAAGTTACTGTGACGTCTAACCCATTTTTTTTAAGCACTAAATAATTTCTAGCAAACTGCACAACACTTCCTATTATCACCAACACCCTCCAGTTCTGACAGGAGTCACAGTGCCACCCCTGCCCTACGTCACTCAAAGCACAGCTCACCCAAATAATCTGGAACTGCAGCCAAGGCAAACATTCCAGGGATAGTTTGAACTACAGGGCACACATTGCTCTCAAAGCAGAAAGGGCAGTTCTACTCAGCAGTGCTGTCCATGGGATGTTTTGCAGAAGAGCAGATTTATCAAGTTTTTACAAACAGTTGAGGCAGGGAGGTGTGGAACACTGGAAGGACTCTTCAAACTCATTTCTCTGCTGTTTTGTTACAATACAAAAGACTGCATAGAGAACATGGATGGAGGCTAGGAGGAAAGCTTTCACTGGACCAGGAAGCACCGACATTTTTCTTTGCACATTTCAGGCATCAAGGCATTAGAGAGAGTACAAACCAAGTATTTCATACAGGCACACGGTCTGGCAATTACAAAGTCAGCAAGGCCAGTGACTTTAAACCTGTAACATGCCCTGAACAAGACAGAAATATAAAAGATATCCTTATTGCTACACAACCATCAGGTGTATCTGGAACCTACCAGGTGGTTTGTGAATAAGGATGCAAAGTTGCTTTTTCAACTAATCCACCCACTGATCCACTCATCAGTTTTCAATGATCCACCCACGATCTGATACAATATGCTACAAGAAACGAAAACCACCTGAGGACTGACTGCCCTAAAGCACACAAGCTGCCAACAGCTCCCAGAACTACTCCACTTGCCAGGTGTTTAAAAAAAACAAAACCAAACAGACAACAAAACAAATCAATTTAATTAAAATAAAAGATCGAGTCCTCCCTTGCTCCCATTCTGACTGAGGTGGTTGCTCAGGGGGGTGTATCAGCAGCTCTTCTCACTGTAGGCATTCATTCACAGCAAGGAATTAAATTATTATTCAATATGACTGCTTTTCCTATTTATTTCTTGGGAAGGGCACACGGAAGTTGCAATGCTCGTGCAAAACTTACCTCTCAAGTACAGGTGGAATTACTAATTCAGGACGCATCAGTGCAAGGTTCTGCAGGGCCTGGGCAGCTTCCAGGCTTCCAGTTTTGCTGAACATTGCCAGGAGAACAGGCTGGATGATGCACTGCACGAAGTCTGTCACGTCCTGGTCCGTGAGTTTGTGGCTCTCAGGGACAGGAGTTAACCAGGTCACCTTCTTGTAGCGCTCGCGGTGCAGCCTCCTCACAACACTGCTGGGCAACCTCTGGAGCAGCTTCATCAGTTTGTTCTGGGGAAGGGACCACAAATGCTGGTCAGTGGCTTGGCAGCACAACAACCTGAGCTGCTCAGTGCACAACAAAAAATTATAAAGCAAGATCTTAGAATTACACAACCACAATAAAGGAAAACTCTGACGAACTATGAAATATGATGTTCACGATTTGTCGCTAAACTTCATTTCCCAAATGGCAGTAATTGTGCTGCCAGCACTATGTCTTATGATTTAAAAAGTCATGAAAATCACATTAAAATTATATACTCAAGAATCAGGATTATTTACGAGAACTAGGACATCTTTCAGAGCATTCTCTGCACATACACATATGAGGAAATACTCTCTTCTAGAACAGGTTAGCTCCCTTGGCACTGCTGTGAGCAGCTTTGCTGTTTTAATTTCTATTTTCTACTAGCTATCACAGGAGATTCTTACATTCTTTAACAGGAGATTCCACTACTGACACCATCAAAAACTTAAGCTACAAACTAGACATGCATTAAAAATCCTTTTTGCTTTAATAGAATCACAGAGTGATTTGGGTTGGAAGGGACCTTAAAGCTAATCCAGTTCCAACCCCCTGCCATGGGCAGGGACCCCTTCCACAGGACCAGGCTGGTCCAAGGCCCATCCTAGATTTTGATAACTTGGAGACAGTAGGTCAGGAGCACAAAAGCTGTGACACAGGTAATACTGATGGTGTTTATCACTCTCATTTCAAGTGCTGACTTTTTTCCTGGGTATATACGAATTAGATGTCTTGTTTTGGATCTCTGACCTGCCACGAGAATGAGAGTATGGTTTGAATGGCAGTGCAATCATGGATCTTGATAATTCAAGTCTCCAAGCACTGCACTTCAACAGACAATCTGGAGCACACAGGTCTGACAGGTTGAAATCCCAGCCAAAATTCTTGCCTTGACTCCCAAAGCACTCAACTCACCAGCCAGCGCCCGTTATTTGAGGGATGGTAAAAAGAGGCAATGCTATTGAACAAGCCAGACAAGTGCTTCTGCACCAGCTTACTTGGTCCACCCTGAAACAAATAAACCACAGGATTTTAGTGGTTCTTAAAACCACAGGAACAGGTAGCAGCATGAGGCACAGGTGTGTTCTCCCCACAGCAAGAGCTCAAAGCAGCAAATCACATCCCACCCTCAGCTCAGCACTAAGAGCAAGTTCTCTCCATCTGCTGAGGTTCACACTAAAACAGGTGCCTGTTCCTTTCCAAAATGCCACAGGCAGCAGCTGTGAAAGAAACCTTTCCAGCCCCATTCCACACTGACAGTGGAATGATGGACTCGACAACAGAACTTGGGCAAAAAAGCCTAAAACCACACTTCTGCAGTGAGCTCAGCAGAACAAATCTTCACCACAAATACTTATTTAAAGCTTTGCATTAGTTTTTGTTTCATTTTATGAAGCAGTTACTCACCATCATGGCTGTGATCCACATGACTGCATGTCCTACATCGTAAGCATTTGTTAAGAATCTTGGAACAACCACCTGATTGCTTCCAACTGGCAGATTTAAACTCCTCAAAATTCTAGTAAAAATCTGACCAGAAGAAAAACAAACATCGACATTAATAAATTTTCCAGTGAGAAGGTGTTTGAAAAAACTAAACCCACCAAGCAAGATAAGTAAGGATGTCAGGAAATGAGCACTGTTACCTTTGGTACATATGGATCCCAGTCTATGTACCCAATGTTGTCAGTGGCCAAGCGAGCAAAAAGATTGACTAGATGCTGAAAACAACCAGAAGAAAGGGAAATTCCATTAGAATATATTGAGAATAAAAAATACAAACCCCTCCAACTACTTCACATATACATGATAAAAGCCTACCCATGGCATTGAAGTACTTGGGAAGGGAGATTTCACTCCATCAGAACTGCCAAGATGTGCTTCACAGGCCTAAAATAGCATTTATACAGTGACATGGAAGAAAATTCCACCAACTCATCCATCTAGCTTTTCCCAATATTTAGCTATTTAGGACAATTAGTTCCTGCAGGATCCATCCTACTCAGTGTGTGCTGCTGGCTGTCACATTTGTGTGCTTTGGTTTAAACACATCAGTGGCTTGTAAAGGTCACAGGCATCAGCTGTCAGCTGGGAGGGCAGTCTGTGACTACCCATGAAGAATTAGTCACTGATTAGAATCACCAGAAGACAGTACCAGGAGTCCTAAAGGAAACTGGAAGATGTCCTCAGGAAAGAGAGTTATCAGGACTGAACCAAAAAAAGGAGATGAAGTCTCACTCTTGTATCTTGATGTTGAGAAGCACATCAACCATCAACTCTGCTTTTAGGAGCTTCTCCAGATCAGGAAATACCTGCCAGGCTCTTAATGCTTCTATCAGTATTTTGAAGCAATGACAGAGCTAAAAGGAAGGGCCTTAAATAATCCTGCCTAATTCCGAGGCAGATAGCCCAGGGGAACAGGTCACCTCTCAGGCTGAAGGACATGACAGCTTTGGAAAACCCCCAAGTTCAATTCAGGACATCAGACACAGCCCTGAAGACAAGGGTTACATTTTCTTTAATGATCTGCCTTTTTCACTTGATATGAGGAAATACCCACCAAAAAAATCCTTACTATGCACATAAGGAATTGATTCCACAGATCCCCTTCAAACAGCAAGTCTAATTCCTGCCAAAGCAAGCTGAGGAAAAGCTTGCTGCATACAGAGGCTTAAATTGGATTGCAGAGTCAGAACCCATGTGTCTAATTATCTGCATCCCAGCCTGATGGAATGAACCTGACTTCAGGAAATGGACACGACAGCAAAGCAAACAAGAAGTGAAAGCTTTGGGAGAAAAAGCAAGCAAACTGTCAGAATACAGTGGAAGAGGAAAAAACTATCAGAGATAACTTGTGAAAGAATGCTGATGATTGTTACACTGTTCGACAGAAACAAACTAAATCATGATAGTCAGGTGCAGGCTGTCACTGTTCCATCAGAAAGAATAGATGGAATTATGATATTTTTATCGGGGGGGGGAAGCCATCAGAAAGATGCAAAAGTGAACACAGAATCTCAAACCCAACTTTGGAATCAGCAGTCTTCAAATCTGGACAACTGCCAAGTGCAGGGCCCAAGGCTGCCTCCCTGAATTTGGGATGGAAGGCAGGAAGACCTAAGGGAGGTGCAACCATGGCGGTCTGGAAATCAGCTCTCTTCACAGACACGGAGAAGTTCTCCTTGTGTATCCAGGCAGGAGATTAGTAAAAGAAGCCAGATGGCCAATGAGCTTATGCTCATACTGACTAGGGGAAAAGACTGGGGATACGCCAAGTTTCACTGCAGCAGAGCCAAGGCATGGCTCAGCTGACACCAACAGCACCTGAGCTGCTGCTGGGGCTGCCTCCAGAGGGGTTTTCATTTCCCACCTTTGGATCTCCTCACGTGAGACACACAGCAGGAGCAGACAGGAACACAGCAGACTATATTCTTTGAAAGATACAGCCCAAAGGAATTTTTGGCCAAGGGGAGCACAGTTTCTTTATTTTATCTCAAAGATGACAGCAGCTCGTTGCAGTGAAGGCAGAATATCACCACTCAATATTAGGGACCATCCAAGATGTGTTAAAAGACAGGACAGAAGTGTAATTTCTCGAAATCACAACAGAACTTTGCATAATTCTCAGTATTAGCAGGCAGCCTGGAAAATGCCAGCATTCCCAAGGCTGGAATGAAAAGCTGCCTGAGCTGGCCATTAGACAATGTTCACCAAGCACAACTGCAGTCTCATTTATTCTGACAGTAATTGCTTGCTAACAATAATGAAATTATTGTCTCTGCTTTCTTGTACTAGTTAAAGCAGAAGGGAAAAAAAAATCCATTATATCACTGTTTGGCTTCAACTCCTTGCAAGCACATCGTAGGAATATTTAAATGAGGATTTCTTCTAGGGTAGGTGAAAAGCAAATACTTACCCCTTCCCACTGGGGAAGATTTTGAACTGACACCCAAAGGCCGATAAATTCATCAAACCAAAGCCTGAAAGAAAACAGAATCAGAATAATTGTGATGTTGAGAACGCAGCTCCATCACTGAATATTTATCCTTCATTTTGCCAGTGGTTGTAGGAACTCTCCTGTTCCTCAATTCATCCAGCAAAACCAGGGATCAATATGAACAGGCTTTTATCAATTTGCCTTGCACAGCATATTCCCAAGTCTGATCCTGACTTTCAGTCTTTGCTTTTTTTTCCCTCCTCCTCTCATTCTTTTTTGATCCCACTTTTGTGCAAGTGTCTCCCCACGAGTTTGCTTATCTACCTCAGCTTTGCCATCCCATCACAGATAAACCAGAGGAAACCAAATCACACTTCATTTCCCTCTGCCTTGCACTGTGAAGTTTGTCCCTTCTGATCAGAGGTCACAAGCATCATTAGCTCCCACCCTGAATTCACCTGAGGCCAAGGATGCAAACACTCCACACCAGTCCCTGACTTAAATTCACCTTCACAAACCACATTTCATTCAATTTAGTTTGATTTGCTGTGTGCTTTACTCAGTAGGGAAGGGGGACTAAGATTCCTTCAAGTTACTTTTACAAAAGAAACAGGTTGACAGTATTTCTGTCTTGAACTCCTTCCAAAAATGCTGCTGAAAGCCACCACTGACTTCAGACCATCCCATAGAAGATAATTTCTTGCATTTGGAACAGAGCACTCTTCAGTGTCACCTACTTGAAACCTTTGTGGTGAAGTTCAGGGGGAAGGGTGGTGGGCAGGAAGAGCTCGAAATAGGTAATGGCCTTCTGCATGGTCACATCAAAGGGACACATCAAAGGCCTCCACTCATCCAGCATTTCCTCAGTGGCATCTTCTGGGAAATACCTGAAAACAAGGAAACCGCTGAATATACACAGAGCTGGCTTTACAGTTTGACTCTTTTTAAAACATACTGAAAAGTAGCTACTAATTTCTCATAAATGGTAGTTTCAGAGTAAAACCATGTGCCATGGGGCAATAGGCAGGCAGCCCACAGTTCCAAAAACCTTCACAAAATGGAAGTAAATCAAAGACATCGTGGTGCATCATTTTAAGACCACAAATTAAAAAGATTCTTGTCTTGTTGAACCAGAGAAGAAACTGTGCAATGCAAAACCATTTCACGGTTAAGGCTGATTAAAATCAAATAACTATTACTCACTTTTGATGCAATATAAAAAAATATCACTTCAGGCACAAGGATCATTTATAGAAACATTACAGGAATGCTGGTGATTTAATTTCTTTTAAAACACATGCATGCAATGAAGTATTTAAAATGCATACTAGATACAGTTTTTTATACAACAGAACTATTGCAACCAAGGCTGTTAAAAATGAAAAAATAAACCCCAGAAAATCCCTCCACCCCAAACTTTTAAACATTAGCCAAGCAATGACTGATAGAGTGGGGTCTTTAAATTGCTTTTTTCCCCCCCTTCCTAAATTAATATTAAAAATACTAAAAAAAAATCATTAACAAAAACTTACGGTCTGCAGCTCTTCACAAGTGTTTTCAGAACACTTTCTACAGAACTGAAAAGAAAAAAGGAAATGTTCGGATAATATATTACCAAATTTCAGCAACAGCATAAAATAAGCAACCATTTGCTGGCCTTTCCCTCCAGAGCTCAAGATAATGTTGATGCAATTAGATGTCTTCTGTGAACATGCATTAGCTAATTGCCTTCTCCACAGACCTAACTGCAATGATTAAAATTGCTCTGCTCAACTCCTGGTTCTGTTTTTCATATACTACTCTGGTATTTCCTGCATTGAAGTGAAGAATTATTATAATTTCATGGAAGTAACAGCCTGCATTTTATCCATGAACAACCAGCAAAGTGACTTCTGGGGGAGATGAAAATACACAGAGAAATGGGCTTATGGACTTCATGAATATTTGTAAGATAAATAAAGGCAATTTGTTGTTTTTAAGCTCCAAATACCAGATCTGCCCTTTTCAATGTGATTTTGAGTTTTGTCCAATAGTTCAAAGAAGAAATGAACTATCTGCAAATCAAGGGTTATTTCATTAGTGTCCCTCCCAAGCAACAGCTGATTCAAAAGTGCTTTCATCCACAGCAAGAACACTTATTTGAGAAATCATTTCAATACCTATTGTCACAGGATACCATCAAACCACTTTAAAAAGACTAAATCTCAGAATAAACTCAAAGAATAAAAGGGAGGGGGAGCAAAGAGTGATCAACCAACGCAAGCACAAAGGTAGTAGATTGTCACGTTCTTCAAACCTTCCATTTATTACACAACCACCTCAAAACTAAACTGTACTTTTACCCAAAAGCATTCCCAGAATGAAAAAAAAATTCTAGAAGAACAAATTACTACATCTTTTAGATATGCTTTCTGAAGAAACAGAAATATTGCACCCTTTCATTCGTCATCCAAAACTAACGTTAAAGATGCTTTTTTGCTCAGAAAAAGATGATGCAAATGTATCATCTTTAGAATTTTACCAAGATCAATTAATTTTGAGACACAAATACTGAGCATGCACACACTGTCTCTCCAGTTCTACACAAAATCATGATCCCATACAAGCCAGGAGAAAAAAAAAAAAAGGATAAATCACTAACTCTCTTCAACACTCAGTGCAAGCCAGCAAAAGCCCACCCAGCCCTCAGAGCACTACTTCAGTCAAACAGAGCTCTAGAAGATGCAGAATTATGTATCTTTTAGGCAACAGTGACAAAGGCAACTCAGGACCTCTCCCAGAAAGAAATTTTCAAGCTGACTGACTCTAAACTGTGGAGAGGAAAGGCCAACCAGTCATTAAACAAAAATAAAATCAAACTCTGCAGGAAGCTCAGGAAGATTCTGGGTTCAAGTGAATATTGTCCTTGAAGGAGTTAGAAAAAAGATAACAGTTGTTCCAAGAGTAGATAAATAAAGCATGAACCAGCACATTCCTTAAGAGCATTAAAAATTCACATGATAAATGTTTGTGTGACAAAAACAAACAAGCTCTCCCCAGCCTATCCCTCCACTCAAGTCACCTCTCACTAAGGAAAAGCTGAAGGACATGAATTTTAACAGATTTTAACTGAGTCAGATCTCAGCATTTATCAGTGTGAGAGAGCAAAGGAGAAAGACTGGGATGTTCCCTCCTCTCTGCTGATTACAAATTTAGGAAGCCAGAAAATGAAAAGCAACAGCAAGAGAATTTTGTACCCAAGGGATTTCCATCAAGAGAGTGTTCAGGAGACATCCTGGAATATTCCCATTGGTGACTGTTAGGAAAGGACAGGACATTACTGCTGGGGAGATAGATTAAAGAACACCCAACATCACGTTTAAGCCCTATCACTGTTATCTTTTTTGTCATTATAGGATTATTTTTCCCTTTTGGAAAGGGCATGATGATACTGATTTGCAAATCTAGTGGGTTTTTTTCCTGCATTTACAAAGAGAGACATGTGTCAGTTAAAATGATTAACACATAAATTGACACTACTATTACATTCTCAGAAAGGAGACAAATTTCAGTTTTTCAGGAGAAGGTCTGAAAGGAAATTCTAGGCCTGAAGTGGACACTCCATCCCAGAGCTTAAATTAAGACAATGAAAAGAACAACCAGCTACAGTTTCACAAATTATTTTAGTGATCTCCTAACTTTACCGAGCCATCTCTCACTGGATTAGTACAACTAAGCCCTTGTTTCTAAAAAAAACCCAAACAAAGCAAACCTCACTGCAATCCCACTGCCACTTCCACCAGTTTTCTGCATTTATCACACACTGAAACTCCTGATACCGTTTCCCTGCAAAAATTCCCAGTAAACTCTTGTCACAGAAGCACTTCACAGCTCCAAGGTTGTTGCTGGGTGGATTTTCCAGAAGCCATTACCTCACTGCTAAAGCACTTTCCATGATTTCATCGGATTTAAGAGGAAGGTACCTTCACTCCACAGTGCTCCTGCACCAACGGTGATTTTATCACTAGTCAGGCACCATGATTATTGCAATGTAAAATTAACCTCTCATTCGACCCCTGAAATGTATTTGCTGGTTAAATTAGTTAGAACAGAGCCCTGGAGAGCCACTCCACACACACTGCCTGGGTCCCCAATTAGCGAGGTTTACATCCAGTGCAACATTCTCATAACCAGTGGTGTCAGGTTAACATTGGGCTTCCAAATACAATTATTTATGCAGAGAATTCCACCTGTGTGACAGTGTTACAGTTCAACAGAACATGCAGAAGGGACATTGGCCAGAGCTCAACAAAAAAAAGTCATTCTTACCACCTATGTAATACATTAAGCACAAATGTTTTAGGTGAAGACCAGCCTGGTCGATATGAACTGGATGTAAACAAAAATAAAATTCAATTAAAACAGGAGATAAATTAAACAGCTACAAATCAGCTTGTAAAACCTTGACTTCCACCACAAAGATACCCCAGAAAAAAGGATGAGCACAGCATGAGAAAGAATCATGCTGCATGGAGTGTCTGACATGGAATAAAGTTAATAAAAGCTGAATGCTTCAGACAGACCAGCACAACTGAGCTCTTCCTCCAGGCTAAACCTGCTTTTCCCTCCTGGAGAACTTCCCTCCCCACTGCACAGTAAATGAGAAGTTACTCAACACCATCCCCCCAGAGCAAGGTGTGCAAGTGCAAAACTAAAAAATAAAACCAAAATAAGCCAAGGAAGGCTTTGCTCTTTCACATTTTATCTACAATTACCAAAATAATTCAACTCAGCAAAATTATTGTTTCCAGCTACACAGCCACAGGAGAAATTCAGCCTGAAATGCTCCATATATTTCCTGTTCATATCCCTGACCAGCAATAGGATCTACCCCTCAGAAATCAGTGGCAGTGCTTCAGTATCATTCAGAAAATGATTCTTTTAAAAGCAAATGAAGCATTTTCTTCACATGAAGTTTCAATTCAATGTGTTATCCACGTGCTACCTTTCATAATCTGTAATTTATAGAGCAGGACCTTCTCTAACTGGAATAATTATGAAAATTGCAAGCCTAGAAATCTGACAGATGGAGAGGGATTGACAGTGCAGAGAAAGCAAAGAAAACAAGTTTTCATTTTTAAAATCAGTAGAACATGTCTAAAATTCTTAACTGGAGAAAAAAAAATATTTCTCCCTATCATAGCATCACTTTGAGTATATGTATATATTTCCTACAGAAGAGATTTCACTTTTCTTGGTGTATACCAAGAATCATTTACACCTGGATTCCAGATCCTGTGAATGACTACAGTACAAATATTGAAGGACAGTATCATTTTTATCTTTTTTCACCCAACTTTATTGTGTTATAGAAAAGAACAGCAGACATTTAACTTAGTATCTGTACTGGTTTAAGTTCATTTTCTTCACATTATTACCCATCTTTAGCTAAACCCATGAGTTTTCTCATTTTTACCCTTCCAATTCCCTCCCTGATCCCACCAGGGAGGGCAGTGAGCAAGGCTCAGTTGCCAGTTGGGGTTAAACCACAACAGTATTGTTAAGTATTTCATACTAAATTTATTAAACTGTGGGTTAGCACCCTAAAATAAGTTGAACAAGACCTCTGTTGCAGTGTATTTAAAAATTAATCACATTCATAAAGAAAGAAACAGCAGGACAAACACAAGCCACTGGCAGAAGGAGATACATGATTCAGTGCAGCCCTGCATGCAATTATTGAAAGGTGCCTCATGAAAATAGAAACACTATTTCCCATCTATCATATCCCAGATATCAAAAGCACATTACAAAGTACTTTAAAGCAGGTACTTATTGCCTATTGAATGTTTTAAAATGTGAACTTACTTGGGAAACCAATTTAATCCCAGATGTTCTGTTTTGGAGTATAATATCCTTTCCAACATTTCATAGAGCGGTCGCCATGGTAACTCTAAATCATCCCTGGAAAGCAGTTCTTTTTTCCTAATAGGAAACAAAACACCAGGCACTTCAGGATTAAACACTGCCACGGACCCACTGCACATGGGAACACCTCCAGCCCTGCTCCCACTTTGGCACAAACTGCAGGAAGGCCAGGCAGGACTAGGCTGGCCACTGGCAGCCTTCAGCACAAGTGACACTGTCCAGATTTTTCTTGACTAAGTGAAATAAACATTATCAAGTTGTAAGCCAGTTTTCATCTTCTCCCTAGCTGAGACTCAGCCTTTATTCTTGGCTCTCTGAGCTGTTTGGTTTTCCTGATAGGGGGAAAACTGGCAGTCTTCCACTTTCAATCCCACTCCCAAAGCTTTGACAGGTGTTTGCACAAGGGGACCCTTTAACCACCAGCACTGCACAGGGCAGATAAGTGAAGTAACCTGCAAGAACTCTGCTACATGGAAGGTACAACATTGAGCAAGAGAGCAGCTGTTCTGAGACTGAAGTTTCCAGAGTCAGCAGAAATCTGTACTCACTTTAACAGGTTGATCAGCAGGCGTGCAAATCCTTGCATCATGCTGATCTCCAGCTTTGGAATTGTCACCAACTCGTACAACAGTTTGATAAACAGCACGTGATCCTCCTTGCTGAATTTTCTGCCATAGAGTCGGATGTATCTGAAAATCAAACACAAGGGGAGTCAGCAATATTTTAAAACATCCTATTTTATCCAAGACCCAAGCCAGAACCCCTCCAATTTGCTGTTCAGTGAAACTAAACTAAAACTTGTTTCTCAAATCCAACAAATAAGAACCTGAAGAAACACATCAAGGGAAGATTTACAACTGCAATTACAGGAAGAAAAGAAATTACCAAATAAACTTTACAGCCCTCTAAGATTCTACAAATACTGCAACCTCATGGACATGACACAACCCAGATGCTAAAAAAACAACCCAAAAAGTATCAAGTCAAGCTTAAATCTAATAGCTTCCAGTAAGGATGAACAATTGATTTAGACACTGAGCTTTGCTGGTGATGTGTCCCACTATCCAGATCCATCAGAGTAACTCCAGAAGAAGTGTTTGCTGCTTGAGTTTGAAAATTTGAGATTGAAAAAAGAAACACATCTGAAGTCTTGAAAGATATTCAGCACCAGCAAAACCTACATAAGGTGCCAGCAGAGCATTTTAGGTGTGGCACAACTGTAAATTACTCTTCACTGGGAGGCAACTTCCCTTTTTATTACTGCTCTGACTGTTCTTACAGATTCATAAGAAAGCTGCTTTCCACTTCCCTTTTCCTGTCAGATTCAAGGGGGGATGTTTACATTTGATGGGCAGTGTTTTCACTAATGGTCAGTTCAACACGTTGTACTTTAAACACAGAAGGAAACAAACAAAATACAGGATAACCCACTTTTCCACCACAGGAACCTAAATAATCTGGATTGGCCAGAGACACTACCTACCTACAGAATTACACCACCAAGAGTTGAACACCTACACTTTTCACATGCCTAAAAAAGACATGCAAAAAGAATCCACAGGGAAAGAAAAATGGGTGAAGCACGTATGATTAAAATAAAAGAAACTGCAGAAGACTGGAAAATAAGTTTTAACTATGAAGAAACACAGAGATCCAATTTCTCTGCCAGCATTGCTATATATAACTGAAAATAAAATGTTTGGCTGGTTCTCCTTCGTGACATTTGCTAACAACAGCTCTGCTACACAAAATGCTGTTTAATTAAGAAAGGAGTAAAGTACACAGAAATGTGCTGAACACAAAGATGTCACTATGCCCAAGCAGTGGACTTGATGCCAAATTGCTCCCATATTTTACAGCTTCTTTATGGTAGGAGGGAGGCAGAGTTGAAAGGGGTCAATTATTTGTATTAATCCAGCTGAGCATTAAGGCAGTGGCAGAAAATAAATACTTCTAGAGAGGGGTGCTCAGCCTTTCCCTCAGGATTAAATAAGTAAAATCTATCAGAGGGGAACCGCAGTCTTTTTTGAATATCCCCTCACAAGCAACAAAATACCACCACTACTAAATAAAAGAATATAGGCAGAACTTCATAAACCCTGAAGGGTGTCCAGGGGCTAATTGGACAGATTGTGTTCATCATAGAAATGGTGTCTCTTGAGGATAATTGGGTTATTGGGGAAAAAAAGAATTCTAGAAGTAAATTGTTGCAAAATAAAAAATAAGACTACTGAAAACTGATAATACTACATTGAGATGACACCTGAAATCTTTACTCCACTGTCCTTTCGATTCCTTTGAGATTTTATGAGTTCTTGTCCTGCAAAAAGGATTAATTAATTGCCCTTCATTGTGCTGGTCCCCTGGGTTCAGCAACATGGAAAAAACAAAACAAAACAAAAAACCAACAAATAAAACCCACTCACACAACCTAAAAAAACATGATTAGGAAGTGAAAATTCTGTTTCCAGCTCCAGCCTTTTTGTTCAGAGTATAGGGTCTCTGGAGATTACCAAAAAAACAAACAAACAAACAAAAAAAACCCAAAAAACAAACAAAAAAACCCCAAAAAACAAACAAACAAAAAAAAAACACCATAAAGCCAATTCCCCAATCTCGGAGTGCTGGGTATCCAATCTCTCCCTCCACAAGTACAATAGGCCTATTTTTAGGAAGTGTACTATCATATCATGTGGCCATCCTAAACTGCCCTAGAAAGTTGGCTGCTCTGCTACAGTTAAAAATTACCTCCCCTCCAGAAGCTGAACAGCACACTCTCCTTAATTCCTGCCTCTCCATTTGCATTTCCTAACACACAGGACAAGATCACGACTGGTTTAAAGCTCAGTTTTTGACAACTGATGTGAAAAACAGTGAATCATACTGCTTCAATCACATGTACACAGCACACACGTCCCTCACGCAGCCGAAGAAAGCTTCTATTTCTCTGATAAAGATGAGAGAAAGATGTCAAACAAAACTTTTAGGCAATAGTGATTAAAATACTTGGCAGAGTCCCACAGAGACATTTCCATCCTCACTGTTAACTTTGTGTCCTGTCATTCTCCTTCCAAACAGTTGAGCTGCATTTTTCCACACCTTACAGCAAGACAGTTGAATGTCATTTTATAAGTCTACACCTGACAAGCACATAAAATAACATTGTCAGGGACAGCAACTGTGCCCCTCAGCTTCACACACCCCTGACTACTGGAGCAGAAAGCACAGAAAGGCATTTGTGTGTTTGCCTGGCTGCAGTTAACTCTATGTACAATAACCATAAAATGTCCATAATATATTAATATGCTCATTCATTTGCTACATTTATTAATTTGTTTTTATTTTTAGAACAATCTATAAAACATGAAAGAGGGAGAAATTGAGACAGTAACTACCACTGACCTAGCAACCATAAAAGATTATGGAGCAAGGCCAGTTAAGCAAATTATTTTGATGCAACCTGCTTTTCCCACACATGCTGTGGCAAGCCAAGATTCACCCTTCTGCTTTCACAACCCAGTCAGTATTTTACGAGCTTTTACCAGCCAAAGCTGGAGGAATCTCGGAGCAATTGTTACAGATTTAACTACCAGTCTTTGAGGCAAGTTTTACTTGCTTCAGAAGCCTCATCAAATCGTAAGTTACTCTCCTCACAGGAGAGAAAGTTCTCACACCACACTCTACATACACATCCCAAAAGAACCAGTTATTACCACTGAAAATGACCCATAAAAGAATTATGCAAATCAGCTTACAGACATTATGTCTCATGAACTCCTATTCTGCCTCATTTCTGTCCCCCCTCCCTACTCAATTCGTGATACCAGACAGCCAAAACAGCTGTTCTGAAGATAAGTATGTGCAAGTCATGGTTCCAGCTGGGGGGGTGGGGATAAAAAATACACAATTCAGCTGTCACCATGAAAGAGTACTCAAATTTTTAATTCAAAAAAAAGATCTGAGTTTCACTTTCATTCTTTCCTGTGGCAGAGAGTTGTATGAAACTGAGGAGGTGTAACTGTGCAGGTGTATCATCTGCATGCCACTGTTTGCTTTGCTTATTCATATGTACACATATCCCAGTACAACAAATACATTAGAGGAATAAAGTATTTCACAGAATACTGTGAGAATTCCAGCCATTGCAATTCAGACATTGGCAACACATCTAAGCACTCATCATTCCATTATGAAGAATCTGAACATTTTCTTTTCATTAATTACAGCTTTTTCCAGAAGGGGAAAAGGGAGAAAGCTGATTTGGAGATGAGTCCCTGACTGTCAAGAGACAGTAGAAATTGGATTCTATTGTCGTGAACACCACTGGGCTGGAAGTGTTTTATCTAAAAAAACTTTTACCAATGTATTTCATAGAATCACACAGCAGTTTGGGTTGGAAGGGAACCTTAAAGCTCATTCTTGCACCCCCAGCCTTGGGCAGGGACACCTGCCATGGTAAGCTATCCCAGGTTGCTCCAAGCCCTGTCCAACCTGGCCTTGAACACTTCTAGGGATGGGGCAGCCACAGCTTTCCTGAGCAACCTGTGCCAGGGCCTGGCCACCCTCACAGGGAAGAATTCCTTGCCAATATCTCATCTAACCCTGCCCTCTGGTCGTTTGAAGCCATTCCCCCTCGTCCTGGCACTCCAAGCCCTTACAAATAGCCCCTCATCATCTTTCTGTCTGTTCTCTTCAGGTACTGGAAGGCCACAATTAGGTCACCCTGGGCCTTCCCTTTTCCAGGTTGAACAATCCCGATTCTCACAGCTTTTATCCCCAGAAGTACTTTGTCAAGTCAAACCGAGCAGCAACACATCTCTCACATTAACTACACCAGCTTATTTTTGACACCAAGCCCACTGTTTCCTTCCCTGCCCACACCAAACACACTCAGAGCCTCCCTGTATCTGAAATGCCACAAAGAAAATCTTGGTACTAACAGGCATCAGACAAGCTGCAAACACTCACAATGAATTCAAACTTCAAAGAGTAGGTGGAAAACCACAAATTGGACCCTGCTGACCTTTATGTGATTCATAAAGCAGCACAGCAGTGGTTCCCAACAGGCCAAATTCAGTGCCCTGGAGCCTGAAGTGGTAACAGTAATTGCCATTTACAGCGTGAGCAACAGGGTGATTCTAAGGCACACTTTGAATGAATTTCTGTGTCTATTCAGCCTGTTTAGTTAAAGCCCATCTTTCTCACTGTAGGAATTCCTACATTTGTTTCAACTTGATGGGAATAGGAAATTCCACCACAGGTACAGGCAACAGGTACCACTGAAACCAGCATGAGTTGGCAGATGGCTGTGGGGGGTGGGAAGGGAAGCAGTCTTGAACTTGTTCCAAGCAGGTTCAAACTGTCACATAACACAAACATGTGAGTCATTTTGCAACCAACACTGTCATTCTATCTAGGACTGCCTCTTGGGAAACAGAAAGGCACTCACATTCCAATACAGTTGTACCTAACAGGCTTTGACTGACAAATGTATATTAAATTCTCAAATGATATTATAGAAAAAGGACTTATGTAAGGAGGGAAGTTGTAAGTGAGTGTTTCAAAACACACATATTCCGTTGTCTCTGGCACACAGGAAATGCTGTTTATGAAAGCACACACAGCATTCAGCAACAAAACATGATCAACATCCACAGAATCTACTGATTGAAGCTACAAGACTCACTGTCATATGATCCTATACCCAATGCCAGAGTGTCCCGGATAAAAGGGGGCCAAGTGTACTTTGTAAAATTCACGAGGAGAAACCTATGTAGTACTCGGTGCTATCTATGAAACCACCGTGGGTTTATCTGGATCAAAACCACCTTGCCAGCACACACATCACGGCCAACATCAGCACAAACTACCCCACGCCAGAGTACAGCCAAGATATCAAGGGCACCAGCGGTGTTTACACAGCATTAAGCCAGAATTTAATCCTGCCAGCACTGACCCAACAAATCGCCTGTCTTGAGAAAGACTTCGCGTTCCTGTAGCAGAAGTTACACGGAGATTGTATCAACCACAACTTGCTTAAGAAGGGGAGAGGTGAAACAGGTGGCCAATTAAGCACTAAAAAATATACATATACGAAAAATACAAGCACGAGTTAAACGCACAAGCGCTTAACTCGTAGAAATGGGAAGTTTCAGAGGCGGCAGGCGAGCTGCTGCGGCCGGAGCCACCTTTGTCCCCGTTTCCGATGTGGAAGCGCTGGCCTTGTGTAAGGCGGGGACGGGACAGCGGCCCGGAGCCCCAGAGCCCCGCAGCCCCGGCCCGGCGGGCGCCAGCGGTGCCGTTATGCGGGAGGCGCTCCCGGCGGGCACGGCTCGGCTCGGCACGGCTCCGCTCGGCAAGGGAAGGGAAGGGAAGGGACTGACGCGCCGCTCGCAGCCCGAGGCCCCGTTCCCCGTCCCGCCCCGGCACTCACGTCGAGAGCTTCCTGGTCCAGAAGAGCCCGCCGGGCCAGAGCTCCTGCAGCTGCACGGCGCGGGCCAGGTTGCCCTTGATGTGCTCCAGGAAGCGGGCGGCCTCTGCCTCCAGGCGCTCGCTGTAGGGCAGCAGCTTGTTGTAGACGATCTCCTTCTGCGGCGGCCGGGCCATGTCGGCGCTGCCCGGGGAGGGCCGGTGACCGCGGCCGCCGCGCCCCGCCCGCCCCGCTCGGCTCCGCGCCGCTCACTTCCGGCGGAAGGCGGGCCCGGGGCGGCCCCGGGCGCTCCGCGGGCACCGGGCCGGGCTGGGCAGGGCAGCGCCGGGCTGCGCCTCGCGGCTGGCTCTGTGCCCGGGGCTGGCCGCGGCGCTGGCCCTGCGGGTCCCTTCGGAGAGGGGGCGGAAAGGTCGCGGTGCCCGCCCGGTTTCAGGCTTCGCGCTCTGCGGCTTTGCGGCTTGTTAAAAAGCCTTCTCCCCGAACCTGCCGCCACCTGGACGCGTAATTCGGAGTGAATGCATTCACCCGCCGGCTGCTCTCATTGGGAGAGAATCGAGCGTTGGTCCTCGCTCAAAAAACCCTCGCTGCGAGGTGGGGATGGGGCAGTCCCTGTCCCTGGAGGGGTGCAGGGACAGACCGCACACTCAGAGCCGTGCTCGGGCTGACACGGAGGTGTCGGGCCATAGGCTGCACTCGATGATCATCTCCGAGGTCTTTGCCAACCTAACTGTTTCAGTGGTTCTGTAATTAGCCCCGGAGTTTGATAGCAGATTGCGCGGCTGCCTAAGAGGCTTATTTGAAATAATAATGCTACTCCAGGAGCGCAGAGCTCGCCCCGGGCCGTGGGTGTGGGATAAACTGCTGAGAGATATGTGATAACAACACTGATAGCTGTTATCTCCAGCTGTCCTAATATAATTGAATTTCCCCTCAAGAATTACATCGTGACCATACAACAGCTGCAAACTGATTAGATTTAGAGCTACTGACAAGGGCAAATCCTGTTTTCTGATCTTTATGCTCAAACTAGCTGTGCTTAAAATTAAAAAAAAAAACAACCAAAAAGATGGCTAACTAAATTCTGGAATGCGATAGGGAGAGGAGCAGTGCCACAGAAAACCTGAATATGACAGGCAAAGGCATTGTGGCATCTTCCTGCGGAGTGCACTTACATCATCTACTTTTTTTTCACCTTCCTAGACCTATATTTTTAATAAAGGAAGCACCAGGATTTTGTTTAATGTCCCATCCTTTTGAAATACCCTTCCATTCCTAGAAGATTTTGCATCACATGATCTAGTAGATTACATCTATCAACTTTTACATGATTACAAAATAGCTGGACTTCACTAAAATTGTTGGTATCTTTGCACAGGGACTTTACAATTGTGTTGCCTCATATCTACACGAGGCAAAATAATTCATAGATGAATCTCTGCCCTTTCAAGCTTGAATTAAAAATGAAGATTGATCATGGTCAAATTTCTGTGGGGATAAAGTACATCTTGGGTTAGTGTTTTTTCTGGTGAAAACAGCAATAAACAGTATGAAATGAATAGTTTATCACAAATTCAGTGAAGGATAAATTGGCCCAAAAGCTGTAATAAAAAACCCAATATCTATGGATAGTGAAAAGGATAAGTGAAAATATGTGTGCATTGAAACCGAAAAGTCTAAAATTACTTCTTTTTTGTCACTTACAGGCAATTCTTGATATGTAATTGCAATGGTGATTTGTTCAGACATTTCCAGTGAGGGAAAGTGTTTGTTAAATTTGAAGCATGCAGAGTTTGAACTTTGAAGAAAAAAAAAAATCAAAATTCTAGCCCAGTTTTCTGAAATTGAAGTTGGCAGAAACATCAGGAACTTCATAACTATGTTCCATTGCTGTATAGCCATGTTATAAAAAATTGTTCCTGCCCTTTCTAACCCAAGTTAAAACTGAGCCTTGATTTTTCTCACATTTTGGGGTATTTGACATGTGAATGAGCACCTCTGACCTCAGGGAGCCTTTTTTGGCTGAGCCAACAAGCTGCCTTCTCATCTGTGACCTCAGACACATGAGTGCCTTCTGCCAGAAATAACCAGTCACCTTTTGGGGAAAAACATGCCAAGTTATGCCATCAGCACCTTTGACAGCCATCCTACTAGCTCATTTGATCTCCATTCCTCTTTTCAGAGTCTGAAGCAAAGGGAAAGGAGATTCCTGCTCTATTCATAATTACAGTAGTAAGCATACCTGTAGTACTTGCATTTTTAATGTATTTTTTGCATATTGATTAATTTACTAATTACATTTAGTAATTATTAAAAAAACTAATCCTTTCCCCTCCCTGCTATGCCACCATTCTGCTCTTTAAAAGGAGAAAAAAAAAGATACATTTTGCCAAGTGAGTCAAAAATAAATGTGTTGTTCAAGTTTGCAATATGTTTTGGCTGCAGCAGTGTGTGAGAGCACATTTGGTTCCTGAGTCAGATGATGAAGGACAGGGCTTTCATAACATAGGACCAGTCTGTGCTACTTCACATCCACAGCCTCTTCCTCTCTTATTAAGTAGGAGGAATATGAATTGCCAGCAACCCAAATATGGCAGCCACCTGTTGGTTTTGGCATTGCCTCCTGAGAATTGATGAATCCAAATGGTGTAGTTTTGAACAAACCACAATCTTGCCATTCATGAGGAACTTTGGGTGCTGACAGTGGCATGGGTCACACTGGGGATTGTTCACGTGCTCCCTCGTTGGGTGATGCCCGAGGACAGCCAGCACCAGCACTGCCACGGGGATTTGGGAATCTTGTCACTCAGCCTTCACCCTGCCTTCAGCTGCCTCAGCTCTCCAGTGACTGCTTAGCACAGATGTTTTCCTTACTGACCCATCTGTCCCTTCCCACCCAAGTTAAAAGTTGGACAATTTTTGAGTGACAGATTTTTATGTGTTTTTCAGTTCCTGAGTACCTGAAGGGAGCCTATGAGAAAGATGGAGAGGGACTTTTCACAAGGACCTGGAGTGACAGGACAAGGGGGAATGGCTTCAAACTGAAAGATAATAGGTTTAGATTAGATATACACAAGAAATTCTTCCCTTTGAGGGTGGTGAGGTTCTGGCACAGGGAAGCTGTGGCTGCCCCATCCCTAGAAGTGTCCAAGGCCAGGTTGGACAAGGCTTGGAGCAACCTGGGATAGTGGAAGGTGTCACTGCCCATGGCAGGGGGTAGCACTGAATGAGCTTTAAGGCTCCCTCCAACCCAAATCATTCTATGATTCTATGAGTTTACAATTTGGAAAGAATAGCCAATCCAACAGGAGCTTCTTGTTACCTATATCATACCTGTATCTCACAAAGCCCCTTTACAGAAATAAAGGGGAATAGCCTGCTTTTTGATGAGGATCCTCAGACTGCCTCAGCCCTTTGTTTCTAAATTGGTCAGTCATCCAAAGCTGGCACTGAAAGGTGCCAGAGAAGCAACCCAGAAACATCTCTATTGCATAAACTTCTATTTTACAGAGAATTTGTCTATTTGGGGGGTGAGGGCAAGAGTAATTACAGCATCTGAATGAGGAACTTAAGTTTCCTGTGTAGTATGGGACAAAAATAGGTTCTTCTAAAGTGTGATTCAGAGGAGCTAATTTTAGGTCCCTAAAACAAGGCTGTCTAAATACTCCATGACATGTTTCAAGTTGGATGGGGAGGCGGGTTCAGTGTCACCTACAGCACATACGCTGAATATTGTTCTTTTTCTGCAATGCCTGTTTGGATCTAAGTGTTCTAAGGTAAGTGGAACATTTCCATTGAGCAGAAAAAAGAGGCACTTGTGAAGGGGTTAAAGTGTTGTTATGGGCACCTGTATAATTTGTAAATCTTTACTACATAGACAATGCTGAGCAAATATGTGCAGCATTGTTATCCCTTCCTTTACATTCCCAGTTGTTCTGTTTAAGAGAGTTAAATTCATCCTCAATTATATCCATTCACAAGATAAGGTTTGGCCTCCACTCTTTTCCATCTGAACTTAGTGGGTTACTGTGCTTACAATGGACAGTCTTTGTTTGTACAAAAATAGGACCTCAATTCTCCTTGGTGAAATTAATTTATTGCAAAAGTGGTTTTTCCTCTCCACGCCCTAGATTTGTTCTCTTTTGGTGCCTTATTGCCTAAGATTTGGAAATTTTCTCAAATCCACGGCAGAGAATCTGCCTTTGACAGGCTGTTTCCTCTACATGTCTGAAACTCCCAAAGATATCCCTGGAAACTATTGTGCCTGGAGGGAGTAAAAGCAATAGACTTGAGCCTCTTTATAAGAGGTTCTTTCCAAATTACTCACAGCTATTTGAAATAAATAATAATTCCTTCAACATAACAGACACGCAGCCAACTTTGGGGAAAGAGACATTAGGGTTTTTTTCTGTTCCTCTTGAGCCATTGAGATGGGTTTTTCTGTCTCACTCTCTTGCCAAACAGAAACCAGCCACAGAGGAGCATGTGATGACAGTGAACTCACAAAGGTCATTCCTAGGGATTCTGCTGTTCTAGGAAATCAAGGAAACACAGTCCCTTGGCAGCCAGCAGTCACTCGCAGAGAAACTGCTCATTATGGACTTGGGTGTCTCATGTGGCTGCCCTGTGTTTGCCAGAGAGGATTGTGACACACCTTACCCCAAGTGCCTGGGCAGCTGACCATACTTATTGTTTTTAAGTGGCAAATGCATCTGTTGCAGCTCTATCTACAGTTCTCTGGTTTGTCTATTCCTTCTCAAGATGAAAAATGGGCAATGTCTATTTAAAAATAAAGTTAACATATAAGGTCTGTTTTCCCAGTCCAGGATAAATCACATAGTCAAAAATCATTGCTTAGGTTTTCAGCCTCATTTCAAGCAGCATTCAGCACAAATAATTGTGTTTATCATGGCCATAGCTCAAGTGGTTGTTCAGGCTTTAATTCTGTGGGTGGATTGTGTGCTCACTGTTTGGACATGTGGATTAGAAGTATTTAAATATTTATGAATCCTGGAGGAGGAGCAAGCTCACTTAAATATTCCCTTAAGCAACCAGTCCTTTCTCTCCTGCTAAAGAAATATCTATCCTTTACTCCTGGCTGCATGGTTTTGTGCATGGAGTTTGCATGGCAGACTTTTTGGCATGTTCCTACAGCAGCAGCTTCACTCGTGTGCTAGGGAGACACCCAGCAGATTAACAAACCATTGGGAGGATCACTTGGAACAAACTCTCTGGTGTTTGTTTGGTCTAACCTGGCATGTTGTTTATGTTTATGCCCTGGAAACGTGGGGATAATAAGTGTAATTATGTCAGGGGCATGATTATGGCAGTGCTGGGCCTGCTGACTAACACCAGGATTCAAGGTATTGTAAATTGGTTTATTATTGTTCCAGGTATCTCATTAAGAAGAGTTCAAGGTGGAACAATGACTGTAAATTAACACTTCCTTACAACCTTGGAAATATAACTGTCAGGAAGGCCATTTAGGATAGAAGGAATGTTCCAATTAAAGAGCACAGTAGGCCTGTAAATTCAGAGAAACCCCAGGGAGAGGGAGAAGTTGCATTTGCTACATTTATGTGTTGTTACTTCGAGGCCAAGCCCAGTGGAAAATTGAGCCTTACTTAGTACAAAGACAGCAGCTGCCCTTCTGCTAGGCAAAGCACTGAAAGCTGGGTGAAAGAGCTAAGGGGGTTTAGAAAATTCAAGTGAGAAACAGAATCTGCCTCAAACAAAAAGAGCAGGAAAAGACAGCTTGTAATCTCCAGAGAGGGCTCTGCAGGACAATCTGGTGGGCGTTCACTGTGGCTGTGATACCACTATCTACAACCCCCACGTGTTTTCTTTTTCAGTAGCATTGCAATGGATGGATACAGAACCTGATTCATGCTTTCTTGGCTTTGCCAAATGCCTGCTCAAATCCTGTAGCCATGCTCTGAATTAATCTGCTTACCCAAAGGCATGGCTGGAAAAATGGTTGTCCTTGGAGATTCCAGCCCCTTTCGCCTGGGAAAGAGAGAGCCATCAGCATCTGGAGTGGTATTAGCAGGAGGTTTGACAGGCTCTGAAATTAGAAGGAACTGGGTCAGAACCACTCTGGTTATCCCCAAATATCCCCAGCAAATTAATACCTCTGAAAAGCAGGGAGTTTTGAGGCAGGAATTTGGGAGCAGAGGGAATTTGGGGCTGTGTCAGGGGTGCCAGAGGTGTTACCACGTTCAGAGCACCCAACAGGTGGATTTCCACAACCCCTCTGCATCACAGCAGCTGCAGCACCTGGAGTGCAGCCTTAGACAGCCCTGCCAGCTAGGGCCAGCAGCCCAGGGCACCTGACTTGAGCCTGCACTGCACAGAGCAAGGAGTGGCATCTGTCAGCCCTCCAGGGGCTTTTCAAGGAGCAGCTGGTACCATCAGAGTTACTTTGTTTAGTATCTCCTTCAGGTTCCCGCGCTGTGAGTTTTTTTAACTTGGATATTCACTTGGGTAGTCTTCCTTCCTCACTAGATTCCCAGCCTCTGTGCCTTTTTCTCTCTCCAGCCCCTGCAAATGTTTATTTTTTCCAGAAAAGCTTTCAGTTTCTTTCAGATTGACCTCAGTCTTTGCTGCGGAAATGTGCAAGAACATTTTCCTGTGACAAGACTAAAACTCAGAACTAAAGATTAAGAACTGGGTGTGCATACAATCTTACTTCCTCCCTGCATACTTCCCATTTTCTTGGTTCACAGGCAGGCATCCTGAGTCACAGGCTATTTCATTCTGTTTAAGTGTGCTAAATGGGTTTTTCATCCCCTCATTCATCTGCTTTTTAAGCTCATTATGTTCTGGCATCATGTTCTGCAGCCATAATTTCTGATTCATGCACAGTGTGAAAAGTTGTTCCCTTCTGATTGTCATTAACTTTTCATCTGGTAATTTTTTAGTGCCCTGTCTTCTCCTGTGTGAAAAATAACAAGGCCTCTTCACCATCTATGTTCTCCTGTGTGAAAAATAACAAGGCCTCTTCACCATCTATGATTATACAGACCTGTATGGTCTATAAAATCATGCTTCTTCCTGTTTTATCAGAACCACTGAAGTTTTTGATAGGTTGGATGGGGAAGATGCCACCACAGAAGTATAAGAATGGATGGAAGTTTGGGTCTGACAGCATCCCTCCTTTCAAAGGCAAATGAGCATCTTTGTTCACCCAGATGCTGATTTTCACCAAATTTGTCACAAGTAAATGTCTTTGAAACATCCTTTTGGTGGGAGGGGCCAGCAGGTTCAAACTTGGAGAATGAAATCCAGAAGTTATCCAATTCCAAGTAGTGAAGCAGTAATCAGGTTGGTGAGGCTTTCCATGATGGCACAGGCTGCACTAATACAGGTCAAGATTTTGAAATACTCACTATTTTCTCTTCATTGTTTTTGAAAAGAAATAAAAGCCTAATGCAATTAAGGAGATTGAATCAAATAGTTTCATGGAGCTGCAAAATGTAATGCTGTCAACCCACCTCCCTGAGAAACCATTCCTTTACCAACCCACGCTCTTTTGTGTGTTCTTAGGTCTTTTGTAGAGCCCTAAACCCTCCCTAAATCTGACAGCATTGTTCTGGCGGCCGTGGGAAGGGTGATGCTTAAATTTCCTATGTTGCAATGGGAAAAAAAAACCTTACTGCCTTACATGACCACATCTCCTCTTCCTCCTCCTCAGCATATGCAAGAAGAGAAAACGTAACAGCAGAATCTCAATGTTTTCCTCAAATGTTAATGAGTTTCCTGTGAATGGATGTTTCATAAATCAAATGTTGGATCAATCTGCTTTCCTATCAAAACAATTGAAATGTGGGCATTATAGTAGGTGGGTTTGTGTTTGGATTTAGTCATCAAGCCAAGACTGACTTGACCCTTCATGCCAGCAGAGCTGACAGACTTAACCCCAAATTCCACCTGGTTCCTGTGCTTTGAGACTGAGCTGTTTAACTTTATCAGTCCTATTTTTGTTTGAGATGGATTTTTTTTTTTGGCCATATGACACATCAGTTCATATGCTGATGTTTTAATTCCCAACGCTTTGTGGTTTAAGAGAACTTTGCAGTGATGATGCAAGTTTCCAAGGCTGATTTCCACATAGCAAGTATTTATATTCACCCAGTGGTTTAGTTCCTTATTATGATTTCAGATTAAAATTTTACTGCTACTTAGTTAGAATGATTTACCTGAAGATTCTTTTTTTTTTTTTTTGTATTTCAATGAAAATACTTTTAAAAGCTTAATTTAGGCTGAAAAAAAATATAATTTTGTTTTCATGTAGTTTTACTGGTGGAGGTTTAGAGGTTTATTCGCTAACTTAAAACACAAAAGCTCCATTCAGAGAAACAGTTGATAGGTCTTCATACCCTATGGAATCAGGATGTAACACAAAAATGAAACAAAAAATAACACAAAATCTACACAATATAATCTAGCCAGAGGAAAACAACAGGCTCACAATTTTGTATCTGTCACTTGTGTTACCTTATGTAAGCAGCCCGGGCTTTTAGAGCATGGGACAAATTTAGGTCCCATCCACACAGAGTTTGGCTCCAATCCTGAAATTTGATCTGTGTGGGTGTGACTTGTACCCTGCACAACACTCCCCTTGCTCAAGGGGCTGCTGCACAGGTGGGGGGATCCTCCCACATGGATCACGTCCCTGGATTTGGATCCTGGAGTATAAATGGATCAGGAGACAAGTGTTGTAACCAGGTCGCCTCCCTGTGCTTAGGGCACACTGCAGCTTCCTCTATAAAGTCGTTAATCACTCAACCACCAGAATAAAGCTCTTCAAGAGGCCCCCTTTGTGCCTATCTCATCCTTCAGGCTTCCAAATATAATCTTTAGTACTAAAAAGAAAATAATTACTAATAGCCAGTAAAGAGGAAAAATTGGGAGATTGAGCCCTCCAAAAGGTTTCAGTATATTTAGATATTATGTAAATAAGGACTGCAAAAAAGACCCTGAATAGACTTGTACAGCTTTGAAGCAGAGGTAGCAATCCTATTAATTTTCATTCAGAAATGAAGAGTAAATGAAATTTAGGAGAAGAATGGGAATGAGGAAAAGAGAAAGCCTAGTGAAAAAGGGAAGAAGTTGACAATTTTTGCCTGAAGAAGAAAACATAAAGGAACAGCAGTGCATTATCTTAAAGGATAGAAAAATATAATCTGATGTGCATTAGAGTTTACAGAAAATAAGGGGAAAAAAACCGCTGGTAAGGTCAAACAAAGCTTACATGGCTTCCAACCTTCTTCCATGCTCCCTAGGTAACAGCAATAACCTGGCAACAGGAGTAGCTTCCTTTATCTGGAGGCTTTGGTGTCCTTTGGGAAACACTCATCAAAATCATCTGGGGACTGTTTGCAAGTGAATCAGGTCTAGAGTTTGGTTCGGATAAACAGAGCTGCACAGATAAAGATACATGAAGAAACTTTTATGCTAAAATATAGCAGGGGAGAGCAATTCAATCACCGCAGGTTTGTGGAGGAGCCAGGTTACCTAAAAATGGTGCAGAAAAATAAGCAGTATAGTTACCAGGTGAAGGATGAATTAAGACAGCAAGGTGAGAGGTTATGTGCCTAATGGGGTATCCATGTGAATGCCAAAGGCAGTCATTTTGGGAGTGGTAAACATCAAGTGTGCAGTCATGTGAGGTGACAGCCACAGAGAGAGAAAGCAGGAGTACTGGGTAATAAAAGAAAGAAAGGTTTTAATGGTTTCCCAACTATTCTGTGCCAGGGATGAACAAACAGCACAAATAAGGAAGCTACATATTTCAAGCGAACAACCCAAAAGCTTAGCAACTGAGATTCTTTAATCAAATTACTTTTTATTGATAGTGGTCAGTCAAGGGCACCAACAGGTCTGACCCTCCCAACCAGCCTCACCTGGGACTCACCCACACGCCCTCTGCTCTTTGGTGTCAGAGCTACTTAAGCTGAGGGCTGAGCAGAACTCTTGCCTGCAAATCTTGGGCAGAGGTATGCCTGGTCATGGCTTTAGCTCTGCCTCTGTGTTGTGGCTGTGAATCCAGCCCAGCCTTTTGCTCCTGGAGGAACTCTGTTGCTAGCCCTGGCTCTGCCCAGGTACTGTGAGTGTCTTGTTTGTGCTGTTCCCTGGTGGTTGGCTACAAACTATTGCTGGGTTTTGGTGTTTTCTAGTAATAATAATTTTTACTACATCCTTCCTTTATGCTGTGGCTAAAAACCAGTGTTGCTGGAAAATTTTACTGTGCTTGGAGCGAATACTGGGAGTTTTTAAGGGCTGAATGCCCAGAGGAGGGGTAGAGGGCCTGGTGGTGAAATGTGTTATTGTTATTTTTACAACTGGCTGTAGCTTTGGGAAGTGCGGCCAACAGGTTCTCCTTAGACCAATGCCACCACCCTGAAATAAACAGCTGGCAGTGGGAGGGACATTCAGAACTCCAGGCAGGCTGCCTACATTTCTTGGTAGTGTATCCTAAAACTCTCTGGCTAATTAGTGTGTTTGAATAACCATTGATTTCTAATATTGACTAGACTACAAAATATTAAATGTTACACAGTATCATCTCCTGGAATTCTGATACTTGTAATGAAACAGCGAGAAAGTTGGACTTGTCTAAGGAAAGACTGGCAAGATGTTATGACAAATAAATGAAATGTCTAAGATTGTAGTGATAAAAAGGTTGCTTTTGCTAGTGCTAGAATCTGCAGGTAGCAAAGTGTCATCAGCACCAGGTTAAACCCTGGTTTCAAGGCTTGGGTGGCTTTCTAGTGCAATAAACTGTTGTTGTAAATCTACTGTTTTACTGGTCTTGCTCTTCACTGCTGCCAGATGGCAGCAAATTACAAAAGTTTTTCTGTATTCTGCTCTTCTTTCTGTGGAATCCTCCTCCTTCAAAACAAAATGGTGCTGATTCCATATTAGCAAAATATATGACCCCTGTGAAAGGCAAGGGTTTGATTTAATGTGCTTTATAGTTAAAACAAATGATGGAACTTTGTCCATTGTGTTCCTATTCCCTGTGATACCAGAAGGTTTCTGTTTCTATGTGAATATTTGTGAAGCAAGTGGTTGTTTCTCTAGCTATCTGGTGTGTCTTGGAAAAGTAATTTTATTATTGTTCTAGGATTATTTTGAACTTCCCTCTAGTCTTAAGATCCAAACCTGTGAACAACTTAGGTTATGCTGCATTACTGTGGGACACAAAATTGTATGTGGGAGAAAATTGCTTAATGGAGAGAGCAAATAAAATTTTTTTTTTAATTGTAAATTTGCTGTTAACTTACCTTTATCTATTGGTGTGTGAGAGAAGGCAGCCTTCATCTTCTAAGGTTGGAAAATGCTGTTTCTAATGTAGAATTCTTCCTGAAAAGTTGTTTTGTTTTTGGTTGTTTTTTAACCAAATATGGTGGTGCGAGAGTTAAACTGTAAGCAGACATAGGAAAACCTTTGTGGTGCATTGTTGGAGACTCAACCTATTAAGCAATCATTTTTTTACTTATTTTTGTATATGTAGCATATAGACAAAAGAAATTACATGATGACAGTTCTGCAAAGGTTTGCTATTGAGCACATCAGCACTAAGAGAGACCACTGAGAACTGGGTGGATAGTTTGCATGAGCTGAGCTCTCTGTCTCTGGGGTCTGCTGCTCCAGCTGAGGAGTTTGGCATTCGCCTCAGCGCAGGTGAGAGAAGTGGGCTGTTAAAATTCTGGGGGAAGGTTTAAGCCATGTGGAGATGTGAGCTAAGTTGGTCACTCAGCCTCAGTCAGGGAGGGATGGCCAAGGCAAATTTGAGGGGTTTTTTTCTGTTTTGGTTTCCAACTAATTTTCCACTTTCTCAGGCAAAATTACCTCAGTTCAGCAATGTATGGACCCAATTTATTTTCAATGATTCCTGTAAACGCCTGGAAAAGGCTAATGCTGCTCACCTGCGCCCTGGATGCCTGAGGTGCGGAGTCCAGGTGTGTATGTGTGTATGGGCAGCACTAGCCCTGCAGGAGGAGACGCTCCCGCTCGGATACTGTTCTCTCAACATACTCTTAATCTAAACCAGAGGTGGGAAAAACACCTTGTGAGGGCTTTGCAGGACCGCCCGCCCCTCAGGGATGCGGCGGGAGCGTTTTCCCGCCCTCGGGCTCGGGCGGTCTCCCCTCACGGCAGGAGCACCTTCCCGCCCTCGGGGCCGGGCGGTGTCCCCTCACGGGAAGAGCGATGTCTCCCCTCGCTGTCGGGCGTGTTTCCCCTCACGGGAGGAGCGATGTCTCCCCTCGCTGTCGGGCGTGTTTCCCCTCACGGGAGGAGCGATGTCTCCCCTCGCTGTCGGGCGTGTTTCCCCTCACGGGAGGAGCGATGTTTCCCCCCTCACCCTCGGGTGTTCTCCCGCTCCCCTCAGCGCTCCGCTCGGGGTGCCGTGCCCGCCCCGTTCTCACGTCAGGCAGCCGCTTGCGCGCTAAGCTTGAGCCTCTCGCGCTCCCGTCCGGGCGCCGCTGGCCCGCGGAGCACCGGCGGCCGCCACAGCGGCTCTTCCTCCGCCGCTGCCATGTCCGCCGTGGCCAAGGCCTCGGGCGCGCTGAAATCCGTGGATTACGAGGTGTTCGGGCGGGTGCAAGGTAATGGCGGGCTGAGCGGCTGGCGGCAAGGGGCGCCGCGCTGAGGCGGCGGCAGCACTGCGCGTGCGCGGGCCGGGAGCGCCCTGAGGGGAGGCGGGAGTGCCGCGAGCCGGCGGGACGGGAAAGTTTCTGGGTTGTGTTATTCTTCTAAATAACAGTTATTTTTCTAAATAACTGTAACTGTTCCCCCGCCTTAAGGCTTGGCTGCCCCGGGAGCACAGGCTGCTCTGTCCGGAGCAGTTTCCATCACCCGCTTTTGCCCTTGTCAGTGCGGCTATGTGTGCCACCTTCCGTCCTTCCCTTCACACACTGCAGAGTTCTCATTAACACCTAAATAGGCGAATGGCAACAGTCATATGCCCAGGGGAAGGCTCAAACAACAGGTCTGACCTGTTCCTAAAGTCTGTTCACTTTCCCTAATGTTGATTTCACTAAAGTGTCCATAGGAAAACACCACAAGTTGCTTGCATGTTATTGTCCTTTTATATTAACTGAAATTCCTACTGGTGATAAGCTTTCACAGGACTTTAATTTTTTTTTTTTTTTAGGTGTTTGTTTCAGGATGGTAAGGCAATGCTGGATTTACCAGCTCCACTTTATGGTGTAATATTTCCAGTGCTAAAAATAAGGCAGCAGGTCTGTGGAGGGTAAACGTATCCAACCCTAGCTCTGAGTGCTTGGTTGGGAGGTTAAGTACTGTGAGTAGATTTTAAACGGGTTTATGTTAAAATGGATTTTTAAAAGCTTACTGATGTGTTGCTGGTGTAGATTGTGGTTTGGATTACTTGTGGTGTAACAGCCGCAAGAATGTTGTAACACCTTAGTCTTTAGAAAGGTTAAATCTGAAACAAGGTGTTTGACTTCAGTTTAATTTTTCAAATGGTAACTTAGTTACCTCTCTTTAAGGAAGTGCTCTGTGGAAAAACGTGGGAAAAATGTCCTGCAAATAACCATTCTGTGTCTCACACCCTAAGCAAGTGACTCCATCAGCTCTGAATGTGCAGCAGGTGGTTTTGCATTTCACAGAAATCTATGAAACAAGAGGACATAATTAAAGTATGAACAGTTTTTTGTCTCAAAGTAGTTGTCCATTCTTAGTATTAAAATGGAAAGATTTTGTTTAGTGTATATATATTGTGAAAATGTGGAAATGCACAGAGGACTCCAGTAGAGTTTGCTTTGAATTTAGTTATTTTATCAAGAAGAAAAGATAAGTCCAAGTTTGCTGTGTCTTATTTTGACCTGACTTGGGGCCGTGTGAACACACAGTTCAGTGCCAGTGCTGAGCAGTGCTGAGGGAAATTTGCAGCTGCATTCCCTGTGCTTTTGGGCAAATTAGTTTGGAGAAGCTGCTCATAATCACCTTGGAAAACATAGTTAGCAACATAGTTAGCAACACTTTCTTTGCTGGCTAAATAAACACCAAACATATTTTGTCTTTTGGTATGGGGTCATATAGACCTGAAGTTTGGCTCTTGGTATTTGTGAATTTCATCACAAATGAGTGGCTGGGAAACCATGATTTGTTGGTGTTGCAAAAACATGCTGGTGTTTCCTTTTTTTTCCCCCCAAGTAATTAGACTGACCTTTCCTGCTATTTGTCAGTAGAAATGCAGCAGCTGGGGCTAGGATTTAAAAGGTGAAAGTCAGGTGGAAAGGATTTGAAAGGGAACTGGAGGAAAGGAACTGGGAAGCTTTTACACGCAGCAGATTTAATGAGTTTAAAAACTGTGGTGGTTGAAGAGTTAAGTGAACAGTGATAGGAACTATGGAAAGGTATAAAGTAGGTACAAAGGAGTCATGTGAGATTAGTGGAATCCTTTGTGATCAAAATCTTGTTCTGTTTGGAAAATGGGCTGTGCCTGCTGCAACTCCAGAGCTGACAGGAGCATCTGAATGCCTGAGGATGGGCATCCCCTATGGATTTTTATTTTTTAAATGCAGCTCTTACAGCTGTGCAAATGCAAGTGGGGGGTTAAGTGTTCTATGTGTGGTGTTTGTGCTGGCACTGATTGTCCTCTCTTATTATTCCCCAAATCAGTACACGGAACAGGAAGCCAAGAAATTAGGAGTGGTTGGCTGGGTTAAAAATACCAGCCAAGGAACTGTGACAGGCCAAGTTCAAGGCCCAGAAGAGAAAGTCAATGAAATGTAAGTATTTTTGTGGTCTTGTTTTTTCTTTCCTTAGTCACTTACAAAAGTGCTTTTAATACAAAGTGACAAGTAGATCCAGGTGTCAGTAATGTAACAGTGTTTTCATTCATCTTTGGAGGTACAGAAGTTAATAAGCTTGAAAGATACAGAGTGTTTTCATTTCCACTGTCACACAGTTTGTTAATGTATGTCCTTAGAATCCTCATTTCTTGTGAAATGAAGAAAAAGCCTTTATTCAGGTGACTGAAGAGCTGCTTTTTAATTCATCAAAACTTCCACTGTTAAAGAAAATTGAAGAAATTTTTGAAAACTTTTCTCACAGGCTTTCTCAGCCTGTGCTTAAAACAATTTAAAGGAAACTGGGTTTAATATGGCTTTTTTTCCTGATTAAAAAAACCCCAAAACCCTACTACATAAATGCACATTTTGGCCAAGGTCTCTAGTCTCTGCCATTTGGAAATGAGTTTTGAAGTATTTTGGTGTCTTTAAAAGAATGGGTAATAATTTTCTTTATGAAATTGCCAATTTCCAGGAGCTTAAAGCTATCACTGAGGAAATGATGCCTGGAAAAACACAAAATCCAATTGAGTTGCTTCCAACTATCATTTTTTGCAAGAGTATACAGAGAGATTATTGGGAGCTTTAAAAAAAATCCTTCAGGGGTTTGTTCCCTCAACAAAGGATGAGGGCAAAACTTTACTTTCCAGATGGGAAATAAGCAGTGCACATCCTGCCAACACTTTCCCATACAGGAATTGCTTCAAACCTGAACATGGGTGAAGAAAAGTTGGCTTTGTGCACAGAAAAATGTTGCACATTCTAGTCGAGAGATTGATTTCCAATAATTTTTCTTGGTTTTGTGCTTAACATGAGGTTACTTATCTTGGGCTGCAAAACAGAGAGCCAGAGAAATGTCAGGTTTTTTTCTTATATGAAGTTTACACTTATTTTCTCAAAGAATTTTGTTAATATCCTGATCTCTTAATGCTTTATAGATTTCTATGTTGCTGCCATGTTTTTATTTAACTTGGATCATGAAACTGACCACGTGAGAAATCATTTTTTTTCTATTTATTGTCCTACTTTTCATTTAAAAACACACATTCAGAGCAAATAAAAGGTTGTTTTCACTTACTGCTTCTTTATTTCATGTTGGAAATCAATGTGTTCCTCTAACATGGGAATAATGTGGCAATGCTGGAGTCAAAGTGTGGTTTTAGAAGTATGGGTAGTTAAATTTGGGGTCCTAGAAATTCTGAAGCAGAAAGTTTTTCTTGTTTTCTCTGTGCACTCCAGTGTATGGAAAGATCAATAAGTTTATTTTTGCATTAATTTGGGAACTTGCATGTGAAAAGGGAACTCCTGGGTGTGAACTGCTCTTTTGAGAGACCCTTATTTCTCTCTGCTGGTGCTTGTTAATTACAGGTCAAAATGGGTTTGAGGGTCTGGAAGTTTTTTTTCCAGCATTTTTTATATAATGCTCAGGCATGATTCCTATGAATTCATAATTGTGTTCTCAGATTTAAATGTTATTTAAAATGTTGTGTTTAATAAACGAGATGACAAAATGAGGCTTGCTTCTGCTATGGGGAATTGCTATAAACCAATAACTGTAAACATAATTTGTATTCCAAATTTGATAAATCACCAGGAAAAAATTCCATCACCAACTGCCTCTGTGGGTTCTGATTTTTGTTTTAGATTTTCAGTACTTAAAGGCACTTTGGCACTTGTTAAAAATTTGGAGATCCTACATGTTCAAGGAAACGGAACACTTTGCAGAGCAAGAAGCACATGAGTCAACACTGAGATATTTCAAGAAAGATTGCTAGAGGGTAACAAACATGACCAGGAACCTTTCCAGAACAGTTCATGCAGTGTCATTCAGACCAATATTTTCACACTTGCACCAGCTTTTAAATTAAACATGAAGCACAGATCAGCCTGTTTTTTCAGAGGTGCAGCACTCTTAAAAATCACATGTTAATGGTAATCAAATTTGTCAGTTGTTTTGCTAGTTCTGTGTTTTTAATGTTAGTGATTTTAAGGGGAAGGTAGTAAGGGTGTTTTGGTCTGGCCTAAACAATATTTAACTTCCCATAATGCTAAATAGAATCAAGAACATGGACTAAAAAGAGTAGGGAAGTCATTGGGGAGTACAGGGGTCGTGCAGGTAGAGAAAGCAATATAAGAGGGGCAAAGAGGAATAAGGGTTTCAGAGAAGAAAGAATAGGGAAAGTGTAAAAAATGTGGGAAAAAGCCCATGAGGCTCTCCAGTGTTGGCAGAAGCATGGAGTGATTAACAAAGCCCGCCTTTGTTCTGGAGCTGGAATGCAGCAGCCCTCTAGCCCAACAGTTTTCCAGCAGCTCCCCATTTTCTGCCCCTTTTTATCTTATTTTTGTATCACTAATGATGTGAGGGGCGGCCTCAATTCATCCAGTGCAGGCTCAAGATCAAGAAGCGTTGACTTTGTGTAATTTTTTTTTTAGTTTAGGCTGCAAGGCAAGGTATAACCTGGGAGGAGCTAGAGGACAAGCAGACATAAAATAGGATCATGAGTTATTTTGCAAGGTGCCATGTAAATAGTTTGCTCTGGAGCAAACAGCTGAGCAGGGGCATCCTGGCTCTGCAGAAATCCATGTTAAATTTTAAATAAGTTTGAGCAACTGGGGCCTGGGAAGTGCTGCACGTGCAGGAAGCTGAATCCCTGATTGGACCATTCATTTAGTGTTGAACATGGGTATGAATTTCTTTGGAAGTGCTGGGAGACTGATTCGTTGATATGCTGTGGTGTTAGAATCTTTTTCCCACTGAAAACTGGCAAAATGTGCCAACCTCCTCAAGCCTCAGATTGCAGTGGGAATGTCACTGAGCTGCAAGAAGCCTGAGGGATGGATGAGCACATTTGGATTTTGGATATTTTCCTTTCAATTTTGTCTTCAGTTTGGCTTTAAGGACAAGTTAGGTTTGCAGGGAACAAGTGACTTTTACATAAAGTATTTTAAAGCAAATTTTTAAATTGGGATCTCTTAGAGAATGTTTTAGAGGGTGTTTTGAAGATGTCTTTACCTGCCAGCTTGTTTAACTATCCGTTGGTTTTTAACTCTAGATGGAGCTGTTAGTTCTGAAGAACCTCAACCATCAGTACTCTGTTTGCAGGGAGTCTATTTTTAGACTGTTATGGTAAAATCCATCTTTTTCCTCATTGTATTTTATAATCCTGTTCCCTTTGCTGTTGCTCCACACAGATCACACCCCTTATCCTTAGATTTAAAAAAAAAGCTAATTTTCAGAGGGTTTGACTTGTCAAGTCACAGGTGAAGCAGAGCTGCACCATTTCTGTAAAATAAGGTTTTGTGGCAAACTGGAGCCAGCCAGGTATGAGTTGATGGCAAAAAATGGGGTAGAGGGGTGTAGTCCTTTGTTTTATTTAATTTATTTTTCAGGAATACTCACAGTACAGGGTTTTTCATTATAGTATCTTGTGCTATTTTTTTCCCACTTTACCCATTAAATAAGGTTGGAGCCTGCGTAGTTGGTGGTGGTTGTTGCCATAGCAACTTGCATTGACAGGCTGGAAGTTGCTTTCCTGGGAGAATTTTTTGGGCTTTGATGACATATTGCTTAGTTATCCATTAAAAAAGGAAGATAAGAGGCTTTGTAGATTGCTAAATTCAGAATTTACTCCAAAAATCCAAGGTTTCAAATCAGGCTGACACTTGAAAATGTAAAATCTTAGGATATTTTTTAGGCACAAGTACATAATAGTACAGTGAGTGTTCTTCCTCACTGTCTCTGGAGAAAGGCAGGATTCTAAATATAGATGGCTTGTCTTGGAAATGGGTTTTAATTAGAAAATTAATGCTAATTTCATTTGAGCATTGTAATTTTTATTATCTTTGTCAGTTAAGAAGAATTAATATTAATTAAGACTTAACTGGCACAATACTTTCTTCAGTGTGTAAATGCATAGAAAAATCTAGATTTTTACCATGTAAAAGAGGAAAAGGGAATTCTGTATTAAGATATTTGTCATTGTTTCATTAATCAGGTGTACCCAAGGTTCCTGTCTATACCAACTGACATTGAATAAACACTTTATCTATAATTTTTGATTGTTTGCAGAGAATAGCCCTCAAAGGGAACTAAATGCTGGTAAATACTTGTGAAAAAAGAATTATAGATCTTAATCCCCAGTTGATGTTTAGTTATAAAATTAACAGATTTTAGTCACTGTTTTGAGATTCTTCTCCATTTTAAAAGTTGGGTTTTTTAAAGTTTTTTGCTCAATCTAATAATGGTGTTTAGGAGAAGAATCCTTAGCATTGATTTGCACATTAACTTGTCAATGGAGATGTGCCACCGTAGGATGGCTGAAATATTCCTGGGATCTGCTGTTCTTGGGAAGCTGACAGTGCCAGATTCTGGAGAAGAGGTTAGAGGGAAATGAAAATTACATTGCTTAGTATTTTTTAAACTTTTTTAAAATGCAAACCAATGAGGGGTGATAAGTTTGTTCTCATTTATGATAGTAATGAAGAACAGCTTTTACATTAATCACTGCTGAAGGTGATTTACAGTGTGTCAGTGAATCAATAGCAGATGACAGGAAAATATGATGGGAATTTTATAATTCAGTGTGGCTCCAAATATAACAAGATTAGGCTTTTCAGGTTTGATTATATTTTTTTTTGAAGGTAAGACTGATGTATACTGGAAAACTATATTAAGCTATAATCTTTGTGGGTAATAAAATGGTAAATGTGATTCTCTTTTCATACTGAATGTGTGAGGTCTCAATTTCTTCTCTGTAATTATTTCTTGCTTAAAATTGGCAGTCTAAATTGTGAATTATTGTAGTCATTGTGCTGTAAATTAAATACACTGAACTGTTACTGACGATGTCCTGGGAAAGAATGGGATTCAGCCTTGTTCTTTGGGGTTTTTTGGCCATACAAAATTAGACAAATGAACTAATTAGTTTGTTGTAACAACTGTACTCTGCTGGAAAGCCAAGGAATAGGTGAGGTAAGTCAGAATGTGGAATTTTTTGTTACTGAGAATAAAGCGAGTGAGCTGTTGTTGAGCTGAAGGAGAGCTGCACAGAACCAGAGGCCCAGTGGCTCATGTTTATTGTGCCCTGGCCATGTTGTGCAGTGTCCCAAGGGAATTTCTTGGGGCCCAGGAAAAGGCACTTTTCCCTGTGTTCTTGCAGGGGTTGAGGGAGGAGGTGTCCCTGTGCCCTGAAGGTCACCCAGCCCACCAGTGACAGCCAGAAATAGCAGTGGCCTCCTGGCACAGCTCCTCTGCTTTCCACTGGGCTGGATGTGCCTGTTCTCTGCAATGCCATCAACCACAAAAGCTTTTAGCCATGCTTAGGTCTTTCTAGATATAGAATAGTACAAAAAAAATGTTTTCCACACCCCTGTTTCTTCTGCTGGAGTATAAAAATAGCTGCCTTGCATGACCTTGTAGATTTATTTTTTTTTTACAGTAGCTCTGTGGAATTGGAATTCTTTGAGTATCTGCTTCCATTTCTTCTTATCACTGAAGTGTTTTTGTTTATAAAACATGTGACAGATAATATTCCTGCATGTAAACAGGTCTGAATTTCTGGGATTTTGGCTCTGGAATAAGAAGTGTCAGTGTATGCAATGTCTTGGAAAAATCAGGATATGATGTTGGGCAAAATGCTTCACTTTTCTCCTGTCTCTGGTGGATGTTGCATTAATGCTCCCAAGTCCTTTAGCAGTGTTAGTAACCAAGGCTGAGTTTGCTATGGAATTCCAGACTTTCATTGGCTTCACTGATGTGTATCTGTGGGAACACTCAATTCCAACATCCCTGCTGCACAGTAAGAAGCAGGAAGGATTGCAAGGTTGTATTGGATTGTACTGTAAACACAGGCAAGTTGAGCTGTTGTTTGAACACTCAAATTAGGCATTTTATTGCATAATTAGGAGTAAAGTGCCTTTTATCCACACTGGGAAGTCAAACTTTTTTTAACTCTAAATTAATCTTAACTAAACCACAGTAACTGTTCTGTGAAAGATTGGTTGAGCTTTGTGGGAGACTGATTTCAAAACAGAAATTCCAATGTAATGCATGATTTCTATGGGGAGCTTTTTGTTCATTTGAGCATTTATGCATTCTTTATTATTTGGACCACATGTAATGCTTTTGATATTTCTGAAGTGAAGGTGTTCTGTTATTGCTGATGCAGTTGGATGTGGTGCAGTTCAATGCCATTAATTTGGCTTTTTGTGCTGAATAAAGTGTTTTACATGTCCCTAGTGCTCAACCACAACACTCAGATGTTAATGAGTAAAATTCAGCTTAAACTAGGATTTTTAAATAGCTCCTGTTACTTAGGTTATCAGGGCGAGTAACTGTGCACACAGTCAAAAATAGATCTTTGGCAACAAATTGATAATTATCAATAAAAACATGTACTTAATGTAGATTTCCTTGAAACATATTTGTGATATTCCAAACAAATTCTGAAAATAAAAACCAGCTCATGACTTTACAAGAACAACTTCAAAACTGCAATTTTTTTGCTTTCCTTCTGGTGTGCTGGTATTTCAAAATTACTGAGCAGTGATCAAGCCTGTCATGACCATTTTTCTGTCTTAGGAGGGATGAAGGGTGTTATTCTGGGTCTGGACTTTAGTGTTTGTAATCCCCAGGAGAAAGCAACATGAAACTAATATTAAAGTTGCATAGTGTTAGGATGAGAAGACCTCTATGAGGATGCTGCTGCTGTCCCCAAAAGGGGTGTCACAGCTAGGCAGACATTCAGGTGAAGCTGCTCCTGGTGGAAATCAGGAGAGAATGTTTTCCAGGTGTTTTGCACATATAGTACAGCAGGAGCTCTCCCACAGGAATTTTAAGGTGTATCCCAAATGGACAGCATTTGGCAGACTTAACCAGGAGCCCTGTGCTGATGGGTGGATTTAGTTGTTAATTTACTGGTATAATTATGCACAAATCTAGAATCTTGCTGCTACTGATCTTATCAACGTTGTGGTGGTGAAAAGCATCTTCTCTGGGATTTCAGCACTTCCTTAGCCAGGTGAATCTTGGACTGGAAGCAAAATCTGTATTCCTTATTCCATGCTGCACAAGTAGCCATAAAGGAGAGGGAGCTACTTCCACCTTTTATGGGGAAGGAGCTCTGAAGCCTATCGATGTTGCTGAGTTACCTGTTTGTTTTATTCCTTAAATTACTGTAGTGCTGATTTGGTTCATTGGCAAGTTGTGTCCAGTTTAAAGTATGTTTCACATTTGTGCACTGGAGATACACCATTTGCCAGCAGTAGAAAAATCAAAATTACTTCTGATGCTATTCTTCTCTCAGGCACTATTGGAGCATTGCAGCGGTAGAAAAAAGAAGTCTCTCTGGATAACTTAATTATATAACTCAATTTTACCTTGTTCTTTCTTCCCAGCTCCTCCCTCCTCTCCCTAGTCTGACTCTCCAGGGAAATACGATGTTTCTTTGCTTAATTTGGTGTCCTGAGATGTTTCCCTTGATCTATGCTGGATGTCACCAGCTATCCTGTGTAGTTAATATTACTTGTGGTATCTTTAAGAGGCCTCTCTGAAGGGGGATCCTGAAGCCTCTCTAGAGAGAATCACTTGGAGAAGTCCCTGGGTTTGGTGTGCCAGCCTTTTGCTCTCCAGCTGATTCACTACAGACACTCTGTGACTGGATTAGAAGCTTTCTTTTCAGAGCTGGTTTTCTTGGAGATGTTTTTTCTGTAGCTAGGGTGAAACAGCTGGCTGAGCTCATCTATCATGAATGCTCTGCTTGTGTACCTTCAATGCTTTCCACTGGTGTTCACATTTGTGCTCTGTTTTTGTGATGCTCTGGGCTCTTCCTGCTGCTAAAGGAACAAAGGAAATCAGTCTAGAAAGTGTTCAGAACTTCATGGGAGGAAAAAAATGCTGAGTTTTTAACTTAGGGGGGAAGAATAAGCGGGTATTAAATTTAATGCCCAGTTTAAAACTGGGCAGCTGATATTCAGTTTGGGCAAAGTTTCCTTGAGCTCCCAATGAACATTCTGGTGGGAGAGCATCCTGTGCAAGGAGTTTTCCTTCCCTTTTTGACTCTCTAGGGCTTTAAAATTTTAATATATGCTAGAAAAATAATCTGGAGCAAAATCCCAATCTATTCCAGTTTGCAAATATCCCAGAAGTTGTTTAATGAGGTTTCATTCATTATAATTCTGGATCTGAGCAGGTGTCATTATGGGAGTTCACCTGAAATCCTGTTGCACTCTACAAATGCTGATCCTGAGCCTCTGGCCCACCTCACTGTATAAAAAAAACCCTTCCTTAAAATTAGATTTTAAGATCAGTGCTAGAAACTTTTCAGGCAGCAGAGCTCTACCCCACTGTTGGTCTGGGTAGGCTTAAAATAATCTTTAATTTTAGATGGCTGATGTCTTGCAGGGGAGACTTTCAAGAGTTTAGGAAAAGGAAGAGGTTTGGCTGGGTATTCTAGGAGGGGTGGAGAAAAGCAGCTGCCTGCTGCCAGTCTGAGATCTCCCTGACCTGCCCTGCTTTTCCAGGCTGTGGATCCAGGGGCTGGAGCCTGGAAACTGAGGTCTTCCTTGATAGTCAGGGAGCTGCAGGGCTCTACTTTTGTTGGAAAGAAGATTCCAATAGATTGCAAGTTTAGTTCCCTTTGGAGATGAATCTGTTTAACCTCTAGTGAATTGCACAGTTTTCCAGGGAATAACACCTGTAAACTATCCATGGTTGGGAGTACATGCAGAGATGGATTTCTGCTGCTGCTGCAGATTTCTATTGCCTGTGCTGCTCCCTGCTTGGCTGGAAAACTTGAGCAGTGTCACTCCACTACAGTGATGGGAAAACACCTTTGCTGTTTATCACAAACATCACTCCTCGTGTTTACCTGTGTTTTAAAAAGCCTTGGCTGGGATGTGATCAAGAACTAATGGATGTCTGTGTTTTCCAGATTTTGTCTTGTCTGGCTCACACAACACACGAGCAGTTTGGTGTCAAGTTCAGCTGTCAGGACCTGCTGTTACCCAGCCGGGGGGGTTTGATGCTCTTATTGCAATCTGTGATGTCCTAAATCTGCAGCAATGTGGTGCAGCTTCAAAAACCAGGATTCATATTTGCTTTTTGCTGTTTTAATGGAGCTGAAATTGAGAGCCGTGAAGGAACTACATGAATTTGGAATGAGGGCTTTGGTAAAATGTGGTAAACACTTGTTTTTTAAATTCCTCCCACGAATGTGAATTAAAATTGATAATTTTGTTAAGTAGTTACACATGGATTATTCCCATGCTGCACATGGAGGAACTGGGGCACAGAGCAGAATCAGTGCAGTCTCTTATGGCAAATTTGTGATGGAGCTGAGAGGGAGAGTGGGAGTGTTGATACCCAGTCCTATGCTAATCCTTGGAACAGAGTTTCTCCCTGTAAATTGTGGGAGCTCTGTGCATTGGTTAACTAATGTCAGTGAAGCACTGCTCAGAATGTCAGGGTGTATTATGCTCTTATCTGGTTTCCAGTAATGGCTTTTGGACTGCTTCAAGCTCTGCAGCTGCATTATTGTATCAGCTGATTCCTCTGGCCCAGCTGGAGCTGTTGTCTTCTGCCAGGTCCAGAAGAAATCCATCTTTCTAATCTCAAAAGGTTCAAGAGTACAAAGAAAAAAAAAGCAGATAGGCTGGAGTTGGTCAGGACCTCATTCTGCTTTATCAATATGAAATTCCTACTACCAAAAAACAGATAGTAAAATTAAGGAATAGAGCCAGAGAATGAGAATGTGCTATAGGTTTCCATTTTTAAATTAGTACTGAGAGGAGCTGATTGGCTTAACTGCTCAGGAATTCTGGTGCTGACTCTGGATTCGAGTTGTTCCCTGTTCCCTTCACCACTCTACTCTTTGCTCTTCTGCTCCTGTAGTTTAAAAGAAAACTGTTCAACTTTGCTTGTTAGTAGCTATAAAATACAAACATGCCCTTTGTAGTTCTCACACACCAGAAGTGAAGCAATTGTTATGTATGCCAGCTGGCTTTTTTTTTGTTAAATGCTAGCATTAATAATAATTAATTGGATAATTACATAGGAATTTTCTTTCTGGCTCATGTCCATATGGATAGTATGGGCAGAAAATGTAGTGTGGAGTGGAACATATGAGCAATTAATCGTTTCAGTGAGTGCTTGTAAACAAGGTCAGCTCAGCAGGCATGGAGGAAATATCTTCTGAAATGTGATGCTGTCTTCATTATTCTTTTAGAAGGTCTTGGGGTAGGACTAGAACAGCAGCAGGATTGCTCTGCCACGCTCTGAGCACTTCTCTGAGGGCCTGTAGACCCAGAGATGAACATTTAAAAAAAAACCCTCAGACCTGCAGTGTTTTATTAGAACTGTATTATTCTCATCTGTGAAAGCTGCTCTTTTGCCTGAGTTTAGTCACAGTTATTCATGCTAACAAAAACCTATTCAACTTGGTGTCTAATTTACTATTTTAGCTAATATCAAATGGGATGTTTCTGGCTGGGAATAACAGGAATGTGTGGAAGGCTGACAATCTCAGTATGTACGGAGTCACATGTTCTGAGAAATGCTGAATATTTTGCTTGGTGTTGCTTAACAGAATTAAAAATCTTGTTTTGTGGTTCTGCCTGCTGGTGACACAGGAATTGCCAAGTCTGGAGCACATGGGGCTCAGGCTGAGTTAAAGTGTCCCTCTGCCATGTGGGATTGATGTGGGAGGAGATGCTGGAGCTCTGGGATGGTGCTGGGACCTGTGCTAAAAATCCTTCATGCTGGAGACCTGCCCAGTGCCTTTGCCCTAAGGAAACAACTTTGTGTTATTAGCTCTCCTCTTCCTAATTATCCTCCCAAATGGAGATAAAAAATGAACTTAATGGCTTTAGCTGGAGTCCTGCATGGAAATTTGTCTTCTCCTGAGGGGACCAAATCACTGGGAACGTGACTCCTATAGAAAGGCCTAAAAGCAGTCTGTATTACCATGGGGTTTGAAAATAGAACTTCCTGAAATGCTCTAAGTGTTTTTCCAGCTGATGTGGCTTTCCAGAGGGATGACCTTCACCTTGAGCTGGAAGGCTGAGTGCAGAGCCCAGGTGCCTCCAGTGGGATTGTGCCTATGCATATCTCCCTGACTTGTTATGGGCAACACTTCCCTTGATCCTCTGGCCTGTTTAAATCACAGTGTGTGCTTTGAGACATGGAGGACTGGACAGAAATAGAATATTCTTTGTTCTGGGCCAGGTGATCTGTGCTGCCTATCCCAGTGTTTCCAGTGAATAGCAGGGATGGATGTGTCAAAGCACTGAAGGCAGGGACTGTGCAGCCCCTTGGGTTATGTGGGGCAGTGTCCAGGGCAGCCAAGTGTTTGTTTGCAGGGTGCTTTTCCTGGCAGGCAGCTGCTTGTTGTGGCTGTTGTTCGAGAAAACCTCAAAGGACAAAGTGAGAAAGGACAGAGTTTGTAGTCCTTTCAAAAATGTGTTGATGCCAATGAAGTTATACCTGGCATGTAGCAAGTGTTAATTTTAAACAGCTCTATTTAGGTAGGAGTAAGTTCTCTGATCTACACCTCTCAAAATACAGTCCAGAATGGGTGTGATGAGCTGGTGACAAGATTGGGCAAATCCTCTGGTGGAAGTTGGTGGAGAAGGGGACACAGAGGTGCCATTGGCTGCCTGAGGGTGGAACACAGTCTATTTCCAGGGAGTGTTGATGCCACTTGTTTGGAGCTCTGTGGCTGGTAACCCTGATCTCAACCTGCCTCCCTGCTCTTAGAGTGGATCAGCGGGGGAACATGCCAGTGGCTTTTGGAATTCATCTCGAGGTCACATCTAAATACAGGAGAACAAAAGGGAAGGGCTGTGCTGCATTTCCCCCCTGATCTAGGCAAGAGCAGAGTATCCTCTGCATGGTTTTTAGACACTGATCCTGGGATTTGCTGAAGAGAAAGGAACAAGGTGAAGTACTCTAAATGATGGCATAAAAGAAAATATTAGTTCTGGTTCTGTAACCAGCTCAAAAAGCAGAGCATAAGATGGGCAGGAGAACCAGGTACTTCTATTTTTGTCTGTGATTCTGTCCCTCTGCAAGACGGGGAAGAGCAGCTGTGTTGAGGCCAGCAGACACTGAAATCCATGGGCACTTTTGTGTCCTGGCTGCATTCCAGCTTGACAGGAAGCAAGGTCCTCTGGTGGCAATTTAAATTGAAGTTTGGGTTCTTTTGTACCACTAAAGTGTGGCAGAGTGACTGAATGGCAAAAAAGTTCTGCCTTGATGACATTTAAGCTGTCTAGTGATAAATAAAAAATAAAGAAAACCTCATGAAGGGGTTTTTCAAAGCATATGAGTCTTCATGAGAAAGATTTTATTTTTTTTTTTAGATGAGAAAGGTTAAAAATTAAATTCCTGTGGGAGGAAGTTTTATGACGTAAGAAATTATGCTAAGAGGCTGTTGTTCTAGCAAATAACTTCTGGTGTGTTTTAGTTGCTGAATAAAAAAAAAGTCTAGAAAGGGAGGTTAGTTTTAGTTAATTATAGAGAACAGGGTTTTTTAATCTGTTTTCAGGCACACTGATAATATTTAATTCACTCGTGACTCAGTGATAGCATCTTGATTGATTGCATTGCTAATTAAACACTTTTGTGACAATACTTGATGTTTTTTCTCAAGGCCCCAGTTCTTGCTCTATAGGAATTGAAGTTCTGCTTTAAATAAAGGTTTGTAGCCTTCCATACTGCACTGCTGAAATAATGCCAAAACCCAAAGGCAAACAAACATCTTAATTTTGGTTTATTATCTCAGATTTCAGCTGGTCTCATGATTTTTTGGCACTTGATTAATAAATCTGAATATGAGGGATTATTACTAATCCTTAGTGAAAAGGAGATAGTAAGAGCATTATGAATAATTTCCAGGTATTTCTTATTCTGTTCAGGTTCACTGCACACTTTGCTGCTCTGGGGTCTAGTTTTCCTAATTAAAAAAATGGTAAAAATAAAGGAAACAATTATGTTCAAGTGGGGCTGTGATACATTTAAGTCTTATCTTTTTTTTTTATCTGACCCAGTGTGATACTGACAACAAATGAGAAAAACCAGATCCTGAATCAGTGATGGATAATTTCCTGCAGTCTGTCTTTGAACTGTGGAGGTTTCGTATCTTAGCAGGTAGGGATGTAAAATGTGATTCAGACACTCAAGGAAAACAAAAGAAGCATTTTGTTCCAAAGCCATGTAACTTTCCCTCATTTTCAGCAGGTTTCTGCAGTCATTTCTTGGGGGCATAATGGAGCTGTATTGGGCATTTCTCCAGTTAATTTCATGTTGTTTGGTTTCAAGCCCAAAACAAAAAATGGACAACATTTGGATTTTTTTCCTTGGGTTCTGCCTGTTTGCAGTTTCTGAAATTCCTTATCTTGAGGAGCAAAACTGGAGGTATTTGAGATTGGCAAGGTCTTGGGGATTGAGCAAATTCTCCTTAGCTTTCCCTTCAGAGCTCTGTAGGGTTTAAGTGGTGCCAAGGAACCATTTTCCGGCTGACTTGGCGTGTACAGTGCCGTTACTGTCAGGAAAGTTTGGTTCAGAGTGGAGCTCACTCCTGTGTCCTTGCAAAAATGGCCCTGGGAGCAGCCCTTGTTTCATTTTTCCAGCTGTATTTGCCATTTCCAGAGCTTATCCCAAAGTCATGGCTCACCTCTGACTCATTGTGCTGAGGTTCCCTGGAGTCCTAAGTTTTCCTGAGCCAAAACAACCCTTGGGTTGTATCTACAGCAGCAGAAACTGTCAGTTGTGTAATGATTAACACATTGGGTAAATGGCAAGCTGAGGATTTCTATTTACTTTAAAAAAAATTAATTTTGTCAATTAACCATCACTTGGGACAATAGGGTATCAGGACACTACAAATCATTGGGTTTGAGACAGAGAGATGTCCTAATATTGTTATGGAAAATGAGTTGTGAATGAGTTAGGAGTTGTTTGGATGCTCTTCTGTCAGCTTTTAAGATTCTGTGTTTTAGATACTGTTTTTTGTGAAATTATTATAGGCAAGAAAGTGAAAATAGGGCTGAAACTGCCAGGAAAATGTGATGAGGTCCAAAATATCTGCCAATGCCACGAACACTGGAAAGAGTAAAAAGATGACAAACTTTTGAGATACCTTTGAAATGTATTCCTTTGAAAGGAATGAAAACATCTTTGCCCAGAGATATTTAATAAGCTAAAATCTAGGATAATGATGCTGGAGCAAGGGGTCAGTCAGTCTTCAGTGGAATGACTATGAAAAGCTTTTCATTTGTCTTTTCTACAATATATAAACTTTCTTTCCTGGCTCTGTTCATTGTGTTAAAGAACACAGTTGAGTAGAGACTGTTTACACGTCTCCTCATGAGTCTTGGCCTGCAGCACAGTGATGGGGGTATCCAAGATCTCTTTCAGTCATAGATCCTAAAATTAAACCATGCAAGCACTCTGGCTTTGTCTTTAACTCTTCTACTTCACTTTATCCAGAGCTGGGAAAAGCTTCTTGACCAGCTGGCCTGTGTTCCTCTTCCTTGTTCTTCCTGCCATGCTTTATTTCTGATTTTTCTCATTTGATGTTCTGATTTGCTGCTGGCATCTCATTTCATCTCTACTGGAAGCTGCCCTTCCTCAGTCACTGGTACAATGTTTTTGGCTCTGTGTAGCTATTTTTAAAAAAATTAATACTTTAAGGTGCTCGTATTTGGAGGGTTTGATTCTCTTGTCATTTAATAAAAATTATTTTAAATTAATCCTTGTTGATATGGCTTTGTAGTTCAGTGTTTTTACACTAGATGTCAATCTACTTGCATATGTGGAAGTTACTATTTTGTGCCTTCTAGATATTTCTCTCAGCAACTCCCCTACTAAAATGCTGCTTTCCATCTGCTCTGCAGGGGAATCAATGCCAAGAGAAAAGGGATGAGTTGAGATATTGATTTTTCTCTTGGTAGCTGATGTTGAACAGGACTTTTTGCAAATAAGAGCAGTTTTGGGGTTGTCAAGTGTGATTAAAATCACTTATTTCAGTAAAGCTGATTGACTGCTTTAGTGGAAAATGAAATTTCAGCCAACATAGAGAAACTTGTTCTAGTGCTTATTTCTTAATCTTTCCCTCTTTTCAAACACCATCCTTGCAGGGTTTGATTGAAATGAGATCTGTAAGTTTATAAAAGCATTTCCCACCATGCCATGGCAGAGCCAGTGCTCCAAGGAGCTGTTTAGGAGTAAATGGAACTAATTCCTGCCAGGAATGCAGAATTCAGTGAGTTACATGGAAGTTTCTTGTCACAGAACAACTAATAATTGTTATTAACTGTATAACTCCTTTCCTCATTGAATTAACTTCTTCCCTTGAGTTACAACTCCAGTCTTGTGACCACTTGTGCCTCTTCTCAGATGCCCCAGAGTGCAAAAGATTGTTTTTTTTCAAGCCGTGTTTAAAACATGTTTTAATTTGTATTTGTGGAAGATGAACCAAGAAGATGTCTTGTATTATGCTCTAATCCTATGTTTTTCTTTTTTTTTTAGTTTTTGGAGTGTATATCACTACCTTATTAATACAATTTCCCAGGATTTTCTGTAATAAATTTAAGAGATTTAAAAACTCCAAACATTGAAGAACCAAGGTGGCTGGAACTTTTAGTCATTTGGAGAACTATATTGTTTAGAAATCAGTATAAAAAGGGAAAGAATGTATTCAACATGGCAGTAAAACAGAAGAGCCAGACAGAGCATCCTGGCTTGTGAAAAGTTTCCTTTATTCCAGGTGGGAAGAAATTATCAAAGAACTTTAAATATGCAGATGCTGAAAGAATTTGTGCTTCTTCATTATGAAGTTAATTGCTGATGAAGAGTGAGACAGGCTTGAATTTCTTTAACTCAATCAACTTTAACTTGTTAATTATTGGCAGTTTTTTTGTTCTAAAATATTAGAAGGCTTTTTGGCGCACAGTTCCACTTGGTAGCTCAAAATGCTCTAGAACTTCTGGAAAATGAAAAATTTGGGATTTTTGAAGGACTTACTGAAGTCCTGGGTTTTTGACTGGAGGTTCCTACAAGGTGTATGGGAGAAGGTGACCTTCATAGTTATGCCTCGTTTATTTTGTGTTATTTCACAGGGCTGAGCATCAGTTCAAGAGACATAAATTTGTGTTAAACAGCTCCTAAAAGTGGTGGATGTATATAAAGTAATAATTAATGAAGAATAATTTGCTTTACAAAAAATCCTTTTGATGAGCTGGGATCATTTGTATTCTCTAGCCAGCAACAGTTTCATTGTCTGAAAGAATTTTGCCATAAGGGAAGTGTTTTGCATTCCTTAGCAAACACAATTTCTCCCAGGATTCACTGAAGTGCCCTGAAGAACTGTAAGTAAGAAGTAATTGCTTGGGACCTGGAATTTTCTTTGAAACTGGGTTTACTTTAAAAACATATCAGGAAAGAGTGCAGTTTGAAAGTTGCATAGTAACATCACGGAACAGATTTAGGTCTTCTTTATCACATTTTACATAAAAATCCCCAGCTTTTGAGCTCTGTTGCTTTGGAGCAGCCTACAAAGTGATTTTTATAGAAACACAGGAGTGGAAAGTGTACACAGTTCTTCGATTCTCTTCAGTGTTTATGTGGATCAAAAGCAGGGCTTGGTCCTCATCACCTGTCACTTGGTGTCCCCTTGCACACTGGAGATGTTCTGTCTCTGCCTTCCTTGGACTCCACAGCAACCATGGAACCTCCTGAGGAGCTTTGGGGTGGTGCCCTCATTCTCCATAGATTTTTTAAAATTTTTTTTTTAGTTTCTTTCCCCTGTCAACCTACTGGAAATTAGCTGTGCAGAGAAGGACCTGGGGGTCCTGGTGGGCACCAAGGTGTCCCTGACCAGCAGTGCCCTGGGGGCCAGGAAGGCTGATGGGATCCTGGGATGCATTGGAAGAGCACTCCCAGCAAGTCAGGGGGGTGATCCTGGCCAGGCACATCTGCAGTGCTGTGTCCAGCTCTGGGCTCCTCAGGACAGGAGGAACATGAAGCTCCTGGAGCAGAGCCAGCAGAGGCTGTGGAGATGATTTAGGGCCTGGAGCATCTTGGTGCCCAGGGAAGGCTGAGGGAGCTGGGGCTGCTCAGCCTCCAGAGGAGCCCCAGCTGAGAGAGGCCCTCAGCCCTGGGTGTCCCTGTGTGCAGGGAGGCTCTGAGCAGGGCCTGGGCTCTGCTCCAGGGGACCCAGCAATGGCACCAGAGAAATTAGCAGGGACTGAGCCCAGGGATCAGTCACACTGGAGGCAGAACTTCTTGGAACAGATTGCCCAGAGAGGGTGTGGAGTCTCCCTCGCTGGAGATACTGCAGAACCAGCTGGGCACAATCCTGAACCTGGTCCTCTGGGATGGTGGGACTGAGCCACTGTGGTTCCTTCCCACTTGAGCCATCCTGGGATTCTGATTCTGCCAATGTTGATGCACACTGTGGCTGTTTTGAGCATAAAACCAGAGGATATGGAGCTCAAGTGTCGGAGAGTGCTGCTGCTTTGCCTCTGAGTGTGCAGATCTAAGCACACTGATGATGTTGATACTTTGTTCATGCTCTGTCTTTGCCCATCTAATGCTACTTAAAACAATTCCTTGGGTTTCATCTGTCCTTTCTTTTGGGGAGTAGTTCCTAAGCCAACATTGTGCCAGCCAGCAGCAGAGTGCTGGGAACACACAGCTTGCATTCAAGGTGTGCAATGACCTGTGGATATGGCTGGGGAGCTTTGATTTGTAAGGGTAGTAAAGAGAGAAAAATTGGAGACACAAAAAGATTTATCCACATATAACTGAATGGGAAAGCTACTCCTTATTCTGAATTAAGTGCTCCCTGCACCCCCTTAGTGTCTCTGCTTGGACCTGGTGTTCAGCCAGGTTTCCATCAGTTGTGTGGCTGCTCTGTTTAAACATGGCAGCTTTGAGCTGCTTATGGTTCATGTTAAAGCTGCAGCTGCAGAACCATTTTTGTCCCTTGTGCTCATGGTAAATGTAATTGTGTTAAAATTATACATGCAGATAAAGGCTTGAATTGTTTATGCATAGTTTTCTGTTCTGGTTATTTGTTCTCCTTAGGGTTCTCCCTGTTTGTTTTCTAATTAATCTTGTAAGGGTTGTAAATGTGTTTAGGTGGAATAAAGAGGTTTTATTTTCTGCCCTGTTGCTTCAGGGTTCAGTCAGTTGGTCTTTGCTGATCACACCAGTGGTGCATCCATTGTATATCTGGATGTATATATTGTGTGATTTTCCTAATAAAATCAGTTAGAAAGGTAGGAGATTTGTCATCCCTTTACCTGTTCTTGGGAGCCATTCAGCATTTCACATCTGTCAGTGCTGTGAGTTTTGGGAAGAACCTGCTCCACCAATTCAGAGTGATTGTTCTCCATCTTCAGGCACAGAGAGAGGAATCAAAGTTTCATTTAACTGTCACCTATGACTTGGTTAGCTGGGCAGGTTTTTCTGTCTGTGTTTTTATCCTTTTGCTGCTGCTGCAGGAGCAAGGTAAAGCAGGAGATATTAATATTTAATGAGGTATTCTGGATCTCAACCATAATCATGTTGCTTTTTGTCTGGAGGTGTTGCTCCTTGAAGTTCCTGCTGGATTTCGTTGTCTGAGAAGCTCAGCCCAGATTTCATAAACTCAGACTTAATCCTTGAGTTAGTTATATTACCAGCTGTTTGGGTGTATTTGTAAGGGGTCAGACCCTTGGCTTAAAAATATTTATAAATCCATGTCCTAAATAGAAAACTGTTGTACTGGTTAGGTTTCCTAAATGGTCACTGAACTGATGCTTACCATATACCTTGAAGGTGAAGGAAGAAGGGTCCCTTAAGAAACAGATCCAACAATATTTATGAATTTTGGGGCTTTGTCTTCCATTATTGGGAAAGGTAAGTTATTAAAAATGTCCAACCGTTAAAAATGGGGTGGAAATAATTATTTAAAGCTGAAATTTGGAGTTTTATCTATTTGAGGGGGTTAAAAGGTAAGGAAATATTTTTTATATATACTGTATCAATATATGGATAAATAAGCAAAATTACATAGAGGAGTGAATGTTGTTTCTATCATGAAGTCAAAGGAGAATGAAGGAAGAGGATTCACACTGCAGTAGTAAAAGAGCTATCAGTATTTGAATTCTGAACTCGTTTCCATTGTTTCAGCAAACAAATAAATATGTAGGCAAGGCTGCAACATCCTGTGCTAAGTTAAAAGCCAAAACAGATGTTTTAATTAAATAAAAATCCTTTTTGCTGCTTTATGTTATGAGGGAAAGTTGCTCTCTGGTAGAGATACTTTTTTTTATTTTTTAACTTGCAGACACTTTCCTAAAAACTCTGGTGCTGTTTGTCCTGTAGTAAAGGAGCAGGAGAGCCAAGTTCCATGTGGGAATTCTGAACTTGTAATGCAGTGTTCTGGCTCTGTAGTCCATCCTCAGAATTTCATGCAAGGGCAGGGAAGTGCTTGATGTAATTTGAATTATTTCTTTAATATCTTTTCAAGTCCTGTGGCCATATGCTCTTTACTGCAAAGAAAACTGAGGCAACAGCTGTGTACTGGGTTGGTTATGGCATTCTGTGTGTTTAGTGCTTGGAATTAGCACTACAGGTGTTCACTGGCTAATGAATTCCTAGAAGTCCTAGCTGACTGGGTTTTGACATCTGTTGACTTCCCAGTGCCAGGATTTCCAATCTCCTGGAGGAGTTTGGTTTGCCTAAATAATTGAGTGTGTCTGTCCAAGAGGAAATTGGTATCCAAGAGTTTGAGGGATGGCTTGTTTTAAAGATGCATGTTGTTGGAACTGGAAGTCTATATGGGGTTGAGAATATATTCTATGTGGAGTTGTCATAGTAAAGGTTAGCTTTTTATATATGTTTTACTCTAGGTATAAATGCAGCTTTGCCCTCAGTAGGATCTATTTACACAGTAGCAGCAGTTGTGCTACTTCAGATGTCTTTGCACGTGTGTTTGCTAATGAAAATTCCTCCAGAATAAGCAACTGCTCATTTCTCCAAACACATGAGAAGGATTGAGCATGATGTAAGGAATGGCACTGACTTTGCACTTGTGTCTTAGTGCTGTGCTCAATGAAATGGCAATTATTCTTGCTTGTTGAGGATATAAAGGATGGAATGATGTTGCTGTGCCTTTGGAAAGACTTCCTCTGATTCCTCCTTTTACTGGTACCCAGTCTGAGAGCCTGGAATGTGACTCACAAAGGTGATGTGCTCTGAGCTCCTTCCTCATCTCTGTTACATCTGTTTGGTGGTAAAATCTGTCACATCATCATAAATATTCTTAAAACTCGGTCCTTATCTTGGGGTGGGAATTCCTGGAGGCTTTTAGTGCCTTTATCTGGAGGCAGATCTGAGGTCTAGCCACTCTTTTCATCCCACACATGCTCTGTCCTGAATTTCAATGCAGCTGCTCTAAAGTTCATGTTTAACTGATATGATTTATGTAGTGTTTGGAGTGTTTTTTCTGGACAGCCAGGCAGCTTGTTTTTATAAGAAGCATGAAGACATGAACTGTTCTGACATGAATTTTGTGAAATTATTATTTCAGAGCAGCTTCCCCCATCATACATTGCTAATGTTTGGAAGTTTGCATAATTCCTCCTATAAATTATAACTTTTGTTCTTTTGCTTCTAAGGTCTTGGTGTTGCCAAAAACTGAAAACTTTTTATTCTCTGTGCACTTAGAAAATCTCACATAAACCATGAGCTGAAAGTGCCTGAGTTTGCCTTTCAAGAGGTTTTATTCTAGGGACGCTTCCATTTCTTCAGTGTGAGAGTTTTAGCTCCCTGCCTTCGGCAGTTTTTGTCACTGGAAGCACCAAGGAACTCAAGGTTTATTTTAAAATGAGTTGAGGGTTTTTTAAAAAATACTTGTACATAAATTTCAGTAAAATGAGCCACTAGTGAAATTTGTGGTTTTCCAGGATTTTTTTGTAATTCTCAATTCACATCCCAACCCTTGTAGCTCCTGCAGCAGCCAGTCTTCATGAGAAAACCATCAGGAACAGGTTTGTCCAGGCAGAAGGAAACTTCAAACAAGGGGGAAGGGAAAGAAAGAAAATGGCATAAATTACTGAAAACAAATGAGATGTTTGATATTTCTTGACAGCCCCTGAAGCTTGAAGGAAAAATGGAAAAACCTAGGAGGATGGAGTTAAGGAATATTTATGTTTTGCCAATAATTCTGTTCTTACCAAGCATCTCACAAAATATCAAAACCTGCTGTATATTAAGGAATTATGAGGCATAAACAACAAAATTAAAAATTTGTGCAGGACAAGGTACTTATAGTTAACAAGACCTATTTGGGAATACTTAAATAGTATGAAACAATTATCTTCCAAAGATGGTTCCTCTTGATTTTGATATTTCTTTCTTACAAGTGTAGTTGACTGTGTTTAAGCTTTGAAAAAACAGGCATCAGGTCTATCTCCCTGTCCCAAATAAGTGTTTCTGTTGACTTTAGTAAAAATAAGATGCTACCTTTAGTAGAATTCTGCTTTCATTCTGATTTTTTTAGAAGTCTGAAACACTCACTGCCAAAACCATGTACAGTTAAAGGGCAGATTTGGAGAGAGCAGGAAGATGTCCAAACCCATGGGAAGTTTAGGTGGAAAGATCAAGCCAATTACTCCCAATAACAATAAAAAAGTCAGTCTGGTTTGCTTTCTGTGAGTGGTAATTTCAAGTAGGAAGTACCAGAACTGCCTTGAGAAGGTGATAGTTTGGGATTTCCAGTCTGGGTTCATTTTATAGGAAAAATGATTCAAATAAATCTATTTCTTGATTCATTCAATTTATCACTGTCACAAATAAACAGGAGAATGTTTTTAGGTAAACACTCTGAAAATGAGGTTTAATGAAAACATGATGTAGTACAACACTGAGCAGCAAGAACATTTATCAGATCTCATTTCAGTAAGTATTAAAAGCCTTGTTAAACAATTTTTTTACACAAAGAAACATTGAACTGGGATACTTCTTCATGCTCTGATGGCTTCCTTGAATAGCTGGGAGCTTTAAGTGTGTTTGTTTTTCCTCAGTGAGTATATCCATAGTGACAGTCTATGGACCCCAGGATGGGCTTTGCCCTTGGCATGCTGTGGTGAAAAAGTCTCTTTTCTATCAATTTTTTTTTTAATTTTAAGAGAAAGTATAAAGCCCAACAGTTTAGAGATGTTGCAATGTAGATTTGTAGGAAATCAAATAGTCTTGGTTGACTTATATTTGGTTCTCTTATTTGATATCTCAGCTGATCTATGCCTCATCCCTCCTGTTGGAGTGGTTTGGGATCAGGGCTTGGAGGGCTTTATGAGGTATTTAATACCTCCCTGCAAAGAGTGAAAGGATAACTTCATGGAACTTAGAAAGGGAAAGGAAAACTGAAATTGAAATTGGATCTATCAGAAGTGGTATTTTGGATATGTGTGAAGTCATAAGAAAAACATCATAAAGAAGCAATATGTTGAAGAATGAAAATTATTTTCTTGCTGTAAGTGGAATACAATTGCTTGGGCTGGGATGGTGTGGAAAGGGGTGGTTGCTCCCATAATGTCCCTGAGGGACAGCCTGGCACTTCCCATCCTGGAGCCCCTCCTGCCTCAGGCTGTTGTGTCTGGAGCTTTACCTTGAGGCAGAGCAGACAGGGTCTTGGGGAGGTATATGATGGAAACAATAAATAATACATATCCTAGCCCTTGCTAACAAAGGGGCTCTGCTTTCCCAGGAATATTGCATGTGCATGCTGTGTGTGACAGGTGCAGTGTTCCCTGCCTTGCAAACACACCCTGCTGGATGCACCTCCATGCTCTGCTGTGCTGGAAATCACAAGGAGCTCTTGTCAAGTAAAGAACAGAATCCCTGCAACATCCTTATGTTAATCTTTTGCTTCCTCCTTATTTGAGCTATAACTGTAACACCAAAAAAAAATAGAGCATTATGAAAATAAGTCTTGATAAAGCTCAAATTTTCTCAGCTTATAAACTTTAAGCAGACTATTAGCTAGTGGAATCCACTTGGTGTTTTCCTGGGCACTTGTGCTCTCTAATATTACATATTTAAAACATTTTTCTTGTTGCTCTTATATTCTGAAATGTCTGTGTTATATCACAGTTGTGTTTAAAAAAAGCAGTTGGAGATTGGAGGTTAAAAGGAGGGGTGTAACTGCTTCCTTGGAAAGTGTGCAATTTAATTTAACAAATTAGATCACATAGTGTAAAATCAGGGGAAAAAATAGAGCTGAGCTGGCTGAATGCTTGACAAAAAAAATTTCAAAACTCTTTAGTAAGCTAAGGATAAAAAGAAACCCGAAGTTCTTAGTTGTAAGCCAACCTTGTTAGCTTGTGAAATATTCCAGCAGAGGCATTCTAGGAAAAGGGAAACTTATGTACAATCACTGCAACACTGGAAATGTTAAATATTGGCCCTCAGACTTGCTCAGAGCTCTACAACAGGATGCTTTAAAAGTGGTGATGCTTCCCTTTAAGATCTTTACAACTGGAAATGGCAGCTTCTCAGTGAGCCTTCTAACTTTTCACCCCAGTCTTGTAACTAACCAAACAGATTTGTAAAGTAAGGGAGGCTTTTGAGGAAAATAGCAGAATCCCAGTGGTACTTGAAGGAATTCATTCTGGTTTGGCTTGGCATTATTTTTAGATTCTGCATAATAAATTATTCTTCAGTGTAAGTGTCTCCTCTGAGGAGATGCAGTGAGTGTGGAACTGTGGGTGTTGTTCCTCATGGCTTTTGTGTCCAGCTGAGCCTTGGGACTGGAGAACAGGGAAGTGTTGTCTTTCAAATTCCTGACTGTGTTGGTCAGCTGGACTCGTGGCTCTTGGACTTCTGCCAAGCTGTGTAAGGACATGGATTTGAAGTAAAGCTGAATTGGTCAAGTGTGATGATTCATTATGGCTCTGAAATGGCCACGGCAAGGGTTTAATTAACATTTTGAGTAGATGATCAGAGGCTGAAGTCCTTTCCTCCTTGTTCAATCTTAGGTGGGTGATTGGCGCTGAGCTTTAGAAGGAGCTTTTCTTTTGTTAGTACCCCAACAGCAACAGTTCCTTCTCATTTAAGCTTCCTGTGGCCTCAGATTTAATAAATGTGGAACCTTGAGTGGCATTCTGTGCAGTGAGTGGGGTTAGCCAAAATTCCCAGTCAGCCTGGGGAGCCAACTGTCCCTGTAGGGGCAGACAGATTCCAGGGAGAAAATACAATGGGCCTTTTGGCTGCTGCTGGCTTCCTGAGATGTTTACTGCTCTGGGAGACAGGACACAAGCTTAACTGGAAATTCCCTTTGTCTCCTACTTTTCTGTAGGTCAGTGTGGACATAAAAGCTTTGTTTGAGTTACTGGAATGACTGAATTTGGGTTTACTTTTCACTCACTTCTTTACTTTGGAACAAATGACCACAGTGTTGCTGAGATTTTTCTGATAAGATCTCTGAAAGAAGCCAAAAGAGACTTGCCTAACATGGCCTAAACAAAGAGGTATGCTGATAAGTTTTAATAAAAATATACTTACGATCTCATGTTGAAATGATTAAATCCTCCTTGAAGGTTACCAAGATGATTAACAGGAAGATGTACAACAGATCTTGGCATTGTATACAACAAAAACAAAACAACTCCAGGCTTGATTTCTCTCGTTGTGAGATAATTCCTCTTCTTTAAAGTAATAGGTGAGGACATTTGACATAGATCAGATACCAGTGTCAGTAAATTTGAGATACATAGAGCCAAATTCTCTGCTAATGCAAACTAGCCATGATCACTTTTACATTAAAAAAGCTTTGCCAATACCATACAGAATGTGATGATTAACACATAAATCACTTTTCTCAAGTCTATAAATAGAAGTGCACCACCAAAGTGTATATCTGAGGCTTACTCAGTGCTGTGTCCCACACTATCTGTAATATCTCAGATTCTGTTAATCTGCCCTTGCTGTTGACATCCTTTCCAATATACCTCGAGGAAAAGCTCATCACAGATTCCCAAGGGAAATGCTGGCCCTGAGTACAGCAGGGAAGGAAGAAATATAAACAAATTAACAACATTCATCTGACAGCTGTGTTTAAAAACAGAGTCAAACAGCAGTTTTGATTAACTACCCTTCTCCCCTTCCTAAAACACTTCCAGACCTTGTGTTAAATACCCGATGGGCCGAGGCATTCCTGCTGTTGGGATGTACAGAGCAGCCAGGCTCCCACACACCTCCAGGCTGCAGCTCTATTCTGGGCCACCATGCCCACGCCTCAGCAGGTTGTTTCATTTCCAGCCCACCCACTGGTTGGTCTGTATCCTTCAATCCTGCTGCTTTTGCTTCCTTGCTTTAATCCTCTGGAGTAACCCCTCATTTGGCTTGAGTGTGGTGGGCCCTGATGGGCCATCCTAATAAAGGGGTTAAAATTCCCCCTCCCTTGCACTTTGCCTTGTTCTTAAATTGTAGCATTTCCAACGCACTTTTTTGCTAGGGTTCTTAGTCTTCCTGTTACTCCTGCACAACAAGAAAACCTATAAATTTCTTTGCAGCTTCCTGTTTTCCTGGCAGTAGGAGCAGAGGTGTAGGGACAATGGGAATGGCTCTGCAGTAAGCTGAGGAGGGAAAGGGGGGAGCTGTCTTTCTACAGGCTACTAGAGGAATTTTGGGTTGATAAAAGCAAAGGGTTTTGAGCAAATGTTCCTGGCCCTAAAGATTACAGAGCAAAGCTTGAAAACCATAGCTAAGGTTCTTCCCAAAAGCTCAGAAGCCAGACAGCCATGAGGGAGAACTCCACATTTCTTCTGCAAATGTGGAAATACCAGGATTTATGAAAATTGGACAGTGCTGTTGCAGAAGGAAACAATATTTTGGCAGGAACTTATAAATATTTGCAAGCCTGGTCTATATGCTGTCACAGATGTAAATATAATCTTTTAAAAGCAACATTTTCTGCAGGATTTTGTCCTAAACAAAGGGAAATAAAGTGTAAACAAGCCAATGCTGTTATTTTCTCTCCCTCTAAATAAAAGCACAGGTTTCTTCTGTTTCACTTAAGTGACACTGTGCTTGAGGTGAAGAGAGAGGAATGTATTCCTAACCTGTGCCTCATTCCTCATGTATTAATGGTGGAGGGCATTTCCAGGTCCTCTCCCAGCACTGTGGACTGTAAATTTCTCCAATATCAGGATAAAAGTTTGGCTTTTTGCATACAAAAAATGAACTACTGCAGGAGTAATTTTCATATTGCAAAGAAATATTTCAGAGAATAATGCCAAGCAAGCTGTTTATTTTAGAGAGATCTGTTTTATAGCATAGATTGGAGTTAAAAAATAAATATTATTCAGGAGATCAGAAAGTTACTCTGTTTTAATATTCTAAGCACTGTGGGGTTTAGGGCTGTGCCACTGTTATTAATTATTAGTATCACAGCACTTAATGCCATGGTTTAGTTGACAAGATGGTGTTGGGTCAGGATTGGACTTGATCTGGGAGATCTCTTCCAACTGTGGATTCTGTGATTGTCCTGTGTTACAGGGATGAAATTCCTTAAATAACATTTCCAGGGAGCTCACCATGTTTGAGCTGGTCAGGCACCATTCTGCCAAGTTAACAGGTAGGAGTGTTTTCCTGCTTGGAATACTGTGCACAGCCAGGCTGTTTCCTCAAGGATCTAAACTGGGATGGTGCAGAGCCAGCTCTTTGGATGTTGTTTTCCAAGAACGCATGGAATGGAAGGGCTCTGTTGCCTGGGTGACAAGGCAGCGTCTCTTAGCAAGGTTTGTTTTAGTTAATGAAATCAGAGAAGGGAAAGAGTGACAGATCCAATTGTTTTAAGCTCCAAGGAGTATCCCCCATGCACATGGGGATAGGGAGGCTGTGTGGTTCAATTGCAAAGCTGTTCCAGAACAGGGAGGTTGTGTAACTCCATGGTTATCCACAACTCAGACAGTGGGATCAGAGCGTGGCCAAGAGTGACTTCATGGATATGCAGTGCTTGAGTTGGAGGGGAACTCTTTACAAGGGAATGGAGTGAAAGGACAAGGGGGAATGGCTTCAAATGGCCAGAGGGGGTGGGGTTATATAGAATATTGAGATGGAATTGTTCCCTATGAGGGAGGTCAGGCCCTGGCACAGGTTGCCCAGAGAACCTGTGGCTGCCCCTGGATCCCTGCAAGTGTCCAAGGTCAGGTTGGATGGGGCTTGGAGCAATCTGGGATAGTGGAAGGTGTCCCTGCCCCTGGCAGAGGGTGGGACTGGATGAGCTTTAAGGTCCCTCCTGACCCAAACTATTCTATTAAATAAAACGTGATTGGAGATTAGCTCTTGTTCTGAACTCGTTGGAGCAGTCACTCTAGGAATAAATCCTTTAAAACAAGAGTGAACTGTGTGGTGTCCTCTCAGAAATGTCCTCGTTTGCTTCAGACGAGCTGAGGGGGAGGAAGTCTTTGCACTCTTGAGGAGATGTGGGAAGGAGCAGTGAATTTTAACATGGATGCTGTAAACGACAAGCTCAAACTCCAAATGCAAGTAATTGTAGCTCATCTCTGCACACAGGAAGAGACCTGAGGTGAATGGGAATTGAGAAGGCTGAGTAAAGCAAGAAGAGCATACAGAACCTTTTCTTACTGTTGATCTGGAGGCTCATAAGTCAAAACCATTTTTAAAAATACCCGTTAGTGATGAGATTGAAGATGACATTTAGCTTCTAGGAAATAGTGATTTCCTGCTTTCTTAGCTTGTAAAAATTGTGCTTCCTCATAGTGCTGGTGACTGGGCTGCCCCTTGAGCAGAGCAAGGGAGAGGGGTGAGGAAAGCCCCTTCAATGCAGGGCTGAGCCCCAAAGTCATGAAATTCCCAGGTATTTCCTCATCCCCTCCCTCCTGCATTAAATAAGGCATAAAACACACACATCCTGTAAAGAGTTTCCATGGAGCTGAGTTGCTCTAGTTGGATTTTCATCATTTGTGCTTTATCCTTATTCATGGGAGAGTATGTGGAGCTGAGAATGGAGCATTTGCTATGGTCAGAGCTTGTAGTTATTTCTTCACCCTCCAGAACCTGGGAGCTGGAAGCACCCATGGATGGGGTTTTTTTGTGAAGGCTGGACAAGGAATATATTAATTTTGGTTTTTTCCAGGATAAGCTCACCTTCAAAATGAGAAGAAAAAAGGAAATAGTGAACAAACGATCACATTACTTAAAAAGCATTTTCTATTATTTTTAGGAGATTAATTCAGTATTTCAAATACATGTTCTTTCTTCTCACTCAAAGACATCCAACTTCATTAGATACTTTCCTGGTAAATAGACAAGGACCTTTTTCAGATTTTTTTCAGAATGTGGAACAAAATGGACTGGTCTGTCCTTAGGCTTGTTTCCTTCTGTTGAAATATCCAGTCTGCCTTGAGGGCTCCAGCACAAAATAGGAAGTTGTGTTCTCCTGTTTCCCTCCTGAACTCCTATTCCTGTGTTATATTCTTGACTGGAAAGGCTTCAGCTAAAACAGACAGGAAGGGAGGTTATTCACAATGTGCAGCAAAGAGCAAGAGGTGTGAAGAAGTGTAAACATCTGACAGATATTTGAATTTATGCTAAAATAAAGCAAGTCACGCTTGGAACATGAGATATCTGGGTCTGGTTGCTGTTTTGTAGGAAGTTTTTTCCATATAGAGTCTCTAAGTGTTCAAATCACACTGAATGCAAGTTTGGAACTGTCTGTGCCAGTGATGAGACCAGTCTGTGAGGGACTAACAGGATTTATGTGGAAATTATTTGTCTCTGGTAACCAGTGAAGCCACTTAGGATTTTTGCAGTGTTTTCTGTTGTCAGGAATTGCTTTTTAAAAACATCTTACATGCAGGGTCTCTAGCAAGGTGTGTTTTGGTATGTCAGATGTGATATGCTGATTTACTGGATCAAGGTAAGTAATTTCTGTGTGTGATTCTTATTATAAAGACATCAAAATTGCGTTTTACTGCAAGAATATTGCAGTTTATAATGCTCAGGGTGATTCTGCAAAGGATCAGTTAGCATAGCTCTTAATAAGACAACTTCTGTTGTCTTCAAATGAGAATTTAAGTGAATAGTTTTTTTCTTTATAATACTAATCAGTTATGTATCTATACCAATTTATAAAGATTATCTGTGTGGGTATATATTTCCCCTTCAATATGGTACAATAAAATACTTTCTCTTCTACTTCTGAGAGTTTAGTACAACCAAAAATACTGACCAAGTATTTTCTGTAACTAAACCTCTCTGTAAGCACTCACCTGCTGCATTTCCAGTGTTTGGATATCCAATTGTCCAGTATAGCATTCAGTATTTATTATGATAAGTATTGCTTTGACATAATTGTTGTCTTTTTGCTGGTTTTGAACTCACTCCTTTCCTAGTTCCCATTCTTTTAGATGTCGGCAAGGGGCAAACTGCTGTTGTGATTCTGTTTTCCTGTCACTTTTCAGTTATCAATGGTTTGTAGGTCCTTGCTAAAAGCAAGGTATTGAATCTGCAAAGGTAATTATACCTATTGGAATGCTATTAATAGTGTTTAGAAGGGATCATTGCAGTAAATCTGCTTTAGCCTTTTTGTCAGCTGTGTTTTTATGTAATATTGTGTAATACCCCTGCAAACGCTGATACCTTTAAAGTTTGGTTTGCTTTTAAAGGAGAAAGGGAGGGAAAGCAGAAAAGGACAGATTTGAGGCAATTTCCTTATTGAAATATGCTTTTTTGTGGCTCTTAAAAAAGTAAAAGTGAGTGAAGGCATGACAGAGAATAACCCCCACTTATGCAGTTCCTTATCTGCTAACCCTCTCTTATTTGTCCTGCAGGAAATCCTGGCTGACCAAAGTCGGAAGCCCAAGTTCTCGCATCGATAAAACAAATTTTTCCAACGAGAAGGAGATTTCCAAGCTTGACTTCTCGGATTTCAACACTAGATACTAACAGGAGGGAACGTCACTAAGCACAAAACTCCGACATTTCTGCTGCATGATATTTTCTGTGCCTCCATCAAATGTCATAAGAGCATTAGGATGCTTTCTGTGCTAGGGATAAACATTAATGTTCCCTGTTCCCACCAAGTAAGAATTCCTGGGTTCTGTGTTAGACATCTTACACCATGAATGTCAACATTTAGTGTCTAAAATGCCAATATCTAATTTATTGCAGCTTTGAAAGACAGCTAAAAGCTTGGGAGCGCTGGTGGTTATTTGTGCACAATGAGACTTGTTACATACAACCAGATGGTACCTAATCTTTACACTGTGAGTCATATTTTAAATGCAAAATAATAATACATTTATGTTCTGCTGTTGGTAGTCTCACCAAAAATACACAACTACAGAACTGCAACTCTGAGAGTTCTATGTAACAAGTCTGTTATAGACCAGGCTCTTTGTGATAATTAATTAGGTTATAGTGGTAATTTAAAATAAATATATGTTGTTTCAAACTAGGATTATCTAACCAGCTCTGGTTTAAAATTATCTGTAATAATTCAGATAAATCTTGTTCCAAGGTGATGAAATGTGTGGTCTCTCACCCTGTTTTTTCCTTGTTTACCTGTAGCTTACATCCATTCTGACTATAAAAGATGTTTTAATCTCTTTGCTTTTTCGATATTCTTACTAAAATTGAAGATTTCAGTAATTTTCCTTATGGATGTGTGTGTGCTCCTGAGCTGTGTGGTGGAACCTGCACCCACATCCATCTTTTGAAGTCCATGGAAGTCCTGAGCCATGTGCTTGCAATAATAAATCCTGGATAAGTCTGATCCATTGTGGATCCAGTTCCCATATCCACAGGCACCTTGGAGTCAGTCAGGGCTGATCAGACCTATACCCTCACTCCTGCAGTGCTTGTGGGTTGGGATTAGAGCATTCCAGGAGACTTCATGAGGATGCTAAACCTGGTGTTCCCACTGTCCCCCTTCCTGGGATAGGTGGTGTCAATTTGGGCAGCTGTACCAAATCTGCAGTTCTTGGCTTGAATTTGAGGAAGGACATTTCCTAACTTAAGCGCTGCACCTCTCCATCAGTGCAAAGTGTGCTTAGAAAGGTATTTCTGCTCACTGCTAAATTGATTTTCTTTGGGCCTTTGCATTAAGCAGTAAAATTTCCTTTCTAGAATTTGCAGGAGCTACTCATGAATTGTTCTGTGATTATACACAAGCCCCATTGTTGCAGTCATGGGTCAATAGCTCTCGTTCATCTCCTGGTAAATGGCAGAGTTCAGCTGTAGCAGCAGCTCAGTAGCTGTTCCATCCTCCTGGAAAACTGTATCCTGCCCAACAGAAGTAGTTTACATTTTCCTTGGAGCTACCTGGCAGAAAATACCCCCTTGGTCAAATATTTTCTGGCCCAGTGCTCCACACCAAGGAGAGAGGAAGGCAGAAAACAAAGGGGACATTGTATAGGGAGGAAGAGCAGCCAAAAAAATTTCTGATGTGTTTCAAGGGTGGAGTTGGGTGCTCACAAGGACTTGGGAATTTTACCTCAACTGGCCTAGAAAGACAAGGCTTGAGGAAAGGGAAGTAGCCACTTAAAGTGCTCACTTTTTTGGGGGAGGAATAGAGAATAGAGAGCATTTTTCTGTGTTGGAAGACGTGTGGCTGTGTTCCTGCAGCTAATGGAGCCTGGACTGGTACTGTGGGCATTAATTTTCTCATTTTATTTAATTCTCAGATTCTAGTAAAGCATCCAGAGTCCAAAGCCATCCCATTTGTGGAAGTACAGTGTGTACAGAACAGCAGAGCAGTGTCTCTAGATTTAATGAGAACATCATTGGTTTTGAGGAGCCAAAGAATCCCAATGGTAAGACAGAAAAAAAGCAGGAACAGTTGGATAATTAAACATCACAACTGAGTTGAGACCTATTTCCTTTTCTACTCCATACTAATATCACTCAGTTTTGACTGTAGTGACCCCTTAATTTTATTTTTTCAAAATGCAATGCAGCAAGAATGAATGATGTGTAGGTCAGCTTTATTCTTGCTGTAAGTTGAAATAGTTTCCACTAAATAGTTTCTATTTAAATAGAAATAGTTTCTATCTGTAGTTTCTATTCTGTTCTCTAATAGTTTCTATCTAAAAAGGGTTGAAACTTGGAAGTAAATAGTGGAAACAGACTTTCACAAGTTATTTGTGAATTTTGGACAATGCTGAATTTCTTGAGGGGAAAATGTACCTGACTTGTGTTGTACTAGAATTTAGGAAAATTCACCCCATTAAACCTAAAGATCAGTGTTAATTAGAGTTAAACTTCTAAAAGGCAGGCATTTCAGAAATTTGTGGGTTTGTTTGTATTTGATTAAAGAATTTAAAAAATGAAACCTTCGCAAAGCCATGAGCAGAAGGACAGCTTTGTGCCTCTTCAGGAATGATGTAACCTTGCAGAACAGGGATGTTCTGCTGGACCTGCTCATTCTTGGTCTCTGTGAGGACAGAAGCGTGGTGGCATCTCCTGCCATACTTTCTCTTAGGTGACACCAATCTGTCACTTTTGATTTTCTTGATATCCTCTGGAGCTGCCTTGCTTGGCTTGCTTTCTTCTTAGAAAACTGGGCATGTTTGCTGCTGGAATCCTCTTACTAGACAGAGTGAACTGGATTAGTCACTCGAGCTTCCTGATTAATGCATGGCTCTGAGCTGCTGCAAGCACTCTGATGTGAAGGGAATGCTGCAGTGAGGGATGAGGGCAAACACTGCACTGTGCTATCATTTGTTTTTTAGAGTCTGTTTAGACAACAGCAATGGCATAAATGGGGATTTCTGTAGTATTGTTCTTTCTTCAAGGCTACTCACAGTCTGTTGTGTAGTGGGTAGAAGTATTAGGATTAAAGAGAGGTTATTTCTGCCTTGAAAAACACTGCAGGGACTTAAAATAACTAAACTTACCCCAATTCATTTGGTATTAATACTGGCATAATTGAATAAAAAATCCTGACATGGAAGATCAAAGGAGGAACAACTTTACTTTTGGTTAAAAGGGCTGCAGGAGTGGGTTGGAAGGTTTTACCAATCAAAATTCCAGAATGGTTTGAGTAATTAGGAGATGACCAGTTGTCTTCTACAATTAGATGATGTTACTGTGAAATTTAATATACATAAGTGCAAATATAAATATTTAAAAGTAGTTTCTGATGAATCACTCTGCAAATCAGATGTAAGATGAAGTCATCTTTACCCCAGAAGTGAAGAATTACACTCTGAACAGCACTAATAGGGAAGCAGGAGAAGTTTTTGGCCCAAAATCCAACAATCCAGCTCTGTCTCTGAGGAAAGGCACTGTGGGCTCCCATAGCTGTAATAACTCCTTGGTGTTAGGAATTAACACCTGTGATTCCTGCAGTTTGGAAATGGGAAAGTCTTGTAACATTTCTTCCTGTGTTTGTGTTGTTCTAAAAGCAGACAAGAAGCTCTAAGCCATGTTTTTGTTCCATAGACAATTGATCAGCATCGAGAATAAATTTTGTCCATCATAACCTTGGGGTGTGTTCCAGAAAAAAGGGGCAACACCCTTGTGGATTTTTGGGAGCAATTCTTTCTGATCTGAGGCTGAATTAGAGGAATACCCAGCATCCCAGGGTTTCTCCACTAGCTGAAAGGTAACCTGGCATTCCCTTGGATTTGGCAGGGAGGTAACGAAACAAACAATGGAGAGACACAAGTTCTGTGCTGCAGGCACTGACTTATGTTCCATTGGAATGCTGCCATGGACTTTAGTGGGAACAGTAATTGGTCATGCAACCAAGGAAATGCATTATTAATGGGACAGTGTTTGAGCAGGGGGAGATAAGATAAAGACTGAGTTACTTTCTTGGGGCTGGTCTTGTTTTTTCCTAATTACAGAGGAATCACTGTGGTTTCAGGAGCATCATAAAAGCCAGAACTTTTCTTGCATGGAGTGCAGCACTTGAAACCATGCCAGGTACTCACTATCCCAAGCAAGCCAGTAATTCCCAATTTGTAGTTACAGAGTTGTTCTGCAAAGGGTGGGAGTAGAGAAAACTGGATATGTGTAACCCTTCAAAGCCTTGATAGTAATAATAAAATTAAAAGCAAAATTCTAGTGTAGGCATAGGAATGGTAAATAGAGTAGGAAGGGTGAAGGAACAGGAGTTTTAAGAATATCAACGTGAAGAAATTTGCTTGCAGTTATTTATTTGTAGCTGCAACAAATGGCACCACTGGAAAGGAATTGTAGATGAGCAGCATAAAGAGAAAAGGGGTGGCTGGGGAAGAGGGCCTTGGCAGAAGAGGGTCTGAAAATGTATTCAGAAGCAAAAGCTCAGGAGATGTTTGGGGGATGAGAAGAGAGGCCAATGTTTTATCAACTGATAAGAGAATGGTCAGTTTAGATGGCAACACCTGGGTGCTCTGGGCAGGTCACAGAAGGGGATATTTGAGATTCACTGTGAGTCTTGTTCAGCTGTTGCTGATGTTTTGTATTTTCTCTCTGTTTAAAAACAACCAGCCTCAAACTTTTCTTAAATGTACACTCTTGAACTCTACAACTGTTGTAGTGCTGTGAGTTCTGCTCACTTGGGAGAGAAATCTCAGTACCAGGTAGGAAAACACCCCTGAATTGTGTGAGGGGCTCTAAGAGTAACATCTCTTCCCAGAAATAACTGTCTGCTGTCAGGAAACAGGCAGACAAAAAATTTGCAGACCAAGTTAAAACTCATTAATGACCCACACTATAACTCAGAGAGAAAAAAAACCTGTGCAGTTATCTAAGTTTGCTGACACTTTGGAAACAAAATGATGACTAAATAGTAATGTGTGCTCCAAAGAATGAGTGATATACCAAGATGAATAGGATTTAGGCACTATTTATCACAGTTAAGCCATAGCCTGAATACCATAATGCTGATTCCTTAAATTCATTATGCAGCCAGTATAATCTAGCAGGCAGCAATGTGCCTGTGAGAAGGAAGAAACTATTTCCATTGTTTTAAACTGAACTGTGGGCACAGAATGATTGACAAGATTGTGCTTTGTCTTATTTCTAAGATACCACACCAACATTTGTAACAAAACTTGTGTGAAGCAAAGTGTTAAATACAGAGTTCCTACATTTTGCTGTTTAAAGTAGTAATCATAGTGTATTTATCTGATGGATACAGAGGGATATCATTCCATACATGTAAGAACTGTTGGTGATGCTTCCATCATCCCTGTTTAAAGCTGACAGTGTGGGGGTGCTTCCAGCTTCTGTTTATGTGACTGGGATTTATTTGTACTGTGGAATAAGTAATAATTCATTTTTCTGGTTCTAATACCCCTGAGGTTCCTGAGAGCATCCTCACAGCTCTGCACACAATTATTTGTAGAAATTATCACTAAACTAATGCACTTGAAACAAGGATTCCAGAAAGAAAATAAATCTCCCTGCTGCCTGACCCAGCCATAAAATTCACAGCCACAACTTCAGAAATTTTTGGCTTAGTCGAGGTATGTTTAAAACTCCCCCAACGTTCTGAATGAAATAAGGGAATTGTTCTGGAAATACTGAGATAACACTTGCTGGTTGCTTTTTCTTTGAGTTTTCAGATAGCATTCAGGAAGTGTAAGGAATGAAAGCACACAGGAAAGCTGAGAGATTTATTTTGTTTAATGTCCTTTTTCTTTTTTTTTTAAAGCCACAGCCAGGACTTATTTGCATTTTTTAAAACCTGTCTGTGGGGGAATGGAGCCACTAAGAGCTGTAGTGGCTGCAATGAGGCTGTGATAATTAACATGGTTTGATGTGCTCGATGCCTTGAAGCAAATCTGTAGAATTCCTGGTGCTGGTTCCTGGGGGAAAGGCTGGGATACATTAACTTGCTTTATAGGAAAGCCCTTGGGTTTTTCAAGTGGTGTAAAGGAGACAGTTTGCAGCTATCCATCTAAAAATGCCACAGAATTATCAATTCTGAAGTACCTTAGCAACGATGTGGTAGCTTTGCTGCCCTCACTACAAAGCAAAAGAGAAAAAATGGGTTTCCCTCTGTGCTGCTGCAAGCCAGGAGGAATTAACTTCTGGAGAGGAGTAGGAGGCAGGTTTCACCTTTAGATGCTTGTATTCACTGAAATAAAAGATGAGATGGGAGCTCTACATTATTTAGTATCAAACAACTGATGCATCTAATAAGAGAAGCAAGGGAAAATACCCTCTGAATTTTAAATATCTAACTGAAACAGCAAACCAAATAACCACAAATCCAAGGCTTGCAGCCATGAGAGAAATACTTGAGAGAACCTCTTTCACTGTGACCTGAAGCAACCACTACACTAATGCCCTTGAAGCAAGGATTCAGGAAGGAAAATAAATCTCCCTCCTGCCTAGAGAATTAGGGGAAAAGGGGGATCTTTGCCTCTTTGGTCCTGTATTTTTTGGCTGTATTAGTACATGTAGTACCTGCTGCTCAATGGGCAAGGGCAAATCACAATTGTTATAGAAAATGTTCCTTCTGATGAGACAAATCCTACCAATTCCCTGCATCACACTTCCCCACTAATTTATTTTTCCTCAAACATTTTTTTCATGTTTTGCACAGCAGAGCTGCGATCTATCTGCCTGTGACAGAGATGTTTATTCTTAGTCCAAGATGGGATCTCACACTCCTGTTTCCTGGTTACCATTTTCCTTTACCCAGGAGCTGGAGATTTGGATGTAGGATAGTGACAACCTAAAATTTCAAGTGGAGCAGCCTAAAAAATTGAAGCACTTTAAAGAGCTCTCATTGTCCTTTGAAAGCTGCAGTGTGGAATGTAGGGACCATCCACAGGCTTTTCCACACTGGGCTGCTTCCATTTTCTGTTTCCAGTCCTTTGCTTCAGATTAGAGTTGTCATATCCCAGTGGCCAATTCCAAGGCACTCCCTTCTCTCCAGTCCTTTTTAGTCCCCTTGAGTCTGAGGTCAGCTGGAGTTTTATAGCTTACGAACTCCCAGGAACCTCTGTCGCTCTGCTCTGTCCCTTTGGGATTTTGCCTTTCCATTTTATTTCAGGCTTTCACCACTGATCCATCTCCCTGCATAAAGCTAAGCCAGGAACAACCTCATATTCCCCCTGCTCCTTGCTCTCCTCCAGCTGTTCCATTGTAGCTGATAGTGATCACTAATGGCTCCTGCTTGTGCTGGACTCAGTCTCCCTTGGAAGTCCAGCCTCACCAGCCACACTCCATTGGATCCTTGGGGGTGATGCTTCCTGACAGCATAACCCTACTGGGGATTGCATTAGCCAGGCATGCAGAAAAGAGAAAGTGCCTGTCTACTGTAATAAAATAAACAGACTAGGGGAAATTTGCCAGCCAGGGGTAGAGCTGGGGCTGCCAATGTGCTTCAGAACCCCTCCCCTATGTAGGTATAGTAATACTCTCTCTGATTTTCTCAAATCTTTAAGCTTTTCCATAAGGCTTGTGGGGTTTTTTCTGATAGGTATCCAGTGGTTTTTCTTTCATCTATTCAAATTTCATCTGCTCTTGTCTCATTATGAAGAAAATATTAATATTAAAAAAGTGACATCCTGTATGTGCAGGCTTAGGGAAATTCAATCACTGACCTGTCAGTTTAACCCAAAGTCAAGTAAGTTTAATCCAACAAAACGACATTACATGAACCAATCTTATTTCTTCTTCATCCTGCTTTACAGTAAACAGTGTTATTAGGATCCTGAAACTTGGTTTATCCCTCCCTCACCACCTCACCACCATCACCACCCCGGAGCCCCCAGTAAATCCCCCTGTGACTGCATCCTGCAATCCTTTCAGAGGCAATTGGCTTATGGCAAACAAGTGGAAACCCAGTTTGGCACCTCATTGCTCTCCTCAGGATCCCAGAACTCCTAAATCCTTCTGTGAGGTACGAAAATTGGCAAGTTCCTTTATTTTTAACTCTTGCTGCAGGTACAGGAGACAATTCTCTCGGAGCCTTCTTTGATCCCTGCAGTGCATCCCCTTACATTTACAGAAACATTTAACTTGGGATTCTGCCTGAGGGGAACAAATCTGTCATTGAGAGAACTTAAATCCACCTGTGATCAGGTTAAGTGGCTCCAGTGACACATTATGGGTCATTTCCTTCAGGTGCTGGCTGAATGTTAACACCAAGCCCTCCTCTTTCTCGGGTAAGTTATTTCATAGGACTAAATGAAGTTTCTGAAGGAAGTATGGACTGAAGTTGTCCAGTCCCAAGAGAAGGAGCCTCCAAAAGGGTAATTTAAACTGCGGGTGGGTGTGTGTTATGGTTCCTGCCACAGTGAAGTGTGTCCCCAGGCTCTGGAAGCTGTGTCTGGCTGCTGAAACTGTGTCCTGGAGGTCATGTTCTTCCTTTGTAGCTCATTTCTGCTAGGAGCTGGAATAGTAGGAAAGTATCTTTTGGTGTTAAGTAGAATCCTAGAAGAAATGCTCTGGGTAGGTTGTTTTTTCAAGGGTATGATCTCGTGCAGGCTGCTTGAGAAGTGTCTGGTGATGGAGACACTGAGCAAGGCACAGGAAGGTAAAACCTCCCTGACATCCTTGTGGAGTGGTGTTGCAGCTGGCCAGCTGGAAACTGGGAATGGGGAGCTCAAACCACCTGAGGTGCATTATCCTGACTCCATCCTGAGCTGCTGAAAGGGGAGAAACAGCCTCTATCCAGGCCATTTGTCTCCATCAATCCCAGTTCCTCCTCTCTGCCTGCAGGAACAGCCCCTTTCAGGAGCTGTTTCCTCACAGCCAAGGGGGAAGGCTCTACCCAGTGCTCTGTGTGGAGCCAACCTCCTGCTGCGTGCAATTCCAGGTGTTTCAGGCCAGGGAAGGAGCAGGGATGTCTCTAACCTATGTACACATACCTTTCTTGAAGGGGCTTCCTCCACCAAACTGCCACTTTGCTACTTTTTTTCTCTCCTTTTCCTCCCTTTTTTTTTTCCTCCAACTTAGCCACTCACAAGCTGGATAAACAGAGTTTCAAAGAGCTTTCCAAATCCAAAAGATGGGGATGTTATACAAATTAATCTTATGAAGCGAGGTATTTCCTGGGAAAGCCTTCTAAAGGAATTTTTTTCATTAGTGAGTCCTTCATTACAGGATTAAAAACTAAGCTCCTTCCTCCCTCATTTCTTCCACAAATTAGGTTTTCATAAGACCTTTTATGTATTTTTCTAAGTACCCCAGGTCTTGCCTCTTCTGGCAGAAGTATAAATGTTAATAGCATTAATTAATTCATGCTAATCAACTACTTTTGGGAACTTTGGCTAGGAAAAATATAGGAACCCCTCTTTTTGCAGTATTTTGCAGTGATATTCCAAGTGTAGTTGGAAATATCCAGGGCCACATAGTAGATGGATGTCATCGACTTTAATTTAGTCTAGATTGTGCAGAACAACCCTGTTTTGGCTTTCTGAAGTCATGCCTACTTCTAATACTGGTATTTTAGAGGAGATTTAGCTCTGTAGGGGAAAGTCAGGCCTGTTAAATCCCCAAATCTGGCAAGTGGTGTCCACAGGCAAACCCTGGATCCTCTGGAGATGCTCTCACAGCCTTTGCTGTGTGGGGCCAAGGAAGGATCCTGAAAAGCATCAAGTATCCAGTAACTCCATGCAGGGAAAAGCTTCCCTTTCCTGAGCTCTCAAAGCTGTGAACACTGTTTTGGCAGGTGTTTGTTCTTCTGTGCACATCCAGCATTTTATGGGAAGTGCAGAACAATGGACAACAATTAACTGTAAGCCAGAAGAAGATGTATAAAACATGGAATACATAAGGTTTAGCAGCCTGAGAAACGTGCAGAAATCAGCATTTGGGATCCAAAGGCTCACCCTCAGCAGTGACAAAACATCCACAAGGAAATAAAAAAGGATTGTGCTTCAACTGGAAGTGTAACATTTCTGATACAAAAATGCCTGAATTCCAGTGGGAAAAGGTAACTTATCTTGCAGTCCCTATCTGAAAAAATGCTGGGCAATGTCTAATGTTCTTAGAAGTGTCTCATTTAATGAGGTCATTTGACCCAGTGACAAGATTTCATTATGACTTCATTTAGAACCCTTGAACAAATGGAAAAGAGAGTAACAGTTAACCTGAACTCCCTGATTTTAATATACCTGATTTTGTAGACAGGAAAAACATCTTTGCTGAGTCTGATAAAATCTCTCCATAAAAGACATTTATTTATGAGTAGAATTGGAATGTAGAATAAAACCAGACTGGAAATTTTCAAAGACTTGATCCCCCCTCTTCTATCAGAGGCAGTGGGAAAAGTGTCCACCATGAGAAAATTATCAGCAAACAGCCTTTGGCCCTGATGTAGAGTTTTCTTTTTTAAACATTAACTGTAGATCACAGTATCAGTTCTGGTTTATCACCGTGATAAAAGTTCACTGTTGTATTGAAATGATCGAACTGGCTGGTGAATGTTTTGTAACTGAGAACCATTTCCTTTTGTAACTTAAGCACTTAATTGCTTCTAATTGGTTTCTGTTGCAAAGGAGACTCGACTCCAAATGACAGAGCACAGATGAGAGGATGGGGGAGCCCATGGTAACTGCATATTGTTAAAGTGTCAGGACTGTGATCAGAGGTGTCATTGTGGGGCAGGACAAAGGAAAAGGAGGAGGAGACTAAGGAGCATCTGGGGATGCTCATGGAGAGGCAACTGGGGATTCTGGGAAAGATTGCTAAAGATAAGTCCTGGCAAGCAGAATCAGGAAAACAGTATTTGATGAGGTGTAGAGTCCTCAGCTAATCAGTGTCCAAAACAGCTGATAAGAGCAGTCATAACCATTGAAATCAGCAAGTCATTAGCACTTGGGAGAGCTGGCACCAAGGCTGGATCAGGGAAAAAAGTCCAAGAACTAAATCAGGAATCAGTTTTGTGCCTTCAGGATCCAGTGGTAGATGAGAATGAGTCATACTCTTGGTTTAGGAGAACCAAGGAATCATTTCCACTGTAGTTTTCTGTACAACCTGACCTTCACTGCCCTCATATGAATCAGGAGTAAGTAGAAGAAAATTAGTGTGAATGAGAACAAAATTTAATTTCTGGCATTTGCAGAAACTTAAACCCAGATTATACCTTGTTCTGGTTTTAGAGCAATCAATAATATCATCCAGGGTCTACTGACTTCTGAGCCACTACATACATTCATTTGACTGGTGTACACATATCTAAGTATTAGCAATAAGTAGAGTTCATGTATTGGTGTAAAAATCCCTTCCTTGTCTTCTTTTGTCTTTCAGCCCAAATAGCGATGGAATGTTTAATATTGGCACAAGAATTGCCAACAGAGACTTTTTATCTCTCCCAAGTAAATGCTGTTCATGTTCACCAGTGGCACGATAATACCAATTACATTGTGCAGGATTAATTAGCTCCAGTGAAGGGCTGCTAAATGAGCAGTTATACTATTGGGGAGCAAAAGACACCAAAACAAAATAGGTATGAACAATTTGCACTTCCTCTTTCAGTATTACAAGGGGGAATGGCATCTAACTGGCAGAGAGTAGAGTTAGATTGGATATTAGGGATAATTCTTCCCTATAAGGGTGGTGAGGCTCTGGTACAAGTTGCCCAGAGAAGCTGTGGCTGCCCCATCCCTGAAAGTGTCCAAGGCTAGGCTGGACTGGATTTGGAGCAATCTGGGATAGTGGAAGGTATCCCTGCCCTTGGCAGAGGGTGGCACTGGGTGAGATTTAAGGTCCCATGTGTGTCATGAAACTCCACTGAATTGCAGAGCCCCAAAGAACTGATCCAAACACCAGCCTGAGTTGGCTCTGTCAGCAGAGTTCAGTCAGCAGCAGGTGAAAACCCTCAAAGTTTTCTCCAGTATTGGATGTTACCTGACTCCATTGCACTGTGGACACTGTCAAAAAGTTACTCTCTGCCACAGGTTTGGAAGTTGTGTTGTTCATTTTTGCCTATATTCAGAAATGCCAAGAAAGTTACATTTTTCAAACTGCACTTTATGGGGAGCACCTGTGTGCAGAGATTGTTTTTGTCTCCCTATAGCAGCACATGTTAAAAATTACCCTTCTGATGTCACTTAAGGTGTTTCCTCCTGCCTCTCTCCTCCATCCTGAGCAGACAGCTATAAAAACTGAGAGTTCACCTGTTGTATAGCCCTGTGTGAGTAACAACCCTTCCTCTGGCATGGATAAACCAAACCTTTGGGAGTTACCACGTGAGGAAATGCTTTTATTTAAAAGCTCCACATCTGGAGGCTGTGAGGTTGGAAGAGTCTCCCTTCAGCTCTTTGAAGGTAGAGTTACTGGGTCCTGATTTAGAGACAGCTTGACTGAACTGGGCCATGGGAGGCCAAGTGTTTGCAGTGTCCCCTGGCTGAGCAGCACATGTAGCACAGAGCCACAAGGGCTGTCTCAGGGCAGTTAAAATCCAGTCTCCTGTCCTTTTCCCAGCCGTGTCTAAAGCAAATTAATGAGAACAAGTCTAGACCAATTTTAAACCAACTGCTCAGACAGGCTCTCTCCCTCTTGCTGGTGTTTTGTCAGCATAATGACTGACTGCCATTTTATTCCCTGCAAGCAGGGCATTTGGGGAGCTAAGTGCTACATAGAATCAGACTTAGGTGAGCAGGAAAGCTTCATCTGAAAGCATTTCTGTAACAGGTGAGCTGCCTGACTGGCAGAGCAGTAAAGGTGTCCCTTGGGGGGCCTGGGAGCACTGTCTGATCAGCCACTCACCCTCAACTGCTGCTGCTGTGACTTTCATCACAGCTTGCCTCTGTAAGAAGAATTTGCTGGAGAGCAGCTGCAATCCTGCATTTCTTCATGTGTATTTATTCTGAGGCAACTGGTGTGGGAGCCAACGCCCTTGCTGACTATGCCAGGAGGATCAGCTGAGCCTGCTGCTGTCACCAAAAGGTGTTCCAGGAGAGCAGCGTGGCAGCAGCAGCCTTGGAGGCTAGAGTGTTATGGCTTAACTGCATTGTCTTCAACTTAAAACCCTGTCCTATAGATCACTGTTTTAATGCCAAAAACCACTTGGAAACACAGCAGATTGTACTCTAACAACTCAATGTATTTTCCCAAATACCAGAGCCTGATATATTTGAAGTAAGTATAATTCTCCTCTAATGCTCTGAGCTGCTCAATTTCTGTGGGCTGATACAAACTGAGATTTTCAAGTTTGGAGAGAGGGGCTCCCTCGGTGGCAACTTCCGAGCAACCTGAGATGTAGACAGAAAAGCCTTTGACAATTATGGTAATTAAGAGGGAGAGGAGGAAGAAAGGGAGATGTTTCCTTGAACAGAAGGACAGCTTCTTGTCTGCCCTGGTTTAAAGAGGGGAAGGGCTGCTTGCTCAGGGCTCTTTCTCTTGAGTAATTGATGAAGCAGATTCATTCTGCAAGACACAGAAGCCAAGGTGATGCTGACTGGGCAGATCTTGGAACTCCTCAGGTCTCTGGCAGGAAAGGGAGGAAACAGCATTAGAAGAAAAGCATTTATGTTGCAGCAAGAGCTATCATGAGCTGGCTTTCTTCCCTCCAGGGTGGGACGGGAAAGAGAATAGCAGCTGTTGGCTCTTTTTCCCTGCTAGTGAAGGAGAGGAGCATAGAGAGGAATGTCATGATACAGACAGGCACAAATCTCTCAGTAAATCAGTGCTCTTGGCTCATCAAGGGCATCCCTGCCAAGATTTGTCAGAGACAATATTAACTCATACATGTAGGTTTTGATACATCCAGTATCACCTGATGCTTAGGGGTCAGGTGGCTGCTGTTACAGCCCAGCTGCTGCAAGGTTTTTAATTGTGCAGACCGTCATGCATTGATTTCACAGCCAAATGGGAGTGAGTTATGAAACCTTGTTTTAAGATTTGCTCTGTATAGTTAAGCTTGTGTAGTAGAAAATAAAAGGCCGCATTTAGAGCCATGACAGATTTTGCTGAACACTGAGAAGGGTGAGAGATATATATAATCAAGGAATTATTTTTGTTTTTCTCATTCTTTCTGCAGCAGAAGTCATTGGAGAGGTAATAGTGAAATTTGGAGTGTGTTGGTTGCATTTACCTTTACCTGGAGGATCCTGCAGCCTGTGGCTCTCACATGGGTGGTGTTGCCTGACTTGGTGACCTAAACATGTGCTAAGTACAAAATCTGTGTTCCCTTGTGGCAAATCTCGTTTCCATGCGAGAAGTCTTTCAGGCTCTTCTAGGAAAGATCTTGGCTCTGCTTTCCTGGCTGTTTGGTATTGGCCTTGTGTCAAGGCAGATGGAAGTGGCCTGTAACAGAATGGTGGATCATCTGTCCATGTCCAAGGAAGGAGAATGCTCTGAAGGACCTTCCCCTTGGCCAAGGCTGGTTTCCTGCTTAGAAATTTAAGATAACCATCTTTTATTATTGAAAAATCAGAATGGTCAGCTGAAAGCACCAGCATTTAGAGAGTTAATGGCTGGCTCCTGGTCTGTGCTCCGTGTGCAGCATCTGGAGCAATCCCATTTTTACTCAGGTTCCATGGGAGCTCCCTTGTGACCCCATCCCCCAGCAGTCACTGTGGGGGAAAAAGGGCTGTGATTGATCTTGGTGATTCTCAACCACTGTGACAGGAGGAGACTGGTCCAGTGTTCCCTAAATTCTTGCTGGAGTGCCAGGACTGGGAGCAAGCACAGGGCACCCCTGTGCCCTTTACCCCTCAGCTCCAGTTGAGCAATGCCCCCCTGAGCTGAGCGTCTGGTCCTCCCAGACAGACACAGTAACTCCTCTATGGGAATGTTCATACCAATTAAATCTTATCATCAAATCATTCTGTTCCATCACTCCACTTAATTAGCCATGGTCTTTGGTATTTCAGCAATGCTGCACCATGCCAAAAAATGAAACTATTCTTTGTGTGGTACACACCCAACAACTGCCTGCCTGCCTGCCAGAGGCAGACCAACAAATATTTCTCCTGCACCAGAGCAGTATCAGCTGGGAAAAGTAATTGCCCACTTCTGTGTTTTCAAACCAAAATGAGTTATAGGCCGTGGTCTTTTCATCTGGGCACTCAGCTTTCCTTGCAGCAAAAACAAGCTGGTTTCTCCTCAGCTGTTCCGTGAACATAAACTGTGATGAGTCACACAAAACCCACAACTGAAGGGGTTCCTCGAGTGTTAGTTGTTAATATGGCCTTTCTGTTTACAAATGATAAATGCAAGAAAGGAACACAAATTAACTGCCCATTAGGAGCACATCACAGCTATTACCTAAATCCTTTTCTGCAGCAGGGCCTTTGACTTTAGGAATGTGTTTCAGGTCTGACCTAATTTTTTTTATGTTTGGAAACATCCAAACCCAGGCAGATCATCACATCCCACTTTCAGCAAGAAAGCGCCTGATTTGGCAACCTCTGTTGTAAATGCCTGGATTTTTTCCCAAAAATTTGAGCAGCTCCTGTAAGTAAGTGAGGATGAAAAGCTCTGTGACCTGCAGAATCCAGCCTGGAACTGCTCATCAACAAATGGCAGTGAGGAAAACATTGGGAGCTAGGAAGCAATAATGGTTAGTTCCCTGCTGCCCACTGATGCCGAGACCCATTTTCACTGCCAGTGAGAAAGAGGCCACCGACCTACCTGTGACAAGGAATCAGCTGATCCAGGGAAATAGGATCTCTTTTAATAGCCCCCCAAAGCCGTGTCCTGCCATCTAAGGCATTTGTCAGATGTGACAAGGCACTTGGCCTATTTTTGTCACGCGGCAAATCCTTTTTCCTACTCTACTTGGGGCTCAGTCCCATCCTTGGATATGAGCTCACTTCTCTCTTTCACTTCCATGGAAATGTTCTGTGCCTGAAGGCAGAATTTGGCTGGATCTGAATAATGACATCTGGAATGTTCCCTCAGACAGGACCCAAAGGACACCAACAGGTGCTGATAAGCATCCAGCCTGCAGAGAGGTGTCTGTAAATGCTGCATGGTGTTTGCCTGCATCTTCATATGCTTTTGGAAATTCTGTATTGGAGAGGCTTGGAGAGAACTTGGAGCTGGTGCAGAAACAGAGGTGGGGGTTTAGTCTGTTTATCTTGGTTGTCCAGACAGGACCTTAACCATCACAACAGCCTCACTCCTGCCAGAGAGCCCAGGTGATGGTTTGTGTCCTGTACAGTACAGCTGGAAGTGCTTCTGCCTCTTGTTCTCCTGTGGATTATAGGAAAAGAAAACCTTTCTTTTCCTATAATCCATAGAAGAGCTAATTCCAGAGGTTACATTAGCATGAAATAATCAGTCATGTCAGCCACAGAATTCCAACATTCCTATAAACCCCTGGCTCTGGTGAAAGCAGTGGAAAAATATATGTTCACCTGTACTGAGCCACAATTTGAGTTTCCTGGGATGCCTAAGGAGTGGCTTCAAAAGTGCCAGCATCACTGGTGTTTACTGATTTAAAACACAGACCCCTCCTGACTTTTCACTTGTCCCAGCTGTTCTTCTGGATGTTATTTCCCTCTTTCCCTTCACCATCCTTTGCTGTATGAGCCCAGAAAACTCCTTGAACCAGGCTTTCCTTGCATTCTTAGCATGAATTTGCCTTCCTGATCTCCAGATCATTCAACAAAAATCCTCTTGATTTTTCCCTTGTGTTGCAGGTGCTGGCAGCTTCATTGAGACAGAGAGGCTGTCACTGGTGTCAAAGCGTGTAACCAATGGACAAATACTCACCTTTAAACCTCTCCCCTCACTTCTCTTGCTGAGGCTGCCAAAGTGTGGGGATTTCCTGGAGTCCTGGGGATGGTTTTTGACTTCCATAGGCTGTTCTTATTTAGAATAGCTGAGATTTTGTTTCAGGGATTATTTTCTTCACAAACTTTTTCTGTTGCAGGTAAAATGGCATGTGTGGCTCTATTTCAAGGGAAAGGGAGAAGAAAAAAGGCAAGAAGAGGTATAACTTCAAGATTTAGCTGCTTTTATATGAAGTTTGAGGGAGATCTGTGCTAGTGTGTGAAACCCAACCTTGTCCAGAGAGGCTCAGACTGGGACAGTGAGTCTTGCTTTCTGCTCTGTGTAAATACCTTTGCTGCCCTGCACACCAGGCTCTGGGGATCTCCACTGGATAATAAGTTAAAGTCCAAACACCAAACCCTTGGGAATGATTGATGGGGGATGTTATGCACACACCCAGGGTATGTCATTTCCAATCTGAAGGGAAGCAATTGTTTCCATATGTTGGCACGTTGGGGCTCCTGGTGCCGAGCCAGTTGTCTGGCTGCGATCAGGCAGCAGCATCTCACAGTGATGGAAGATTATACCTTGGAAGAGGGGTGCTAACTTTAGGCTGTATTCCTTAAAAGGATACGAACCATGAACACTTCTCCAGGATGTAATTTATGGTTCCAGTATGTTTTGACTTTACATAGATGAAAAAACAGGCTTTTTCTGTATGCATATATGCATAAAAATTCCTTCCTGCTCCTTGGCCCCCTCTCCCCCCCAAAGGAATCCAATAAAACAATAGCTGGGGCTGGGTTGTGTTGCTAACTTGGCTGCATGGGCTGCTGCCTGCTGAGGCTCAGAAGGATTCCCCCTCTTATTAACCCAGTTCCTTAGGGGTATTTTAACATCTACATCTAGTTATGTTAACCAGATCTAGCTTTTGTTGCTTGGCTGGAATTTGGGGTCTTGGGACAGATTTTAGCAATGTCCTGCACCTACCAAACCCATCTGTTTGGGATTTTTGGGGTGAGAGTTTTGTTTTGTAAAGTGCCAACTGGTTGCATGTTGCTGCACAAATAATTATTATAATTTTCAAAGTTCATCAATGAGATTCCTCCATGCCAAGGCCCTCCATCAAACAGAGGTACAAACCCCAGGGAGGGGGTAATTTAAAGGCTGTTGGAGGAGGTTATTTTTAACACAAGCAAGAAGCTGCCGATTTAAAATATTTTGTGAGTTCTTGGGCTATCCACAATTGCCTGAATCACCACCACTGGAGCAAAGCTGCCCGATGGTGATGCAGCCAGTGGGGGATCACCACATCCTTCCTGAAGTGTCTGTACTGCCAACAAAACCTGCAGTAGATATTGTGTGTGTGACACCATTTGAAAAACACAGGCAGGTCATCAGAGACTTCATTCTGTGTCATAGCCACACCAGTCCTTTTGGGTAAAATTCTAAAAAATGCATTTTTTCACTCCTGAAATGGTGAGCAATCATCATGCTTTTAATTCTGCAGCCAAAAGCCTTTTCAACTGTAAGACACAGTGGGCAGAACCACTCAAATCACTGCAGCAATGCTCCTTCCTCCAGCTGGGAATAAAGACAACATCAAATCACTCTGCCACACACACATTTCATTTAGGGAAATAGGCTGGATTGGCATTTTAAGTCTGGAAATGTTTGCAATGGTATTGTTTGAGAGTTTTGGGGCTGTGTATTGACCACAGGATGATCTCTGTGCAAGACTTGGACACATGGAGTGAGATGTTGGAATGTTGAAAGCCAAGGATGTAGGAAAACTTGCAATATTGTGAAAAGAAAGCAGAGAAACAAATTAGTTTTTCTTTTCAGTTGTGTGCACGTTACATTTTTATTTATTGGAAATATTAACTGATTAGGACTCTCTACTGGAATATTTACATAATATATATTACATGATCTGAAGAGATTTTTTATGCCTAAATTCCACTCAGAGAAGTGATCTAATGTCTTTTAATAGAAAATTAATTTGCAAAACTGAGACATATATGGATAGATAATGTATTCAATTTAGTTTGTGAGTCATTTATTAAGAAAACAGTTTTGATCTTCTGTGAAGGTGTTCGGATATTGAAGGGAAAAAATGCTCAGTCCTTTTATGTGAGCTACATGCACACTTGAAATTTCAACAATGGCATTGTTCACATTTGGTTTTTGAGCAATTTGGGTTCTACCTTTGTCTCTAAATAATGCTTTTGGTGCCTGAAAAATGCCAGAGTCTGGAATTGATAACAATGTTGTTCACGTGGCTACTGCCATGGTTGGTGTGAATATATATAAGTATATACCACTGGATTCCAGCATGGAAATTGGGAGTTAGAATTTCCATCTAATTTTATTTTTCACTTATAAGGTCTTCTACAATTGCACATACAGATTTCGCTATTAAACATCGGGAATCAGGCAATTTGGAATTCTACCAAACCAAACACTTCTCTATATAAAAGAAAAGTGCCTCATTCCTGCTTGGAAAGCTGTAGCTCCAGGGAAGCCTCAAGTTTGTAGGGCTCCCTGAACAGCTACAACTCCGTGTCTGTGCACTTTGGTAGGAACTCCAGAAGTTATGCTTGCATTCCTGAGCTGCAGGGATTGCCATTCCCCTCCTGCAGCTGGTGAAAGCTAGGGGTGAGCTCAGGACTGCTCTGGAGTGATTGACCTAAAACTGCTGCACTTTCCTACACAACTCCTCCATCCCACCCTGCTGGAATGTAGGTCTGCCCTATCTTCGGAGCCACGTTCGCACTAATTAACTACTTCCAGCGTATTAACTGCCTTGGCTATATGTGTCGATACTGGATGGACGCTAATCTAACGAGCTGCTCCGTGTTAATTATGACCTCATTGAGCCAACCAGTTTGGGAAGAGCAGGAGATCCATTTCCCTTCGTGGTCTGTGGGCTCCTTCCCTCCCAGCCTCTCTGCCTGGAAGCCACGGTGACCTTGAGGAGCTGCCGATCTCGGATTCCCGATTCTCTCCACAGCATATCCCATTTCCCTGCTATCGCTCTAACAAAGGACTCCTGGTTATCACACTCAGACTCCTGTACCTGATCTGGCCTTTGCTGCTATTTGGGGCCCATGGACCACTATTTCTGTGTGATGGTGCATGTTCCCAAAATAAATGTCCTTAAATTAGCGGGTTCAGTTACAGGGAACAGTCCGGCTGTAGCAGCAGAGAGATTGATTTAGGTCAATTTGGATTTTTTTTTTTTTTTTGAGAAAATGTGCTCTTTTAAGGTTACTAATTATCTAATTACTTAGTTAATAATAGATGCCTCTCAACATATTAGTGGAATATCATATATTTTTCAAAAGGACTGGATCCTTTAGCAGATGCAGGTCTTGGTCCAGCAACCAAGACGTAGCAATAAATCAGCATCTGTTCAAGGGCTGCTGCTTGTATCACAGGGATGCCAACTACAAATTTACTCTATTTGAGCTGTGCTTCCACATTCAGGATTTATTTGAGGGGTATGTGTCCTAGTGACTCTGACAACTCTGCTGCGTTGCTGCTGTGCAAATGGAAGTGCAGTGGCCTACATTTCCCTGGTGATCAGTGAGACAGCCTGACCCACTTGAAACATGTTAACCAGCCCTGCTTCCAGACAGCTGGGAGCACTTGTCCACCACTGGACCTGGGCTGATGCCATGCCTCAAGCTGAAAATGCAGAATTTCTGGCCGTTTTGGAGGATTTTATACAGATAATTTAAGTTGGGCTTGGCGCTTGTTTTCTTCCCCTTGTGCCTGGATGTGTCATGGTTCAGTGTAATGGGTCAGTCTGTGTTTCATTAAATATTAACAGGGAAAATGATTTGTGCTCGTTTAGAGGGTGATACTGCTGTGCTAATGGATGGAAAATTGCCTGGAAGGCTGCTGGTAAAGGTGGAGTGGTAGCTAGTGCTGAACCCTTGTTCTGAACTGCCCTGCCAGGGGGGGTGGGAAACGTGAAGAGGTAAAAAATCTACTGGAAAACAAGAAGAAAGACACTGGAAGGAATATTCAGGCATGTGCCAAGTGATCTGACAGGCCTTTTGTGCTCTGCTGTGTAGAAAATGATCACTCTGCCACGGCTTTCATCCTGAGCCCAGCAAAAGCACTGCCCTGAAGCCACCTCAGAGTGCTGTCCCTCCACAAACCCTGGTGTTGCTGTGACATGTGTGGCCCCAGCCCGGTATCCCATTCCTGGTGCCCACTTCCCCTTGTGGGAAGCTTGTGGTCTCCCTGTCTGGCAAAGGCACTCGAGGAGCTCAAGAGAAGCAGCTGCTGCTTGTGTTTGTGCCCTGTGGGCTTCCTTGGACATGTCCCACAAGTGCTCCCTGACAATATTATAACAATATATTTTTCAGTTCCGCTTGCGGCTCCCAGAGCATCCAAAGGTCTCCTGGAGATGTTCCAGGAACAGACCTCCTTTAGCCATTGGTGCAACGCCAGGGAGTCTGGGCAATTCCCTCCCATCCGAGGGAAGGTGGGACAATGTGCATCCGGTGTGATTAATGGCATCCAGGAAGGTGGAGGAGAACGTTTATCCCAGAGCTTCCGACTGTCTGGGCAATAGGAAGATTTGTTGTCAGATACTTTAGATTGGCCAACGATTAATATTAACGATGTGCTCTTTTGTGCTGCTGGGACATGCTCCCCTTTGTGTTTGTGTGTGCTGTGGCACCCAGGCTTCCTGTGGGCTTGATAAACAATAACCTAATCATAAATCACATGATTTGGATTTCTAAAGAGGGTGTTTATGCTGTGACTTCACTGAATCCGACTGTCTCTGCCTGCAAAAAAGCTGGAATGAGTAAGATAAGAACAAGGCTAATGCAGAAGGGTCTGTTTTTATGCAGGCACTTAACTCTTGCCAGGCCTTGGCTCTCAGGGGCTTGTACCTGTAATTATACATTCCTTATAAATCAGTAACTTAGCATAAATAGGCTGTAATGTATATAAACAGACTCTGATAGGCTTCAAGAAATCCAAAATACCAGATTTGACTGTGAAAAATATGTTGAGAAATGCAGGGCGTGCTTGTTTCCCCTTCTGTTTAGGTAAAAAACCCATAATGCTGAAGAGAATCCTGTGTGGCTCTGATGAGCAGAATGGTTGGGGATGCAGTCATAAATCTCCTGGCCTACAAAAGCAGCGGTTCAGCATCGTCTCCATGGCAACCCATGGAGCAAGAAATGAAATCTGATATGAAGAGTCTCGCCGAGGAGAGCCGTATGCGAGTCACACACTTGCCGAGGCAGAGTGCTGGTGAAGCAGAGAAAATAAGATGCGTTTTCTTTTACTTGTTGCTTCGTTCTGAGTATTCCTGCCATGAATAAAAGAGGCTGACAAACCAGCCATTATTCCATGGCCTTCAGCTACTCGGAGCCAGGCCAGGGGCCAGTGGAGCGGCTGAGAAACAAGCGCGGGCTCTGCCAGCACTTGAGCTCATAAATGAACTCAGCTCACAGCTGCATCTCCGAGCTGCTTATGTTCCCCTGCTTAACATCAACCTTGTTTCCCCTTCCAGCGACATGGAACTTTTGTGTGTGCACAGATAAAACCAGCGAGTGGTCGATAGCTCCTAAAGGGAGAGAAATATTCCCTAGTGCTGCAGGGCCATGTTCACCAGAACGGGCAGAAACAGAGAAAGGAAACTCAGTGAAAAGCTGAATGACCTCACCCACTTTCTTCCTGCAGAATTCCTAGGAGACAGTAGGCTCTGAAAATCACTTATCAAAACCAGACGTCAGAGAAATAGCCAAGGCATACCCCAGAATTCCTGCGGGCGGACACAAAAGTTCAGGCATTTCTCAGACAGCTGAGGTGGATGTTGGCTGCCCTGCTGGGGCGGAGCCCTCACGTCCTGCAGTGAAACACCTTCCATCCATAAGGGAAGGGGGTTTTACCTCCTGCATGGAAAACATGGAGACACTGCTCCCACCAGCAGCAAGTGGCACAAAAAGAGTCTGGAGTCGCTCTCTTCCCTTATTCCAATGTGTCAGTGATGCCAAACACGAGCTGACACCAGGGAGTTGTTGGAGGCAGCACAATCCTCCTTTGACGTACCAGCAGCTGCACCACGCTTTGATGTCTCCACAAAACTCTGTGTTTATCAGAACCTTCTCTAATGGTGAAATTTCACTGCCTCCCTGGTGCCATCAGCCCCTTGATTCCTTCCCTGCACCCCATGAGATGATTTTTAAGTTCGTCACTGCTTTCAGGGCTGCTGCTTAGAAGTGGAAGCCACTGTGATTCATGAAAAGGTGCTTCATTTTCCAAACGAGTTGTACTTTTCCTTTTATGTTTTTTTGCTGGTTGCAAGGTGTTCTGGGGGTTTTATTTATCCCATCCCTTTGGGTGCTGCAGTGTGAACAGTAATTCCGTATGCCCGGTGGTGTCAGCTCATGATAAATGGGAGCCATTGTTGCTTCCGTAGGAAACAATGACAGCCAAGAGGGACAATTTGCTGCAGTCCACAGGAATGCAAAAATAATATGTCACTGCTCTCCACAGCTAATGAAGACAAACCCTCAGAGCAAGCCCTTTTGAGGGAGAAGAGAATGCTTTTGCCTAAGATTTAAGTCTACATTTTTTTCCTCATATTGGGGTACATTAGACAAGAAAACAGCTAATTTACTCAGGGTTTTCCCCCCAGATTAAAACAAAACAATTGTTCAAGAGGCTGAAGGACAAGTTTTATTAATATTTCTCCAGTATATATTCCCTGTTCTGCTTACTGGTCTTCCCACTAGATTTTTCTCCTGTATCCTTGTTTTTTTAACTCAAAACCACCCTCCTGTACAACATGCTGTGATAAATTTTCATTTTCCCTTGCACACTTTCTCTGGATAGATTTTTTTAACATGAAGCAGCAGCAGCTCAGCATTATATTTAATTGGGTATTTATATAATGCACAGATTCCCCAACTGCATTAATTTACTGTGAAGTTTTGTGAAGTCCAGTTTTAGGCAAGACTCCTAAAAAGAACATAATGCCAAAATTGGAATCAATAGGAGACCAAGTTCACATGATGGAGAGGGTGTTGCCATCACATCTGGCGCGTTTTCAGTGTCACGAGTGCTTGGAGCATCTCCACCAACCAGCTCTGAGGTACCACACCAGGATTCCCCATGCTCTGAGCTGTTTGATGATATCAGATCCTTTTATTTTCATAGAGCATTAGTGAGATAATTTCATTAGTTACTGTATGTAGTGAAAAATCAGTGCTATTTAATTCAACCTTGTTATGTTTCTGTATCCTGAAGAGTATTAGGAAATAGGTGCAATATGGAAGAGATGGCTCTTGTTTTATATCTCTCTCTTCTTTTTTTTTTAATCAGAGATTTTGTGAGCCAGAGACAAAAGACCCATGTGGCAAAATCTTTGAGATGTGCCACCATTTTAGGGCTTTTGGTAGTGGATACTAAACTCAGAAGATCCCCATATATGTAGCTGAGTGTTCAGAGTGTTCACTGACTTTTTGTGACATTTGGATGCATTGTTAGGAACTCGGGCATGAGGAATTTCCTCAGGAGCTGTGCTACCCAGCGTGTCTGGGTCATTGATCTGGCAGCTTAAAAACCCTGTGAGCCATCAACAGGGTGATGAAAGCACTGTTTACATTGTCACAGGTCACCAGCCCAGCCTACAGCCACCCAAACAGGCACAGAGGGGAGATGCCAACCTGACAGACCCTGCTGCCCATGGCTGCTGGTGTGGATCAGAGCAGAGCAACTGCCCAGAGCGGGCTGTGCCCCAGCCTTCAGCCCTGAGAGGATGTTTCTCTGTAAGAGATGCACTCTTACAGGCTCCATGATCCTGCTCTGGAAGCATCCTTGCACCAGCTAGGAAGGCCTGTCCTGGTTTAGGTGATGGGAAACAGCAGAATGACAGAATGGTTTGGGGCCTGAAACTCATCTTGTTCCACCCCCTGCCATGGACAGGGAAACTTTTTTCTAGCCCAGGTTACTCAGACCTTCATCCAGCCTGGCCTTGAATACTTCCAGGGATCCAGGGGCAGCCACAGCCTCTCTGGACAACCTGTGCCAGGGCCTCACCTCCCTCACAGGGAAGTCTTTCACTGAACTCTTGTTTCAGCTAAGCATAAAATGGCTAAACTTGTGGCTGAGGCTTCTGGCAGATCCTGGCTGCATTTCTTGCTCTGTAAGACACTCACCCCTACCAGGCAGCTCTTGTCGAGGGGCTGTCCATGTTTTTCAAATATAAAAGGAGCTCCAGGAAACATATAATTATTTCTTTTTCTCTCCTGAGAGGGGCAATTCAGGATAGTGGGTAGGGATCAGTCAGACAGACACATGTGCATGTTGCCCGGAGCTCAGTCACCAGGAATTCCTTTGGGATCTGTGCTGATCAGTGTGTCTGGGGCCTGTGTCTGTCTCTCTGTGATGTGAGTTATCATTCTGTTTGCCCACCTGGACAGGCAGAGTTGTGTGAAAAGAAACCTGGGAGAGGATTCCATAGTGTGCAGGAAACCCCAGTCTAGACAAGCTGAAGGTGGTTCATTATTCAAGGCTGCTGCATTTGTGCTGTGGAATGAAGACAGCGAGTGATTAGCCTCGTTACTGTCTCCATAGCACTGATTTAACAGAACTTGTGAGATGTAATCTATCTGGGTGAGCTGGTGAATTTTTGGAACCCCTCACAATTAATCAGCAGCTGTAATTGAAATGCACAGTCTAAAATGTTGTGTTGCTCTCAGCTGACTGGGGACGTGTCTGCTTCCAGTCCAGTGGCAAGTTCATCAATTCCATCCTTCCATAATGCAGGAATTCAGCCAAAATAGCTGCAATGCGTGATATTATGGCTTATCACCAGCCTCCAGAGCCAGTCCCAGGCGGGGAATGGTGTCCTGCTCTGGGATTTGAGTCACCAAACTGCAGTGCTGAGGCTAAAATTGCAAGGTGTGGGGGCTGTTCCTTGCATCCCACGCAGGAAATTCACCTCTCCTCTCTGTAGGGCTGCTCTTGAAGGGCAGTGAAGCAGCCTGAGGTGGCCCCGCTGGAGCATCACACCGTGCTGTCATTTCCCATGGCAGCTTGAGCAGGGATAGCCTCACATTCCTGTGGCACGTGCCATTATCCGTGTGCATCCCGGTGGCTGATGCACCTTCAGTAAAGCAGCAGCCGCTGCAGGGAACAGAGCACACCTGAAAATCACAATAACTTGTAAGGTGCTATGAAGTCTTTCCCAGTCAATCTTCAACTCTAGGGTGGGGCTGGAGTGAATGAAAGTGCTGTCACCAGCAGTTGGGTCCGGCGGGGTGGCGGCACTTTGTGTTCCAATTGTCTCCGAGGGCCGTGGCTTTCAGTGAGTCCCAAGTTAATGAAACTGCAGCGTCAGTGGCTCCAGCCTAACAAAAGGAGTGGAGCCCCAGTTGAACACACATTTCCCCTCTGCAGTAAGTAATGGGGGCAGGACAAAACTGCAGTCTTTGGAAAAGGCCCAAGCCCCGCCGTTGCATTTCTTTGGCACAGATCAGCAGGGATTAAGCCGTGACCCATGGAAGTTCCTACTAGCACTCCTCTGTGAATACAACTGCTGTCACTGCACATGGCAGGGGAAGTGGTTTGTGCAACCACAGAGTCTCTGTGAAACACTGTGGTCAGACCAGGGCTGAGGGTGAGGAATATCTGATATGAAGTGGGTAAACCCCAAACACAATGGCCAAAAGGTTTGATATTTGCCCTAGGAAATCATCCTGTAGAGTAAGTGCTGGTGTCCTGATTGCTGTCCTGACCAAAATTTTATTTAAATTTAACAGTTACTAAAGGGAGAGATTTACTGGGAGCTCTCCATGTGGTCTAGACCCCCTCCATAGAACAGCTCCACGCAATTGCACCTGTGGTCTTCTCTCTGCCTCCAATCTCCCTCCAGCTCTCCTCAAAAAGAGCATTTTTCAGTGTGAAACCACTTTGCCAGTACTTGAGAGGAGATGTGAGACCAATGGGATCGTTAAAAAATCCTAATCTGAATTTGTATATGCCAAGAAGCTGTTAAGGAGGTGTGTGGGGAAGGTGAGCACTACACACAGTTTGTCACTGCTCTCCTTAGTCTCTTTCCCTGTTCCTTCCTCCCTGGAGCAGACTGCCTGGAAACAGCTTTGGACCATGGAATGTCTCTGAAGGTGGGATGTGCAACACAGACCTGGGCTTAGCTTCTCCAGACTTATTCTTGTGGGAGAACAGTGCAGAGAAAACACTAAAACATTTATTCGCTGCAAATGTCAATTAAACATTAAGAAAATGCCAAGGTGGAACGTGGGCAATACGAGCAGTGTTTACTTTGCTGCTGAGTATCCAAATCAATTAAAAAAAGAACCTTCTCCCACACTGTTTTATTGGGAACTTGTGGACTTGTTAATTTTTAAACCTAAGAAGCAGAGTAATCCCAGCCATGCAAAATCACTGAAAAATAACTTTGTTTAAATAATTAATAGTGAATGATTTTCTAATGTTTTTTGCATACTTGGGGTGCTTTGCTGAGCTGTAAACGATTTTCATGGAGCAATTGCTACTCCTGTCACTGAAACGGGTCAATATACCATGGACTGACATGAGTTTATAGTAACCTTGCATATAAACGTTGCAAAGGTAAGATATCCTGATGGTGTCACCATGACCTGTGTCTCTAGGCACAGGGATTTCAAGCTTTGGTTCTCTGTACCAGAAAGAGAGGAAGGAATTTGCTGGAACAGAATGATGGGTTTTCGGTATTCAGGTGGGACTGGGGAGATCTGTGTTTGATCCTTGGCTCTGAGCTCCCCCAGCTGCAGGGTGACAGTGAGCCAGACAATTTTTAGGAGCATCAGCACTTCCTCTGTAAACGTGCTGCTTTCCTGCTTTGCGGGAATCTTAAAGCTTACCATGAATTTAAGGCGCCACGATAACTGCGGCAATGTTATGGCCAGACATAATATTTAATTAGCTGTGCAGGGAGTTTGCCGGTGTGGTGAAATGTCATGCAGAGCCCAAATCCAGTCTCAGGGAGAGTCTCTGAAGATGGGAACGCTGTCTAAGACACTGCCTCCCGATCTCCTAGGTGACAGGAGCTTGTGTCACTAATTGGTCCCTGAGCCTGCGGCACCGGGGATGACGCGATGGGGCTGGAGCGCAGCAATTACAGCTGAAGGGATTTGGTAAAGGATTCGGTGAGAACGGGCTGTTGGGCGTGTACTCTGGGGATTTAGTCTGTGTTTGTTCACACAGACCTGTTGTCTAGCGAGTTACTCCGAAGAGGAGCCTCAGGCTGCAGGATTAATGTAAGAACCGTATTGGGTAAATTACGTCTTTTCTGTGACAAAATCACAGGTACAAAGCAAATCTTTTGGTGAAACCAAAACTGTTTGGTTTGTGTACAGCTCACTCACACATGCCTGCAACTTTACACGCTGGAGAATTCATCCTTTGGGGAGGCATTTGCCATCTATCCCACGAATTGCTTTGCTGCTGTCCTGGTAGCAAGTTAAAATTGTGAGTCAGCTAATTGAGCTTGAAAAACAGTTTAATCCTATTACAGCACATAAGACACTGACTTTTTTGTTTTTCCTTCAATAATGCTGGTTCATGCACTACTCCCAGATATTAAGAAACAAGTTGTAAGAAGTCTGTCTCCTCAAAATAAGGTGTGGGCCCACGTCAGGTAAATTACATTCTGTAGTCCTTGTCACTGGGACTCCCAATTCACTTCATCTGTGCCTTGGTTTATCACCATTTTTACAGATAGTTTGCCAGAATGTTTGGGTGTGATTTTTCCCTCGTACACTTAACCTGTAGCAAACACCTGGACTAGAGGCAGCAGGTACCAATAAACCAGTGCATTGTCTTCTTGGAGACAATGTGTGCAGAAAGAGAATAGCAGCCCTCATTTGGTTAATGAGGCAGAACTCTTATTAGTAATAGCAGTATTGCTATGTTAACATTATAATAATAGTAGTAGTAGTAATAACAATAATAATGAAGCAGCTGGCCTTTCCAGAAATGTCTGGGCATGGAGAGTTTTTGGAGTGAGAAGCCCTGAGCCTTTAGGGTTGTGGCAGAGGGCTCTGCTGTGACTGACCTGGCAGTCCTGCTTGTTGGCTCTGCAGGAACAAGTTTGTGAGCTCATTATTCCATAGCAAAACTCTCCTTAGCACCTGTGACTGTTTTCTGCTTGCAGAGGTTGGCTGCTCTCCAGTGCTGCTGCTCTCCTGTTCTGGGTGACCTTCAAAGGAGCAGCAGTCCGAGTTGGATTGTTCTGGGACAAAGGCTCATTCCCATGGCTTGGGACTCGGTGTCCATGGGACACTCAGCTGCTCACTGACCTCACTTCCTGCACCTTCCCAAGGGCTTTGTAAGCATAACCCAGCATCAGGAACAGTCTGTGGCAGGACAGCCAAATCTGCTGTTGTAGCCACCACCACATTCCAGAGTCCTGTGCTGAAACAGGGAGATGAAGGTAATGGATATTTTATTCCAGTACTTGGTGCGTATGGAGTAATATATTTCTCCACTTATGTGTCAAGAGCTTGAAAGGAGGATCCATTTTTAATGAAGCTATACCATGCATAGCTAATGCAGAAGCTTAATTTTAGACCCAGATTTTGGTTTTATCCATTATGGAACACTGTAAACCTCTGTGGGGAGTTAGGATGACACAAGGAGGGTGCTGCTCAGTGGTGGCTTGGAACCACGAGGTAACAGCACAGGTGAAGGTGGTTCTGCAGGTGCCTTGATCCCAGCCCATGGACATTGTCGAGCACAGCTGCTACATACATAATGTAACAGCCTGTTCCAGCTGACCCAGTCCAGAGCCTCTTAAAGGCTCAGTTCCCTGCAGGCAAGGACTAAAAATAAGTCATCTGAGAGGGGTACTAGCTCAGCTAATTAGCCAAGGAGCAGAGTACTCACTGCTGCACTGATAACAGTGTCTGGCTGCCTTGTTCCTGAGCCTGGCACTGCCCACAAGGATCAGGGAGATCCTGCCCAAAGGTGAACTCCACAGTGCAGCTGCTGTGTTGAAATTACAAGTTCTCTAGCTCAAGATCGAAGCTCTTTGGCCAAATCCCCCATCTTTGGTGTTCTGGTGGTACAAGCTTGCATGAAGCTGGCCTGGGTTCCCAAGGAGTGATTCCATTTCACTGCAGATCCATGATCCAAGTTCTGACCTGCCTGCTTGATAAGTCTGCTGTGATCACATTGCTGTCAGTGCATCCCACGATGTTCAGGGGTACACATTCTCAGATCAGAAAGAAACGCAGTAAGAGGAGTTTTTCCCAGCTTCATTTTCTGTTGTATCCCACTTCTTTACCTGCTCTGCTTGCTGCAAAGTGGCAGCTCTCCTTCCATGCTCTGGACTGCAAATTTGGGGCGTAGCATGAACTGCCCTTTCTCCTAGTTCTGTGTTGGTTTTAATCTTTTTATTATTATTTTTCAGCAGTCAAGTAGAATTATCAAGTACTACATTTATGCTGATTGGAAGTGCCACCAAGGCCTTTATGCCCCAGGATATCACTGAGGTCATTTATGGCTGCTGAGCATATTCATCTAGAAGCACCTTTTTGCAATGTTCTCCCTCCCATGCCAGTTGTTTATTCATGCATCGACAATGAGGAGCAATTGAAGGTGAGCTCACTCTTGCACTTGTAGAATATTAAAATTGAAGAGCTGTGCTTCCAAGAATTGCACTCTCCCTCCCCAGACAAAAAAGGAAAAGCCAGACCTGAGCAAAGTGCACCAGGAGATATGATATGAACCTCGTTCAGCTCCCGTAATTAAATACAGAGATCCACAAGGTCAAAGGGCACCTAGGTAAATTAAAAGAAAAGCCTGTAAGGAATGGATCCATCCCTGGAGCAGCTTCTTATGGATTAGAATGATGTGAAGCCTTATCAATCAAAGCAAAGGTGAATATGGCTGGGATTTGACTGTTTGGGCAGAGTATACTTCTGGTTTGAATTCAACATAAAAGCTGAACCAGACTGACACCAGTGAAATGGGGAGGTAGCTGTCCTGGACCTGAAAGGAAATGACTGTCAAAGGCAGTGACAGTCTTTTTGTTCACAGCAAGTGACACTGGGGTGGAGTTGTGTCCCCAGGATGTGTATCTGAGCCAGGCAGGAGAATCTCTGGATGCTCCTGGCACAGTGCAGCAGGGAGGCAGGCCTGGGAGGGGAACAGTGAGGGTGCAGGGGCAGGCACAGACAGTGGTGGATCAGGACCTCTGGGCAGCAGTGGAGCCATTCCAAGCAGGAGTGACACGGGCAGGGGAGGACAACACATTCCTGGGAGCACTGGGGCAGAGATATGGAGAAAACCCAAACCTGGAACAGCTGGGAGTGGCTCACGTGGAATTCAGTGGGAGCTGAAGCTGCTTGGACTCGTGCAGAGCTGGTCCAATTTGGCATGAGTCATTTTCCAGGGCACCAGTGAGAGCATCTCTCCTTGCCCAAGGAGTGTTTTTCACTGCAAGGAGGCTCTTGTTCCCACCCTTGAGATTTCCCACAATGCCAGCTGAGTTCCAGGCACTCCAGCATCTGTGAGGATAAGGCAGGGCTCTTGAGCACCAAGGAGTGCAGGATCTGAGGCCAAGGAGCAGCGTTTAGAGGAACAACACATGCTTGACTTCGTTATTGTAAATTATCCCACATCCTTCCTACAACACCAGTCGGAGCCATCCCCATACATCTGCAGGGTAAACACATGTCCATAAGAATCGAGTGCTTCTGCCCTGCTTTGTTAAACCCTCTGCTGGTTCAGAAGTCACTGGGGGTAAGTAATAGCTCCTGAAGCCAGGCAAGATGATTGTATCCTCATTTCCATTTCAATGTCTGCATTGCTCTTCCAGTTCACAGCTCTTTCATGGCAGTGTTGATGATATCTGGGGACTGGGAACAAAGCAGGGATCTGAAGGCGTATGTCTGTGCACTGAGCTCTTTCTGCAGCAATTAAAAAATCACATCACTTTGAATTACGTGGGACCTTTGAAAACCTCCTTTTCGGAGCTGTGAAACTTCAGAGGAGCTTAGCACTGCCAGCCTCGCTGCCTTGCCCTGCTCTCCAATTTCCATGTACACTTTATTCCTGGGAGGAAAATGTGTGTGTGCAGTGTCTCGGTGGTCCAGCCTCTGGTGCCACACCAAAGGAGCATCTGACTTGACCACAGTATGAATAGTTTGGTAGATTTGTGCTGGATCTCAGTCTAAATAAAAGCCGAATATGAATATATATAAAAAACCAATTAGCAATGAGCAGAGATTCCCATGTAAGGAGTGGGAATGCTAGGACTGTCAAAACTTTATGGAATTGAGATGATAAATTGATCACTAGGTCTTGCTGCTAACTTAAAGCAATTTATTTTCAACATTTGCCTAGGCCTTTGCTAGTCTTAAAGGAGATGTCTCTCCATCCCAACATCCATAACCTTTGAAACCTATGGATCAGTGGTGCTGGTTCCTGTGAATTAGGGCTCACTTCATCCCTGGAAATGCTGCAAAGCCTGTGCTGCCATGGGTCTCCCTCTGGAAGTCAGAGCAGAAACCCTGCAGATGCTTAACAAGCAGATTTCTCTGTGATGACAGCACATCTTATCACAATTAGTTTGGAGAGACTAAGAGGACTTGGGAGGCTCCAAACAGTCAGGAAAAGGACAGAGAAAATAGGGTGTGGAGACCTGTCAGCCGTTTCCTCAGTGTTTGGTGCATGACTGCAGCCCTGATTTATTGTGCCTGAGCTGAAGTGGAATGTGGAGGATCTCAAAGCTTTTGCATGCCAGGTCAGAGTCACAGATACATCCAGATCCACAGAGGGCATCCCCATTGTGTGAGCCCAAGTGCTGTTCCACCATTAATTTGGGATCACAAGGCCTGTTTTCAAGTGTTATTCCATTCTTCCCCTTTGTGTTCCTCAGCATAGCCATGGTTGTTTTTTTGCTCAATGGGCTGCACGGGAGTTAACTATCACTTACACTCCTGTCTTTCTCTTATGACTGTGAGAATAATTCAGTCTGTTCCATTAGACAACTCCTGGGTATTAATTGCAGGTTTATTAGCTTGCTCAGAATGTTCCTGGTTCACACAGCTGAGCTGTGACCTCAGGAGAGGATAAATAGATGTTCCTATCCTAGGAAACATCAGTGATGAACCTTCAGGCTTAGCAGTCCATTTATGCTGGTTCTCTCTGGAAGAGAGAAGGCTGGACATTTGGTTTTGGTTAAGGAAAATCCTTTCTAGCATCACTGGAGGTAGGCAGGAGAGCAGGTTGGTGTGAGAGCCACAGGGCCCGGCTCTGAGCAGTGTAAGAAGCTTGAGCTTGACATGGCTGAGTGTTTTCTAAACCTAGACACAAGAGAGGGGAGCAGCTGCTGGAATTAATTGCCTGTAATTTTCTGGAGGTGATAGCTGAGTGGGAATGGCTGCAGCAGAGCAGAGATCAGAAGGGTGGGAACAGGTTTTGTTTTTTCGCAAAAATTATGTCTGATAGAGCATCTCAAAAGGAAAAGCCACATGCAGAGATTGTCTTAAGACACTGACATCTTCCAAAAGCTTGTGCTGCTGAAAAAACACATTATAACAAGTTTGGGTGCCTGTGCCAATAAATGGCACAGACATAGTGTCTGAGAGTTCCAATCCGCCTTTTCCAGTAGCTTGTGAATGTCAGAGTTGAACTTTTCAGACTGAAATATCTTGCTCTCAGTGTCAGGCCCAGGTTAAACTTGGTTTTGCTGTGTGTTTTTAACTTTCGACAAAAGCACTTCCGCACTGAGCAGGGAATGGCCTGATCCGGGGGTGACAGGCAGCTTGGGAGCCAAACTGAGGCCAGAGGGACATTTCCGAGGAGCATTTCATGCTGCTCCAGAGGCTGCTGAAGGATGTTCCTGAAGGCAGCCAGCAAGGCAAGGCAGCCTGACTGTGACAATGGAGGGAGGAGGCAGCACTTTCAGGTTTGTATCAGTGCAAGGGTGAGGTCTGGTGGAGCGGATTTTAGTAGATCAGCATGAATGAAGCAGGTTTCATGGAGCCTGACTAGATAAACAGATAGAGATTGGAAGCCAAATAATGAGGATTGACAGGGAGGGCTAGGAAACAGCAGGGTGTTCATCATGAGCACCAGGAAAAACAAAACCAACCCAAAAACCAGCACAGAGATGAGAAATCAGAGTTAAGAGAAGAAAGCCAGGCATCAAATAACATGTAGAAAAATGAGGAGAAAACAGAGTGTTTACTCGTTGCTATTAGGGATCATTTTTCCTGGAGACAGAAAGAAGGCTGGGGCCCAGTGGGAAAAAGAGTGTGTAATAGTTCATAACACAGGGAGGGCTGAATTAAAACTGCACAAGCAGCTCTTCATCTGCGGAGGTGGGAGAGCTCTGGAAAGTTGCATTAGTCAGAGGAGTGGTTTGGTGGTTTTTATTTGTTCTGAGGGGTTTTTTGTTTTCAACAAGGAGGGTAAGTAATCACTGCAAAAATGGACTAGGCTGCAAAATTAATGAGTAATGAATTCTCTTTCCCTTGGAACCTCCAAATCTCTGAGGAAGACAAACCTAAGATGTAATCCAGTTTATCCAGGATTTATTGCTGGGGAAGGAGATGATAATGGGGGATGTTGCAGCCTATGGAAGAGGGGCATTCAGGCAGTTATTCCTGATTGTGAGTCTATGTTCCTTCATTCCTGGCATTTCTACATCTGCTCTGCTTGACCACCTCTTGAATGCTGCTCCTTAGAGGGTCAGCTTTCCATGAGCATGTGGAGCTGCACGAAGGAGCAGAAAGGCTTTCTGTGACTTGGTGGCAGCTGGATCACTGCACTGGCTCCTCTCTGCTACACAAGCCTGGCATGGCAGAGTGAGCATCACTGGCAAAGCTGGGTTTGGGATCATCTTTGGAGGCCCTACATCTCTCCTGGAGTTCTGAAGTCATCAGGGACCTGAGGATTCTAGAAGGTGCTTTTGACTCTCTGCCTGCTTGCTGCCATTTCCAGCCTTCCCTATGGGAATCGGCTGCTGAGAGGAAGTTGATCCTGATCTTCAGGCATCTGCTTGTCCCTGGGGACAAGGAATTTGTCCTGCAGCCCAGACTTAGGCAGCGACGATGTGACACAGGAAGGGAGGCAGGGGGAATAGAGGGAAATCTCATTTTTCCTTCAAACATGAGCATTGTATCAATGCCTTGAAATGTACCAGAATAAATGAAATAATTTGGGAAATCACTGGAAAATCTGCTGTATAGAGGCAGTGCTGTCCTGTGGGCTCTGAGCAGTGGCGCAGATGAAAACAAGGATCTTATCTGAGGCTTTAGCATAAACCCCAGAGCCTGCTGGCCTTTTGGAAAAGGGTGGGATGTCCCAGGCTGTGTCCTGGGTGGAGACCTGCTGGCTCTGAGAAGTGGGAAGGAGGCCAGTGGGCTGGGGCCAGGTCCGTGGCCTCTGCTATCTCCTGGCATGAAGGGCTCTGCTCCTCCCAGCCCTGCTGCCGACGCGCTGCTCCCTCGCTGCTCCCGGACTCTTTGCCTGCAAAATCCACTCAAATCTCGCTTGGATTTTGAGAGATCCATGCTGAACTTGTAGGAAAAGATGTTCTGATTTCTGCCAAAACTGGGGGGATATTCTGCAGGGCTCTGTTTGCCCACGGCTGAGCCCCTCATCATGTGCAAAACCACTCCAAAGTAACGGCAGTAAAAATCTGGGGGATGCCAATCCAGTACAAAAATCCTTCTGTCCTGCTTTATGATGTGCCACCATTTAGGCTGGATTTTAGGGCAAACTTTTAGAATTGGAATAGCTGAAGAGGTGCATAGAGAAAGGAGGGAGCACTGTGGAGGCTGTGACTGAAGCCTGTCAAAAGAAGAATCTCAAACACAGGTCTGGGTGTACCCTAGGAATAGCAGTCCTCTGGGGTCCCTTCCACTCCCATTTTTCTCTAGTTCAAGGCAGTGGAAAGGTTTTTGTCAGTGACAGTTTTCTGAAGAGACACTCAGTGAAATGCAGCTGAGTTAAGGCAGGCTGTCACCTGGGAGCATCTATCTCCCTTTCAGCTCTCCTGGATTCCAGATAACTCCATTATGTGCACACATGAAAAGGATTCTGTCCTGAGATGAGGTTACCAAGTCCAGCCAGGACTCTGGTTGAATATTTGCAGCTCTTGGAGGGTTCTCCCCATAACAGTGCATTCAAAGCCAACCCAGCACACAACTCTTTTGCAGAACACATAAAAACTGTCTTAAAATCACTTCTTCACATGCTGTCTCCAGCACCGTAATGATTTTAATTCCTTTTAAGTTTGGGAAAGGTGTTAATATTCTTGGCTGGCTGGAAACTTAACAAATACCTTTGACTTCTCTCTTGGCTATGCTTCTTGCTGGATCTGCCAAGCATTCTTTAGATGTCAAGTCTGGGATTTATATGCTGGAAAGCGCATGATATTTTGAGGGCACGGAGTTAACCAATTTTGCACAGAATGTACTGGTTATGTAAAAGTCATATTTTAAAATGAAATCGATGCCTTATGGAAAATCCTAAGTGTGGAAGCAAAGTGAAGCTCTCTGTTTATGCACAGTGCAGATACAACCCCAGGCCTGGCTTTGCAGGATTCTCCACCCTCCTGTGTTGCTGTGCTTCTACCATGACCTGAAGGGTTCATCCCAGAGGTGAAGAGCTCCATTTCCATGTCCCCTCTCCTAACAAGAGTTTCTTCTTTGGCATGTTGTTTTGTTTTCCACTTTGTGTGAAGATATGAATTCCAAAAGCCTAAGCAGCCTGAGGAAAACACCAGGCATTTTGCAACATAGACTAGTGGATTTCTCCTTGGCTTCCTGAAGTGCTGATGATTTGTGGAATTAGGGGAGAAGGTGAATGTCCTCCTCTTCTCTTGCACCACCCACTCGTTGCACTGCCACCTCACAGTTCCAAGTCTCCCAAAGCAGATCCTCCTGTAGAGGAGGTAGATTGGAATCTCAGGAGAATGAAGAAAAAAGAAAGTGGGTGAATTTTTATATTTGCCTTTCAGAGCTCTTGGATGTATCTTAAAGCATTTTTCAACAGCTAAAAAAGAAAATAAACATACTCTGTTTTTTTGTCATTATGTGAACAACTAAAGTATATTAGTCATATCTTTATTTTAGTTCAATTAATGGAGAGATAATAAGATATTTCCAAACAACAGCCCTGGAATGGAAACTGAGATTATCCTTTGCTTTTCTGGGCTGTAGCAAAGATCTGATTGGGAGCTTTGATGAACTTTAGTGCAAAAATACATTGAATGAATATGGCTTTACTGTTAAAAGCAGATATGGATTATTGCTAGGTACATTCCATAATGGAAAGTCTCCCTTTTTAGGTGGATGTGGATCCACCCTGAACATGTCTTTGTTTATTTGTGAGATTGTTTCCTGCATTTTCTTATCACAAATTTCCAGCTGTGAGTTAAAGAGGCAGCGCTGACGTTTTGGTCTCTGGGCTAAGGGATGCAAAGCGGCCTTTCTGTCCATGGAAGGACTTGGAGAACTATCCAGGGTACATGGGGGCACAGAAGCCTTCTCCAGCTTCCTTCCTTCAGCTGTTAGCTTGACTCCACTAGAACAGAGGGAATAAGAGCAACAACAAACCTGGACTATTTTACAGACATTTTTTAGCATGAATTCACGTGGAATGACACACCTGTGTCTTCCTCCGGTATCTTTTGGAGCTGCTGGCTGAAGTCAACATTTGAATTTTTAACAATAGTTAACTTTTTAAATCTTTCCTAAAAAGAAGCTTGTTTTTTACTTCTGTCTCATTCTTTCCCTGTATTAAACTTCTTTTTCCTCAAGAGTAGCCCTCAACAGCAGGTGCAGCATTCCAGCAGCATTCCGGTAACAACAGAACTGATGCCGTCCTTTTTTCCTGGAAAACAATGGGGAGTGGGACCAGGAGTTGACCCAGATCCTTCCCTTGTCATAATGTCAAAGTCAGTTATGAAGATTTTTGAACATGTAAAATTTTAAATTACTCTTCTAAAATCTATAAGGAAAACCCTGATAAAACACATTTTAGTGATGTTTATATTTGCAGTGAGTTGAGTCTCTTGTGATAAAATATTTTACTCTATCCTAGGACAGAAATGATTAGTAGAAAAGCCTTCTGAGTAAAAACACAAAGAAAATTCCAAGCTTTTCAGTGTACTGCTTCTTGGAATATGAAAGCTCAGGCATTGTTCTCTGCTCTCCTGACCTGACATCCATCAGTCACAATAAACAGTAAGAAATGTTGAAATAGTGAAATAGTAGAAATAGTGAAATAAATAAATAGTGACAAATCCCAATCCTGGGTGTTCTGCCTGCTCCAGGCAATGCAGGATGCCCTCAGGACATTCCTGCTGTGTGCAGCTTTCCCCTCAGCCAGCACAGAAAGTGGTTTTGAGTGGGTCCCTTGAAATCCCACTGAACCCCTTCTCCCAAATGTTGGGAGTGTGATTTGGATGGGCAGGGCTGGCAGTGCCTCGTGGTGAGCTGTGGAGCAATGCAGGGATGGCAGCTCTGGGAGCTCAGGGCCATGGAATGACCCTTCCCTTGCACAGCTGCAGCCCTGGCACCCTCCAGGCTGCTGTCCCTGGGCACTCCCTGCTCCATGGGAACTCTCTGCAGAGAGCACTTCTCCCATATGGATTCATCTGGACAAAGGAATTTAGGAAAAATTGCCATTCTTTTAAGCGTGGATCTGGATGTGGATCTCATTTCCATCTTATCCTCTTCAGGAACAACTGTTCTGAGAAGGGAAAGCTCTGGGCTGGTTTCCTGTGCCCAGCAGCACTAAGCCAGTGAATATCAGCCACTGTGGAAGTGGCAAAACATGGGAGGAAAATGGGTGAGATGAGGCCAGAGCTCCAAGGGCGAATAGGGATATCCAAAGTTATCCCTATCACCACTGAGTGTTTTTTAATTATTATTTTTCCTTTAGCTCCCTGTGAATCTCTCATTTTAAAATGAAACAAAACCACCTAAAGGTCACAAAAAAAATCTGCATTTTCATGCTGTATTGCTTTGCTGTTGCATTTAGCCCTTGCTTCCCCTCCCTATTTTGCATTATAAATATAGAGCTTTTATTCCAAGTGATAAGTGCACGCTGAATTCTTCCACCTTAATTGGAAAGATGTCGATGACTTTCCCTGTTTTCATCATGGACCTGATCCAAAGCCCAAGGAAGGAAACTTCCAGCAGGCGTTGGCCTGTGTGTCACAGACACTTGAATGACTTTCTGTGCCTGGTGGGAAAATAGAATTTTCCATTCTATTATTTTCCTTTTTAAAAGGACATGCAGTATGTACTGGGTTATTTTTTAAATTATTTATACAACTGTATCCTGACAAGCTACAACTTCCTCCTGGATAAACACAGCTCCAATTTGTTTCTGTAGTGTAGAGCTGTGTTTATAAGGTTGGGGAAGGACCACAACTGGTGTGGGGTGTGCTCTCCCAAAATTTCTCCCCTTTATTTTCTCTACAAACTTTGGGGACATTCTTCTTGTGTGGGTTTCAAAAGTTCTGGTTCCTTGTATGACAAAACCTGATTTATGTAACCCACATTTGTTTTTATTCAACACTATACATCTACAAAAATCCTCCAAGGATTTTGAATAACTATATACAAAAAACAGTGAGTTCCAGGCACTTGAGGGGAAAGGTGCATCACAAATCTCTACCATTCCATGTTCATTTCATTTTGAAATTCCAGCATCACTATCTCTTGTCATACATTAAAGGCCATTTTTCCATTTTAGGTGTCCATTGGCTAGAGGTGATTGAAGCATTGAGTGGGAAAGTGTTTTGTGGTACCTTGAGTGGGAATGCAGGAGAAAAAAATCAAATTCTGGTCTGTCAGGTGCTTAAAAAAGTTAATCTCTTGGCTGAGAAAATCATTGTGCTGTCCCCTGGGTTTGTGCCATTTTCTGTGGGTAGCGCAGAGGCTCTGAAAGCACTTGGGGATTGGGAAAAGCAGCACAGGAAGTCTTTGATTTTATCGTGCATCTCTCCCATCATCTTCCCACTTTTCAGACTTTCTAAATAGCCATTTTGGAGGTTTTGTTCCCCAAATGACAGTCTTTCATCTGGAACTGGATTGTCTGCAAATGCAGAAACCCCTGGATTTTTTTTTCCCCATGAAATCCAAGCCTCAGTTTTGGGGCCAAACAATCCCATGTGGGTTTGGATCTGCTGCTTCCCTGGACCAGAGCACAGTATTTACCTGGTGTTTTCCAGATAGAAATTAAGTGTGCTGGGTGCATCCCTGTGGCTCATAGGGAAATATCAGCTTGTTTACCTCTGTAAAATTTACATTCTTCCTCATGAAAATACCCTGGATGAAAAGTCATAACCTCTCAAGATGAGGTGACCACTCGGTTAACTGGAAATAAAGCTGTCTTCCAGGAGACAGGGTTCCTGGAGAGGAAGGATGCAAGAAGCATCACCTGCTGTGTGAGTTTTGCTCTGTTTTTTTCTCACTTTGTTTTTGTTCCTAGAGGGAGAGAGTATTGAACAATAGCCTTCTAACTTGTTCTAGGCTTTCGCAGTTTTGGGAATAACATACACGCTGAAAGACAGGAATTTAGACATTGTGACCTCTGGCTAACTATAATAAAGATAAAAGTTGAGAGTTTTCCAAGGGAACTAGCCCACAATTAAGATTTAATTCTGCCATTCACCATTCCCCCCTCAGCCATCCACTGACGCTTTGTGATGAAATTTCCAACAGATGGCTGGGATCCTTGAGGCATGGAGAAACTGTTATTATCAGAATATTAGCAGGGTTTTAAACCTTCCTCCTTCCTTAGCTGCTGTGCTAATGAGGCTCCTATCTCCCCTCCAGGGTTTGCCGCAGGGTTTACTCCTGAAAAAGAGACTTTGCAAGGAAGTAGTGAAATGTTGAAGGAAATGTTGTAGGTACAGTTTGGAAAAAGATTTCCCTTCATATCCTTTCTGCAAAAGGCTAAATAATAATTTTGATTTCTTTTCCCCTCGTGGAATAAAGATGTTTGGACCTTGAATTGAAATGTGTAGGAGTAAACTTCAAAAAGCTTTTAAATAGTACCACAGCAAGAGGGGGAAAGCAGCATTCAGCAGAAACCTGCTGCTCTAGAACAAGGAGCAGGAATGTATGAAATACCAGATCCTCTGCCTTGGATTTCAGGCAAGCCACTATTTATAGGGTGATCACTGAAGCTGACTCCAGACTTCACTTATAAATAGCTGAGCCTACGTTTCCCTTCTCTGCCAGAATTTTCCCAACTGCAGTTTCATGCTTCCCTTGTCATGCTGAATGTTGCTGGTGGTTTGTGGGCATGTGGCTGGGCGGTGGTGGGGGCTAATAAAATTGGATTCTCCAATAGATTCTCCTTCCTTTTCAGAAAATCCTGCATGGATCCAATCCCACTTTGGGAATGATGTGGGAATGAGGGTTCTATAGCCTGGATGCAGAAAATATTCTGATGACACTTGAAAATGAGATTTGGGGCTTCAAAGTCACTGCAGAACTTCTGACTGCAGTTTGAAAGTCTGATTTTCTGAACGAGTGTCTTACTGTGTGGAATTCTGAGGAAATCCTGCAGGCCATGCCTTAAGTCCTTAAAATCTGCTGTGCTTGGCTGCTTTTGACTTCTTAAAATTTGGCCAGATCCTTTGTAAGGCAGAATCATGGCACTGGGGGCTCTTTGCCCACCACAGATTCAGAGAGTCAAACTCCTCATTCTTGGGTTTCATGTGGAGAGTTCCTCACTAAGGCAGTGACTGTCACAGGCCTGGACATTTTTAGAGTATACAGACCTACATGGAGGCAGGTGAGAGATCTCTGCTAAATGAGGAAAGGGGAATCTTCTTAAAGCTTCCCACAGAATTAAAAGTTGCCAGCTTGTGCTTGCAGACCTGCACCTGAGCAACAGCCCCCGTGTGGAATGTGTTCAGGATCTGAGGTGGAAGTTGTGAGCACGGGAGGGAGCAGCTCCAGCCTGAAGCTTTGAATGACAGAGCAGCCTCCTGGTAAATAATTCCTGTTAATGTGCCTCCCTGAGGATCATTTCATCCATCTGTGTGGCAGCACCGAGGCAGGGAGAGCAGATGACTGCACCTGGATGAGGCTCCACTGGTGTCTGACACATCCCTGCACGTGGTCCAGCTGCATGGATGGAACTGAACAGGGAATCACAGCCTCAGCAGTTAAAGCCCAACATAACCAGAACAAGGTAATCACCACAGAAAACATTAAAAAATTTGTTTATGCTGGTGGGTTCTTGGAATATGTGCTAATGTCTTAACCTTACCTGAAAGCTCCAGTTTCTGTAAAACAAGTTAGCGTGTTGTCAGAAAAAATAATAAAATCTGGTAGACAGCTAAGAATTTAACTTTTTTCCCGATAGGAGTTAATGGACCAGTTGCATGTGACAACCTTGTTTTGTCAAATTACACAGAGTGTCTGATCTGTATTTCTCATAGAGTCACAGAATGGCTTGGGTTCAAGATATCTTAAAGCCCATCTTGTTCCATCCCCTACCATGGGTAGGAACACATTCCACTAGCCCAGGTTACTCCAAGCTCCATCCAGTCTGGCCTTGGACACTTCCAGGGATGAGGCAGCCACAGCTTCTCTGGGCACCCTGTACCAGGGCCTCACCACCACCACCGAATTTCTCCCTAATGTCTAATCTAAACCTATTCGCTTTCAGCTTAAAGCCATTAAATTTCTTATTAGGTGCATTTCTAATGCATCTAGAGGAAATGGAGGAGAAAACTATGGTGAAACACGAGGAAAGAGAATAGTGTTTGGCAAAAGGGGCAAAGCTTTTTGCAGAAAATTGTGCAGATTTTTGTGGCACAGATAAATGCTGAGTCTTTTGGTCATCTTCCCTCCCCATTTCTCTTTGGGTGTCCATGAGGAAACCTTGCTGCACCAACACCTTTGAGGCATTGACCCTCTAACTGCTGCACTACAAAAGGAGCTCTGAAGGGCCAAGAAACTTCCTTTGCAGTTGTAGACTGCCTCTGTGATTGGACTTCTTCCCTATGGATCCCACAGGACGCGAGAGCAGGTCCCAAGGCATTTATTTCATTTTTTAATGTACTGCCTTGAACACAATGGAAACGTCTGCAGGGGATGTTGTGGTACACTGGCCCCGAGCCCCTGCCAGCTCTCACTAATGCTTCCTGTCCTTCCACAGGGCCTCCTGCCAGGACTCCTCCCGGCCGCTGGAGATTGCCGTGATGCTGGCAGGGAGAGCAGGAAAGCCATCTTGTCTTCACACTGTCAGCATTTCCACTGCTGACTCCGGTGGCATGGGAAGGAGACAGCAGCTGGCTGAGGCCAAGGCCAAACTTTTGTAAGTGCCCTGTGCTCGAGTCATTTTCCAGGGTTGGGATGTTGGGCACATGGAGAAAGAGGCCTGGAGCTCACAGGAGTTGATGGTGGAGAGAAAGCAGCTGAGAATGGATGCTGTGGGGACAGGGTAAGCACAGAGAGTTGGGGAGCCCTTAGAGAAATAGGACTTTCTCAACAGAAGAGTATTGCCAGACCTCTGATGTGCATCCTGAGGGTAGAGCTACAAAGGGTCTGCATGTCCCTGCTGTTTGTTTCTTCCAGTCTGGCCCCTTCCTGTGTCACACACACCTTTCCCTGTGGTTACCCAGGGGATACCTGGATGAGTGTTTATTCCCTGATGCAGAATTTTGGGCTGGTCAGTCTCCTGAGCTGGCTATAGAGAGAAGGCAAACCAAGGAGTGAGGATCAGACACGTCCTTGTTTGGGAGACAACAATATCCTGGTAAATCCGTCCTGGGGAATGCATGGCTACAAAGTGTTCCTGAAGGTAAGGGTGTAACCCCGAGCTGGGTGTAACCAAGTGCTGACGAGAAAGAGGGTTCTGTGAGGAAATGCTTGTGAAGAGGAGCCATCCTGCTTCCAGACATGCTGTGCACACAGTGAGGGAGCTGAGTTTTTCCTCTGGGCAGATTCTTGCCCATCTTTGATTTTCCTCTCAAGAGCTTGGCCAAGTCTGCCACGAGACAAAGCTCCAGTCTGGATTTGTGCCTTGGAGCCCCGCTGTGTGTCTGCAACCAGGAGTTACAGGTGGAGGAAAGGTGTGGCTGGTGGGGGAATGGATCTCAGTCATGCTGGGAACCTGTGGAACTGGAACTGTGTGATAACAGGAGGCTTTTCCAGTCTAATGGAACAGCGAGGGACTTTTTTATTTGAGTGTGAATTTCTTGGTATGCATTTTTATTGTGTTCTTGGAAATTGCCACCATCCTTCAGCAGATTTTTTTTTTATAGTTTTAGTATTGTCTTAACAATTGTGAGTCTTAATGTCTCATCTAGATGTGATGCTTTTGTATCTGTTTGGAATAACCTTTGTGCAAATTCAAATGTGGCCCTTGGGAACATGTTTTAGTGGTGGCCTTGGCAGTGCTGTGTTAATGGTTGGACTCAAGGGTCTTAGAGGACTTTCCCAACCTAAACCATTATGGGATTCCAATTTTGATTAATTTTATTTTGGACAATGCATTAAGTTATTTAAATTAGGGTTTATTTTAAAATTATCTTTCAGAGAGGCTGGAATGTGATTACCTGTACATACCTGTGTAGTGTTTCCCCCTTGGTGAAGGTGTCAATATACACATGAATCTATTTCAGTGGTATGAACCTCAGACAGTATTCCTGAGTGTGGTGGCTTGGTAGATTTGAAAAAGGAAAAGCCCCAAGATTAAATATTGCTTCAACTGTAAAGAAATCCATCTTTGCCTGGGCAAAATGTGTAAGGGAAAAAGCCTTGGGCTTCAGAGCCAAACTAGTTACGAAGTAACGGGGCTGAAGGGGAGTGACTTTGCCCAACATTGTTGCTGCCTCTTTCCACTTCATTTGACAACAGTTTCTGTCATGGCCATTCATTCCAATCCTTTCAGTTTGGTTAAAGGAGCGGGAATGTGGACTTCAGTGGGAACAACCTGTTTGTCTGACTGGGTTTACTCGCTGACATTCGGAAGTGCTGCTAGTTTACCTTACGAGTATTCCCAGCTGAATTGTCATCAGGTTGTAGGTTTTGGCTTTCTAACTCTGCAAGTGAAAGGTTCACGCTGAAAATACAAACAAAATACAAAGCGGTGCAGCAGTTTTTAAAATTAAAAAAGCATCCCCTCTGTCAAACCTGGGGATGCTGCTGTGGACTATCAGCAGCAAAACTCTTGTACCTGCCCTGCTCTTTATCAAATGTTGGTTCTTTAAAAAGAAGAGAATGACTGTCAGTGACTGGGATAACTGGTTGGACCCCACAATGCCCCTGCTATTCTGGTTCTTGCTTCTCCAGGCATTCATTTCTACCCAGTTATTTCCATGGGAATCCATGGCCCACCCATCTTTGAGCTATGGGGGTTAAGGAATCCTAAAATACCCTGAATGCTCTTGCTCACACCCAGACATTGCAGAATTTTGTCCCTGCCAACTTGCTTGAGGGATATTAATAGTTGAGTGAAGGATATTTCTTTTTAAGGATATATTTTTAAAAAGATATTTCTTAACATCCTAGCATTTGAATATATATACATATATATATATATATAAAATTTAGATAGACACACACACATTTTCACTGCATCCCAAGGTCTGCAGATGAACCAGCATAGGTGATAAACATGGAAGTATGTTCTTAACTCTTATCAAGAATCCTGTAGGATTCAGGGTGACAGAACATTTTAAGGAGGCTTTCTGAATGTCAGAGAAGCTCTTCCCAAGTTTAATGGACTTAGACCCTTTGGGCTCTCACTGGAAATTGGGAGGAGGACACACTGTGGGAGCAGTAAGGAGGTGTCTCTGGCAGGGCAGTCTTGGAAACCAAAGCAGAACAAAATATCCAGAAGAGCCAGGCTGATAATTTTGACAGGCTGGAAATGAAGCAATATTCCAGAGATTACTCCAGGAAGTGGATATTGGAAATTCTGGCAAAGCAGCTGACTGTGAAGGGGTGGGAGCCAGATAAGAGGGAGTTTAAGATAGGCAGAGAAGAGGAGCTCCAGACAGCAGTTAAATAGGAGTGAGAGTGGGGATGAAGAGCAGGAGAAAAGGGAGTGATAACCATGGAGCCAAACGAATCCAGGAGTGGTTAGTTGACATTTTAATAAAAGACATGGATACCACTAGTCCATAACTGTATTGCAAGCGAGAGGTGAGGGAATGTGGACAGGAGGGAATGAGCATGGACATGAGGAGGATGAGGACAGGGAGGCAAGCAGGGGGACAGGATTAGCAAAGGAAACCTGAAGCAGCAATGTCTGCCTCTGACCTTGGCTGTGGACGAAGGGGAAGGAGGAAAGGCAACACTGGCTGTGGGACAGCAGTTTTCTCTGGAAAGACAGGCAAAATCCTGCCTCGGAAAGGAGGAAAAGGGAAAGTGCGGCAGAAGGGCATCTGGATCTGGGTTCAGGGGTTTGGGTTACACTGGCAAAGGGAGGCTGTTTACGTGGGAAGGCGGCAGGACTGGAGCAGGAGAGGATGACTGCAGTGGAGGAAGTCAAACCCGGGATGGGGTTTCCACTAGGAATGACAGAGCAGCGGGAGGGAGAGCAGCACTAGAGGAAATGGATGCTGGGGGCGAGCCAACATTGTCTTTGCGATAGGAGAGGGTGTCAGAGGAGGAGGAGCGAGGAGGCTGGAGAGACCCAATAACCAAATAAATGTAAGAGAAGGGAAGGGGAGCCGGGAGCGGCTGGATAACACCCACGGGAGGCTGGGAGCGCGGGCCGGCGGAGGGGGAAGACCTGGCGTGAGCACAGGGCAGGCCCGAGCAGCAGCAGCAGCAGTAGCAGGAGCAGCAGCAGGTGAGGATGCGCCCCGGGCGGTGCGGACTGTGGCTGTGCCGAGCCCCCCGCGCCGCAGGGCCGCCGCAGGGCAGGGGCTCGGGGCGGGGGCTCCTCCCGCGCTGTCCCCGCCCCCCGCGCCCCCCGCTCCGCTCAGCCCCGCTCCGCTCCGCTCCGCGCCGGGCGGGGCACACGGAGCTCACGCAGCGCCGCGCGGGGCTGCGGGCACCGCCGCTCCCTCCGCCCAGCGCGGAGCCGCCGCCCGGGCAGCGCCGAGGTAGGGCCGGGATCGGGGAGCGGGGATTGCGGCGGCCCCCCTTCCCGGGAGCGAGTGCGCAGCGCAGAGCGCGGGCGGCTCCCGCAGCCTCTCCGCAGCCCCGATCGGCGCGGAGCGGGCCCGGCGCTGTCACAGCAGAGCACAGCAGAGCCGCCCCGCCCCGCCCTGCCCTGCCCTGCCCTGCGGCGGCCCCGGCCCGTCCCTGGGGGCCGCGGCCACCGCCCCTTTCTCTCCCTCCCCTTCCCTCGGTCCCCGCCCGCGGTGCCGCCTCCGCCGCGCAGCCGCACGCCCCGCGCGGTGCGGTGCGGAGAGCCCGGCTCGGCTGCTGCTCCTGCGGTATTCCTTGCTAGACGGATGTAATTCCTTCTTTATTTTCTTTCGCCGGGGCGGTGCGCGGGGGGCGGCGGGGGGCGGCGGGGGGCGGCGCGGGGGTCGCGGCGCGCTGTCAGCCGGGCCCGCTGCGGGGCTTTGTGTGCGGGAGCGCCGCGCTGACCCCGCCGCGCTCCGGCTGCGGGGCTGCGGTCCGGGCGCGGCCATCGCCCGCCTGCGCGGGTGCCGCGGTGCCCGCAGTGAGCGGCACAATGCGTGGGCTTGGCTCGCTCGTCTCGGGGCTGGCTCTGGCTCTTAGGTGGGTACAGGCCTGATTTAACAAAAAAAATATGGCAGACTTGTGCTAGAGACTGTGAGACTGCAGCAGCTCTGAAAAACCCTTGTTCATGGCACCGGGGCTGACGTTTTATTCGGTAGCTGATGTTTTTCCTTTTGGAGTGATGATACGGAGTTAGAGTGAGCGTTGAATTTGTGATGTTGATGTCTTAATCGTGAGTGAATTGCATTCGTGTTTAAAGCTGAGTAGTGATCTGTGTTCCTACGTTGTGCTCCGCATTGTCCGTAGGTATAAATGCTAAATGTTCAGAATCAGGATTGCAGGAAGAGGGAATAAACACAAACTGTCAAGATCCGGAGCGTTCGGATCATCCTTCGACCTTTATTGACAGGGTACCAGCATTATGAAACCTGCTTATTGAACAGTTCGGGAAAAGGGCTGGAATTCCCGCAGCCCGGCATCGTGCTGACAGGCATCTTGGGGAACAATGCTCCCCGGAGCCGGGGTTGGAGAGCCAGGGCACAGAGAGGAATTTATTCCGAGAGATAGCAGCCGTGTGAAAATGTCAGGGGAGGCTCTGACTCCTCAGGCCATTGCAGGAAAACTCCGCTGGAGGAAGGACTTGCATATGTTCAGAAGGCTCTGGAGAGAGACACAGGAGGTGAAAATGGGATGGGATAAAGGGCTGGGAAGCTGAGTGATGGCAGAGGGTTGTGATTTCTAAAGAATTGTTCTTATCCTTTGCCTTTTTTTTTTCCCCCCTCCTTATTTCTGGGAAGAACAGAAATGGCTGTAGTGATGCCTCCATGACTTAGCAGTGGTTGTAGGGCTGTGGGGAGGGACGAGGGGCTGGCTCATGTGTCACAACCAGTGCTGGAGAGGCAAGAAAATAGGGAATATTTTGTTACTTCATGGAGTAACATAAGCTTGAAATTATGAACATGGAAATCAGGAGGTCAGGTGCTGGAACAGAACCCGCTTTGGGTTTTTCTGTAATGCAGGTTAAGTGCAGCAAACGACACTCACTAAAGCAGGATGCAGCATTTTGGGATAAAATAGGAGCTTGCAGCAGCCATGTGGCAAAAAGCGTTAGAGATGCTGTTTCATCTCTGTGGTGGCACGGATCCTGCAGCTTTTGGAATTGCTGTGTGTCACTGAGCCCTGCCTGCACACAGGAGTGGAGCAGAGAGGGGCAAAACCCTGCTGCTGCATGTATGGAGACCAGGATACTGCTGTGTGCTGCTCCGAGAGCCCCTGGGGAACAGGAGTACAAACCATTTTATGAAAGATGTTTTCTTTTTCCTTCATCATCTATAAAATGGAATCAGTTAAACCCCCTTTATTGGATGGGCCTGGAATGCTCGTTTGCATTACGTCACCTGACTAAGGATTTATTTTTCATGTGAGTCAGTTACAGGATTTAATATTTGTAGTTAGATTGCCTGCAAAATAATTGTATTTCATTAGCGAGTTGTGCATGGACATCCTTTGTGGAACACAGAGGAGAAGGTCTGTTTATGCAGATGTTTAAGGGTCAGACTGCAAAAGTTATTTAGACTGTTAATCTCTATAGGCACCGAAATTCCTTAGTCATCTGATCTGGGCACAAGTGAACAACCAGTACAATAGTTTATCATTGCCCATTAGCCATGAGTCAGCTCCTAAATCCTGCCCAGGCTGGTGTCTGTGACCATGGGCTTCCTGATTGCCCTTTCCTGAGTCTAGGAATACCTCTGAAAGTGCTGCAGCTTGAGCCTCAGGAGCTGGACAGGTGACCTGATGTCAGGGCAAGGAGCCACCAGCTCCCCTCAGATCTCTGGCTCAGCTGAGGTTGTGCAGGAGAGCAGTGCAGGCTCTTTCCTGTGGTGCCTGGAAACTCCTGAGGAGACCAGGCCTGTGCTCCGTGGTAGGAGCTGTGTGGAGCCATGAGGGCTTTCCTGGCATACCAGCTTCTGCCGTGGGCTGCTCCCATTCCCAGCTGATGGAGCTGGGGAGTTTGCCAGCACATTGGACCCTTACCTCTGCCGAGGCTCATGGCAGCTTTCCCAAGTGAAACCAGCAGGAATCTGGCCTAGAGGTGTGAAATGTGGAAATCCAGTTGCCTTCTCTCTCTTTAAATCTGAGAAACGATGTCATGTTGGGTTGTTCTGACCAGATACCGCTTGTGTGGAGAAGCAAGTGTTGGAGCTGCAGCTCCACACCGAGGGGAGTGTGATCCATTGGGATCTGTGTCCTGCAGTCTGGTTTGGAGCCTGCTTCCCCCACTGCTGGGTTCTTCCCCCCCCACATGTGGTTTTCGTTTGTCGGCCTTTTATTATTACTCTTAAAATGATCTGTTGTGAATTTGTTTTTCTAATGAACGTGAATACAACGTTGCAGCTGGACCTTTGGAGGCTTTTCCTGTTATAGAAAACGAGTTTCAGAGAGATTATATGTTTTTTCAAAAAGGAAGACATAAGAAAAATTCTTCTTATGCCCAGTAGACCCCAGTTTATTTAACAGCTTGATCAGAGTGACATAGATCAATTCTATAGATACTTAAGCAGGCAGCTTTTTTCTATTTTGTCCAATTTTATTTCTTTTTCATATATTGCTAATCCCAGATACATTTTTCCTGTCCATTCCTCATTAAAAAGGCCAGTTTTGCAAGGAAAAAGCTTTGATGTGTGTCGTTAAGAGATGATTGAGTTCATAACAGATTTTATGGGTGGGGGGGAGTTGTGTCTGGAAGTGTTATTTCTGCTTGCAGTGAAATGTATGTGATTATCAAAAGATGCACCAATGTATAAAGGTTGTACTCAGGGATTGTGTACATCTCCCTATGGCCAAGGACAGATTAAGGTTGAGGATTAAATTGAGCTATTGCTTTTCATCACTGTTAACATTTTTCTCATCATCTTCTCTGTGAGGTTTTTCCTCGTTGAACAGTGAAAATTTCACGGTGTTCTTACTTTGCCATGTCTCATCACTTTCCTGTTAGTCTCTTAATATATTATTTGATTGTTTAATATATTTGCTCTCTTTATTGCATTGCACAAACTCATATTTGTTGTCAGGCTGCATGTGTTTCAGCCGACCAAAAACCCCTTTGGTGTGTCATTACTGCCACCAGAGAAACATATTTATGCCGCTGTGCAGCCACTTCTATTTCACAATGAGCTGTGTTAGAACTTTAAAAAGAAATGGTGAGTTGGTTTGATTTGTTCAGCAGCCCCTCATGTCAAGAGGGCAGTGGGGACTGAACAAAAGAGGCACTGCATGTGAAGCCCTTGTGGCAGCAGATGCTGACCCACACCTGTTGGATACTGGGAATAGCCTCGCTGGTCATACCAGCCTTGCCCTTGGAACAGGAGAGGTGTGCCATTAACACTCTGTCCTGAGAGCTAAAAATACTCTGCCATGAAACTGTTCACAGGTAAATGTTCCAAGTTTAGCAGTTTTTCTGTTTACTGCGATTCCAAACATAGGCTGTTCCCTTTCTGGAAGAAGTAGCCACTGAAGTTACACCTGCTGAGCAATTTGCCTGTGATCATGTTCAGGAATGATGTTCTTGGATTTGGTCTCCTGGGTTTTGTCCAGAGGTGTGCACAAGAGGAAACAATTTCTCCTTCTCTGTTTGTGAGAACAGGAAAACACAGATGCTTCTGCAAATCATTGGAGAAGCTGTGGGCTTGCCTTGAGAAGCAAAGAGTTTGTATTTTATTTTTAAGGCGGGAATGGGGATTTACTGACAGCTCAGTTTGATGTGGTCACTGGGTTTGATTTTGTTAATCTTGGCTCCATACAGCATGGAATTATCCCTGGAATGGGCAGTTGCTACTCTGCATGAGATGTGGGGTCTGGGAAGAGATGTAGCTGCAGACACAGATTTAGGATGTGAGCAGGGAGGAAGAGATGCAGATCTGGAGCCGCTCAGCCGTGCCCCACTGCCCACGTGGGCGACTGGCACGGGGTTAATGGGTTTGAAGTAGCCAACTTAATGAATAAAGCATTTATGCTTCGTGTGTTCAGCCTCCCTGTAGGAAGTGCTGGAGTGGCTGCCCTCAGTCCGCGGGGACTCACACACCTTTAGTTCTGGCTTTTGTTTTCTCACTTTGCCCCGAGGTCTTGTAAAACAGCATCACTTTGAGATGATGCCTGTGCTAAAATCTGCTGGCCAGGGCTGCAGTCGGTGCCTGTAGAGGTCAGGGAGGATCAAGCCCCACCCTGAAATTGTGGAGTTATTTTCCACTTTCCCCCTTCCTTGGAGGTGTCAGTAGCCAGGGCTGGGTGGGAGGTGCTCCGAGGTGACGCAGAGGTTCCTCTCCAAGCCTGGCCCTGACATTTTAAGGTTATACTGATTACCCAGTTTATCCCAGGCAGACATTTTTCCCAAGCCTGACCTGCAGGCATCTTTGGGAAGTCTTTTGTTTTTCCTGTGGGATTCAGCCCCAGTAGTGTCTCAAGAACGTGATCAAAGTCTTCTACAAGGAGTTGTGGGGATTTCCTGCCATCCAGCAGTAATCCAGATCTGCAGCTTTTGGTTTTGTGAGTTCCTGCCTTTTGTTCTGTATTAATCCTATTGCTCTATGGATTGGTTTATTATAGAATGACATGGGGTGTCTGCTCTTGGTTCTTACATGATAAAAGAGAGCCTTGTGTTTGGAAGGGCAAGGAAACTGTGCATGGATCTTGTTTCTCAGGGCATGGTGAGCTCTGGCAGTGTGGGCAGAGCTTGGGGTACAGTGGGGCTGATTACTCTGGGATTGTGCACCAGGACCAAATGCTGAGTTTTCCCACTCATGAAATCAATTTTGCTTAGTGCCTAGACACCACAAATGCTCCAGCTAATTATAGCAAGTAGCTCCTCTGGTTTTTTGGCTTAGAAGGGAAGAGGTGCTGCCTGCTGTATGTAAACTAATTTAACGTAGATACATTTATTTGAACATCCACAGGTTTTGGTTTTGGGCATTCCAGGTGTTGGCTTTTGTCAGTAGCTAAACCAATGGTGAGATTTTCTTGCCAAGGGCTTTCACTGACTTTTCTCTTAGTAAACAAATATTTAATGAAAATATTTTGGGGTGATCTGTACCGTCCCTGCAGATGGGGTGGATGGCTCATGGCTCCGGGGTGTCGGTGGCACACACATTTATAGCAACACTGGAGCTAATTTTTGGAAAGGGACTTTGGGCCTAGATCTGCCTTGTGGAAGTCTGGTATTTGATACAGGAGGATCATCCAGTAGAGCACCCTTTGCTGGAGCTTGGATCATGCAGCAGTCTAGTGAGGAAGTCAGGACAGTTCTCCACGAGTTAAAAGGAATTCTCTGTCATGTAGGATCCGTATGGGGTAAAGATAACCTGGTTAGTTTAACATCTGCTTTATTGCTTGTGGTGTAAAATACTGTGACCTTTTGTGGAGTATAGTGCCATTAATAACTCTCTACCATTTCATCATAGTAAAAGATGAATGGATGAATTGCTACCTTTTTATTTTTAACCTTGTTTTTAGAGTAATGTATTCTTATAGCAATTTTAGATGCTTTTAGGAGTCCAGATCCTGAGCCTGAAAGAAATCTGGTTGACTTTGGTGGGGCTGCACTGATTATCACAAGTTGAAAAATCTGCCTTGAAGTCTTCAAGTTTTCATAAAACAAACACTGGAGCCTGTTGTGTTTTATTCTGTTGGTGTTTTTGGCATCAGAGAAGCTTTTCCTGATTGTTTTCCTCATTTGAAGGCTGATTGTACTGAGTGACCTCTTGCCACTAAAGGGTGGGTCAGTTTATGTGGGAAAGTCTTAGTCAATGTGTCTGGGAGATAAGTGGGACTGCATCCCAACGAGCCTTGTGCGTTAAATACTGGAATGTGCTGGGGATCTGCCAGGAGATTGGAAGCAGGACTCTGCGACAAGCCCAATGCAGTCACACTCTCCCTAAAATAGCACTGTGGATAACAGGAGATCTGCAAAGTTATCACTTACCTCATTTTCGCACAAATTCTTTCCTAAAAATGGATTATTGACTGAGGGTTCAGGCGGGTTTTTTTGGTAATATATTCCATTTGCATTTTGAGACCAGTTATGTCCCTCTTAGGTCTTTGGCTGCAGGCAAGAGGGAAAAAACTGTGGTAAAACCACAGAAGTCCCAGCACAGGAAAAGCCATTTGCATCATCCTCATCATCACCTGAATGAGAAATGAGGTGGGTTTTACCTCGGTGTAGGTCAGTAGGAGCCTCCTCAAATTCTTCTTGAACTGTCTGGAAGTATGAAGGCAGAGATGAATCAGTTCAGCGGCCCCAGACGTGCCTGGGCTGGCTGTGGGTGACAGGATTTTGGCACCAGCCCCTGGATGCAAACAGCCAGTGTTTGGATATTCAAATGAGCTGTGGTTTACCACTGCAGGCCGTAGATGGTTTTGTTGAAGGGCAAAAAGAAGCAAATTTGATTTTCGGCCCTGTGTCAAATTTGTCGAGGGGAGAATCTGACTGTGCATCTTTAGTGGCTGGCATAAGCCAGTTAGACTTAAAAGCTGGGGTGCCTGAATTAGTTTCTTACAGAAAGAGGATGAGTTGGCTGCTAAATGGGATAGTGTGAGGAAAGTGCGGGGGCAGCCGGGTTGGGAGCAAGGTTGGGAGATCCTGAGTCAGCAGGTGGTTGTTTAGCCCCGGTGAGAGGCTGCCTGAGGAAACTATGGATCCAAAGAACCATCCCCTGGATGTGTGTTTGCACTGCAGCTCGGTGAAAGGGAAAATAAAAGTGGGATTATTAGGGAATCATAAGATTGAGAACAAAAAGCCTGGAGTGCTGTAAGTCGTGACCTTTCAGTGCCTGCAGATTTGAGGACGAGCTGCAGTCTTGGAAAGGCAAATGGATTAGAGGTCATTTGTGGAAAATATCCCTCAGCTTCTGGTATGCACAGCCAGCCTGGTGTCAGTTTAGCTCCTGAGCCCCACGAGATGTGACTCCCAACGAGCCTGGACCAGGACTGACACCCCAGGCCCTGGGAATTAGGTGCACATGGATTGTGCTTGGAGCAGAGCAGTGTCACATCCCCTGTGCCGCTGTGAGGCTCTCTGTGGGGAGGACACTCTCAGCAGCAGCTGCCAGGCTCTCTGTTTCCCTGCTCCACAATCCCTTGAGAAAGGAAGGCTGTGGCACTCAGGCTATGAAGTGGGGCGCAGTGGGTGTGCTCTGAGGTTGGCTGGGGAGGAGGATGTGGCGCAGCAGCCCCACCCCTGCGCCCCCCGGGGGGATTCCCTGACCCCAGGTGCCCCATTGATCCAGCTTTGCAGCTTCCCAGCGCCCGGGTGTGTAAAGGAGCTTTATTGCTGCTCCAGGGAGGGACATGATGACATCAGAGCCAGGTAAAAGGGGAAGAGAGGTAAAAAACTGCAATCTGATGCAGTTTCACTGAGCTTTGCCTTCTCCAGCCCTGCACGATTTCAGGTTTTGTATCAGGAGGCTTAAAAATTTCCAGAAATTGCAGTTTATGTAAGAGATGTGAATAATGGCTAATAATAAGTGAAACTGCCGTGAGGAGCGGGAAGAGGGGGGAAGCAGGTTATTTTTAGAGATCTATTCTCATTGTATGCCAGACAAACAAGAATAAGGTGACTTTGCATTAAACATGTACCACAATGAAGTAAAGATATTTTCCCCAGACAAGTCCCCATGGTGCAGTAATGGTGTGTAGTATCTGCCAGCTTAGGAATCAGACTCAAAACTGCTTCTTCAACATTTAGTAAAAAAGAGGGGCCTTCCATACTCATTTTCATTGCAGTGCTGTGATTCTTCTTGCTCTGTGAAGCTTGAGAATGAAGGATCTGAATCCCCACTTGTGCCAAGTTACACAACTACATCCCAGCATGGGATGTTGTGTCCATTTACATCATCACAGTCTGGGGCTTGAGGTTTTAATTCGTCTTCATAGAGAAATATCCACAAGAACATCTCAGAATCACAGAATTAACTAGGCTGGAAAAGATCTTTGAGATCATTAAGTCCAACCTATATCTGAGACAATTTTGTATTGCTCAGTTACATTTCGGAACCACGTTAGAATTGTAAAGATTGTCAAAAAATGTGACAAGATCCCAAAATGTTGGAATCAGGGCTGGTGATCCCTCTCCATGGGCAGGTGACAGGGAGCACACAGCTCTTATCTAGCTGTGTTTTTATTCTGAGTAATCCTAATCAGGTAGTAAATCCTGAGTGAGATTACGCTGCTGCAGCGAGTGCAGCAAAGATCAGCTACAGGGGTAGAGCAGGAGCTGGAGATGCCTGCTTGGATATTCACTGAGGCCAACCAGAACTTGGGAGGCTTTATAGGATCTTCCTCTGAAGGAGTGGGGAAGAAGCACAGTGAATAATGTGTTGGCTGCAGCAGGGCTGACAGGTGAGGAGCACATGGACATTCCAGGGCGAGGCTGAGCGCTGAGGGATGTTTCTACAGCTGCTGCTGAGCAGCAGAAAATAACATGAATCACTTGGGGTTGCAGTGGCACAGCAGAGCTGCTGCAGAGTTCAGAGAGTCCCAAAGTTCCTCAGATTCCTGGCATGGGATGATGAACCCCCACGTCACCTTTGGGGCAGTTTTCTGAGCAGAGCATCCACGTTATTCCAGGGTGCCTCTAACAGTGGGACAGCTGTTTGCAGTTTTAACTTCTGGTTGTCATAAGCTGTGGCAGGAATCCAGGGAGCCATGGAAGAGCCTGGGCCTGAAATTAATTTTCAGGCAACTCGATTAGATTGGCGCCTGTAGCAGATTTACCACTACAATTTTATGTATATTTTGGGATAAATTAAGCCCCTTGCTGATGTTTAGTAGCTTGGCCATCATATCTAAAGGAGAGCTAGGAGGGCATGCAGATACATAAAACAGAAATATCCTCATATGCATTTTTAATGTTCTGGTTTGTGGGTTGATCAAAATGGTGCAATTTGTGTTGAGAAATGGTCACTATGCAGCAGCACAGCCGCTCCATCAGAGGGGAATGAATTTCCAAATTGCATCCCAAGCATGTTATTAGAGGATTAAAGAGCTGGGCGACTCACCTTGGCTAACTGTCCTGAAACTGTGCTTACACTCATCATACATATAAATACCTATTATGCAAATATTACCGGAGCAACAAAGCAGGTTTTGAATTTGCTTTGTGCCTTGCAAATGGCCAAGTCACTTGTCCCAGTGTTCCAAATGATAATCTTGTTTTCCCCAAACACAGAGTACTGAAATTACCTGTGTAGTAATTGGAATATACCACTCAATTTCTCTTTCTCTGAATTTACCTCAGCGTGCATAGCAGAATGTTTGATACATAATTTCCTTCCTTGATTAAGTTAAAATTTAAGATTTCCCATTTTGGCTGTCAACAGGAGCAATAAATCTTTGTTCCTTTTTAAAATCTGTCCATTATGGGTTTGGCTGACATCACCTGCTGCCTGGATATGTCTCTCCAGAGAAAAAACCAATTCAGCTTGTACCAGGAGAGGTTTAGGTTGGATATTACGGAAAATTTCTTCCCCAAAAGGGTTGTCCAGCCCCAGCCCAGCTGCCCTGGAGGGATTTAAAAGCTGTGTGGAGGTGGCACTTGGGGACATGGTCAGTGGTAGCCCTGTTGGGTTAATGGTTCGTCTTCAGAGTGGATCAGGAATCACAGACTGGATGACTGCTGGATTCTGCCTCTAAGTTTTGTGCTGATACTTGGTCCTTGAATGTTGCACCTCAGGGATCTGTTCCCCAACAAACTCTTGGAAAACCCTTTGCCAGTCCCCTGAGAAGTCTTGGATATGACTTGCCATAGTGAGCTCCCTGTTCCCTGGGGTGGTGGTTTGGGAATCAGGGTGTTATGATGGGAGGCTCAAAATAAAATAATAATAATAATAATAATAATAATAATAATAATAATAATAATGATAGTACTGTGAATTACTGTTAACAGCTCCTCCATCAGTGGCGTGACCGTGTCAGCCTTGCCTGGGGTTTGGGTTTCTCTTACAGGAGATTGATGAGGCAATTCCCAGAAGCAGTGACATTTGGGGAAAGGATGTGCCCCCGTGTTTGGTGACTGGCACTTGGCACATTTTCCTGTTGCTTTATTGCTAGGGAGCCCAGATCTGCTCAGGGACCATGAGGAATTTTCCTGGGTCTGTTGGTATGGAGTTATTTTGCTCTGACCTGTTCCTGATGTTGGCAGGTGGGAGGCAGGGGATCCTCCAGGGGGTCAGATAGGATGGATTGGAACAGGATTAGCATTTTGCTTGGAAGTGTGTTGTTTAAAAGTTGCTTTTTGTGGTGGGGGAATCCAAGCAACCCAAACTTTGTGGGCTTCTTCCCGAGTTGCTGGGTTTAGACAGAAAGCCAGGGGCTGTCTCGTGGTGTCAACAACAAGAGGGAGGAGGCTTTGTAATTTGAGTGTTGCAGCAAACAGAAACCCAGGAAAGGCCAGAAGAAATGCAGCTGAGGGAAGTTTTGTACAAGCCTATGGTTAATTTTAGCTGGGAGTTTGGGATGTAGGTTTTTTTAATGGCTTTTAATTTCAGGATTGCTGAGGGATAGGGAAGAAAGGATGTTGTGTCTGTGTGCTGACCTCCCAGCCCTGGTTTTAGCTGTGACACCCGGCTGGGTTTAGCAGCTGGATGTTGAAAAGCTTTCCTCATTAGTGCTTTTGTGCATGGTGGTTTCTGTTGGAGATTATGATCAGTCCCCCCATCTCTGCTTCCATGCAGAATCCAAAATGGCATGGGAAGCACAAGCCTTTGCACAGAGCTGTGTCACAATCTCCTCTTTGGTTGCATCTCCCTATTACAGTGCCGTGATTGTGAGCCATCCATAAAGCTTTGCTAAAAATAGGCCATTCCTCTTGCAAATGCTATTACAATTCTGATATTCAAATATTAAACCTTCTCTGCAGTGTTAAAAATAGCTGTGAACAGAGAAATCCTTTCCTCATTCTCAGCTGAGGAGTTGAATATTGAGTGAGTTGAAGGTTTGCTCCCGAGGCTGGAGCTGTGTGGGATTTGAGCCGAGGCTTCTTCACTGTTTCTTCACCCCTTAGCTGCTGCTGTTGTTGTTGAACACAGAGGACAAGTGGGTGGGTGGGAGGGAGAGAGAACCAAGTAGGAAGTGCATCAAAAGAAAGTAAGGAGTATATGGATGAAATAAGGAGTGGAAGGAAAGCGAGAAGAAAAATCGTGATTTAAGGTTAAAAACTGCGTTGAGAGTGATTTATTGGGACAAGGCTCTGATCCCAATGGCTGCCAGGCAGGGATTTGGGGAGCAGCTGGCAGAGGGTGTGAGGCAGACCTGCCTCTCTCCCAGGGCTGCGGGTACAGCCCTCCATGTCTGTGGCAGGAGCACTGAAAATTGCAGCAAGCCACTAATTGCCTTTGGGAGGCCACTTACAAGGGTGGGAGCATCCCGAGGATTGAGCTTGGTGGGAAGATCAAGGGCTTGGCAAGTCGGGGTGTGTGCTCCAAGTGCTGATATCCTCAGCCTACATGCTCCAAGAATGCACAAATGAAAGGCAGGTGTTTATATTTCTCCCCCTTCCAATGTTCTTGTGCATTAACTAATGCAAAATTTAGTAATAAAATACCATTTCAGCAAAATTATTTCCTTCCATTTGCCATCAACAAAAGATGCATTGGAAAGGAGAATTTTCTCTAGGGTGAAATAAAGGACAAGCAAACAGAAATTACCATTGTAGATTTAATGGGGAAAAATGGATTTATCATGTGGCTTGAAAGTCAACTTAATGATATTATGAAACAAGGAAGGAACCAAACAATGCCCAACTTTTAACATGGAAATGAAGGTCAAAAAGGTTTTCAGCAAACACTGTTTAGCCAAAAATAAGGGTGAAGGAGAATCAAATTCCACCATATAATCCTGTTGGTCCAGGTGAGCGATGGCAGGACTGTTCTCTTTGCCTTTGAAGTTCCAAGTGAAAGGAGATCCTTTTCACTTTCTGTAGAGAGGAGACCAGCACTAACATTTATCAGCTTAAGCTGGGGTAAACGAGTTGCTTTCAGCTGGAAACTGCTCTGCTGCTTCGCTATCACAGCTGGAGTCTTCCTGGGAGCAAATCCTGGAGCAGGTGGATCCCACAGGGCAAAACCAGAATGCTTTTTGTCTTTGACAGTATTATCCATGGCCTAATGGGCTTGTCCTGGACTTCCCCCAGCAGGAATGCCATTTTGGCTGCAGGGACATGTGCTGCCAGAGGGCTGGCAGTGAGGGAAGGGCTTGATAAATCTCCTTGTCATCTCTCCTTGTCGTCGCTGTGTCTGGAATCACTTTGGTATCACTTCAGTGCCCTAACGCTCCCCCTCCGTGCCCCAGCAGCTGCCTTTGGAGCTCTGCCCTCCTTTAGGAGGTGCTCCAAGGAAGGGAAGGTTCCTGTGTGTTCTCCCACCTCTCCTGGCACCCAACCACCCTACTCGGGTCACAAAACCCAGATCTTGTAAACCCAAAGGGGCGCAAATTTCAGTCACAGATGAAACACCTGGAAAAACCCATGCTGTGGAGAGGCCATGGCATGGCATGGCATGGCTGGACATACACCAGGGTTCAGTGCTGGTTTGCACTGGCCTCTGGCTGCTGGTCAGGGTCTCTCAATTAGCTAGTGATTTTTCCCTTGTCCAGGTCACCTGTTGCTGTAAGTGGAGCCAGGATTCCTGGGCTTAGATTTGTATCAGGTCTGTCAGGTGTGGTACCTGTGCCTGTTGTCACACCTGCTGTCTTAGCTCAGATCTGCACACGAATGAATTTATTAGTTCCTCTTCCTTTAGCAATCCAGGGAGAATTGAGTGGCTGACTGTCTCAGGAAGGTAATGCTGACATGGTGAAATGTTCATGTGTGCTGTGCAAGGAGCTGCCCTGCAGGCCACCAGTGTCCCCCTAATGGCTTTACCTGAGTCCTATTAACCACTTTGCATACAGAGATGTTGACGCACTTCTCACACCATGTTGGTGCTTGGGTGAGCAGTTAAGTGCATTATTTTAATTCAGTAACATCCTGGAGGAATTAAATTCTGGACACAGGCATTGTTTCCTGGGCAGAGCACACTCCCAGGAGATAACAGAGGTTACCAGATCTTTCAAATAAGTTTATTTTTATTCTTCTCTGTGTTTCATTTGAGTTGTGGATAAAGATGGGTGAGCAGTGCCAGCTCTGGATAGTCCTGGTGTGAAGGTTGTGCATTTCCATGGCTGTGATGGCACTGCCCACTGGTTAGTGATCCTGATTCTTTCTGCCAGGTACCACCTTCACCTTTGTGTCTGGCATCCCCACATCTCTTGTAACCTTTGGTTTCATTCAGTTACTTTCATTTTCAAATCACAGTGTCCTCATGAACCTGCCAGGCCGTGAACAGGTTGCTGCAGCCATACCTTGGCTTTTCTCAGATGACTTTTGGAGCATATGAAAGTAAAAGTATCCAGAATAGCTTGAGGGACTTTGGCTTCAGTGCTCGTTTTTCATTGACAAAATCCAGACCAGCTTTGGAAAGGTGAGCAAAATTGAAAGTTATGTCAAGAAGAATGCTGAACGTTGTTCTGGAAAGGGAAGAAAAAGAAGTTGTTCAGACTTATGGCCGGCTGTTCTCAGGAGGGCTGAATTGCAGATCCCTTGTCCTCAGCTTGCTCATAAACCATCCTTGATTAATTTCATAGCAGATCCAAGTGGGAGGAAGGAGAGGGAGCTGTGCTAGTCTTGGTAAAAGAAAATCTGCCCGAGGAGCAGGCGAATCCAAGTTGTAATTCCTGCAGAGCTTCAAACCTTGCCCTAATTTTGCTGCTTCAGAACCTCTTTTCTCCGAATCTTGGCATGGACACGTGCAGGCAAATTTGTCCATGACTTCATTTGTCAATCAGAGTAGAGCAGTGAGGGCTGAGGTAGGAACCAGAATTCCCAGGACATGAACTGGAAGAGCTTTCCTGGGAGTATGTGGGTTCATGTGTGCTCAGGTGCCCTGTGATCTTGGGAAAAAGCCCTGAGTGGGGAAAAAAAGAGGCCAGACAAAGCTCTATAGCAGCATCCTCAGGCTAGAGAATTCCTGCATATCCCTGTGACCACCTGCTGCTCCCAGGGCTCCTCCCAGGAAGTTTTGTGGTGTGTCCACTTTCCTGTTTCACTTGCACTGAATTAAATGTACTGATGGGTGTGATTTCTTTCTTGGTTGAAGTTTTTGTAGGTATTCCCTGGAGTTGCAGAGCAGATGATTACTCCCTTCTGTCTGCTCCGACCCTGTGAGCCTTCCCAAAGCCTGGGCAGGGTGAGGCATCCCAAAATCCCCGTGCTAGAGACACAGCTGCTGTAGGCAGCTGTTTGGGATAATGAAAGGAGGGAGATCACAGTTTTGCCTCAGGCTTGGAGCATTGGAGACCAAATAATTTTGATGGGAGTTGTTGGTGTCCAGCACCTGTGAAAATGAAGCTTCCAGCATTATGCTGCAGGTAAGGAAGTGACTCTAGGCTGGGATCTCGGTGGTGTTTTGTGTCAAATGAGATATGTAGAGGTACAGAAATTGTTACTTTGGATGTAAAACATTACTTTTGATATTTCCTGCCAGTTTAGTTGCTAAAGGGAGTGATGGTGAGGTTAAATTTGGGCCCCTCAGTAGAAGTGGTTAATTGATGTGCCGTTTGTGCTCACTCAGTGTCCCAAGTCGGCAGGGAAAGGTTTAACATCAGAGAGGTAAAGTGAAAATGTGAGTATCCATTTTGCCAAACCCAACAAGTCTGTCCCCTTGCTGGTTTATTTATTCCCCTGCACAGCCGCCTCTCCTTTCGGACAGTTGAGAGTGGCTGTTCTATTTTAGCTGATAATTTGTCTGTGGTTGGGTTACTCCTGACTGACACTTCCACACCGGAGCCCAGACCCTCCCCTTGTGCCGGTGGGAGATGAGGTCATGGATGCCTGCTTTGGCCTGGGAGGAGGCTGTGAGTAAGGAGTAATTTTTGTCCTGTGAAATGCCAGCCCTGGTGCCTGGCTGGCTCTGTCTCGGAGGGGAGGTGGGAGCTGGCAGCCCTTGCTCTGCACAGAATGTCTGAGGCTCTCCGTAATTTCCTGCTCTCCAGATCCCCCTCCTGCCTGGAACCCACACCCTGCTTTGTTCTGGGCTTGGCCAGCTTGGAGAGGTGCCGTGCTGTGCTGCAGCTCTCAGGACAACAAACCCACCAGCTCTCAGCATGCTCCAGGCCACGGAATTCTGCTGCTGAATGGGGCTGGGATGGTGTCAGTAGGTGCCAGAAATGCTGATCCTGAGGGCTGAGAAGCTCCACGGAAAACAGCCTGGTTTAAATCAGTGTTCAGTGTTGCTGTTCCTGCCTTATGTGTGGGCTCCTGGTGTTAACTCGGGCTTGGTCCCCAGTTTTGAGTTTCACCCGCCCTGTACTCCCTGCAACATCTTTAAATCTTGTTCTTCACAAGGGTCCTGGAGAATCTGATAGCAGCCACTGAGGAAGGGAGCAGAGGAATATACAGAGGGCTCTGGTGCTGTTTGCCTCCCTTGTGATGTTTGAGATTTTCAGCAGCCTTCAGGAATTTAGAGGTTTTATTTTAAATCAGGGTTTCAATTAATCTTTCAGCTAATTTCCCTAAATTCACAGGTAGCCCAAAGCTTCTGCAACAGTGTAGCACTGGTAATTCTGCTGCTTATACCCACTTTAAATAAAAATCCATCACAACAGACTCTGAAAAGTGTGCAGCAGAACTGAGCTGCAAAACAACCCCTCTGTTGTTGTACAGAAACTATGATGACTTTGAATGGTATGAAGTTTTAATAGGCATTAAACCTTTGTAAAATACCCAGTACAACTCTTGTGCATCTGCAATTAATAAGTAATTCAGCCCTGCCAAAGTGAAGCAAGCACAAATCCCCTTTATACCACACTGTACCATCTGTCTAATCTATCTGTGTCAAATATGGCTTGTTTGGGTCTGTCCTTCCACAGGCTGTTCTGGGTAGATTAAATTAAAATTTCTGGTCAAGGAAATACTTTTCTCTTGATGTTTCTAACTCAGGTAATAAACATGGGTTTGGTACTAGTTTTTGTAATGTATTTGGCAAACAAGTATGTGGTAGTCAGCAGAAATATCTTTTTGTCATGGTTGGCCAGAGGGAGCTGACAGCTCCAGTACCTTTCCAGCAGTTCCTGTGGAAAAGCTGAGGGAAGGAATTGTCCTTCAGGCCCTTACAGGATGACAAACACCAAAGGGATCCTGTAGAGTCATCTATTGCCCAAAGCTTGTTTTCTGTTTGTTCTCTGCTGCTCTGGGAATGCTCTCTTTGCCTGGAACTTGCATTAGGATGGTGGAAAGGAATATTGAAAAGGACTTGGTTTCCTTTCTACTCCATTGTGCCAGTCCGTGTGAACTAGGGGAGTGCAAGGAACAGCATTGCAGTGGGGCAAAAATAAACTCTGGTTTTTGCAGGTAACCTTTTCTTTTGATGATTTTCCAAAGCTGGTGCAGTGCCTCATGTCCTTGTGGATTTCAGAGATTGCTGCACCGGGAGCTGCTGTTGGAGTGAAGGAAGCTCCGTTTGGAACAGAACTGGCCCTGGGGGCTGTGGACATGGATGTGTGGCATGGGTTGTGGTGGCTTGGGTTTTGCCTCTCTCTTCTCCACACAGGATGCATGGTTTTGTAGAATGGTGACTTTTGCAGGGTCCAGAGATTCCTGAGGGGCTCCAGGACAGGTGGGCCTGCAGGAGGGATGCTCGGGGGGAGCAGGATTTGTGCATCCACGTGGTTCCCAGGTTCTGATGGAAAAGGCTCAACTCTGCTGCTCCTGCACTGCCTCTGAGTGTCTGCACACAAGGCTCCAGTGGGTGCCAGCCCACTCCTATGGCTTTGGAATGGGAGGTTTCTCTCTGGGGCTGCTCTTAAAGCAGCACAGACACAGCCTGCATTCATCATCACCCTCTGGAGAGAACCAGAGCATGGAGCTTTTCCTGAGATGCCTGTTTGGAACCAGAACAATCTAAAAATTCTGCATTTTTACTTATTCAGTCGCATTACCTCGCTCTGCTGCTCACCACTTCCCCTTAGCCTTGCTCAGGTTTTATTTGTCTCCAGCCTTCACTTGCATGAGCTTTACATGGAGAGATCCCTGGTCTCCAGACAGCCGAGCCTGCTGTGCAGTGCCAGGTGAAGGGAAAGCAAACTCCAGCCATTCAGGAATCAAAATGGCTGAGTTGGAGTGTGGTGAGTGTAAGATGGAGTCAGCCAAGCAGATCATTCTAGAAATAACTGGGGCTGATTTTGCTGTCCCTGGTGAAGTTGTGAGGCTTCCCCTGTGTGTTGTGTTGGCATTGATGGCATCAGTAATAGAGATGTTTTATATAAAATTTCACCTTCTGTTGTTCAGTTCAGCTGCATGTGGTGCAAGAGTAGGAGCCAACAGTGGGATCCTCTGGAAGAGAAAGGACAAAGCCACGCTCCAAGGTCTGCTTTAACCTCTTGCTGCCAGTGCCTGGCTTTTCATGGGGAGTATAATAATTGGAAAGCTGGCATAGTGTAATCCTGAGGTTTATATTAAAGCCTCTTACGAGTGCATCACGCATTTCCAAACACTCCCATTAATATATTCTCTCTGAGAAATGCTCTCATCCAGGCATTCCCTGGGTTTACCATTCCAAATAAGGATGCTTTAATTACTGGTGACCTGATTTGAATATGGGCTGGACTGATTTCATTTAAAATATTGATTGCAGCACATTGGATTGGTTACGCTTTTGCTTTATTCCTGGAGCAGGCAACCTTCCTCACTCAAATCTGTGTGTTGAGGTCCTGCCTTATCCCAATTCCCATCACAAAGGGATGCAGCATGGTCTTTCCAGTTAAAACTCCCATTGTGCTTTTCCATGTCAATCCTCACTTTCGCTGGGGGTTCTGGCGTCTGGCGCGTGGGTGGAAGCCGCAGAGAGGATGGTGGTCAGGGCTCCAGGAGACATCTGGTCCCATCCCAGGCATGTGTGAGGTCTGGGAGCTGCAGTGGGGCTGCACTTTCCCCAAGGAACTGTTACGCTGCATTTTTGGTAAGGAGGGGAGCTGGGCTTCCTCCAGATCCACGGGAGCTATGAGGGGGAGATCAAAGCACAGCTGGTCGGGAGCGGGGAGAGCATCCGACCACAAATAATTGTTCCAGCTTGAAATGCCAAGTGACAGTGAATGGCATTTGGAACAAGTGGTGGGGTGGGTCTGCTCAAATCTGTTCCTGGTAGGGGTCAGAGAATTGCAGAACTGGTCCCACTGCATTTAAAACCAGCGTTGGTTCTGAAATCCTTCAATAAAACCAAGTTTTCTGGTTGGTTTTAATTTTTCAGCTCTGTGCTCTCATTTGGCGAGGCTTCAAAAGCTTGGAGATTTTGTTTTTGCCTTGAAAGTGAAACGAGGCTCAGGATTTCCCCCGGGAAGTGGAGCTTTTAGAGGCTGAAAAGGCGGCAGAGAGCTTTCTCCTCCGGAGGTTTGTCCTCGCCCAAGATGGCTGTCAGGAGGGATGTGTGGGAGAAAGGAAAAGCAGGAAGATCTGGAGAGCTGCCAAGCATTTAAAAGGGCTGTGTAGTAAACAGTCATTAGGTGGAAAATGATCAGGATTAGCGCTTTCTAAATGGCTCCAGGGATGTTCTGGGGTTTGTTGGGTTGGTTTTTTTTTTTACACTGTAAATGTGCAGGTGTCAATCTGAAATTTTTGAGAATCTGAGCTTTTTAAAAGTAAAAGCTAAAGAAGGGTATACCATTTGTTTGCAAGCATTCCTTCATGACCGTATCACCCCTGTTGTACTTATTCTCCCTAGGTAATGTTTTAACTCTTATTAAATTAAAGAATCAGTTAGGTACATGAAATAAGGTAATATTGACAAAAGGCCCAATCTGTTCAGGATCCAAGGCAAGCGATCATGGCAAGTGAAGGATGGCTCTTTCTTCCTGTATGGGAATGACTTCATATATTTCCATAACCCAGGACAGTTCAAGTCTTCTGAAATTCAGGGAAAAGTGGAGGTTTCCATAGGAAGCCCTGAGTGCAGGGAGTGTGACTCAGAAACCAGAGAGAATGGGCAGCTGTTTTCTGTGGCAGATGTTGGCCTGGTGGCCATGGCACAACATGGTGTGAAATGGAGCTTTTCTCTACTTGCCCTTTCCTAATGGTGCTTTTTGCCTTCTGAATTCCCTTCAGGAAGGGGAGGTGGACACACCCCACTCGTGTGCTCTCTTCAAAGTCTCTTTACCCATGTTCAGGGTAGAGGCTGTCAGTGCAGAGTCATCCTGTCTGAGCTTGTGTAAACAGGGATTGTAAAACTTTTTCAAACTTTTTTTTGAGCTAAAGGTACAACAGTGATGGATAAAGTCCATTTCAAAGCTGTGGGAAAAACTTAATCTCTGTAGATTTTTCAACCACCCTCCAAATTTACCAGATTGACTGTTTTTCAGATGGGAACTGAGCGTCTAAATCTGTAATGAGGTCCTGACCTTTATAGGATCTGTACTGTGTGAGCCATGTTGTCGGGAAGGATGAAATCATTTTTCAGGAAGAATTTATCAGCAGCTGTGGCCTGTGGGAAAGGTGAAGGGCAATGTCAGGTTATCCAGCCAAATTGAGGTGTGCCTTCCTTTGAGGAGGGGAGGGAGCCTGGATGCCAAAGCAGAAACTCAGTAGTCCCACACACTGGTTTGCAGAGATATAACCTTTTTTGGTGATTTATCCTCCTTTGTAAATGCTTGGAAAAACAATTTCCGAGTGAAATGCACATTGCTTTGCCATTTTGTACTAGTGGAAAGAAATAATTCCTCATGTAATTTGAAATGGCAAAACCATTACAGGTCAGTTATGAAAAATGCCAGTGATTTCCTTGTGCTTTCACTTTCACAGTGTTTGCTGTCAGCTGCAGAGCTTTGTACATCTCAAATATTTTGCAGAATTAATTTAATGGACCAAGGTTCAGAAATCTGGATGGGACTAGGGTGCTTTTGCAGGCAGCTTAACCTGAGTAAGGTTTGGGCTCTGTGCACCAGGCAAGCAGCTGTCCCCAAAAATTCAGAGCAGCTGGTGATTGCCAGAAAATAGAAAAAAATATGAAAATTATCGGGTATTTTGAATACTGAGAGATTTAATCATGGATTCTAATTGCTGGGGACTTGGTCTGATGTGTCAGGTTTATTTTCTGGGCCATGAAGCAAGAATGAAATTGTCTGATTGCATTTGAAAGTTGCCGGATAATGAAAACAACAGCCAAGATTGTATTTAAATATGAAATGAATATCAAGTGGCATTTATGGAACTCTAAGGAGAGATTGTTACTGAGAGGAGACAAGTGGAGATCAAAAGTTATTAGTTTTTGAAGGAGGAATTTTGGAATATTCTTCCAGGATAGCACACATAGTTATCTTATTAAAAAGTCCAAAAGCAAACAGGTGATAGAAACAATCTGTAAGATCCTGTCCAGTGGGGAGAGCTCCATAAATCTTTAACATCTGTACCCAATTACTGAGCTTCTTGGGGCATTCTTTTTTTCCTGTAGTGCACATTTCTCACTATGAACTAATAGTACATAATAATAAAGTGCTGGGTGTCTGCCAGCACAAACAGGGCTTTGGCGAACTTTCCGAGTGTTTGTGGAAGTAGAAAAGCAATGCAGCTGTTGGGCTGGGGCTGTGCCAGCTGGGGATCCATTTCCCTGACAAAAACCTCAAATCAGAATGAAATAACAATCAGATATTTTACATATCATGGCTTTATGCAGGCTTTTCCTCGGTGTTGTGACAGTGGGGTTTGTGGGCAGGTTTTGGTCTTTGCACCTGGAGTGATCACACAGTTCCAGTGTGTTTTCTTGTGGTTCTTCCTGTTCCAAGACAAGGGCTGGAGCCCTTGGTGTGACAGTGCTTGGTACAATTTCCCTGGGAGGCCAATGCAGAGGAACATACAGCTTTTGGACCCTGTGGCTGTTGTTTTGTCCCCATTCCCCGTCCTGGGGTGCGCAGGGTGGGTTCTGTGCAAGCCAGGCCATGTTTACATGTGGCCAGAAGCTGTTTGGATCCAAGTGCCAATAACAATAGTTGGATGCTTTGAAGGAGCCAATGTCATTGGTGTGTTTATTTGCCTGTTTTACTTGGAGAATCCAGAACTGTGAATAACACGCGCTTTGGAGGACGGCGCCTCATGCTTTGGGCTCCTCTCGTGGCCCCAGGGAGCTGAGGAGCCCTTCTCCTGGCCCTGGCTCCTGGAAAAGGCCTTTGGCTGGCTGTGTAGCCAAGGCCCAGGCTGCAGGGGTCAGGGCTGGCCAGGGCTTGTATCCTGGCTGGACTCGCTGGGAGTAACATCTTGGGGATGGTGGACAAGACAACACTCCAAGGATTAGCAAACTGACTTGGAAAACTTGGAAAGAGTCATCACTACAGCATATATAAAATGATAAATATCTCCTATCTCACATGAATCAGCACACAAGGATGTGCACTAAAATATTTATACCAAAAAAAAAGAGCCTCGACCATAGTGGAATCATCAAAGAAGCAAAATACTGACCCGAGTTATTTAAGATGTAGCTTTTTTTTGGATTTTGCTTCCCATCTATCATCTTATTTCCCAGGGTTTTACATTCTTGCCCATGTGTTTTCTCCTCCGAGGATGCATCTCAAATTATTTGCTCACAAATGTTCTGAATAACAAATTGACTTAATTTAGATGGCATTAAGGCTCTTTAACCCCTCTCAAAGGGCAGAGATGCATCGAGGACCTACAGGCATGCATTTAAATGAAGGCAATAATGAGATAGATTTCTTTTCCTTGCCTGACTATTTTATCTATGCATCAGATGAAAGTTGGAGGGGAAGGGTTTCTGTTTGTCTTGTCGGGAGTTGGCCAAAAAAATGTGAAGAATGTAGAAAGGAATTAACAGCTGGTGTCCATTTAAAACTTCCATGTGGGCAAATTCAGGAAGCCTGCTTAGTTCTACCTGTTGTCTTCTTCTGGTCAATGCCCACTAACCCGCTAAAGGTTTGGTTTAGAAACCAGGAGACCAGTTTGGATGTGGTGCTCTTGATTCCCTTGCCAAGAAGTGGATGATGTGTGCTGTGTGTCCCCTGGGGAGGATGAGACACATTTCCTGCTCTTTGGGAAGCAGTGGATCAAGCTGTGCTTGGTTGCTGGAACCAGGAATCCTTTTGGCCTGACAGAATCGTGCTTTACACTGGCTGACTTGGTGATTTACTTGTGTGACTGCTGACATTTCCCTCTTTTGCTGGGGAAGGATCCTTTTCCTGACAGCTTTCAGTCATGTTTCAGGTTTAGCCTAGCCAAAGATGTGCGTGTGGACTCACTGCTGCTGCAGGCTGTGCTGATTTGCAGGACACAATTCTTAACACCCCTGTTTCAAGTGGGTGTTTCATATCAAACTGCTCTATTTCTCAGTTCATCTCCTAATCCAGAGAAATGCTGGCATTCCCTCACCCAAAGTCAAGTATTGTCTTCATCTCCCTGAAACAGAATTTGTCCCATTCTGTTGATTATTCTGGGTTTTGTTTCATTCAAGAGAGAACAGTTAGAATCCATATGGTACCTATAACATATTTCACTGCAAGAAACAAAGCTTTGCATGACCTTGGCTGGGGCTTGGGCTCCAGCATCTGAAGGAGGTCTTGTTCTGGTGCAGTCTTTGATGTGCCTCCTCTGGGACCAAACACTGTCCAAATCCGAGTTCTTTTTAAAATACTTCTTTGTTAGGCCAGTTCTTTGTCCAGACCTCGTAAGCTGATTGAGCATCACTGGCTAAAGCAGAGCTCTCTCAGCGAGGGAGGTTTTGGGAATCTCTGGTACCTGGAGCCAATACCTACATGGGAGCATGTGGATCATCTGGGCATTGCTGTGGGGTAATTAGCGCTGCCTTGTGTCTCCTCTTAATGACAGTCTCTGGGTGTCGACTTGGGACTGCTCCTTAGTGGATTGGTGCTGGAGCTGCTGAAACCAGCTGTTGCTTCAGCTCTGTTGCCTTATGGAGGGTGCCAGCAAATCCTTCCCCATTCCTGCCCCTGGAATCTGAATTTTGTTGGTTTTGTTTGTTTGTTTGCTAATTCCAAACCTGACGGATGCGTAGCAGGTTATTTCTTCCAGGCTGGCCCTTTAAATTGGATCCCAACTCTGCCTGCCTGGCTGTGAAGTGTCGGTAATAAACAGAGTCCAGAACAAAAGCCTCCACAACAAAACATCCTCTTCTCCATGGGCGTCTCCCTGGGTGCGGTTTCCCACCGCTGTTCTGCAGTTTGGAGGCAGAGCCAAAGCAGCTCAGTCTCATCTTCCTCCCTGGAAGTTGTCACCAGGCAGCCTCCCCCGACCAGCAGCTCGGAAGAGGGAGGAGGTGCCTGTGCATAGTCTGTCCTCAATTTCTCCTCCTTGGCTGGGAGTGGTGGAGCCTTTCCCTGCCCTTACATAAAGCCCTCCAACACGGAGGAGGTTCGCCTAGGCGTAGATCAGCGTAGCTTGACATTACTCCCTGGTTTTGTGCCCTCTCTCAGGGACACTCCAGGATTGCCAAGCCGTGAGTGTGCTCAGCCTCCCACGGCTGCATCTTGTTCTGGCTGTGCTTCAGCTCAGCACTGCGGCATGACCCAGGTGGGCGTCGCAGCCTCCTCCCTGTGGGAAGGAAATGGGAGCTCGCAGGGATGCCGGGAAGGGAAGATGGGCAGAGGCTCCGGCTCACTCCCACTCATCCACAGGTTGAATGTCTGTTGCTTGGGCTGGGACCTTCAGGAAGGGTGGGGAGTGGAAGTGGAGGGGGAAAATAGAAGGGCAGGGGAGACAGCAGTTGGCTGGCTGTTAAGCCAGGCCTGTTTACTTGGCAGCCCTCCTCCTGTAAGGAGGTCAGAGCTATCGCATCTCAGCTCCGGAGACGGACCGCGGCAGCAGGAATGTGCTCCGGATGGAAGTGTGTCAGTGCCTGGAGTCAGCTCTCGTGTAGCGAGGGCAGGCTTGGAGGTGCTCTCCTTCTGCATGTAATCCAGGGCCATAGTTTCTGTGTGAGACCCCCTCGGTGGGAGTGGGAAGTGGGGCAGAAACTCCAGCCCCAGACCCGTGGCACAGCACCGCCAGTCCCTCTGCCATCCCTAGACACCTGGCTGTGGCTATCTCCATTCGAATTAATACAACGTATGGAAACTGATATTGATAAATCACATGGTCGCACAGAGGCAATTGCAGCAGTTCTTGAATGATCTTCCAATGTCTGAGTTATCCATGTTTTCCTGAGGAAAGTTTCCTTGTAGATTGCAAGCTGAGGCACTGTCTCCATGATGCCCCTCAGCTGGATGCCACCTGGCACTGCCAGTTCGCTGTCCAAGTAAACAGTGATGTCACCGAGGGCATTCAGGTTGCCTGGGACTTCCTGCCAAGTGAGGGTCGTGGCCAGGGTCAAGATGTGAAGCTTTTCCTGCACTGACAGCAGTGCCCTCATCCAAAGGAGAACCAACTGTCTGGCAAGCCGGAGGCAGTGGGAGCGTCTCCTCTTTCAGTCCTTCCCGACACACAGCAGGTTCCCAAACCTCAGAGCTCTGTTTCTTGTAAGCTGGGTCATGAGAGAGTGGAGACCAGAAAATGGGAAACTCCTTTCCGAGGGCACCTGGTTTTTATTGGAACTCTGCTCTGCGTGAGCACTTGAAAAATACTAAAAAAGACTTTTCTGTTTTGTTCTGCTGAAGAAAAAGGTAAATAGCACTGTAGACAATTCCCCTGTATTTTTACATTCTTTTGGTGAAGGTCAACCCACATATAGCTTTTAGAACAGAGTGATACTAACTAAATATTGTCCTTTAAATGCTCAGTGACCGTGGAAGGAATTTTTTGGGTAATTTCTTTGGAAATGTGTTGATAAGTAGTGAAATACATCAGTTTTCTTGCCTGCCAGACAAGTTTTCCCTGGTGTCCTCCACCAGCCCATCCACAAGTACTTCTTAGAGGTGTTTGGAAAGTGGATCTTTGCCTTGCGCTGTGGTCTGGATGGCAAGGGGTGAAATGCAGAGGCTTCTGACGACTTTTCAAGGTGGTTTGGTGAAACAAGGTCCCATCTCCATGGCAGGTCTCTGTGAAGACTTCTTGTCTCCTCCACTGTAGCTATGAAACTGCTGAGCTGTGCTAAAGCTGAGGGGTGGATCAGAGTAAAGGTTACCTTGAGTGAGAGCCTACATCAGAAAAGGCCTTCCTGTAGTTCCAGAAGGGACCCAGCTGACCTGGAGCCTTTTTGATTCCAGCTCCAGTTCATTTCCTCATGTGGATTTCATTTGGGTTACAACCCAGAGCACCCTTTGTGGTATATAGAGACAACATAATGTTAATCCAGCCTGCTCAGATTTTTAATCACTATACATTAATTTACCACCATCAGAAGGTTGTTGCTATTACGTTCTTTAATTTATCAAAAAGTTCAGGCAATTCCATGGTCAAAATTTCCTCTCTAAGAATTTATAGTACAGTAAGTGCAGGGGCTATAAGAGCTGAAGGGCTCTTGGCCTGCTGACAGTCATTCCTCAGAAAAAGAGCTGGCATGCCAGCTGCTGACCCCACAGATCAGAGCACACAGGTGCACCAGCACATATTGGTTGTCTTGTAAAGCCCTCACAACATTCAGGATGCTATTCCAGTCCTGACCAGAACATAATCCCTGGTTTTGCTGCTCATTCCTCACTTTTCAAAGTGACCAGCTGCATTTGCACCAGAACAAGTCTGCAAAGCCTGAAAGCAGATTCAATTAAACTCACAAACTGGCACTTGAATTTTCCTCCATAGGAATACTCTTCCCAAGCCTAGGCTTTGGAAAAGGCACCTTCTCGATGGATTACCCTCCTCAGAAATGCAACTCTTTCTGAAAAAGGGTGGGAAATGTAGTAATTGGGATATAGAAGTTATAAATAACGCAGGAATCGAGCTGGGGAGAGATATGGTAGAGCAGAGCTGAGCTGGTACTCCAGGTTTATTCCAGCTAAGCCCTATGCATGGCAGGACATTTCCAGACATCCTAATGATTCCAGAGGCTGTCTTTCTTTGGCACAGGAAAGACTAAGAGGGTGATGAAAGTGTTTTTAAAAAGCAAATGACCAAGAGCTGCGTGAATTGAAATCTATGGGAATTTCTTTACTGACTTACTTAGAAACAGAAAACAGGATGCTGGGTTTAGAAAATGCCCAGCTGATGTTTCATAAGATTTTTTGGGTGCTGAGTTACATCTGTTTTGGCTGTGTTGGATACAGAGGTGGTTCATGAGTTGGAGTGAAGCTGTATTTAATCCATGGATCTCACTGGAGCAGCCATGGACTATCTTGTGATGTACTTACTGGAGTTCAACCAAGCTCCTACTGCTTAAATACCACTAACCTTGCCCAGCAGTGCATGTTTAGGGAAAACCACAAACACACGAGGAAAGAGGTTGAGTACTCTGTGTTTTGCTTAAAAACTAAATAAGGAGGTTGCATTCTTTGAACTGGGCCCAGTATGTGGAGTTTTATTCTCACAGCCCTGGTGGGTGTTTGTGCTCTGTGTGTAACTCCAGGCCCTTCTGGATCCCCATAGACTTTCCCTTTCGGTAGGGATGCAGGAATGCTGCTCCCTAGGAGCTGCTGATGGCTGAGACAGAGCCCTCCCCTCAGCAGCTTGGCAAAATGTGTTTTATATTCTTCAAGTGATGAGGGGAAAGGAAGGGCAGTCCCAGAAGGACTTCGGTGCTCACTCCACCCTGAAGTGTTGTGTGTGGTAAGTTCAGTTCTGCTTCATCTTTCTACTCCTCTTTATTAACTTTTTCCCAAAACCAGCCACTTTCTACCTAAAATGCTTCTGGCTTTTTCCTGATTTAGTCTGTTCATGGTTTGTGTGTTGCTGGTGGAAGGGCATGGGCTTCCCTTGAGTTCAGGGGCAGGTTCAGGGGCAGTGTCTATTCTGGGATGTTCCACAGGGAAATACAGAAGCCTAGAGAGTGCCATCCCACAACTCCTATTATGTGTCTGACCTTGGATGAAATCCATATGAAGCCACCCTCTGTCCCCTTTGTGTTTTTAGGAGGCTCTTCAAATACTGTTGGCATGTCTTGGGTTATATCCTCAGTTGGATGGAGCTACCTCATATTCCAGAGGGCAAATTTGGACCACATTTATTAATTAAATGGTTATGGAGTCTTCAGGAAAAATGGAATCCAGATTGCTGGGTGATGGATGAGAAACTGGGTGAAACTTTGTCACTCTAAATGTGGAGAGAATCAGACTAGAAGGTTTTAAGGGTCCGTGCTGGAAATGAAAGTTTGAAATAGAAATTAGCATTTATTAAATAATCTATTTTCAGTAATTTTGAATTTCTCTGTGCCCTGGTGCCCTTGGCTGTGCTTGGTTGTTGGAATCTTTGTCCCATGTGTGGCATGTGGTACTGGGTATGCACCAGTCACCCCTGCTGACAGCACTGGGGGCTCCAGTACAGCGAGGCTGTTTCTGTTTTCAGAGAACAGCACAAACACTTTCTGAAGTTGTTTCAGTGCTTATTTAATTATGCACCCATCTCCCAGCTAGAGTGTGATATCCTGGGGACCTCAGAGGGAAAACAAGAGCCTAGAATTCACTGTAAGCTCCCTGGTCTTTGGAGTGATGGGTTATCTGGGATGTGGGAAGCAGACCTCTCATGAAGGACGGGCTGCCTGATTTTAGTGACCTTTGCACGCTTTTCCAGCCTATATTGGGAATAAAGAGGCTTCAGTCTTGCCTTGTTTGTGCATTCCCAAAGTGCCCCACACACTGATTGTGGCATTTGGTAGCACAGCCTGTCCCCCCTTTGCTGTGACCTTTCAGGGTGCTTTGGGCTGTTGGGCTCCATGTCCCAGAGCGTGGACAGCCAGAGGAGTCAGCACCACAAAGTGGGTTGGCTTGGGAAGCAGAGACAAAGGCATGGCACACTCCTGGGCTGGAAAATGCAGAAACAGTGTGGTTCTGTTTGTGGAAGGAAAGATGGGATTGGGAGAGGGTGAGAGGGGATATTGGAGGTCAAGGGAGTTACAGCCTTGCTGAGTTACTGCCTTTATTGTTTTGGGATTGGTTTAGCAGCTGAAACAACAAGCCAGAACAGAAGAGAGTGTGCTGCCCTTGCTGCCCTGTCAGGATGGGGGAGCTCCTGTCCCTGGAAATGCTCTGCAGTTCAGCACCATGAGGTCTGAGCAGGGAGAGAGGCTGGAAACACCTCCTTGGGCTTCAGGCTGAGAAATGGCTGGAATTAGGACCTGCACTTTCCAGTCTTTCTAAGCTTTATTCTCAGGGCTTCAGTTTCTCAGTCCAAGGCTTCTGTGCAACTCTTGAGTTTCTAACTAGTGCTTTGTAAATACTTGCAGAGTTTGACCTGTGGGGGTGTTTGATGTGTATGTTCATTTGGCATCCAGCCCTGAGCCTCTCCCAAGATGCCCCTCTTGACCTCTGACCAGGCCACTTTCCTCTCTGTTCAATCTTAGGGTGAGAATCTCACCCTGTTAGGGTGATAAGTTGTGGGTGGACACTGAAAGTTCAGAGGAACTTCCATTCTCCAGCTTAAATATCAGTTTAAAATGACATTATAAAAATTATTAAATGTCTGTTGTGCTGCTGTTAGGAGGGAGCTGAATATTGCTCAGAAAAAAATGCAAAGTTTGGTTACATTTGAACTAGATTTTCCTGGGTTTAGTGATAATGATGGTTCTAAAGTGAAGAGGTGAACTGGTGAGATGGTCTGAGCCATCAGTAGGAGAGGACAGAATGGGAGGGAAAGTATCCTATAAAAATGGTAATGGAATTGCTTTCTATGCTCATCCAGCCTTGGTTTCAGAGGGCTACCAGAAAAGAGGAAGTGTGTAATTGTGGTTTCTTTGAGCTACATATCTGATCTGTGGGATCAGCAGGCCATTCTCTTTGTCACAGTGGTTGTGTCCATGCTTGTCACCAGACCCTTGTGCTCTGGTGACCTGGAGATGGGAGTGTCTGTGCCTCCTTTTCAGTCCTGTCGCACATTCAGTGGGAGTTAGTGAGAATGCACAAGTTATCATTAATGCCAGAAAAGCAGCAATAGGTTGGGCTGTGTTAGCCAGGGAACAGTCTATTTACTTAAGCCATTAAACCATTTGGGGATTGCTGTTCAAAATACATTTTCTTCAATCACAGCACCATAAAAACCTCTTGACAATCCTTAGTAAGAGTAACATGAATCTAACTACAACTTAGCATGTTTCCTGGAAGAATAGTAACTCTTGAAAAAACAATGTTTGCTTTAAAGATAAATGTAACTATTAGGAAGTAATTCCAGATGTGTGGTTATGGCAGAATTTCAGGGATTATAGTCATAGCCTGTTTAGTGAATTACATGATTGCATTTAAAAGTAGCCAATGAATTTTTTTTTAATGAATTCATTCTTCAGATGGGCCAAATGAAACTGTTTGTTTTCTATTATCAGAGAAACAAACAGAGCAGAATCTGGTCTATTTATGAAAGTAAATACAAAAGGTCTGACCCCTGGATGTGGCCTTTGAAAACTGTCTGAGAAAATGCTCTTCCTGGTAGCTGATTTTTTTCTTCAAGCCATTTCTTCTTTTTGAAGATAATGCCAACCCCCCGCCCTCGGATTATGCAATAGGTTTTAAGGAATGCTTTGAAATGAAATGGTTTGATCTCTTTTGTCTCATGAGGTCGTCTAGCATGGTACCCATGGCAGAAGGCAACAGTTATATTTTATCAATGAGGAAGGAATTTGGAAATTTACAGATCTTTCTTGGCCCATCGTGACAGGCCTGTGTATTCAGGGCCTGGAGCAGTTCCATGCTCTTTATTAGCTCAACCCCGTGCCTGCTTATCCCTGGAATTGCCTGCTAACATCTCCAAGCCAGGTGCATGCAGCACTGGCAGAAGATTTTAAGAGGGTGCTGACTAACTGAGAAACCCCAGTGCCTGCTTTCTCTGGTTTGAAGCCCTATATGACATCCTGGAGTCTGTCTGAATAGTGAATAGTAATGAAACTGTGACCTGTTATTTCTGAAATGCCTTGTTCCCAGGGTGTTTGTGTTTATCCAATCCTGAGAGTGGGCTGGCTTGCAGAATGCTGCTCAGGATGTTGGCAGCTGAAATTCCTGTTGCCTCTGGCTCTCTGCAGAAAACATCTTTATTAGAGAGGTATTTCAGCTTAAAGCTAGACCAGGATGTTTAAATGACAAAGGTTTTTCCTGCTGGAACACAGGCTTGCCTCTCTCCCTGTGCTCTGTGGTGATCTCTCTGTGGGTGTTGGTGGGTGCTTCGTGCAGAGGCTTAAAATAAATCTGGAAATGTATGTATGTTACATGTATGTGTGTGCTAGACACACACAGAGGGTTTTCAGCATGGTCCTTCATGCAGGGCTGATTTCCCAGGTGGATTACATTCAAGGTCATTAACACTGAACTCGGCTACATTAAGGGCTCCAGGAAAATTCCGAACCATTTCCCCCCGTTACTCCCTGGGCAGTTGCTGGTGTTGTTCATGTCAGATCGGGACACCCTTAATGTAGGCCCAAGATGTGCTGCTGAAGCTCATCCCAGCTGCAGGACCTCCATCCCTGCAGTCAGAGAAGCCTGGAGGTTTCTGCCGGGGCTCGTGTTTATCTTCCCATTCCCAGAGGCACCAGTGGGTTGTGCTGGATCAGAGCTGCAGCAGGACTCGAGAAAAGCTGTTTTCCAGCAGGGCCTGAAGGCGGTGGCTGCATGCTCTGTAGCTGGGTCTTTCTCTGGAATCAGGATTCTGTTGTGTTCTCCTCACCTCGCTTTGCTGCAAGGTGCTTATTTTTATCCCTGCAGTGCTTCCCTGCTCCCCCGCTCTACTGTCCCTGTGGCGGGGAGCTGCATCCCAGAAAAGGGAGCCTGATGTCAGGGAGAGAGGCATTGCTTTTGTTAGAACAAGGATGCAGGTTTTCCAGCCCTATAGGTGTGGGATAACAGGCCATTTCATGCTCAATTTAGCTTTATCTGGGATAGATTTTGCTTGTGGGATTCTCAGGAAGGGTGGGAGAAGTGATAACGCACAAGTTACAGTTGAATTTATTCTGGATTGAGTTGTGTCTGTTTCTAAACAGCAGTGACAGGGAGATAAATTAAATCCCATGGCATGTTCCATCTATATTAAATTACATGTCACTGCATCCCGATTTTGAGGTCACTGCTTGTATTTTTATGGTTGGAGCTGCAGCTTTTCCCGCGGAATATCCTCTCTTCCTTGAGCACTGGTGAATATAGAAAAGATGGAAAATGATGCTGTGAACCAGCCTGTTCCCTCTCGTTGTTTATATCCTGGTTGCTCCGTGGATTTAATTGGAATTAACCCTGATTTCAGCCTGTGTACAGGGATCAAAGGGAGGTTTTTGTCTAGGCCCGATGCTCAGTGAGGATCAGCTGGGGAGTGCTGTGCAGAAGCGCTCCGAGTGGGATTTAATCCTTGCTCCCGTCTCTGCTGCCCGCTTTTGTTCGTTCCAGCGGCCGAGCCATGCCCAGCTCCTGCGGGATGCGCCGCGGGAGCATCGTCCCCACGACCTTCCCCACAGCCAGCTCTCCTCGCTTTCCCTCGCTCTGTTGGCAGCTTCCCATGACTAAAGCGCTTCCTTCCCACCTTTTGTGAAGGTTGAGCGCTCGCACTGTGCCTTCGCTAGCAGCTCCTTATGTAACAGCCGCCCCAGCGCGGCTCCGCTCCCATTTCTGCGACAAACGCCGGGATTCGTCCGCGCGGGAGCACGGCACGGACCTGCCGTGGGCTGGGGACGGGGGACACCCGGCCGGCTCGGTTATCCCGGGCAAGGATGGGGAATTAACCCCGCTGGTGAGCCACCGCGGCCCCGCCGTCTGTCGCGCGCGAGGTGTGTTTATGTCGCGACATGCGGGTGTCGGGAGGGGCCGGGCCGGCAGGTGGCGCCAGCGCGGCGGGCCGTGAGGGCGGGCTGGGCTCCGCGGGGCGGGCTGCTCGGCTCCACCCTCAGCGGCGGCCTGGCCCCGCCCTGCGCTCCGGGCTGCCCGGTACGGCGGCTGGGGGGCTGCTTTTTTAACTTATTTTTTAATTTTTTAAATTAAAAAAAAAATTATTTGCAAAGTGAGCTAAAAGAGAGAAAAGCCAAGACAGGCCCCGGGCGGGGCGCCGTGAGGGGGAGCGCGCGCCCCGCCCAGGTAGAAGGGCGCCCCCCTGGCTCCGCCTTGCCCATGCATTTAACTGCATTTCTGGCAATTATTGCGTTTTGCAAAGGTGAGCTCTGTGTTTCTGAGGAGCCTTGCCCATGTATTTAACTGCATTTCTGGCAATTGTTGCGTTTTGCAAAGGTGAACTCTGTGTTTCTGAGGAGCCTTGCCCATGTATTTAACTGCATTTCTGGCAATTGTTTTGCAAAGGTTTTGCAAAGGTGAACTCTGTGTTTCTGAGGAGCCTTGCCCGTGCATTTAACTGCATTTCTGGTAATTGTTGCGTTTTGCAAAGGTGAACTCTGTTTCTGAGGAGCACTGTGTGCTCCTGTGGGTCTCTCAGCACTGGCGGGCAAAGGGAATGCTCAACGCTGCTCCCACTGGGCTCACAGCGGTGTGTAACCTCCCTCCTTCTCCTCCCCCCCCAGATGTCTGCCTCTCTTATAGCTAGTACTGATAAATACATGCAAATCTAATCAGAAAACAGAATAAATATGCAAACAGCACCCTGAAAGAGGAGAACCTCACCCCAAGGGTTGCGTTGGTGGGTGCCTTGTTGTTCCTGCGGAGAGTTCAAAGTAATGCATCATTTAGTTGGTTTTATCTGGATTAGTTCATAAATAAACTGCAAGGACCAGTTACAAAGTCAGTGTTTGCATGCAGAGACAGAAATATTTCTCCAGACCCACATTAAAAGGCTTTTGCTTGTCAAATGCTTATGTGGCTCTTTAAGAATCTGCAATTTTTTTCCATCAGTATTTGCACCATTTTGTAAAGGTGTTGAGGTCATATTTGTGCTTGAGGTTTTTCTTAGCTGACTTGTCCGCAGCTCCATATGCTTTAGCTGACACTCACAGATCTCTAAAGCCAATGGTCTGCTTTTGAAAATCTCAATTGTGGAAGTGTTTTACTGCACCATTCCATCCATACTCCACTTTGTGGAGCTGAACATGACAATTCTGGATGTGGGTAGGCATCAAAGCTTCTGTCCTTGGTAAAGGACTTGGTTTTTAAATAATATTTGTTAATTTTTTCATTCTTTGAAGGACTGGCTGGTATCAGACCTGTTCTTGAGCTTGTGCTTCAAGTAAAAGTCACTGATTTTTGAAACCAGAAGTCCTGAGCTTGACATCTACAACTTTCTTCCTATATATGTGTACCATCTAAATGATTATTTTTCTGTGTTTTTCTTTGACAGAGGGTTTTAAGAAGACTCTGATGGTGAGGAGAGGCTAAGGAGAAGACTCAGGATGACGACAACGGTAGCGACAGATTACGACAACATTGAAATCCAACAGCAGTACAGCGATGTCAACAACCGCTGGGATGTGGACGACTGGGACAATGAGAACAGTTCTGCTCGGCTGTTTGAGCGCTCCCGCATCAAGGCCCTGGCTGGTAAGCACTGACCTCAGATTTGGAAAAAAAAAAAAATATAGAGGGATAACAAAGCTCTCCTTCCATATACGTCCATCTTCAGGTGTGCAAAACATCTCACTTGTCCTGGAGAGGAGGAATGTGGTAGGTGGAGAGAGTTGTCATGTAGTAATGAATGATGGAACTGTACATTCTTTCTGAAATACTTGTGTCTTCTGCTAAATTCCACTGTCATCAGTAGAGAAATGAAACTGGATTGGATCTTTTATCTTTGGAAACGTTAGATTATTGCATATTAAAGGCTATACATTAACTACGTTTGTTTATAGAGCAAAGAGATTATGTCATGTTCTCTCAGCTCTGAGTCACTGCCCTGCAAAGCAATTTTTATGCATTCTGTAAATGATTTCCTGACTTTTATGGTAGCATGCCCAAATTTTTGACCTCTGTACAAAATGCCTCGGCGGTGTGGGACAAGCATAGAAAACAGCTCAAAAATATGCTGAGCATTCTGCTGGTGAAATCTGATCTCCAGGGACAGTTTTAAACCTGACACTTCCTAAGGTGTTGAGACAGGTTTATTAAATCAGCTGCACTGAGACCAAGGTATCACCTGCTCCATTTGTGATTCCAATGGGGCTGGGTCAGGAGCACAGTGTGCCCTTTCTCCTCTCCACTCTGGCCATGGGGATGCATTAGATGCAGAACACCTTTTCGTGTCAGGCACAGGGCAGGATCAGGTGTGGAGCTCAGCGACAGGGAAATGAAGTAGTTCATGCAGGTGGGCAGAGAGCAGATCACATAACTCTTCCTGGGGATAGTAATGCTGTTGACTTAATGGAACTGCTCACAGAAGGGATGTGTGTTAAATTTTACTGCCTTTAATTACAGCAGTTCCCATCACAGTGAGCATTTGGAATGACAGGGAAAATGCCTTACCTGGGTGGGGCTGTGCTGAGTGGGGTCAGAAACAGCCTGCTGGTACCTGTGGTGATAGACAAAATGAATCTCAGCTTGGGTTGTTTTATTTTACTGATTTAATCTTGTTTGAGGAAGAAACTGTGTTTTACTCCTGCCATGTTAATGGTTGTAGGTTATATCCTGTTCCTTGGGTGCGAAATGCTTTTAGTACAGAGCTCATGCTTGGGTCCCAGATCTCACCTTACTGCAGCTGCTTGTTCCACTTACTTTTGTAGCAAGCAGAGCTCCCCACCTGAGTAATGAATAATAAACATGAAACTCTTATTTCAAGGAGAAGTAATGTAAGGAAAGTACTTGAATTATTTAGATAGCCTAAAACACCTGCCAATGTTAAAGCAAATAATTTTGCTGAAGATTCGATTCAGATATTTAAACATTTTCCCACAGTATGGTATATTTATTTTTCTTCTGAAAGCATTACTCATAGGTTTTTTAATTTTATGCATTTCTGTTCCTTTAATTCTCTACGGTTAGTGCTGAGAATGCTGTGTGCTGCAAAACTTGGCTTAGCATCCTGCACTGCTGCAGCACTGCTTGAAAGCTTAATCATGGTGCAGGGAGAGAGCAGTGAGGAGAGTTTTGTATTTCAAATCCAAGGTTATGGTTAAAGCCTGAGCCATGGTACTCCTGGCACTGTTCAACATATGATTTCAGATATGCTGTGTGGTGGGTAATCTTCCCTTGCATCTCTGCAGAAAGGCCCTGGCAGATTTTTAACAGCTGCAGCCTGGAGCTGGGCTGGCAATAATCTCTGTCATTGTCCTCTTTCAGTGGAGACAGGCCCTTTCTGGAAAGGTGTTCTCTGATTCAGCTGTGTGTCACAGGATCAGCACAATGACCGCTGGGTGAAAGCCTGGTGCTCACAGTCATGCTGGGGGATGTCAGGAGGTCCTTCTGGGCTCTGCAACCCCTATGTTTGGCTGTTGCACCATCACTTTGCTCTGGGTGAACTTCACTGTTCTCTGAAGCAGAAGCAGTTGTATGCCGCCTTTGGGGTCTGGATTTACTGAATAACACTACAGTTTGATGTAGGTGAGCACGGGCTCTTTGTGGGCACGAGCACCTTCCCACAACTCCAAGACTGGGCACCTGACCTCAGCGTTTCTCTCTCTAGAGGTCATGCATGAGTTGTATCTAAAGCCTGTGGCTGTCTTGCAGTATGTCAGTGACAAGATATAACAAAAGACTTATCAACATCTTGCAGTCTATGAAGTGCTCATGCATCATTATCTCCTTGTCCTAATACGAAAGGTTTCAAATGAACACACCAGGCACTGGTTCCTTATTTTTCATCTCCAAGATGCAAGCTGCTGTATTCCAAAATAGAACAGCTGCGGGCATGTTACACTGCCTGCCTAATGGCTGTGTACTCCCTGCTGGTTCAGGCATCTTCTTTCCATTCTCTTCCACAAGCTGTGAAGTGCCTCTTTGGCGGAGCTTCCATCTCATGTTCATTCTACTTTACTGTAATTGACGTGAAACTTACTTCCTTTAAGGTAAAGTAAGGTAAAGAGTGAGGAAATAAAAAGTGAGGTCTGTAGCCAGAGTCTGATACTCAACTGTAGAAAAAATCCTGATGGCCCCACATTCCATTAGGATGTCGAAATATTTAAACAGCAAAGCAGCTGGTCAGAATAATCTGTGATCAGAACAATGTCCCGGAGAAATGCTCAGGTAAATCAGGTAGGATATAATAATAGAAAACCAGTGTTGTTAGTACAGCAGCTGATAACTAATGTTATTAAAGTGGTCTGTGTACTGTGAAAACCAGAATGTGAAGGGTTTTTTTGGTTTAAAACCAAGAAATCATCTGGGAACTCAACTTTAAATCAGAATCCAGATTTGAAGGGATATGCAACCAGATTGGTTGCCATTCATGTTGAACTAACTCACTCTGCAACTGATATGAGAAGAAGGTAACTGATCCCTTCTTTGCCAAGTAAGGTATCCCACTGTAGGAAATCATCTTTCACCTGTCCTTGTTCTCCGTGGTTCTTTGGAAGGTCTTGCTGGAAGACCAGGTAATTCTACCTGCTCTGTAGGAGCCAAAAAGATATCATGTTTGTGCAAGATTCTTCATTCACAAATCCTCAAGGGTTGGATTTCGTCTATTTAGGACCATTAGCTAACAAGATTTGTTGTGCAGCTCCTTGGAGCATGAAGCTCATGCAAAAACCTTAAGAAGCAGTTCAGTTGTTCAGCACAATTTTTCACACTCAGCCTTTGGGCTGTGACATTCAGGTGGGCCATGCTTGCCAGCTCAGGTGCTGTTTTTAGGTAGTATGGGAACTGTAACCTCCAAAACTTTCCGTTTCTTCAGTTAGCTAATTCAATATTAAACTTGGCTACAGTTACGCGCTTTTCTGTACGCTCATTTGTATTTTGCCCTTTTATGCTCTGGGTTCATCCAAGTGACCAGAATGTCTGTGACTCAACTCTCTGGCACATGAATTAAAACCAGTTTCAAAGTTTATGAAATAAGAGGAGTTTCCTAGTGTGGGCAGGAGGAGCTGTGCATTCCTTTTCCAGCTTCACCCAAGTGACCATGCGTAGGTTGGGGCACTCATTGGTGTTGCATGATGTGGTGTTCGTGAGCCTTACAGGGCAAGACAGGAGGCTCCATTTGTTGTGCAGCTTTCCTTAGGTCCCCAAAACAGCCTTGTCATTCATACCAGTAACTTAAATTCTCCCAGCAGCAAAAGGGGGAAAAGCATTGAAATGGTTCCTGAAGTTGCACTGTTGAAAAGTTTTTTCATACAATGGAATACCCATTTCATAAGGTTAAAAAAATTGGAGAAAACTTCCAGGGGGAAAGTTCTGGGTACCATATGTAGGGCTAAGTAGCCTTTGTGGCCCTCATATTTGAGCTCCCAGAGCTCCAGTGCAAAAGGTCAGCAGAACAACACCACAAAAAAGTGACAAGGAAGATGCTGCTTCTAGTACTCTCCAGATATCACACACCTGCCTGGCCCTGCTGTTGAGCATCTCACATCTCTCACAGCACAGTTTCCATTTCACTCTGAGTATAAAGAATGAAGTTTCAAGTCTCAAAATCAATCAAAAAGGGCAAACTACAATGATTTAGAGCTTAAGAGAATAAACTTCGGATTTATTCTTGGCTTTGAAAGAGCATACTGAGAATAAGCTCTTGCAGGGTGTTTCCTGAGTATCCTGCACCTGAGCTATCCAGGACTCAAAAATCAGTCACGAATTTTAATAGCAGCAAGTGTCAAGGAAAGAGAGCTCAGCAGTATAGTGAAGCTCATAAATCACCTTGAAAGGGCATGTGAAGGATTCACTTGAGACTAAACAGAAATAAAGACCTTAGAGCAGTGAAATCTGCTCTGCACTGGTGTGGCAGAGCTGGTTATCAGCCTGTGGGTTTGTTTAGCAGCTACTGGCCTAAAGCAGGCGTACCCAGATGAACATCAAAGAGCTTATTTTGAAAAATCTTGTTTTGCTCAGATAGAAGTTGATGGAATAATTTCAACAAAAGCTTTTCCAAATGTTGACCTCACCCAATGCTTTTCTTCTGGATTTTACTGCTAGAACAATTTCTCCTGTTGTTTCTAACCTTCCCAGAATCCATAGGGGAGGGTGTCAGGAGTAAGAGTGTCATTTGGTGTGTTGAGTGTCATGCAGGCATGATGGGGGTGAGCAGGGCAGCGGAGAGGCTGCCTTACTGCCACATGTCACCTGTGGTGCTGGCTGGGACTCCTGATGCACACTGTGCTCTTATCAGAGAACAAGGAAAAGCTCAGCCCATCTGTCACTGTGTATTAATGCGTTGGCTTTTAAAGTTGCTGGGGAGAACTGTTTCTAAATCAGAGAGCAAAAACCAGACGATAAATAATACTTTGTTCTTAGTGGGTTTATTTTTAAAGATTATCAGTGGACTGACCCAAAAAGAAGAGCTAGTGTGTCTGTGAAACATAATATAACTTCCAAGTAGAAGCAAACAATGTATTCAATGATCAAAAATTGTAACTTGGTACACAGGTCATTTGTATCTTACTGCTGTAACAACATGATTTTTGGTATCAGTTGGGCATGGTTTGGGGGTTTGCTGTCTATCTTTAGAATCAAAGAAGTGGTGTTGCAAACTATATGGAGGTGTAAGTCAGGTCCTTTGTAGTCTCATTAGATCTATGGTCCCAGGTAGCCTCTTGAGTAGAGAGCCAAGCTGGTGAAAAGAAGTGCTGCTGAATGTACCTTAGGAGTTGTCTGGAATCAGGCATGCATATCTGCCCCATGGATGGGATTTATGAGTACATAGTAACAGAGTGGTGCATGACAGTGGTTGCATCCTGGTGAATGACTGTAACGTGGCACTCATTGTCCAGGCAGGATGAGCAGGGCTGGAAAAATAGGCTTTTTGTTTCTTTGGGGACAGAGCAGGATAGGAGCAGTTCTGGCAGCCCCACTGTGGAAAGTCTGAGTACTGCTGTCATTTTACGTCTCCACTGAAATCCTTTCAGGACTAAGCACTGTTGAGTTGGACACGTCTACAGGAAAGCCCAGCATCTTGCTGGCGTGAGCCTTTGTTGATTTATCCCTGGATCTTTGAATTCCTGTGCATTAAGCTCCTGGGCCGGAATACAGGTCCTTATCTGTTTCTCATAGTTCCTTGCAGAGAGCTCCAGACATATGCCACTCCTTATGTACAGAGGACTCCGTGCTTGGACAGCAATTCAGTAATTTAACAAAATAAGGTACAAGAGAATTCTGTGCTCTAGTTAAGCTTAAATATAAAACGTCATCTGTACCCAGAGGGAGGCAATGGAAAGCTGAATGTGTGCTGACTCTGTGTGCATAGGTGTATTTGCCTTTGGGATATCACCTGTGAAATGTGCATGGGGATAATCCTGCAGCAGGTAAATCTGCCTGATCATACCTGGGCATTTCAATACTGTGGCACTGAACTGCCTTCCAGAGTGACCTTCCTTACTCACACTGATTTTACGTGGGAGCTATGCCTTCATTCCCAGAGCAGCACAGCACATTGCTCTCCTCTCTACTCCAGTTTTCCTCATCCATTCATCCCCATGGCATCAGTGAAGAGTAAGAGCACCAGGGGACTTGCTTTTGGCTGCCCCAAGACACTGAGCTGAGTGGGAGGCAGTGTTCAGCATCAGCAGGGCAGGAGTTGTGAAGGGGAGTAAAGAGCTCTGGCTGCAACAGCTGCTTAGGGAAAGGAGAAATGATCCCTGGGAGACACCCTGGATGGAGTCAGTGAGAGCTGAGCCAGGCACTGTCTTAAGCCTGGGATAATATCATGCTGAAGTTGATGATTTAGAGGAGACCTCCCAGCCAGATTGTCACCTGGTATAAACTGGATTCTCCCCTGACTTCTCTGAGGCCATGCTATCTTATGCCAGCTGGGAACCTGACCAGAGTGGCCCTTCATGGGGAACCTGAAGACTGAAAAGATTACAAATGTTCTTTGCTGTTGGAGTCAATGTTTTAGGGATATTTAATACAGAGAAACCATGGGACCATTCACTGAGATAATGAGATTGTTTTTAGATAATTTGCTGAATAATCTTATTGGAAAGGATTTCTTCTTTATAGAAACTACATGCCAATAATGGCAATAGATGCATTTTTAAATAAATTATGGCTTCTGTCAGGGGTGAGCTTAGCCATGGATGAATTTCAAAACCTTGTCACAAGTCTGTAATTCAAAAGAAGTCTTTCCACAGAAAATGCGTATACAGAAGAGAATGTTCTCATCTCATGTCTTTAGCATCTAACTAGCAGTGTTTCTGTATTTATGTTATTTATTCAGCCAAATCTGCAATGTGCCTTGCATTTTTTCCTTCTATTTGTTGCTGGGATACTGCCTGAAAGCACTCCCTGAAGTATAAATAATGTCTAACAGAGCATACTGCAAAGCGAAATTCAATGCAGGATTCAAAAATGTTTACTAATTTCTGTTAACCTTGGAGCTCATCTAATGGGGAAAGATTAGTGATTAAATCATTCCCTTGGATCAGAGCTTTGATTCTTATCTTGAGGTAATATTCTGGAGAGATATAAACCCAGATTGCCTGGAGACTAATTTCCTTGATGTGGAAGAGGCAAAAAGAACAGGAATAGGGGTGAGGACCAGCCAAACAGAGCGGGTGATGAAAATCCTCTTCCAAGTTCCACTTTTTTAGTTTCAGCATTCTCCCTAACAGTTTTGAACTCTTCTAGTGAGGAATGCAATCACTACAATTTTTTTTTTTTTTTTGCAAACCACTTTGTATGTATGTTGTATGAGGATTTTTTAAAGTTTTTCTTCCCTTAAATGTTATTAAGCCTTGAAGGCAGATGGGTGCCAAGTGACAGTATTTGTACATCCATTTGTAAAACATCTCATTTTTTCTATACATCATATAAAAATGAAGTTGTTTGCTCTGGAACAATAACTTCATGAGCTGGACACACTTAAAACTTGTCAATTGATCACTAAGCTTTTTTGTGGGGAGAGGCAGTTTCCAGATGGAGACATACTCTGGCTGATGGAGATTTGTAAACATCAGTATATTCTGCTGCTTGTTTTCACCCAATTTCCATTCTGCTCAAGAGCAGCAGGACATTGAATTGTCATGCCTGAGTGATTATGGTGTAGCAATAGTGCATCTTCTGTGTTCCTGGTTAGACTGGAACAGAAAAGAGAAAATGGCACAAAAGGAAGAAGAGAGAAAGGAGGCTGGGAATCTCCCTGTCTCTCTCCCATACATACATAGGTGCAACTCAGATGAAAGAGAAAGGAGGGAGAGGCAATGACAATAATCCCAGCTTCTGAAAAAGCACGACAAAACCCGTGAGAAAGAACTTTCTGGGTGAAAATGAAGATGTGTTTTCATGACAAAATTAGAGAGCCAGCAAGTGCGTTAAGTGTGTACCTGTGCAGTGTGCTTGATTTCAACAGGCTTTTTAAGGGTTATCCATCTATGTCAGGGAGCAAGCTAAGTGCATTTCATAGGCAGCAAATAAAACCTGGGAATGTAGTTACAGCTTTTCAGGTGTGACTTCGCTGTGTTGGTCAGTTCATGGAGTATGGGAAACAGAACAGGTTGGAATGCAAACCAGCAGAAACCATGATTTCTTCCGGAATGTTCCACAAGCGTAGCTCTTCCCTGCTGGCCTTCCTGGCAGGTGTTTGACTCCTGCAGTTAGCAAGGACACCCTGTTACAAAAGTCATGTCAACTTTCCTGTTAATCTGGGACTTGTGTAAACTGAAACCCGAAGCCAGGTGGAACTGACCCAGTTGCAGTAATAAATTGATATTCTGGCCTGGTTTGTGAGAAAATTCCCAAAGGTTTTGAGCTGCTTTGGTCTCAGATGTCACAACCTAGAGATTCACCTGGAGTCCAAAGCTGTTTGTACCTGGGACTGGAAGTGGAGCTGCTGGAACGCCAGCCTGGACATGGCAAAAGGAGAACATGTAAATGGACCCTTCTGTAACAAAAATCCTTGTCTCCTGCTTTTTGATGTGCCCCTTTTCCTTGCCTTTGGATTGCATTGGCTTTCCAAAGCCCATCTGAGTCACAGGGAAGGTATCTGGAAGGGACTGGGAGGACTCAAGGACAGGGTAGTTTCCACTGACCTAAAATCCCCTTTAAACAGAAACATTGAGATACTTTCTTCGATGGAAATGTTACTGAAGAGAAGATCTCTAGGTTAGCTTGTATTCATTTCCTCTCCTTGTGAGACTGTTCCCGAGTGTTGCAGGACATGGCAGGTTACAAACGGAAGCATTCTGTTCCCTCCAAAACCTGCAGCAGAGGTAATGAGCTTGGCAGCTCATCTCTGCTTGGTGTGTGGGCTGCTGCTCCCTGAGTTCCAGCATCTTGGATAAGAGCTGGAGGGAAACCAGCTAACTCTTCAGGATTCATGTTATGCAAATTGTCAAATAGGGTAAAAATAACTATTTTCTATTACATTCTAGAACAATCTGCAGCTTCCTTGTTCTTTTCAATAAATAAGGAAAGGGTCTGTTTTTACTGTGAGGATGGATGCAAGTGGGATAATGAGTTTTCAGTTCCTAATTGTAGCACTGAATGGATGTGTAGGAACTTTACCCTCCTTCAGGAGAGGTGCAAAATGTGACGTGATTTCTCTGGCATTTTAGTTTAATAAATCATCCTTTTTATCTTGTAATTTTTTTTTTTCTAGTTAGCCACCAACTAGAGAATTTACAAGAGCAAGAAAGAGTAAAGAGAAAAGACAAGGGTGAAGATTAACCAGGCTCATTATTATTGTAAGCTCTGGCTTAGAAACATTGATAATTAGGAATTTGGAAGGCAATTTTTCTAGATCTAACATTAGTTTCTTCCTTAGAAATGCTAGTTTTTTCCTTTGTGTCAGAACCCGTTCACTTCAGCAGCAATTTTCAGAACCACAAAGAACAGAACCATAAAGACAGAGCCCAGGAGAGACCCTGTTGTGTTCTGGAGTAAGCAGCTGTCTCTAAATGTCACTTGTACATTTATAATATTACTGTAATCAACCTCTTGTTCTCCTTGAGGCTTTACAAAGCTCTGATCATGTCAGCTAAGACCCTCTGCATTATGGCTAAGTGGATAATCATTTGTTTTTTTATTTACTCTGAACAAGTACACAAGCCATCATCACCTGGCAGGTGCTATGGGACAGGGACAATTCAAACTGTGCCAGCAAAAGTTATTTCACAGCTATGGGCAAAGAATTGACAACACAATTTAGAGGGTTAAAAAAAGCCCAGCACACCCCTCCCTCCTCAATATGCTAAACTTAATATATGATTTGGCCCCTTTTTTCCTCCAGTGCTGTAATCAGTAATGAATTACACCACAGACAATTTCCAGCTGTGTTGATGTGATAAGTTGCACTTGGCCCAGTGCTCCAAAGCTATCTATGGCTTTAAAGCATTCAATCCCCTCCATAACATATTATCTAATTAGTGTTGTCAAGGGCTTAGTCAATTAAAGATAAACATGGAAAATGAGTAGAACTGGGGTGTCACAAAGGGCTTTGTGCATGCAGAGCCTTGTGATCGATCCGGTGCATCGCCACACGGCAGCAGAAAACAGGGCTCAGGTTTACTCATTTGCAGTCAACAGCAGACCAATGGATTAGGCTTGGTGTGACTCACACAAAACGGGGAGCTGGCAGGGTGCCCGTTTGGAAGCAGCCTTGCTACATACGGTGTAGCATTTCACAAACACAGACACGTCCCCATTTTGCTTTGCTCTTTCCACTGAATTCCCTCCAACCTGTTCAGCAGAGCCTTCAAGATGTACGGCAGCGCCCAGCAAAGCGGCAGGAAGGGCCTGGCAGCTGAGCCTGACACCAGGGCCAGCCCTGGGAGCTGAACCATCATCAGCAAAGTCTGTCACATCTGCTGCTGGGGGCACAATTGTTCAGCCCGAATGCCAACCTGGATGGCAGCTCAAATGAGGTCAGATTTTCACTGCGTGTGCTGCCGACAACATGCCACGGTCTGGTATCTCTGTTTGTCAAACCCTGAACAAATTAAGCTCAGTTTAAACACAGGTACTTCCCTTGTCCCTTAGCTATCCCCCCTACTCACTGTGGAGCCTGCACTGCTCCATACCTGCTGCAGTTCCTTCTCTTTAAGGTAGCATTTAGTGCTACTAGGCAGGCCAGAATTGGGAGCAACAGGGAGGGGACAGGGACAAAAAAAAAATCAAACCTCAAATTTTGTTCAGTATTTCCCAAAGCTTGCCAGCTTCAGTTGTACCACAGGGGACAAGCTGAGGAGTAAATTAATGTGTGTGGTGATAACGTGTTGTGATGGGGTGGGTAAGGCCAGTCTGTGTTTTATATGGGCCTAAGCCAAATAATTATTTTTAGCTTTTAATATTTTCCTTTTGTAATAGTTTACTTCTTAATATTTTTAATAATGGCCATGCGCATTGGTGCATCACCTGCCAAAGGTGTTGGGAAAGCTTTCAGCTGGGGAGAAGTTCCTGACTTGTGGCCTTCATGGTGTTAAAAATGCTCCAGTTTCCCTGTCAGTCACTTGGACTTTAGTTTTACCTTCTGAGCTCACATAGCAACACCTGTTTGCTCAAGGTGGGACAGAATGAGCTGATATGCCTGCAGGTAGGGCCTGGCTGCCTGCCCACTCTTGAGGGGAAGGGTTTGCATTTAATTATAACGTAGGTCAGGCATGGCAGGCAAAAGCTGCTGTTGGTAGGAAGCTGCAGGAGAAATATCTGTGACGGAAATAAGCCTGTACTTGTGTGCTGGGCAAAACATGCTCCTCCAGCTTGCGGAGTTTGCCTTGGTATGCGAACAGCTCAGCTTACCCAGCTCTGCTCCTGGGAATTCGGGAGCCTTTGGTATTTTGTGTTACCCTTCTTCCCTGGAAATCCCATGGCCAGGGCTGGTGTGTGGGTGCCTGTGTGCTGGAGGGACAGCTGGCTGCACAAAGGTTATCGGGGGAAGGTTTAGCAGGAGCTGCCACATCAGCCCATTGTTGTCTGGAGAGCAGCATCCTGCCTGCTGGGGCTACAAGTGCAGGTGCTTCCTCAGGTCCCCCTGACACCTTCCAGACATGTTTTTAGGGCACAAGCCTGCAGGGCCTGGTCCATTACATAGGCCTGGTTGGGCTGCCCCTGTCCATGGCCACTTTCCTCCCAGATACTGTAAAACCTGGCTGGGGCAGCTGAGGAGTCCTTTGTGACCAAGTGTGGCTAGTGCTGGAAGGGCTTGAAGGCCAGCTTTCAGAAATGTTTTAGAGTCTCTTTGAGGTGTGCTCTAGTACCAGGAGTCTTATGTAAATACAGATATACTGAAATAACCCAGTAAAAGCCCTTCTGTATCAATATAAGTAACTCTGGACTAGAGCTATGGTGATGTTTTAAGTAAAACAGCATAGTTAAAAGCCATAAATATTTTAAGTGTATTTATGACCTCAGGAGCAATGTGCCAGACATTTTCAACAGTCTATGTGCTTTTGGAAACCCCAGCCTCAGCTGAGAAGTGGCGACTTCCATCACTTCTCCCTAAGTTGGCAGTGTTCATGGTTGGACTTTGTGGACATTTGTGCCCTGGTGTGCTGGTAATGGCAAGTTGAATTTCCACCTTACACCAAGCAGGACCTTGGGCTGCAGTGAGTAGGGGGTGTGGGCTGAGCTTCTCCCACAGAAATTGTCCTCACAGAAATTACTATATGACTTAAACCTTGTGAAATGACGGTATCAAAACAAAGGCAACATTTTGAAATGTTTAATGAGAAGATGGAGTGGGAGGAGGAGAGAACATGGATTCCAGTGGAAAGGAATTTGGAAATGCAAGAAGAAAAGAGAAAACATTTGTGTGAACATTATCAGCAGTTTTAAAAATGAACAGGCAAATGTTATATACTGAGACTATGAATGTGGAATTGACCTTTTAATTTCACTTACAAATAAGTGAGGGCTGGGAGCTCATGTCCCTGAGGGAAAACTGACATCCTGTATCTAATACCATCTGCAGGAACTGACTTCCAGGGCCGAGCCCAGCTGCTGCTGCTGCTGTGCACGTTTGTATTTCGGCAGGCTATTGAGGTGGCAGTCAGAGCTCGGCGAGGCATCCTTATTTACGTTCGAACCCTCCCCCTCCAGTGCACAGCCCATTAATCTTGCAGTAATACCCAGCACACTGATAAGTGGGCAAGGAGCCACATGCACGGGGCATGTCAAAATCCTCAATATCGTCAAGTAACATAAACCGAAGTGACAGGAATTGGCTGTTTAAAGAATCTTTCGACAAAGCTTTCGTTTGTTCCCGGTGTGCTGGAGCGTACATCTCCCCGCGTCCCCTCCTCGGTTGGTGCTAAATACTGAATGAGCGCTTCTGTGTGCGTGCGGTGCTTCTGCAAGCCGACAGCCTCGCAGATAAATAAAGAAAAGTGCCCTCCTTTTTCAAGTGATAGTAATCTGAGACTTTTCCGTTACATGAGGCTCTTAACAAAAGGTTGTAATTCCAGCAGCTTCTCTCGGGAAGGTGCCACCGTGCGCGGCGGCGGCGCCGGCAGTGCGGGGCCAGGACCCCGCGGGCAGCCGCTCCCGGGGCGCGGCGGAAGGACTCGCTGGGGCGTTGCATGAGCAGGGCCGCTCTTCCCTTGCTCCGCCGCCCCTTCGCCCTTGGTACAGCCTTCCTTTCCTCCACCGTGCCGTATGGTAATCGGGTGACATCAGCCCGCGCCCGGGAGGCTGCTGATTATATTACTAACCAGCAGAAAGGTCTGAGGTGTGCGCGACTCCTGGGAGCGCCGGCCAGGGCGGCAGCGCGTGGCTCCATGCTGCCTTTACTTCGGGCTGAATCGCACGCTTGCTTTTATTTTACTTGGTTTCGCCAGAGCCAGACGAGCATTTGAACCGGATTCGAGCACTTGAGAGTTACCTGTTGTGGAACTAGGGAAAAAAAAAAAAACCAACCAAAACCACCCTCCTGGTGCTTTAAGTTTGAATCCATTAGAGAGAGCTTACCGCCAAGCCACACTGCTGGATTTTGAACCGAAGCTGTTATTTACTTAGGACTCAGGGGGGAGCGTTTTTGCTAGGGACTGAAGCCAAACTGCTGAGGAAGCTGGGATTTACCTGGATGTGTGGTAAAGAAACTTGTGGTTCCTTTATGCTGCAGTTCATCGTATCCCTGCGTTACCTGTAAATGGAATTACAAAAATCAACCAGCATGCCCGGGCCGTTGTCCCCAGGATATGCAGCTCAGGTGCCGTATAACTATAACCAGTTAGAAGGACGATTCAAGCAGTTACAAGGTAAGCCTATGCGGGTTTTTTGGAGCTGTTGCCATGCTGTGATCCTTGTAAACATGGTAGTCCCGGCTTGGCTTGTTCTCATTGCACCAAGGTGTGTGAGAGAGGACAAAAGTGGCGCTGTGGGAAAAAGTTCTGAGTTCTTTCAAGGGCTACTTTGTGGCTTTTCTTATTCCAGGGGTGCCCTGAGCCTTACACAGGGTTAAGGTGTGTGTCCAGCCTCTGAGCCACTCAGCCTTGCAGATGAGAGACCACATCACTTAGAACAATAAGGGGGAGAGTTAGGAAACAGTCTTTATTTAATCTTTAAATAAAATACAGTTAAAACTCTGGCCACCAATTATAAATCCTAGTGGTGGTTGGTGCAGTTTGCCGTGCCAGGGCCCTTTCTAACCCCTGTGTGTACCTCCAGTAAAGGCGGGTGGCTTCAATTCTTCAAATGAGGAACAGTTGCATAATTCCCTAACGAATTAGTTTGCACACACCATAGATCTCTGAGAAAGCAGTGTACTTGAACATTCCCAGTTTTCTTTGCTTTCAGACAGGGACGATGTCCTTTAACATTTTCCCATTAAATTCCCTGTGTGTGTGAGAAGTAGAGGCTTCTTTTGGGGGTGTCGTGTGCTCTCTGCAGGGAGGGTAGGCCTCGGCCCAGGCTGTAAAACCCCAGTGCAGGGGGAGGATCGTGCCCAGCAGCTCCCTGCCTCAGGCAGGGTAAAACAAGCTCTGCTCTTTCTCTGTGGAAGACGCGTCCCAGCAATGAATGAACTCCAGGATTGTAGTTGCAAAATAAAAAAGAATTCTTCACGGAAACCAAACCTCCTCCTCCACTAGATCCATGTGACTCCCTAGATAGTCCCAGAGCAGCCTGAGTACAGCAAAGTGCTGCCCTTCTGTGCAAGTTTCTTAATTTACTCTGGTCTGTGCTGCAAGTATGGTCTGTGGTTACTGTCAGAGAGGGGGGAAGAGCCTGGTTAGTGCTAAGAATGTTCATATTTGATGGCTTAAGGAGGGAGGGGAAAAAAAACCTTTCATTCATAGCACTTAGTTTATTTTGTACACTGGCACATGGCAATGGCTGCATACTGCATGTAATGAGACAAAATGACAGCATCCTAAACACTGGGAACATGGAAATTCCTTGGGCAAGGCATGGAAAATTCAGGCTCCAAACTTGCACACGAGGGAATACGTTACAGGCTTTATCTTGGACATCTGTCAGATCTTAGGAGTGGTACTTGTGTTAGAAAGAACTGAGTTTGTGGCATGAAGAAAAACCTGGCTCATGCCTCTTTCTTTGCTGGTTAAGTTAGCAGTCTAAAGAAGGCAGATTTTATCATTTTCAGGGTCACTGCTTCAGGAATCCATTATCTGTGTGTTTACATCACACTGAAAGAGGAAAGCAGACCGCATTGTTGAAAGCACAGAAAGTGAGTTTTCTCTTCAGTGGAATGCACTGAGTTGACTTTAAAAAAAAAGTAAAAAAACATGCAATGCTCTCCCTAAAGTACTGCAATTTCCTCTAGCAGAAGAGATAAAATGCAGTAAATTTTGTGCAGTTTTGCAGCAGACCATCCTGTGGCTGTTTACTCACATCACAAGCTTGAAAATGAGTGCTGCCAGTGATCTCGCTCAGGGTGGAGATTAGGCACAGGCAATGTTGTAAATTATGCACCAGATACTCCATGAAATGCTAAATAACCATACAAAATACTGTGTGTGCTGGAAAGGGAGTGGCTTAACTCTGCTGACACAGAAGATGTCTTTCCTTGGATTAGTGGGTCTTTGCTTGAAGAATGTCTACAAAGCCATTGTTTTGGGGTTGTAAGATTTTGAGGAGATTCTTGCTGGAAGGCTCTGGTGTGAACAGGGAGTGTTCTGTGGTACTGGGCAAGTATCAAGCCTAGCAAAGATGAGCTGAACATATGTAATTTTTGAAATTGCAGATTTATCACCAGTTTTACCTCTTTCGCTATGGAGGTGTACGAACAAGTAAGAGCAGATGCATTTCAAATAATCAAATGCTCCTTGTTTCACCCCTCCTGCTTCTTGGGTAGGAAGGCTCTCTAGAGCAGCACCTGTCTTAGCCCCACACAGGTGGTAATTTCTGCTTGGCACCACACAGTAACTTCTGCTTCTGTTCCTTGCACACTGAATTTACCCCTCTTTTTTTCCACAGTTCCTGTAGTTATCACATGAATCCACAGCTTTGCACTAGATTATATCAAGATACTGTTTAGATCTCAACTGAATGTTGAGTTTTCCTCAAAAAAAGCACTTGGGAGTGTACTTGCTTTGTCTAAAATAACACAGAGCAAGTGCTCAGGCCCTGTACAAAGAGAAGTCTGAATCAGCAATGAGTAGAAGACAACTCTGATCTCCTCTTTCCTAAGATAGACAAAAGGTTTGGCACTGCCAGTTTCACATGAGGACAGGAGCCAGCTTAATTCTGCCCCAAAATGCTATGGCCAAAGCAAGTTCATATCATACATGATTCCCTAGGCACTCCTATGTTCCACCTCTTTTAAATGCCTTGAAGTGATGATTGTAAGGAAACTCTTGTTCAACTTGGTGATGCTTGTGGGATGATTAAAGCAGACTTTCCAGCCCGGTCGCACTGGGGCATTAAGCCAGTGCAGGTTGTGGGACTGCACTGAAGGGACCAGACTGTCATCTTCTGTCCCTGGAAGGGCAGGGGATCCTGGATACCATTTGCCTTGATGGGCCAGAGAGAAGCAGGATATGGCAGAAGCCATTGCTAGGAGTGAATCAAGGCTGTCATGGGGTCAAAAGAGGCCCTGAAGTACTGTGTATGATAATCCGGAATACCCAGCATACCCAGTCCTTGTGCTCGTGAGAATGTCAGTGCAGGTGTGGGGAGAAAAATGCTTCAGCAAGTTGTGTTTCCTTTATTAAGTTTCAGTAAGTTCCTATTATGGTTAGTTCACCCGGTCCTGGAATGATAAGTGAGCGATACCATCAGTGGTTGCTATCATCTTAAACCTAGGTGTGGAGTTTTGGTTCTCATGGCCACTTGTGCAGTAGAAAGGGATCAGGTTGCACAGCTGGCATTGCTCGCTGCAAGTAAAGACAGAACCCCAAAACTTGTTTGTGGGAAACATGTTGCCATGGAGCTTGTGCAGGTTATGTCAGTGGAGAAGGTTTGTCCTGCTATGTTGAGGAATTAAATGCAAATCAAACCAGACATGTTGTTACTATAAAACGAAGGCTGTCACCTGTGGCAGGATTCTGTGGATTGGCTGGGCACGGACGTAGGAGCTGGCAGGAAGAGGTTAATGCAAGTCAGGAATTTGGAAGAAGATCCCTGCAGCTGTATCACCTTCCAGCGGGGAGGGGTGCACGGGGAAGCAGCTATCATCACTGCTCCAGGGCCTCTTTCCACCTGGTTAGCAGGACAGTGGTATTTATTAACATCTCTGGCATTTGGTAGCTTGGTGACTTTATCAGCTCCTGCCCTGTCATTGAAAAGTTGGGTCTCAGCTCCCTGGCTGTGCCCTGAGGTGTGAGATTTCCAGTGGTAATTACAAATGTGAGATCTTGGGGCATGGAGGTGAGCTAGATTGCCACTCCTGATGTATCCCAGAGGAAAGCCAGCTTTCAAAGGAGCTCTGCCGTGTGTGCCCTGCTGGGTGGGACATTTTGGGTTTGGGTGTTTTTGTCATGCTGCCTTTCAGGGTGGAAACTGGGCATGTTAGTGGAAGCCTGGTGTGTTGAGGTGCCCAGGCTGCCTGGGGGGAAATACCTTTATTTTGAGCCGTGTTAGAAGCAGTATGTTTGAAAAACTGGACATTGGGGTAAGCTGTAGGGAAGGTGTGCTGCCTTTCCCTTAAAATGAGTTCTGAACTCTGTTTCATGGGGATACAAGGCTGACTGTGGCTGCACAGCACTGCCTGCACCAGGAAAGGCAATGCAACTGTATTTTGAGTGTTTGGGACAAAGCCTCTCTCTCTGATAGCAGAGCCTTTCAGCAGGGGAGCTCCTTGGCTTGGAATCCTTTGACCTGCAATGACCCAAGGAGGTTTGGCATAAAAAGAGACACACACCACTTCTATTTTTAAGTGGTCACTGGTAATCAGCTTGATAATATATGAATATATGTGTAGATTGGTTCCCATCCAGGACAGCAGGAAAATTTTCTTGGTTTTCTGTTCTCAAACAGCACTTTCTCACAGCTTTTCCTGCAAGAAAATCTTCCCCACAAATCCCTGTCTATGCTTAAGGTAAAACAGGGAGCTCCTGCTGCTAACAGAGCAATTTGCAGGCATTGCAGTGCTGTCCTGCAGTAGGGCAGAGATGTCCTCTGTGACACCAGGATACTTGGAGTTCCTCCCTTGGGTGCCCTTTGAGCAGCCAGTTTCAGCAGTCGCCCTCCTGGTTGGGAGATTGACCTTGTGAAGGCTTTGAGTCTCCTGGGAGAAGTGACCTGCATAGCTCCAGGCAGTGATTGCTGTCCTGGGACACCCTACTTTGCCTACCAAATGTGTCACTGGCATTTCTTGTCATGGTAATTTCTGTTAAAGCTCAAATGTGGAGAGGCTGAATTTCATTCTGGATGAGATGTGCCTGGGTTACGTGGATTTTTCACTTTTTTCCCCACCATGTTCTCAGATCCACCAAAGGTACAAATTCCTGTTCCTGTGGCAAATTTTGCTTGATTTTCTGGTGTCTGCAACATTGCAATGCCTGCATGTGTCACAGCACACTTCAGTCTTCTGGTTTGGGTGAACACTTGAGCACAAGCTGCACAGTTGGAAGCCCTGTCAGATTTGCAAAGAGTTTTAAAAGGATCTCAGACTCACTTGAATGTGCATTTCTGTGATAGATGGGCCCTTATTCTTTCCAGTGCTAAGATTCTGCAAACATATCCAAATCCTGACTCTGGGCAAAAATTTATCTTTTCTGGTCATGGGTTTTGGTACTTGTGGAGATAGAGAAGGCATGTTAAAAGAGCTCAGGGTAAGGTATTTCTGCTCATGTGGTCAGTGTTGATACAGGTCGAAAAGTAAACGTTTAAATTGGATTTGGCTCCTCACTGAAATAACTGTGAACATTTACAACTCTGAACTGTTGGCTCAGGTTTGTTGTAGTCTGTTCTCTTCAGTTTTCATTTAGAGTATGTTTGTAACATTTGTTTTTTTAACTCTGGGGGTAAGGAACTTAATTTAAAACCAAACAGAAATCTCTAGGTGCTGTAGAGTAATTTTGTTTAAAAAAGGGGCGATTCTGGAGCACTTTTTGTAGCTCTGAAATGAAGTAAACAAAGCTTGTCAGCAGATATTTTTACATGGGACAGTGGGGTGTTTTGACTGCCCTGGGGGAGATATGTAGCCAGAGTTAAAACAGTAAAATGATTTGTGTAGTGCTCAGCTGGTGTAGATCCGCATAGCTCATGGATCTGGGAATGCAGCGCAGGAATCGGCCCTTGGGTGTTTCTGCATTCCATATCTCCAAGAAGCTCAGTGTCACAGACCATCCCAGTGTTTCATGGGCATGTTGTAATCACCTGGGAGTATAGGCTTCTATTCCAAATATTTTTCCTATCCAAGAGCCCTATTCAAATGGATTGTGGGTTTTGCCATTAAGTGTTGTGGAAAGTGGGGCAATAAAACAAGCCTACGGACAGAGATGAAAGTGGTGATAAAACGCCAGAACAATGGTTGTCTTCCATTCCTGAGCTCTTTCCCAGTTTGGGTTTGTGATTTCCTCCTTTTCCTTAGCTTCTTTCATCTCTCTGTTTTCTGTTGGGTGCATACTTTGACTAATAAAGTGGATGAGCTGCTACCTAAGCCTGGTAGAAATGGTGAAAAAAATAAAATTATAGCGTGATCCAGAAAATCCCCATTGCCTCATCCCTGTACTAAACTCCTCTTCCACGGGGTGTGGGGTTTGGTAACTGCACCCCTTCTGCTCTGAATTTCATGAGGATTTGATTACTAACAGCTCTGACGGTCTTTTTGTTCCTCTTTAAGTTAAATTGAGAAGTATTAAGTATCAGCTATTTAGTGGCAGGGTGTGACAATGAAATTATTTCCTCATGTGAAAATGAATTATCTTCATTGAATAGATGGGTTTGGGAAAACTCCTCCAACAAATATTGGGAATTTCTCTGTTGACTTTCAAAACTGTGGTGAAGGAGATAGAGTGTCATAAATAAGGTGATTGAGAATTTGCTTTGCTCTTCCCACAAAAAATCAAATATAGAATTTCATATGGAAGTTCAAATCTGGGCCTGGCAGGTAGTAGTCTTTATCCCAGCGTGATTGTCCAAGTGAAGTGACGCTTCACCCAAGATTAAAGTTGTTTAATAAGTACTTGTAAACAACTCCCTTCCCAACTCAAAATGAGTCCTTTCAAAGAAAAGGGTCATTTGTGGAGAGAGTAAGGAACTTGTGGATTACTCTGCATTCCAGCAGCTCTGAAATGGAGGAGGAAGAGGTGGTGGCCTGGCATGCAGAAGGAGAGAGGAACCCAGTGGGCCCAGGGGTGCTGTGGGGAGCATAGCCTCACTCTTAAGTGGTGCCTCGAACATGTTGTGTCCCCGTTGGCACCCAGAGTCACTGTGGCCCTCCTGTGCGCCCAGAGAGCCTCGTGCAATTAAGGAGAGCACGTGAGCCCAAAACTGCTCACTGCTCCTGAAAATGCATCTAGCTGAGTGCTCACATTTCTGTCAGAGGAGAAAAGCCCAGAGGGATGGGAAAGGCCCAGAGGGATGGGGAGCACTCATGCTTGTGACTTGTGATGCGGAGCCCGAGGTCGCGGTGGCCAGGAGAGCCCACGCTCACACAAAAGCCCTTGTGCACTTGCTGCTGGAGCGAGGGTATCCCGGGCTGAGAGGCTCCTTTGTTGGGAGAGCACTACTGTAGCCAAACTAATATTAACCAGGCTCGTAGCCCTGCTCAATGCCCCACTGTTCCCGAGAAAGGAGCTTACAGAGAAAGGCCCTTCAGTGTGCAGGGAGCAGCACAGCCCGGCAGACACGCAGGCAGCCACCAGGCCATGGTCTGGGGGCCACGCTCCTGCCTTTTCAAAGGGCTTGTGAAAGAGCTGGCATTACCAAGTGGCCTTTTCACGGGATAACTGGAAGTGCTGAGAATTCCATGTTCAGTCAAGTTTGGTTTGTTCATAAAAATATAAGCTGGAACTGGAAAGTACAAGCCCAGTTAAATGTACGTGACAAAGTGACACTGGGCAGGGTCAGTTTGCTCTTTGGTGGGAATCAGTAGCATGCAAAATCCTGTATTGATTTTAGTTAAACTGTATTAGGGAGGAGGTCATAAATATGATTGTTTATATACTATTTATATTAGCAATTAGGAACAGTATCATCTCAAACGACATTGTACAGAAGGCGTATTTGGTGTCCCTTGCAGAGCCTTCAAACATCTCTGCCTGGAGTATTACCAAAATGGCCAGGCATGTGTTTCTGAGGATTGGTTTGGTTTTGGGATTAGTGGCTTTAAATTCTCATCTGTTTTAGTTCTGTCAGGACTGAGCTTTCAGATAGAGGAGCTGGAGAGTTGCTCACCAAAGAGCAAGTGAAGTAAGCACAGTGTCAAGGTACGAACATGATCTGTGTGACCACAGCACTCTAATCACAAGCAAAGGGTGACCTTATACCTTCAGAGATTAAACAAAACAACATGTGGTTACAAAGAGATTTAAGAGTTTATCTGAACAGAACAAATGCTAGCTGCCCAGATTTTTCTTGGAATGAAACCCCTATGGCTTAATAAAGATACCTAAATTTCACTTAATGGCTTGGCAAACTCTGCAGAAAATCAGCCAATATGTAGCACCCACTTCTCAGATAGTCTAAACCAATGCAGCCCTGTTAAAAGGAACTGCACAAACGACACAGTGCTGAGGGATTTTGGCTCACAAATCCAGTCCTGTACCTACATTTTTCTCAAATAACAGCTCTCCCTTGTTTTCAGCTTCTCAGTACTAGTACCATATACTGGGCTCTGCCTTCTCCTTTCAAAAAAACTCCAAAGTCCATTTCTTAATGCTAATTTTGTCCAGGAAGTGTTTCCAGTTTTTGAAAATATGATCTGATTATTATTCGGTTCCAGGAAAAAAGAGAAGTGAAAACCTGACCATCCCATCTGTAGTCAACTAACTATGGTTTGCTTTGGGTAATAATTAATTCTACATCTAGTTTAGTATCTTTCCACAGTTATTTGGAGGGAAGCTAGACTTTGATAGTGCAACGGCTGCTTTTTTCAGGGTGTGTTCCTCTCTCAGCTCAGATTGCCTGGCACTATAATGGGAGAGACTGCTGTGAAATCACGGATGTGACTGCTCTGTGATTGCAGGCTGACATGACTAAGAGCCATTACAGAATGGCAGTTTAGGCAGGCTCTGAATAAATAGGGGAGGTGTCTGGAAACATCAAATATTGGCGGTGTTCTGAACTTCTGACCTTTCTGTAATCCTCGTCACGGGAAGTTCAATAATTTGGGTTATCTTTACCTTTAAATGCTGAGTGTCTTGTGTTCTCCCTCCCCTTGTCTTTGTTCACCCTGTGGGGTGTGAGTTGAATTTCATCCTCATGGCCTCCCCTGGGAACAGAAACAGAGTGTGCCACTTGTAGCTCAAGGAAGTCTCTTCAGAAAACTGGCAGTGCCTACAGACTGTTTCCTGGGTGATGTCCTGGCCACTGTCACTTGTGCAGGTGCACTGACAATCTGTCAGCCTTTAACAGCAGATTAAGTGCTGGTTGCATCTGGACCTGGTTGCTCTTAGCTGCGGCCTTAGTCCTTATGGAAGGAGCTCACAGGGCAAGACATGGAAGTTATGGAACATTTTTTCCATCAATCCCCTGCTGAGGATGTATTACTAAATGCTTCTCTCTCTGCCTCTCCTCCAAAATAAATGTCTGATGGGGTATATTATAAAATTCCCATGCTCTAAACATTATTTACTGGAGCATTTGCTCCTAACACTTGGCTTGCACTGGTGTTTGCCAGCACACTGATGCTAATGATGCTCTGTGTCACTTGAAAGATGCTCCTGTGTCCTCAGCGCCTGGCGCCAGCCGTATTCCAGCTAATTCCTCACTGCACATACTTTTTTCCTGAATAAAAGCAGTCGCAAGTTGTCCTGGAGAGCAGACAACTCTTAAGGACACCTAATATGTAAAACTTTTAACTATGCAGCACGTCCTGGCAGTGCCATCCCCCGCAGGGATGGATTGTAGCTCTGCCCTGGCGCCAGCAGAGCTCCTTCCCAGGCTGGGTATGGCAGGGCTGGGACAAGCATGGAATAAAACAGCAGCTCCGAGGGGACTTCCCCCTGTTTTTCCCGAGTGACTGAAATGGCTGGGCAGGGTGGTGTGATCTCTGCAGTGCCCATTTCAGGGTGCTGGGTGTGGGGCTGTCCTTTCCCTTTCCTCCTGCCTCATGAGCATGGCCCATCCCAGCCAGTTCCTGGCAGGTTTCAAGTGTACCTGTGTGAGCCACCTAATTCCAGAACACCTTTTGTTTTCTGTGCTGCACAGCTTCTGGTTTAGCTCCTGTTGCCAAGTTTAGAAACATTTCCCTGGCATCAGCTGCAAGTCACTGTGACCTTCGCATTCAGGAGTGTATTCATGAGGCTTTTCCTTTCACATGAACATCTGGTGTATCTGAGTTGGGCTGAAATTCATTTAAGTTTGGAGACCTGAAAATCAGTGACTTGTCTTGACTGAGGCTTCAGAACACACAAATGAGTGTGAGATGCCACAATGCATTCTCATGCCTGTGTACCTCTGTGTCTGTATGATTTGGAGATGTGTAAGATGGGTGCAAGCACAAATAGTCCTAATTCCAGCAGTCTGTGCAAATGTGCAATAGTTCCGTGCTTAACCAATACCTGATCCATGTTCTAATGACATTGCTGTTACACTAACACTCAACTGGGAGCATTAATTAGTTACTAAACTTTCAGAAGTTGCTTTCCCTTTATTAATTGCCATTACCTCATAGTTTGTTTGGGGCTTTGTTTTGTTTTTTGGGGTTTTTAAAGAAAACACCACATCACTGATTGACATTTTGAGGGGGAAAAGCCCAGAATATGGAACCCGTGTGCAACATGGCTAAGGAGGCATCAGAGAAGTGACTGTGGTCAGGAGTCTTGGAGCACTTTTATTATTTTCTCATTGTGCTAAAAATGAAGGAAAGCAAGTGAAGATAAATTCTTGGGAGCTCTCCTGGATACCTTCCACTGGAGCCACACCTTTGTCCCCATGCAGAGCCTTTCAGTTGTTGCAGTCAAGGCCTTGCACAATCAGTACAACTCACAAGTCCACTTTTAAGACTAGAAAAACAAGAAACAAGTGATGTTTCTGGATGAAGAGACACATTTAAGGTACTTGAAGTATAATTTTCCCCTAATTTCTTCAAATTTGCATCACCTTTTAAATCTCAGAGAGTCCTTTGAGGGTTTCAAGCAAAGGGGTTTTTTTTCTGGTACTGCTTTGAAAGTTATTACCTGGGCAGGAAACACTGTGCTGGAAAGGAATCTCTTTTCCCCACTCTTGCATAATTCCAAAGGCCAAAACTATTTTGCTTAAACATGCCACATTGTCACACAAAAGCAAATCAGTAAATGACCTTTGGATTGGAATCAAACAGGCAAGTACAAAAATTTTGAGGTGAGGAACTAGCATGCATGTGCGACTTGTCTGTGCCTCAGAAGGTCTAACACAGCAGGTATGGCATGAAAAGAAAGATTTTTTAAAATTAATTGTTATTTTTTTAATTGCCACATGGATTTTTTAAAGAACTCCTTTAATATACTGAGTGACTAGCTGGAAAGTGTGTTCAAGTTGAGATCATCGTTCAATTTTCTGGAACTTTCCTTAAGCAAGCAAACAGGTGAAGGTGTCAGTTCTGCCAGTCTCAAAAGACACCAACTCCAGGACTTTCTTGGGAGCTCTGCATGATGGGTTTGCAGATTAGAGACAGAGAAGATTAGGGATTTTTCCTCTAATGCTTCTTATTAGCAGTTTGTCTCAAATCTCATTAAAATTAATGCATTTTTAAAACTCCCTTTTTAGAAATAACTGCATTTTATAAATATCAAGGTTCCTTCAGTTATACAAGTGGTTTTTTTGGTAGCCTACAGTATTTTTGTTGCTGTTACTCATTCAGTTTTCACATTTGGGATTTAGTTTACTGAGCTGTGTTCTGGCTTACCTGTGGTGCTGCTGCTTTTATTCAGCATCCTGTCAGCACAGTGTAGTGCATCTGACTCTACAGTATGGCATGCAGTTAACAATAGTAAATTATTGTGTGGCCATGGAAACTGCAGGAACTAAACATGTTGTTCAGCAAGGCTATGAATTCAACTCTTATTAATCCCTGATCAACGCAGTGGTTGTTTAAATACATGTTCTTCCATTTAAAATATTTCTGTGATAATGACAATTATAATTTAGCAGCAATTAATTATAATGATAACATCTCTTAGCACAGAGATTTAATATTTTGAAAGGATTAAATGCAGTCATTATAGATTTCTTTATTTTCTATTCATGCTTCTCTGTCATTAAGGTGAAATTAGATTTGAACATGAAACCAACAAAGGTTTGGCATTTCTTTCATCTATTCTTCATTCTGATTGCAATGAGTTTTTACAGAGAAAAGTCAAAACATACCACAGCTTTGACTTTTCTCTCCATATAATGTCTCAACCTGTGCCTCAGATGAAAGGAGAGATCCCAGAGCTCTTTGAAATCCCTCAGTGGGATCCCATAGGAATACTGGCAGCGCAGTCTTCTGGCCTATTGTTTAAGCTTGCTGGAATTCATAGAATCACATAGAATACTTCAGGTTGGAAGAAGAGTTTATTATAGGTCCAGCACACCTGCTCAAAGCAGGGACAACTCCCATGGTGGATCAGGTTGCTCAGGGATTTGTCCTCCTGAGATCTGAATCTCCCTAAGGATGGAGTTCCCACAGCCTGTGGGAGAGGTAGTGTCCTCACAGTGACAGCTTTCTTCTGGATAGCCCATCAGGATTTCCCTTGCTTGGCTCCCCCCAGCCTTGCATCCCATCAGGTCTCCTCCCCCCAGGGTAGTGTGGCTGTCCACAGTGCCAGGTTTGCTCTGGAAAAGATGGGATTCGCCATGCATGTTGCTGTCTTCGTGGAGAATGCTGAGTCCTGATGCCCATCTCTCTGTGACTCACCTCTGGTTAATGTCAGTTACAATTCTGTATTTTCGAATCCCCGTCTGAGGAGGCTCCCAGGCTGGGACCAGTAGGACACAAGACCAGTAGGAATTGCACTGTAGTGCCAGTGTGAGAGCTGCTGCTGCATTCCCTGCAGTGCCGAGAAGGGGGAAGAACACTGAAAGGAAAAGAGAACAACAGAAGTAATAAAATCCCCCAGCTCCTTCTTCCTACCCTTTTTTCCCTTCCCATAGACAAGTGGGAATCCACTGCAAAAACTCTCATTCTGCTGGCTTTGCTGAACATGGGAAGAAATAAGATGTATCTGATGTAGGGAAGTACCTGGCATGTTCTCTGCCTGTGCCAAGCCTTGCTCTCATCCTCATTCAACACTGCCAATCAAAGAGTGGTTTGGACAAGTATGGAAAAATACTTTTGTCCCCCTCAAAAATCCCCTGGCACTTCCCTGCATTATGTATATAATGTGTTTTAAAGGAAACTGCTAAGACCCCCCCAAGATTGCGTGTACAAAACAGTACAGTGACATCAGCTTTTCATTGTTCTTCTATGGGAATTTCACAGTCAGTGTCCTGGGACAGGCAGATGCTTTTTCCACGCTCCTTTTGATGAAATGTTTTGTCTCTTACGCAAAAGGGAAAAGTGGCAACAAGCACTGACTTCAAATCAGCCACAAGGGGTTTGTGTCCTTTCGTGTAAAATGCCAACAGCGCTGAGACATTTTCCTTGCTGCTTTTTAAACGAGGCCCATTTGAGCACTGCACGTCATGAGGCCAGAAAGTTACTCCTTTATTCATCTGTACTTCTGCTATTTTGCTGTAAATATGGTTTTGTAACATCTTTCTTCAGAAAGGAGAAGGAGAGGCCCAGAGGAGGCCATCAAGATGGTTGGAGGGATAGTGCACCTCTCCTTCGGGAAAGGCTGAGAGAACTGGGATTGTTCAGCCTGGGGAAGAGAAGCTTCAGGGTCACCTGATTCCAGTGCCTGGAGGGAGCTGCCAAGAAAGATGGGAGAGAGACTATTAACAAGGGTCTGTAGTGACAAGACAAGGGGGAATGGCTTCACACTGAGAGAGAGAAGGGTTAGATGGGATATTGGGAAAAAATTCTTCCCTGTGAGGGTGGTGAGACCCTGGCATAGGTTGCCCAGAGAAGTTGTGGGTGCTCCCTCCCTGGAAATGTTTAAGGTTGGGCTGGATGGAGCTCTGAGCAACCTGGCCTAGTGGAAGGTGTCCTGGCCAGTGGCAGAGAGGTGGAACTGGATTTTATTTAAGGTCCTGTCCAACCGAAACCAGTCAGTGATTCTGTGATACAGTTTGGGGTCCAGGCCTTGGTCCTTGTGATCATTTTGTTCAGCAGTTTGTGTAACCCAGGGCAGGTGGTGATGGTTGAAGCTGAAGGTGGATGTAGGTGTTTCCAAGGGCAGCACTCAGAAATGTTAAACCATTTGAATCACCCACTAGAAAAGTGGTGTTTCTGTAGCTGCTTTGCATTTCATACAGAAGAACAAGCAGTCAGTGGGGTTCCTGGAGAACCAGAAGAGCAGCTGACTGGTGGCTGTTGCTGAAATGGGCCCTGTGATGGGTGTTCTCCACACTGGGAACTGGGCATATTGTGGGAGACATTCACAAAGGGTTTTGTTCCAGTCCCCCTGCAGTTAAAACAGCAGTTCACACAGCCACCACCAATGCAGGGAGAGGTCAGCACCTGCTCCTCTAAATCTGCTTAAATATGTCACCATCATCTTCTGAATTGAAACAAAAAAATCAAAATCAAAAGGTGAATTCTTTCACCAGTTTAATCTGTTAAACCCAGATCACTTTATCGTGTCATTTATTTGCTGTGGGAGGCTTTACAGTGACTTTTTGCAGATGAACACAATAATTCTTGTACATGAATCTGATGATGGCTTGTGGAAGGTTTATTTTTGTGTTGCTGACATCAAAATGCCATAAACTCTGTGTAAAAATAAAGACAATGAAAGGACCTGCTCTTCCACACCCTGCAATGCTTGGCTGGCTTTGGGACAGACGTTATTGTGTGCATCATGTCATTGTGTGAGGGAGGTTTAGTGCCATCAAAGACAGAAAGCAGCAGAATTATTTGTTCCACATGCTGCATTGTGTAGCTTTCCCTTTTTTCTTTTCCAGAGCATTTTCAGCAGTGAAAGTGGTCACATGCTGTAATGTTTATTAGGGATGGGTAGATATTTAATAGGATTTAGTAGCTGGCTGGTGCTTCCTAGTAAAAGTGAAAGGATTGCTGAACACACCCCTGATTTCTCCACAATTGTCTCCATGTAGCAGAGTTGAGAAAGCTGCAAGGATTTTGCTCCTAATGAAATCACCAGCTAAACACAGCACAAACAAAATCCCCTCGTTTCTTTGTCATCTTTAACATTTGCCTTCAAGTTCTTGTTTAAGTCATGTTGGAGCACATAAAAGCTTTGGTGTGATCTCACCATTCTGGATGGGAATCACTCCACAGATTACTTTGTGCCATAAAATAACCATTAACAAATGCATCCTATTTGCATCAGAATGTTCAACTGCTCCACTCCCATTCCTCCTTGGTAAACTGTCGGCAAGATTAAAGTGGAGGAGATGCCTTTTTCTAAGCACTGGACCCACGTGTATCATGTTCTCTGTAGTCATAGGTAGATTTGACTTCCCACAGATTTTCTTCTAGTTTTTCCTTGTCCCTGTATGTGTGTACCATAGACTTGTGTTTTCTACATTAAGCCCTGTTTTTTCCATTTTTATCAAACCCAATTTTCAGTCCTAACCTGTCATCTGCAGCTGAAGAAAAGCAGCACCCTCTGCTCAGTTTATTGCTGAAGGGGGGAGATGGTTATAGGAGACTTGAATGTTAGGAGAAACTGATTCTGTTTCTTTTTCTCTGCTGACACCTAATAGTGATCCTTCCTCCTTCCTTAATTTTCTTTCCTATCAAGCAGTTCCAATGTAGTTCCATTTAAACTCTCTGTTTCTGGCTGTGCATGCTTATGCATTGTTCTCTGGGCTTCCTGATGCCCAAGGACTAATACAGCATGTGTGGGACCATGTGGAAAGGCCATCATTTCAGGAGTGTTTATCCAAGCAGATGTTTCTCCCCTCAGCTGATCCTCAGTGGATGCACTGAGGTGCATTTTCCCCTCTGGGCTATTTTTAGTGGTCCATCAGTTGAGTGCTTTGCATAGCCACACACCCCACAAGCCGCAGTCCCACGGGGGTCTCACCCCAGGGTGGGGTCCTGCTGGGCTGTGAGGAGCATGCAAACCCAGCCTCAGCCTCCTTCCCCCGGCTGGGGCACAGCCCAGGGCTGCTGGCAGTCCCCAGCCTTCTGTGAGCGCACGGCCCTCGGTTTGGACAGGGAGTTTAAGGACCAGGAGCCACCAGCACTGTTCCTTTGTCAAGCTGCTGCTGGAATGGTGACCAAAGGAGCTGTGTCAAACCCACTGAGGGCTCTGTGTGCCTCAGGGCCAGATTACTCCATTCAAGCCTACCTGGAGCCCCAGAGGTTGGACCCATGTTAGAGTTATTTCATGTTCACTATCGCTCTTTGCTTACTCCAACAAACAGTGAAGGTTATCACAGCACATCCGTTCATGTTGTTTCCTGATAAAATCTTGTTTGATCACCACATTATGGTCCCAGTAGCTGGTCTGTCCTTCTCTCAGGCATCTTTCTCAACAGAAAAACCCCCAAGCACAGATGGAATTTGTGAAACTGTGAATATTACTGGCTGTTTCACTGCATATCCTCACATCTGTGAGAAAGCATAGGGTGATATCCTGCACCCTGAAAACCAACAGCAATAGGAACATTGTCCTGTGAAAGGAAGCTCTGTTTTCTCTGTGTTCTCGGTTAAATGAGGATATGATCTGGGAAATTCTGGGAAGCTGTGGATATTGGATATCAGCAGAAGTGGTGTGCCTAGAGCAGTGCTCAGCTGATCTCTGTGTGTGTGTCAGTGCTTCATGTAGAGCACACACTGGCTGCTCTAATGAGAAAGGTAATAATTTTAAGCTGGAAAAATTACTTCCAGCATGGAAAGATAAGATGTAAACTCTGCAGGAGACAGAGCTTTTGGAGCTAGGGATTAAAAGTCATCTGTAATTTGTCTTGTTTGAAGTGTTGCAGGGATCCATGGACAGTGAAAGCGCACAGAGCAGCTGCCCTCGGGCTGGGCTCCACACCGAGGCTGTTGGTGCCACCGATGGCTAGGCTGTCCCGAGGGGCTAAGAGCCCAGCAGCTCCAGACTGCTTCTTTCAGCACTCATTTTTGTGCTCCAGTTTCCCTGTCGGGGCTCCTTTGAGAGCACCCCCTTTGCTGTGTGGAGGCCTTTGCCCCTGTCCAGGGGCTGGCAGGAGTTGTTGCGCACCAAAAGTGGTTTTACCTGAGCAGGGCTGGCAGCAGTGTGCCCCAAACAGGTTTACCATTCTGTTTGAAAGAGACTCAAGGTCAGTCTGTTGGAAATGTGGTTTGACCGGTATGGAAGCGAGCAGGGTGTCTGGGAGCTGTTTTTAGCAGACAGGTGGCCGCACAGGTAACCTTTGCCACGGCCGTGGTCAGTGCTTGCTGCACACGAAGGCCCTGGGGCCCATAATGCCCACTGGCTTGTGGGAGTACACAGGGTCACGGGGCCCACGTTGGTCTCAGCCAGCTCCTGCAGCCCTGCCTTTCCCAGGGCAGTTATTAAAACAAATTCACCATTATTCTGGCACAGCCCTATTGAGTTCACCCAGCAGAGCTGAGCGTGTGACAAGGGGGGTGATGTATGTGCTCCCCCCCGCACTGTCCTGCACTGGGGACTCGGTGACTGAGCTCTGGGCTTTCAGAAAGTTGACTGCATTTTTGTCAGGATCTTTTCTCATCAAATTAGCGGAGGAAGAATGGTCTCCTCTCAAGCGAGGAAGAGGTTAGATGCCTGTTTGTGATCCTGTCCAGCTCAGTTTATGTTTTCAGTGTACAAACTCTGGTTTATTTACTCAATTCCTAAACAAAGTCAGTCCTTGATGCATCACAATCACAGTGCTGGAGTTTGCAAGCTCCTGTCTGCTGGTAGCATTGTCATGGGGCCTTCCGCATAAAGGAAATTTCCTTCCCAGTGTTGCTTCAAGATAAGTTGGATTCTCTATTATCGATACTGCTCTGAGAGCGGCTTCCGTTTTCCTGCTGTGTGTGTTTTGCATGCTGCTCATTTCTCTTTACCCTTGGGAAACAAATGTTTTCACAAGCTGTAGGACACTTGGAGCTCCACCCATATCCTCTAGTTTCAATTAATCTTCAAAATCCATAACTGTGTTTATGAAAGTATGAAGGACATTTTGTCAAGAGCATTACATGAGGTTCACAAATAGCACTTGGGGCCCATGGCTGATGCTAAATCCCTGGAGTCACCACTCATGGATGCACCTGGCCCTTGCAGTGGAGGTTTTTGCACGTTGAGAGAGTCGCAGTTGTGTTGTGTGATTAACCAAGTTGTCAGGGCTCTAAGCTCCACATTTCTGTATGTGTCTTTCTTTATCTGAGACATAAAATCAAAATTCCTTGGTTTTAATTCTGTGTGTGTTTTAACCTGAAACCCCAGAGCAGAAAAATACAGTTTATCAGTTAGAAAGGGTTGATAAAAGCATTGCAAAAACCTGCTGTCATTGTGAAACACCATGTAGAAATAATCAGGAGAGGTTTTAACATGACCAACCCCAGTCACACCACTTTCCAAATGGGCTTGGTTTGCTTTCCCACGTTATGGGAGTGCAAGAGGAGTGAAGTGATGCAGGGTAAGAAGGGCTGTGCCTTCTCCCTCCAGGGTCTTCTCTGGCTGAGAGTGTCAGTGGGGAATCAGAGCTGTGCTCTGCCTGTGCCAAGTGCGGGATAAAGCCTGGCCTTCCTGGGTGACCGCGCCATTAGGAGCCTGAAAGAGCTGCTGTGTCTCTCCAGTGGCATTTTTCTGACATAAGTTGCTGGTTGTCCCCAAAAGCTGGCAGTGGCATGTGGGGCCTGGCCCTTGTGCGGTGCCACAGGGTTTTCCCACGGGGCTGCACCCAGACAATCAGGGATCTCCCAGCTTTGGGCCCTGCTTGCCATAAATCAGAGGAGAGATGGAAAGAAAGTGAAAAGCCATGAATAGTTCCAGCACTGAAGTTGCTGGAGCTCATGTGAAAAGCTGACTGTAGGCTCAGCACGAGCAGTAAGTACTGGAGCCAGCACAGCTGTGGTCCCAGTAGTGACTTTCACACTGTTTTTAACTGGTGGGGAGAGCAGGGAGGAGGCTGGTGCTGCATAGGATGGGTGGGGATCAGGTGAGAGGAGTTCAGGCGAGCGAGCTGGGGTGGGGGCAGAGGTGGGGAGCCAGAGAAACCAACAGCCTCTCACCGTAAACAGGAAATCAAGGGCCCCAGAGAGCAAGGCTGAGGAAATAGGAAGGCAGAAGGGGAGAGGCAGCGACTGGCTTTGAACTCTAGAGTAAAGAAAACACTCCTAACGGCACCATGATCAGCTCCCCCAGCACAGAGGGCCTCCAGCCAAGCTGGGCTCCCATCCTCTCCCTCCCTGGTAATTCACTGTGTTTAAGGATGCTGAGGTAACACACAAGGAGTCAGTCAAGCTTTCTCAGGGCTTTTTCTTCAAGTCCTCACTGTCTGAAGAATCCACTTTGTCCTCCTTGCCCACTCCTGGGATGGGAAAGCTCTTTGGGAAAGCAACCCCTGAGCCACATGGACACTGTCCCCAGGAGGGACCTGTCTTCCCTGTTCTGGAAGGGCCACTTGCTGTGTTGGCTTCCTTGACTTGCTTTCAACAACAGGAGATCCCAAGCTGGTGTCAGTTAATACCATGGCACCAAAGGTTTCACAACCTGACTTGATGTGTCACTTCATTTCCCACAGCATGTCTTTTATCAGTTCAAAATTAGGTCCTGACTCTTCATCTCCTTTTGTTAAACCCACATGGATGTTATTTTCCCACCCATTACTTTCACTGTGACGCCAGTTGGGAAGATTATTGATAACTGTAATTTTTGACCAAAGATTATTTTAATGGCTGGCTTTAAGATGGCATTTGATAGCTTTTTTTTGTTTTACGTAATATTTTGTATATCCAGCTCTATTTTTAGGATCCTGTATCAATATTTCTCTTTGGAATGAATGTAAGCACAGGGATCACTGAATCTTGTGCTTCTGTGTAGAGACTACAGTGATTAAATAAACAAGCTTGCTGAACTGTTTTGGGGCTTGTTCAAGCTGGTGAAGGGAGAATAGTTTCTGTTGGAATTTTCTTTAAAAAGCACCAACTATTGCAAGGTTTCTCTTCTGTGACTCATTAAAAACTACTTCAAGTAAAGGCATGGATTACTAGGCAAGGAGATATGCAGATAAAGCATTCCCAAGCACTTGCTATAAATAGTTCATAAAATATATATTTAAGGGTAGTAGACATTAGCTGCAGTTCCTGCTTATTTCCTGTTCTCTTCCTCTATCACAGGGATCCTCTGCTCCATATGGAGTGAGGACAAACACAAGTAATGCAAACTGTCAGTTCCCCCAAAGCACATTGTTTTGTCACTAACCCCACCTTTGACAGCTTTCCAAGCCACATTTGTAATTTCACATCTTGCAGGTAGGTAAAAGCTGTCAAAAACGGGGCAGTTTCAGTGCAGTAGCCTTGGTCATGTTCGACCGCATGGGTAGGAAGGACAAGTTCAGAAATAAGTGGGAGGAACTGAAATCTTAGGGTGGGGTTTATGCAGTTGTGCAAACCACCTCTGGGTGCAGGTCTGCTCTCCTTCCCACCCACCACCCTTCTGTTATCTGATTTCTCTTCTTACTGTCTTTTCTTCTTTTACTTGTTCCCCGGCTTTCTGTCCTCTTCACTCTCAGCATCTTTATCATTCCACATCCCCAAGATTGTATTTTTGCTGCTGTCCCCAAGGTCCTGGGGGCAGTGACTGATTATGAACGTGGTGGGATCATGTCCCCACCATGCTGCACTGCCAGGAAGGGAGCATATCCTTCCCTTGGAAGGACAGCATCCACCAAACCCCTAGGCAGCCAGATCTGGAATGTTTTCCTGTGTTTCAAACCACATTCTTCGAACTTTCAGAGTGTGGATACTGTAGTGTAGGGTTAGCCTGTGTTCATGTCTTGTTCCTGCACACACCAATAACTTTATAAGGACTGATGAGGGGCTTGGAATTTTGTCTGCCTGGGAAAGCAGGGCACTTCCATTCATCTATCTAACTGTGGCTTTCAGAGTCTGAGTCAGAGCACCTGTGTTTTGACAAATTTGGTCTGTAGTATTTCCCAGCTCAGTGAAATGACTTTTGGCTAACAAGGAAAGGCTTCATCCAAAGCCCTTGGCAGAGGGATTTAACCACAGAGATGTATAATGTTTTCTGTCTGAGAGCTCTGGGCTTGGCAGATAGCTGGGTAGGAGTTTGTGAATTAATGTGGACTGCAGTGATCCTGTGCAGTAAGAGAGCTCTCACAGCCAATGTTTTCCTCTATAAACAGTTGTGAAAGACTCTGAGATGGGAAGGGGCGGTGGAAAGAATCTATTTTTCTATGGCTTGAAATAAATGCTTGTCTACCTCAGGCATGCAGTTATGGAAAAATTCGTCTTGACATTGTGTAAATACAGTTATAAATGTTGAATCTGGAAATAAATATTGTCATGAGTAGGGAAAAAAGTCAGTGGGAAGCTTTGGTCTCTGTGCTCTTTCATACCTGTCTTAATCCAATGTGACTTGCAGTATTTTGGGGAATCTGTTGTGGATTTGTGTGCATATTCCAGAGCAGGTGATCTCAGCAGGTGAAGAATGGTGGGTTTTCATTGAAAAGTCCTAATTTCATCAGTGATCCTGCCAAGAAGACAAGCCATACCTACCATTTAATTTTCGATATCTGAACATTCCATTTTCCTATGGAAACACTAGCTGTGATTAATTTTGAACAATGTGCTGTTTTCCCCACAGATGAACGTGAGGCAGTTCAGAAGAAGACCTTCACAAAGTGGGTGAACTCCCACTTGGCTCGTGTGTCCTGCCGAATTACAGACCTGTACACTGATCTTCGAGATGGAAGGATGCTCATCAAACTCCTGGAAGTGCTTTCAGGAGAAAGACTTGTAAGTGCTTATCAGTATTCACTGTGAGGGTTTTGGGTGGGGTTTTGTGAATCCTTGGCTCAACTGCAGTATAGGAAAACTGAGTGCTGACGGTTCAGCACTGAAAATGTCTTTTTACGTGTTAAAGCAAAAATAAAGAGCCCTATTGCTTCAGCTGGACCCAGACACCATTAAAATACCTTCCTACTAGTTTCAGTGGGAATCAAAAGAAGTCTTCTTCAAAGGTTCCCTGCTGGTAACATGCTGAGTGCTTCTAGCAGCATGTTCCCTGCTCCCAAATCTGACAGGCACAGAGTACAAAATGTTCCTAAGGCCCTTATATCCCTCTGTGATGAGTTAGATGTGTTGGGGGACGTTTGTAGGTCCTGTGGGCAGTGGCCCATTTCTCTGCTAACAAACCCAGTACTGATGCAGGTGTGCAGGCCTGGCACATCCCTGCTCCCTTCCCAGAGCATGCCAGAGGTATGCAGGACAATACCTGGAAAGGGCCACACCACCTTGAGAGCTCTGGCAGCAGTTGGAGCCGTGGTGTTCATTACACCCCACTGCTCAGGAATGTCCCTGAGTGTATTTGATTTTAGTCAGATAGATAAGGCTTGGGCTTTCTTTGGTTAGGGGAATACCTGAAATCAATTTAAATACATGGGTCAAATTCTTCCTTTGGGTACCCCCTTGGTACCAGCACAAGGAGTAGTGAGTAAGAAACTGCTTGTAGTGAAAAATTCTGCTCCACAAGAAGAAAATGGGGTGTCAGGAAATGGCTGGGTATCAGCTTTTCCTTCAGTTCCTTAAATGATGGCGATGTTCTTAACTGCCTAATTTAAAGCAATCTTTTCAAAGAAATACGGGTCTTTAGCTAAGACCCAAGGCTGCAGGGGGCTGGGTAATCACTTGTCATCAAGCTCTCCTATTAGTGGAGATCCATGGCTTAAGGCTCTGGTTAATGAGTGGAACATATGGCCCAGTGTAGTGTGTGTGTGTGTGTGTGTGTGTGCGCAGGGAGGCAGGAGAGGAGCTTTCTGAGTGCATCTGTGAGGGCCAGGGAGCTGTGACAAGCACAGAAGTGCCTGTGTGGATGGTGGTAACAAATCCTGGTGTTCATCAGCTGCAGTTTGCTCTGAGCCCCTTTCTGTCTCTGCCAGAGCTCAGAGACGTGTTGGCTCTGACGTGCTCCCTGCAGGTAGCAGGTGTTCCTCACACGGGCTAGCTGAGACCAACATGCCCCATTATCTGAGGGCTGAGACACAACTGTGCCACCTCAGATTAAGTCTGCCTGTCTGCCTACCCAGATTTGACTTTCAGCAGCAAATAGGAAGCTCGGAGCAGTCCCATGACTCCGGTTGCACCGTTCATTTACATTTTTCACCCCAGGTTTTGGAAAATGCAAACAGGGCTGAGGCAGCTGCAGGGTGGGGAGCAGGCAGGAACCTCCATGGAGCTGCAATTGCATCATCAGTTGTGTCTCGCATTGGCAGCTGCCTGCGCCACCACAAATTCTTTTTGTAGCTTCCTTATCTGAGGCTGGAGGACAGCAGGCTCTGTTTGAACAGTGCATTCCACCACACCTTCCTCTGCAAACAAGAGTAAACGCAATGCACTGAACAGTTGAGACAATTACACACACCAAAAGTATTCCCAGGAGGACCTTACACACACCAAAAATATTCCAGGAAGATTGGCACACAGCATCCACTTGCCAACATTCTTCAGTCTTTTGGAATTTATTTTAGTCAATATTGGGTAGGTTCTGACATCTCCATGGCCCCCCAGAGAAATTTGAAGGCAGATCTTACACAGAAGGCTTAAGATCAAGACAAGAAACTTCAAATGGTAGGAAAGTAGAAACTAGCATAGATAAATATCCCATAAATATGGTGTGTTTACTTGTGCAGTGGAACAAACAGGAATGGTTTCCTCTCTTTTGAAACTAGGATTCAGATTCTGGAGCCTGTGGAGCAGTGTCCAGGATTTCAAATGCCAATCAGTGAAGCAGGGCTGCTCTTTGCCCTCTTACCTCAATTGCACAAACCCTGCGTTTTCCAAAACCTGCTGTGATTTTTATTGATGAAACCCAGAGTCCTTGGAGGTGTGCTGGAGAAACCCAGAATGAGAGCATCCAACAAGGGCAACACCTACATCTTCCTGACCTTGCTCAGCTTGATTCCTAATCTTAGTGTTTAGTCCAGACCTTACAGCATAATGTCCTCTGTACAGCAGAGTGTTTGGAAGGAAACTGATAGCATGCAATGCTCTCACTGAGCACAGTGGGAAAGAATCCAGCCAGCATGAAAGGACAGTTGTAATTTGGTTTGCACACACTGTTAACCAGCTTCTCCCAAACAGAAATATAAAGCTGAGAATTGTTTTCGGCCTAAGATTAAGCATTTAGCTCAGTTTCTTCCATAACTAAATAAAGGATTAGTAAATTCCTTACAATTCCTGGATGCTCAAAGGTCAAACCACTTAAGCACATTCTCTGTAGTGAGTTCTGTCACATTTTCTCTTGGAAAAGAGGAAGGGTTTTGATACAGAACCAGTTTTCCTGTAAAGTGCGTGTGAAGACTCTGGGTTTGGTACTTGCTTTCCCTCTGCTCGGTGTCTGGATCTGTGTTAGCCCAATAAATGTGCAAGATATGTCTCACTATGCCTCATCCTGAGGCTATGCAGGGGAGTGTGGCAAGCACAGCCACACCTTGCACAAACCAGACTCAGACGCCTCTTCCTCTACATAAAACATCTCTGGTGAATGAATGGTTTTGGCTCTGTCACCATGGTGCTGGAGCTTCTGAGAGCACAAAAAGAGCTTTTTCAAATCCTTTTCTGCTCAGTACTTTGAGGCAATAGAGGTGGTGCAGTACTGCTTCAGGCAGTGGGAAGGGCTGTGTTAAGGCTGAGGGGACAGGTTGGGGTCTGCCACTGCTGGTGAGAAATGACCACAGTCACTGTCATTCCTGAGCCCTGGGAACATCCTTGTGCAGGTAAGCAGGCCTGGGAAGCTGCTCCAGGGCTCCAGGTGTGGCCATGGGCTGGTACGAGCCGTGGGCCGGAGCTGGGGGTGCAGCTGGGCCTCCGCCTTCCCTCCCACCCCAGAGCAGCCTCCTACCTGTGTTTTGCAAGGTTCAGCCAAGCCTTAGGTCCAGCTTTCCACACTCCTGGTGATTGATGGTGCCAGCTAAAGGCTGGATCCCAGATGGTCCTTGCTGGGTGAGTGATCTCTGGCTGGCTTCAGCCAGCCATGCAGCTCTGTCCTGCTCCCACTCCAGCTGTGGCTCTTTGCAGTGGCAGCATTTAGGATGGATGGCTGTACATGCAATCTGGGCCTCTTTGGAGGGACTTTTATACCACAAAGTGGTGGCAGGCTCCTGGAAATTCTCCCCCTTGCTGGGAGCTGTGGGTTGACTCTGCGTTGTTCCCCAGCCTCCGGAGGAGGACAGACCCAGGCTGACTGAGGCTGAAGCCACTGGCCTCAGGGCTTGTGTGTCCCAAAGGGCATCTTCCTGGCAAGGCTTCTCTCTCCACCATTCCCTGTGGCACAGGCTGTGTTTCCAGGGACTGTACCATGGCTCCGGCTGAAACTCTTCCACTTGAATGCAGGCTTGGGCAAGCATTTTGCCTGAGCTATTTCCATGGCCAGCTAATTGCATTCACTGCAGAAAACAAGGAAATTATGGCAATTAGTCGTTTGGCTGAGTACCTCTAGTGACATCCCAGTGAACACTGAACAGGCTATTCAGCTGTAATCCTTATCTGCACAACAAAGTCCCTTTAATTTTATTCAGTTTTACAGCAGAATTTTGCATGCTGGTAACATATTCATGGCTTTTTTGCACTTGTACTGGGCCTTCATAAAATTGTGTTATGCTGGAGTAGCTGATTTCTTAATTAGAACTTTTTTCCTATGGAGAATATTTTGGAATAAATCTCTGTTATTTTCTTACTATTTATCTGATTTACTGACCAAAAAAAAAGCAATGCCACTTCTTTCTTGAGGAGTCTATTGAGTAGCTCACGGTTCAAATCTGAGCTTGTGAGTGAATATCCTAGATAGGAAACCTGAGGGAACGAAGCAGGAAAAATCCTCTGAAAGGCAAATGAAACTGGGCCCATGTTCCCAGCTCAGGTCGAGGATGTTGGTTTTTCCACGACAGGTTTGGCACCTGCTACCATTATCCTGGTGGAATGGAAGATGCAAGGAGCAATTCTGTCCCTGGAATTGGAGGAATAAATGCAGTGTTGTGCCTGGAAGTGGTGATGCACCTGCCTGGACTGAAGAGCTTACAAGCTCTGGTTTTTTCCCCTCTCTCTACAGTAATAAATGTTTTCATTCTTCCTTTTACCTTCTAGCCTAAACCAACTAAAGGAAGGATGCGCATCCATTGCCTGGAGAATGTGGATAAAGCCCTCCAGTTCCTGAAAGAGCAACGAGTGCACCTAGAAAACATGGGATCTCATGATATTGTGGATGGGAATCACAGGCTGACACTTGGCCTTATTTGGACTATTATCCTGAGATTCCAGGTAGAGTTGTGTGCACACACAGATACATGGACAAGCTTTCCATGCCTGTTTGTAACACACTTCACTGCATTTTAAAAGCAGAGTGCTCCCAGGTGCTCCCAGCTGATGGGAGGGAGAAGTGGTTGGGAACCTGTCAGAATAAATCAGTCTCCATGGTGCTGCTGACTTGTGGTGGGGGTTTGCTGTGGGGAAGTTCATATGGCTTTATTTCTAAATCACGAATAAATGTGAAGCTCCAGTCTCTACACTAGACCCATGAGGAAATGATGCCCTTAGCTGCTCTCCATCTCTGTGCTGGTTATCTCTTACCTGGCTGACTTGGCACTGACATGGATTAAGGGTGCACACAGGAATTATTTTAGTGTCCCAACTGAAGCGGAGATGTCTGCTTTTCCAGCAAGTTGCATATTGGTCTTGGCTGTCAGTTAGAAAAGGCTTGGACCTCCTTTTGCATAAAGAATAATAAATCCATGTAATAAATATATAACTCATAATGAATAGCATAGTAATAAACATTTAATAGCTTTAATTTTGGTGTTTCCCAGTGGCCCTTTCATCTTTTCAAAAAAAAGGCCATGTGTTTTCTCAGAGAAATATTGAAATCCTCTATGTTAATTTTAGATCCAAGATATCAGTGTCGAAACTGAGGACAACAAAGAGAAGAAATCTGCTAAAGATGCTTTGCTTTTGTGGTGCCAGATGAAAACAGCTGGGTAAGTGTGGATTAAGTGATTATCTCTAAAGCTCTTACAGCATTTTGAGTTTTTGTTGAAATAATTTTAAATGGGCAAACATATCTCTTCTGAAGTGGATTCAGAGAGAGGGAGCTCAAGAGAAGTGAGTTGATGTTTACAAGTCAGAAAATTCTGAATTTATTATATAAATGCTGGGTGATAAACACACTGATCTGATAATCCATGAATCTATATAAAAAAAATTATATATATATATATAAAAACCTGACTCTTTTCCACCCTATTCGGAAGAAATAATGACAATTTCAAGAAAAACTTAATGTCTCTCTGCTGTGACTTTTGGTGCCAGAGTGTGCAGAGCTGCAATGGGGGTGTTGTATTCATTGCACTCTCCTTGTTTTTGTTCTCTAGGTATCCCAATGTCAATATCCACAACTTTACAACAAGCTGGAGGGATGGGATGGCGTTCAATGCACTGATCCATAAGCACAGGTAAGTGTGCCTAAATTCTGCCCTGGTTTTGCAGCTAACTTGCAGCTTGATTTTAAAAATCTGTGAAGAGCAGAAATTTGAGGAGTTGCTGAGAGTTTTACAGAAACTTCCCCTGTTTTGAGCTTTACAGCTCTTGTGGTCATTGTGAGCTCATCTGGGCAGCAGCTTTTCACACCACAAGTCAAAACTGGTTGTGTTTGGTTTCAAGGGAATAAATTACACCTGTGGTTTTTTGGGGTTGGTTTGGTTCTTGTACCTCAGTGAGTAACCCATGCCCTGGTTTGGAATCTGGAGGTGGAAATGAGGAAGCACACCCAGAGCAGCCTGGAGGAGAAGGAAATCCCTCCCCAAGGATGGCCAGATGTAGTGCCAGGCTGCCATGGCTGGGGATGCTGCTCATGACAAGCTCAGGCGGCGTTTTCCAGATGGATTGCACGCTTCCATGGGCATCAGGAGAGACTTGTGACTGCCAATTTGTTCTTCTCTTCTCCAGGGTCACCTTCCCTGCTGTTAAGCTCTCCCCTGTTCTCTCCCATGGCCAGATCCTGCTGTGCCATGTGCTGGGCATAGCTTCATTCCTTTAACACTGCTGGGAAATGCACAGGGCATGTGAAACCTTGGTTGGGTTTTCTGGGGCTTGCAGATTTTAGTTCATTTGAGGGTGGCTGCACTGTGCTTTCGGAAATCTAAAGAATTTTCCATCCTGTCTAGGCCTGATCTGATTGATTTTGACAAGCTGAAGAAATCAAATGCACACTACAATCTGCAGAATGCTTTTAACCTTGCAGAGCAGCACCTTGGTCTTACCAAGCTCCTGGACCCAGAGGGTAAGAATTCCAGCAGTTTCAGCACTTTGGGGCTCTTTGTGGGCTCTTTCCTCCCACCCTCCATGTCAGAGCACATCTCTGTGACAGCTTTTTGTGTCCAAGAGCAGCTGGATGCTGCTGACTCACCTGGTGATACAGGCAAAGAGGGAGGGAGAGAATGTGACATGTCTCCAGCAGCAAACTGAGCAGCAGTAGCACAAGAGCCCTTAATCCTGTGTTTATTTACTGCCATCTGACAAATTTGTTGGCCTGGCCATGTATTCATAAGGTCATTCTAGTCAGAGGCTTCCTTCTGATGTGCTCTGAGAGGCAGAGAAGTTTCAGCCTGTGTTTCCGTGGGAGTGTGTGTGCTCCCAGTGCTGGGGCAAGAGCCTTTTGTGCCATAGGGCAGGGGTGATGTGTTTGGGCAAGTTTCTTCATGCTTGTTTTTCAGTGCCTCAGAATTGCTGCAGGAGAGGAAATATTTTGTTTTCCACCTGTGTCTCTCAGATTCACCTGGACAGACATAGGGTTTGAATTCCTCTCTCCAAATGCTGACACAGCACTGAAGTTCTCAATTAACAGTAGCTGTCAATTCATACAGATGCCAGAGGAGTTATTTAGTTGTGCACAAGCTGTGACAAAGTCTGGAACTTGACTGTAAGGCCCAAAGGCTTTAGCCTCAGCCCACATTACTGCCAGAACCAGTGCAAAGCTGCTGAATTTACTTCTGCTTAGGACACAAACCTCAGGGGCTGAACTGCCACTGAACCCATCTCTGACTCCCAATAGCATCCTTGGTACACTGTGAGCTCTGTTGGTGTAACCCCTGCACCCTCAGCATGCTGAGATAACTCTTGTTTGGTTTGCAGATATCAGTGTTGATCACCCTGATGAAAAGTCAATCATCACCTATGTGGTGACATATTATCACTACTTCTCCAAGATGAAAGCTTTGGCTGTTGAAGGAAAACGTATTGGAAAGGTTTGCAAGTTTAAATTTTAAATTGTTACAAAGCAGGTGAAATATTTCTGATTTTCTTTTTCCTCTTGGGTGTTAGTTTTTGAAGAGTCCACTCTGTGGTAATTTTAATTTTCTTGCTTTTGAATGTATTTTGAATGTTAAATATTCCCATGTGACTGTGAGGAGTAGTTAATTTCCAGCTGCGTCACATTAGAAAACACTTGGCTGGTGTTTTATTTTTGCTTGTTAATTTTGCATCATTGCGACTTTTCTTTCCTTTCTCGTTAACTGCTCCTCACCCTCTGTCTCCTCTGGAAAAGTCCCTCATTTAAAACATGTGCAGTCATTCTCTGCCCTTTGGTGACATTGCCCCCATCCTTACAGCTGGCAGACTGACCATGAACCCTTGTGTGAGCCTCGGTTCTGCCCCCCTATTGCTGTGGGATCTTGGGAATTCAGTGCTGAAAAATGCCGAGCTCTCATTGCTCAGGGATCCTGGCAGTGAGTGCTCTGATTCACAACTCAGGTCTCCCAGCACTTTCTTTTATGTGGCCTGTTGGATTTAAATGACTGAAGAGCACTGCCCTTGTGACTCATGTGTGTTGTGCTGCTGTTGCAGGTGCTTGACAATGCCATTGAAACAGAGAAAATGATAGAAAAGTACGAGTCCCTGGCTTCTGACCTGCTGGAGTGGATTGAGCAAACCATTATCATCCTCAACAATCGCAAATTTGCCAACTCCCTGGTTGGGGTGCAGCAGCAGCTGCAGGCGTTCAACACTTACCGCACAGTGGAGAAACCACCCAAGTGAGTTTAATCTCAGCTTAACACAACAGTCAGTGGTCTTGTTTGGCTTAGTCACTCAGTGATTTTTTTTAAAAACAAATACATCCAAGTAATTTTAATTGTGCCTTAAGAGTTTATTTTCCTGAACAAGCCCAGGTCTCATGTTCCTGATTGGCACTTGTTGGTATTACTCGGGGCCCATTTGCTTTGTGCTGTTCAGTGTGCAGATAATAAGAACAGCAACAAGAAAAGCATGTCTCCCACAGGATCTGGGAGTCCTGGAAGCTGTCTCTGCCCTGGGATGCCTGTCTTATCAAATGAGTGGTAATAGCATACTGTGGTAGTACAGTAATGTCACCACTCGTGCTTTTAATAGCAGTGGATGATACCAATATACTGCTATTAAAAGATCCCTACTGCTTATCCAACATGAAGAGGAAGCATGTCTGGCTTTGTCAAACAGCTCTGCTTACTCAAATTTATACAAGCAAAACTGGACAGGTTATTTCTGGAAAGCCTCTTTTAGCATCATGATATCAAATCTATTTATTGTTTTTGTCTAATACAAGTTCTAATGGATAATAATCACAACCCAAAACATACAGGATCCAGACATCTTCTAAAATTGCAGACTATTCCCTAATGCCCATGGAGTTTGTTTATTTCCCAGGCATGCAATCCAGGGAAAACAGTGGGAAGAGTTTATTGACTGCAGTGGGCTTTAAATAAAACTTCCATTTCTTGTGCTGATGGAGTAAACTAGGACAGTGCACGTACTAGAATAAAAAAAAAGCCTTTTCCTGTCCCTTGAGGGGTTTAAATCCAAACACTCAGACAGCTGACTTCTCTGAAGTTGTTTCTGCTGTCTGCCCCAACTGGCTCCAGGGGAAGTGTGGGCTATTTCCATTGCTCCCAGCTTCCACACAAGACAGAGGTGTTTATGTGAATGCTCCATTCGTCATGTTAACATTTTAAACAAGTGCTTTATTATAGTTTATTGTTGTTGACTATATTCAATATTTTATAGAAGTGCTTCCCTGTGATGGTGGGGAAGCCCTGGCACATGTTGCCCAGAGAAGCTGTGGCTGCCTCATCCTTGGAAGTGTTCCAGGCCAGGGATGGGAGCAACCTGGGATGGTGGAAGATGTATCTGTCCTGGCAGGGGGTGGGACTTGGATGAGCTTTAAGGTCCTTTCCAACCCAAACCATTCTGTTACTCCCTGATTCTACGATTATACCTCAGCAGTAATGAAAGCTAGATTGTAACTCAATTCTCTTGCAAAATTTTGTTTAGATTTACAGAAAAAGGAAACCTGGAAGTGCTGCTTTTTACCATCCAAAGCAAAATGAGAGCCAACAATCAGAAAGTGTACATGCCGAGGGAGGGCAAACTCATCTCTGACATTAACAAGGTAAACTGAGCAGCTCCTCCCCTGTGACTCAGGATATTGCTGTTTTCTCTCAGAAAACTGTGCAGAAAAACATTTGTGATCTCCAGCCTTGATGTGGGGGCATTAAGGGATGGGTGAGGTGGGGTGACCTTTTCCTATAGCTCGGTGTCACTGCCCTGAGCCAGGCCCTGGGTGTCCTCAGCATCTGCAGGAGCTTCTGCTCCTGGGGCTGCCAGCTCTGCCCTGCCCTTCATGGTCCTGGCTGTTGGAGAGAAGTAACAGAAGGCAGCAGCAATAGGTGCTGTGCCCTCCCCTTCACCTCCCAGTGCCCTGCCTGGGCATCATGGATCCCTCTGGGGTCCTGCAGCCTGTTCTCTGCTGCTGCAGCTGGCAGGGCTGGGCAGGGCTGGGCTCAGCAGAGCTGACAGGCTCTCTCAAGGATAACAAGCAGCTTCAACCTGTCAGCTTCCTCCTTTGTGTTTGATCATGCTTGGCATTCCCAGAGCAGCTGTTGTGGGTGTCTGTGGCCTCATCCCAGGGAGCAGCAAACTGCTCAGCTCTCCTGGTTGCAGGAGGAATGCCCAAAATAGTCATGTTTCAGGCAGTTGCACATCTGTTCAGATTTAGAAGATTTAGTTGTGTTTAATTGAGGGTATTTTTGTTGTCTGTAAGATCTAAAAGGTGATTACCTGACTTCCAACATGCTTTTAAGACTTAAGATTTTTGTAATATGAGTGTTATGCACATGAACAACTTCTGGCTTGGGGGAAAACAGGACTTGTAAACACTGAATTCTGCAGTTGTTTTCTTTCCCAAAGTGGATGTAATAAAAAACAACAATTGTATGTTGATTTTAGAGGTGAGAGATCATGAATCTGTAGTTCTAATTCCCATTTCCTAAAGGAGGAAGATAGAATCTGCTTGTTTGGGAGTAGCACTCAGGAGATTTTTTTTTATTAAATAAACCCTCTCTTATACATTCAAGCCAGGTAGTTTCCTTAGGTGTTATTGGGAGGGGGTAAGAAAGAACCAGATAAAATGCATTTGAGGTAAACAACATGCTCACAAAATGACTGACTAAATTGAGAACAGATTTTAAGTCATGTGCTTATATTAGCAAACAAGGTCTAGGGCCAGCCAGTGCAAACTGGATTTATTGGCTTATAAATAATTGAGCCAGTTTGGTGAAAGTTGCCTGTAGTGACTTCAGCCCTGATTTCATGCAAAGGAGATGGGCTTTATCATAATCTTGTAAGAATGTGTGTTTAGAAGCCGTGTGTTTTTCCTCCTGTGTCTTCAGGCCTGGGAGAGACTGGAAAAAGCTGAACATGAAAGAGAACTGGCACTGCGAAATGAGCTCATCAGACAAGAGAAACTGGAACAACTTGCACGGAGATTCGATCGCAAGGCAGCTATGAGAGAAACTTGGCTGAGTGAAAATCAACGTCTCGTTTCTCAGGTGCTGCTCTCAGAAATTGTCTGGGTGACTAAAATGGTTCCCATGAGTAATTACAGGATGCAGTTCTTGCAAGGAGAATATTTTCTCCCCTGTGCCTCGTGTTTTACTGAATCTATGTGTCTGTATATGTATTTATTGTATTTCGTTACTTTGTATGTGCATATACTGTACATCCTACCCTCTCTTTTATACGTTTGGGATTCCCTTCCTTGAACCTACCAGCCTGTGGTCAGGAGATTTGATGAGGAAATAACTACCCACAGTCAAGATTTTCTTTATCTGAATATTTTGGTGAGTTCAGTGAAATTAGCCCAGGAATTAATTTTATTGTTTAATACTAGAGATGATAATATTAGATTAGCCTCAGCCTAATCCTGATGGCCACGTGATTCTTCCCCCAAAGGCAGTGAATAATATCTCTGATTTTATCAGTTGTTCTTTATTATCAGAGGTATCTCTTATTTTGTTAAAGAAGACTCTTGGGAGCATTTTGAGATCCCAGATTTGCTAGCGAGTGTGTTTTGCACAGTCAGAACTGACGGTAGAGGTTGAGCAGTGGGGCTTTTCTCCTCATCAGCCATTCCTGAAGAAGTGCCTCTGTGTTTGCAGGACAATTTTGGCTTTGACCTCCCAGCAGTGGAAGCTGCCACGAAGAAGCACGAGGCCATCGAGACGGACATCGCGGCCTACGAGGAGCGCGTCCAGGCCGTGGTGGCAGTGGCGAAGGAGCTCGAGACTGAAAACTACCATGACATCAAACGCATCACTGCGAGGAAGGACAATGTTATCCGCCTGTGGGAGTATCTCCTGGAGCTGCTCCGGGCACGGAGACAGCGGCTGGAGATGAACCTTGGGCTGCAGAAGATTTTCCAGGAAATGCTGTACATTATGGACTGGATGGATGAGATGAAGGTGGGTGGAAGCCCTTTGAGAATGCAGACCAAATACTCCTCAGAGGTGTTTGTGTCCTTTTCTGTCAAGTTTTAAGATTCATTTAGCCCCTCTGATTTAATAGACACACCCAGAAGATCCACATTCAAGAGCAGCGAACAAATTCTTATGATGGTTTGTTAACGATAAAGATTAAAAACAAGTAAGGAAAAAGAGCAAGTTCACCTCTATACAAAGCTACTTTCCAGCTTCATGTCTGTCTCATAAGGCCCAGAGGTTTTGGTCACAGTGCCTGTGTAAAGATGACAGATTTGGTTAAAGGGAATTAAATAATCTCTCTCCATCATGATTTACATGGGGAACAAGTCACCTCTTCACCTCTCTGCTTTAAAAAGCTTGAATTTCTTCCTGTCTGTTCTCCTGGGATCTGGGAAGGGAAAGGACCACGACTTGTCCATCAGCCAGCAGAACTTGGAAGCTGTTGGAGGAAAGAAAGCTGTGTGTAGCTCAGCAGGAGCTCACAGCACCTGGGCTGAGTGCTTCTCCTTGGGCCTGCTGAGCTAACTCAGCCTCTCAGTATCCTAATCTGAAAACCCATTAAACAGCAGTCAAGTTCTTCATGGTTGCCAGTGATTTCAAAAATACTGGCTCAAATTTGTATCAGCCATGTCTCTACATTGTCTCTACAATTGCTGTCCTTATGGGCCTAGGGTTTCTCTGACTTAATGTACCAACAACAGAGAATGGTGCCATGCCTGGAGTCCCAAAGAAGCAAACAGTTTATGGCCTTCAGCCCATTCTACTTTTTTTTTTTTTCATTTTGTTCAGGTGCTTCTACTGTCCCAAGACTATGGCAAACATTTGCTGGGAGTTGAAGACCTGCTGCAGAAACATGCACTGGTGGAAGCTGACATTGCTATTCAGGCTGAGAGAGTGAGAGGGGTCAATGCCTCTGCTCAGAAGTTTGCCACAGATGGAGAAGGTAACCAGCACCCAACACACCCCTTTTGTCTCAATTACCTATGAGGTTGTCTGTGAGGCTCATTAGTTCTTCAAGATAGGTTAGCTTAAATTCCCCACTGGCACAAGAGAATCCAGCTCCATTTGTTCCTTCTGTGCTCAGCGTGTCAATGATTCATTTGTCCAGAAACCTGCTCAGGAATTGAGTGTGGCATTGTGCCTTGCATGGGGTGTCACACTCCTCACTAGCAGCTGCTATGGCTTTGTAGAGGTCACCATGGTTCCTTCATATTGTGTTCCTAATGCAAGCAACACAGATTGTTGGACCCAACCCAGATGGTGTCCCAATTTATCCTAAAAGGAAGCAATTCCCTAGAATCCAGTGCCGTTAACCAGACTAAATGATGTCCATTTTGTGCAGTTGTGCATAAGTCTGAATTCCGTGAATTTTGTCTCACTGGAAACAGTAATGAATATCTTTCCTTTTGGTTTTATTTTTTGTCTTTTCAAATAAATAGTATTTTCTGATCTGTGTTATTGTGTGGTGGAGCTTGAACACTTTCCACTCACTTTCCTGAGACTAACTATGGATTCTTTCACGTAAACTTTGTAGCTGGAACAAGCAAGAATTCAGAGTTCTGTGTACACCCTGCTGTGGGGATGGGAGTGAGTGAGCCCAGGTGGTAACACATGTTCTCTGTCCGAGCAGGTTACAAGCCCTGTGACCCGCAGGTGATCAGGGACCGCGTGGCTCACATGGAGTTCTGCTACCAGGAGCTCTGCCAGCTCGCAGCCGAGCGCCGCGCACGCCTCGAGGAGTCCAGGCGCCTCTGGAAATTCTTCTGGGAAATGGCTGAAGAGGAGGGCTGGATCAGGGAGAAGGAGCAGATCCTGTCATCTGATGACTATGGGAAGGACCTTACCAGTGTCGTCCGACTCTTGAGTAAACACAAGGCGTTTGAGGACGAGATGAGTGGCCGCAGTGGCCACTTTCAGCAGGCGATAAAAGAAGGTGAAGACATGATCGCGGAAGAGCATTTTGGGTCTGAGAAGATCAGAGAAAGAATTAAGGATATCCGGGAGCAGTGGGCTAACCTGGAGCAGTTATCTGCCATTAGGAAGAAGCGGCTGGAGGAAGCCTCTCTCCTTCACCAGTTCCAGGCTGATGCTGACGATATTGATGCTTGGATGTTGGACATCCTCAAGATTGTCTCCAGCAATGATGTTGGCCATGATGAATATTCCACTCAGTCCTTGGTCAAGAAACACAAAGATGTGGCTGAGGAGATTGCGAGCTACCGGCCGACCATCGACTCTCTTCACGAGCAAGCCAAGGCCCTGCCCCAGGAGCATGCGGAGTCTCCAGATGTGCAAGGCAGGTTGTCCGGAATTGAGGAGAGATACAAAGAGGTTGCTGAGCTGACCCGGCTGCGTAAACAGGCCCTGCAGGATACCCTTGCTCTCTATAAGATGTTCAGTGAGGCAGATGCTTGCGAGCTTTGGATCGATGAAAAGGAGAAGTGGTTGAACAACATGCAGATTCCAGAGAAGCTGGAGGACCTGGAAGTGATCCAGCACAGGTGAGAACACCTTTACCAGGAAGTTTGGGGAGTACTGGGTGGAAGTTTTTTTACCCCAGCTGCCTTTCTCAGCTTGCCTGTGGCTCGGATTCTCTAATGCCTGGGGGATCTTATGTTTGTTTGTTTTCCCTCACTCCAGGTTTGAAAGCTTAGAGCCAGAAATGAACAACCAGGCGTCCCGCGTGGCTGTGGTGAACCAGATTGCCAGGCAGCTGATGCACAGTGGCCACCCTGGTGAGAAGATCAAAGCACAGCAAGATAAGCTCAACACAAGGTAAGTGAAAGCCTCGTGCTCAGGAACATCACACCATCTGGAACAAGTATGGTGGGGTTATTTGTGATCCTTAGGTATGCTTTTTTAAAATATTCTGATGCTGTTACCTGAAGTATCTTCAAGGTAGGCATTTAAAGATTCAAAAGGAAAGAGCTGCGCCTTTCAGACATTTGATTAACAGATGGAGTTTTGCTCTTGACTTAATCAGGCCCTGAGTGTGTCAGTGTCTTGATTTGAGAGCTGGAAATTGACTGTAATGATTATTATGCTAAAAAAGAAACCAATATAACTTCGTGCAAACTCCCTCATTTTTTAGCTTCAGAGTAAACCAAGGGAGTGTGAAAAGCTTATGTAACTGGCAATTTTTCACTTGAAGAAAAATTATACTCGTTGTGCTGGTACTTGTCAAATTCTAATACACACCATAGCTGGGTTAATGGTTGCTTTGCTAGAGATACTGATGGTGTGGGAAGGACTGAGAAAACCCTGAGTAGCTGGGTTATAGCAGGGCTTACCAAGCTGATGAGAGCAGCTGCTTACTCAGCAGTGCTGCCATATTCTTTTCCCACGAATCTCAATTTCTCTGCTCTCCTCTCCTCGCACGTTTCAGGTGGAGCCAGTTCAGAGAACTGGTAGATAGGAAGAAGGATGCTCTGCTCTCTGCTCTGAGTATCCAGAACTACCATCTTGAATGTAATGAAACCAAATCCTGGATCAGGGAAAAGACCAAAGTGATCGAATCCACGCAAGACCTGGGTAACGACCTGGCTGGAGTGATGGCCCTGCAGAGGAAGCTGACGGGCATGGAACGGGACCTGGTGGCCATTGAAGCCAAGCTCAGTGACCTGCAAAAGGAGGCAGAGAAGCTGGAATCAGAGCATCCTGACCAGGCACAAGCCATCCTTTCACGGCTTGCAGAGATCAATGACGTGTGGGAAGAAATGAAGACCACCCTGAAGAACCGGGAAGAGTCCCTGGGAGAGGCCAGCAAGCTCCAGCAGTTCCTGAGAGATCTGGATGACTTCCAGTCCTGGCTCTCTAGAACACAGACTGCAATCGCCTCCGAAGATATGCCCAACACGCTGACAGAGGCTGAGAAGCTGCTCACTCAGCACGAGAATATCAAGAATGAAATCAACAACTACGAGGAAGATTATCAGAAGATGAGGGACATGGGTGAGATGGTGACACAAGGGCAAACTGATGCTCAGTACATGTTCCTACGCCAGCGCCTACAGGCTTTGGACACTGGATGGAATGAGCTTCACAAAATGTGGGAGAACAGGCAAAATCTCCTTTCCCAGTCTCATGCCTACCAGCTGTTTCTTAGAGATACCAAGCAAGCAGAAGCTTTCCTTAATAACCAGGCAAGTGGTCAAGATATACCTGACTTCATTTCTACAGGTTGGCACTGTGTACTGCAAGCAATTAAGAGACAAAATCTATTGGCAGGAGAGCTACAAACAGATAAATTGCCCTTTTCTAACTGTATTTTACTTCAAACTGTTCTTGGGATATGTCTGTTGTTGGAGCAGCAGCATAGCCTGAGTGTAACTTTTTTCTCTCTCTGATTTCTTTAACCCCAGGAATACGTTCTGGCACACACAGAAATGCCCACTACTTTGGAAGGAGCAGAAGCTGCTATTAAAAAGCAGGAGGATTTCATGACCACAATGGATGCCAATGAAGAAAAGATCAATGCAGTTGTGGAGACAGGCAGGAGGCTTGTTAGTGACGGGAACATTAACTCTGATAAAATCCAGGAAAAAGTGGACTCTATTGATGACAGGTAAGGGCAGAATGATGGCAAAGTGTAGATGTTCTTGCTTTAATTTTGTTCTCTGAGAGATACCCTTTTACCAGGATTCAAAGGCAAAGTAACAGCTTAGAAAATGTCTGTTCCAGACTGTTTTGTCTCCTGGAAAAATAGGAACTGTCATGTTTCAAGAATGCGCCAGTCTAATCTTAGTTAAATAATCCTTCTCCCACTTTGTAGAGGCTTGGTAGGTAATGAGCTCCCTACCCAGAATTCGGCTGAGTGTTGCCATATAATTCCTGGAATATGAACAGACTTGATGCTCTGGTGGGAGCTGTAGCAGTTGGCTGTGTCTGGTTCCACAAGTCTCAGTTTCCTCTGTTGCCCCTGAGCTGGTGTAATTACAATAACGTATTCCTGTCCTTCCTCTGGAGGAGGAATGTGGCTCTTCAAGGGTGTAATTGGCATTGCATCCACCCCACCCGCTCGCCTTTGATCGCCTCTTCCAACTTGTCTGGCCCCTCTGAGATCAGATTAGGAAGCTCTGGTACAAGTGTGTCTTTCATCCCAGAACAAGTCCTTTGCTTTCTCTCTCTGGCTGTGGCACGGATGCTATAGAACATTAAAAGTCTCTTTTTCTTTGAAACCCAAATGGTCAGTTTTGATGACTGTGGTTCTTTCTGCTTTTGGTCTGGATAACAGTGGAGTCTTTCAAGGCACTGTGAGTGTCAGAACACCGCTGTGAGCTGTGAAATGCCACTGATGACCCTCCCATCAGACTTGCATCCTCCCACAGCTGGTATGCTCAGAGTTCTCCAGGTGCCTTCATCTCCAAGGAGAAACTGAAGTAGTTCAGCAAACATTGTGCCTTTCCTGTTTGGACAAATATGTCTCACTGTGTGCACCCACTTTAGCCATGCCTCATGGCTTCAGGAAAGGCAGTTATTGCTGTTCTCAGAGCTTGCTGAGGGTCTCTGACAACTGAGCCCCTAGGGCACCCCACATTTCTGTTCTGTCTCTTAGCAGTTTGGCTCTAGATCCCAGAGAAAATCTGCAGAGGCCAGGAAGAGGAGATTGTATGAAAGCAATCAAGGGGACAGCTAGCACTGTGATTTTCTATATTTATCCTCTCTGAGCATCCTCTGCTCTAAGTTTTCCCATCAGTTTAGGAAAGCAGGAGAGTTTGATCCTGGCCTTCTGGTCAGGTGTCTTCTTTCTGCAGCTTTTGGAGTATTGAAAGAAAGCATCCAAGGATATCATAGCAAATGGTCAGCTGCTTCTTGCAGTCCTGTCTGAGGTGGCCAGAGTAGGGGACAGAGCCTATGTTGTGTGCCTTGCAGAGGCTCTGGTGACTGTCACCCCAGTGCAGCTGCTCCTCTGTGCCCCGTTGTCCCTGCTGTCCTGCCCAAGGGATGTGTGCTGGAGTTCCTACTGGAACAGTAGCATTTCCTCAATTCCAAAGCTATTTCTGCCGAGCGCTGCAAAAACCATCCGGTGCGCTGCTATCCAGGAAATCCGTGTGATTGCTCCCCGAGTCTGTGGGGCTGATAAGCCTCCAGAACAAAGCCTTGGGGCTGCATGCACTGGGAGGGGTAGCAAAGGAAGCCTCTTTGCTTTCGCAAAAAGTGGCTCTCCCAGCCGAGCTCCACCTGGATGTCTAACAAAGGACCAAAACAAACAAGCACAAATATGTGCAGTGGCTCCATACTTCCCATAGGGAGCTCTTTGTAGTTTCTGGTATTGTTCAGAGTGGGTTTTGCAGTTGTGCTTTCAAGCTGTTCCTGAGGAGACCCACTGGTGCAGCAGGCAAACCCTGCCCTGGGATGGTTCCCATCTCAGTAGGGATAGCACAAGAGAGAGGAAAGTGCACTAGAAAAGAAACACTTCACACAACCTTTTAGTGCAGTTCACAGGCAAGAATGAATGGGAATAAGGACATGGAATAAGAGTGAGGGAAGAAGAAGATGGGTTTGAATCAAGCTATCACTAACTAGCTTTTCCAGCTGGGAAAGAAGTTGGTCTCTCTGGTGCAGCTGTCCCTGCCTGGGTGACTTCTGCTGCTCTGAGGCATTTTCTCCTCCATTTTCTCTTGAAAAAGTGTTGGGGAACTGCCCCGGTCCCTGTGCCTGCACATGGCCTCTGATTCTGCAAGGGAGATTTAGTCTAAAGACAGTGGCAGAGCTGGCACAAGTTGTGATCTGAGCCTGTTTTACATCAACTTTTGTATTTGTGCAACTTTCTGCTCAACAGAGAACAGAATTAAGTTTTGTTCTTGCCCATTCAGAAGGGAGAGTGCCTCGTTTGCTGGAGCAATGAAAGAAGCTAAAACTGCCTTTCATATATCTCGGGATTCCTCACAGGCAGCTGCATTCACACCACATGTAAGATTTATTATTTCTGCACAGGCTTTGAAACCCACAGGCTTACAGTTAAACCACAAGTGGTTTTGTCAGTTTTCAGCACTGTCAGCATTCTCAGGGACCTCTGGGAGTCAGTTTGGGGACATTGGGCAAGTTCTGTATTAATTTGTATCAGACACCTCCTTGTGCTGAATGGATCTTACATTTAGGGTGTGATACATAATTCAAAGTCATTCTAGATAACTGGAGTCTGAAGAGCAAACTATTCTTCTTCCACAAATTGTTTTAGCAAATTAGTAGGAAGCAGTCATTGATAACCTTAAGTGTGAATTATTTTAAAGAATTTAGGGATATTTGAACAAGGAGTTAATATTATTTAGGTACAGCCTGTTGGAGCAGAACAGACTAAATAACTTCTTAAAGTCCTTTATTCCCATAAAAACACGTCAGTGGTGAAAACACAGGAATTCCTGTCTGTTCCAGCAGTGCCCATCCTCAAAATGCTTCTACCTTGTTATGGTTCAGCCCTGTTTTTCAGAGAAAACTCATTGTCCAGTCTCATTCCAGGTCATCTTGAACAAAACAATCTTTTACAGTTACATAGCTCTAAGCACCAAAGATCACATTTGTTATGCTATGGCATAATCTGTTTGATATCCCTGCATGGTTTCCTTCAAAGTCCTTCTAGTCAGTATTTCCAACACTCCATGGGAGATATTTTATTAGTTTTTTTTAAACTCAGGTTTTCTCAACGCAAGAACTTCTGTACTTAGTCTTAAATCTATTCAAGTGCCATGAAAGTTCTCCTTTTGACTTCATAAATTGTTTCCTCTCCAGAATACATGAGTCTGTAATGTAATCTAGCCTTAAATCTCTGAAATCAGCATGATAAAATTACCCAAGCAGTTCTTTGCTTCATTTTAACAACCTGAGTAATGCACTGTGTTTGCCCAGACATATAAAAGCCAGCCAATAAAAAATGGAATCAAACCCAGGGATGTTTGCTTCATTAGAGAGGTTTTTCCTAAGCACAGTTTGTGTCTTTTCCTTTGTGTTCCCTCTGAAAACTTCAGGCTCACCTGGGCTTGGACTCCAGGCTTGCTTTGATGTTTCCATGTGTCTTCCTTACCATCCAATCTGTCAATCTGTAAATCAATTTTCTTGATCTACAGCTATAGAGATACTGCTTGCCTTGTTGTTTGAAGGCAGCTCATGAGACCAAGGAGAAGCAAATTGTGGTACTGTAAAGGGCTTTCTTCTATTCTTCTGCCTACAGACCTTTTGCTTTTATAGAAAATATATCTCCAAGTATTCCTTGTATTCCTGAAGTCACTAAATTGGTGCCAGAGAGCTTGCTGTGGTAACTTATTGCAGATCAGGAAAAGTGGTATCATAATCCAGTTGTCATCAACATGTAATTTATGGTCTTCTGGAGTATCATGAGTCTCTGGAGATCTCCACTAACATGGATTTATTTAGCTTTTGCCAGCATGTGCTGAGCTCATCTTATAAATTGCCACCCTTTAAAATAATTTCCAACTCTCAATCCATTTTTGTCTTATTACAAATAGCAGCAATATTTCACTTTAAACCCCTCTACAGTGCAATAGGAACAAGCATAACACAATAAGCAGTAAATAAAAATTGTCTTATTTACTCTCTTTCTTCCTTGTAAATTGCCTCATAAATAATGAAAGGATGGAAGGACAGGGATAATGACTCCAGATTAAACATTTTTAAAAACATGCCCAGAGGTACCTTGGGAATCAGACCCATTCCATTTGAAGAACCCACCACAACCTCTGGGACTGTCAGCGTAGCTCATCCTTCAAGGGGCAAACAGTGATGAATCAAATTAGGGCTTCTGGATTAACCTTCCCTTCTCTTCTGGCTGCTGTTAAACACTCTGATAAAGTGTCCCAAGTGCATAAAACTTCTGTTTGCAGAATCACACAGGGGTGCTGCATGTGGTTAAACACAGCCTTGGGAAGGTTCTCACAACTCAGCTTTGTGCAGGACAAGGAGGTGCTGAAGGTGTTCTACAAACACCATTACAGCAGGTGCACCCTGCAAGGGCCACACAACATCATCTTATTGTTGCAATTTGCAGTTCTCTTATGATTTTTGGCAAACAGCCTGAACTCTCCTGTGGGCTTGAAATGAGTGGGCCAAATTCTGTCCATAACACACTGTGAAACCCTGCTGACTTCAGAATTTTCTCTGTGTATTCAACGGGTCACAAAAACAAGAAGATGCTGTACTTCAGTGAGCCCGTTAAATAACACACTCCAAAATATCCTTTGAAAGGCAGCGAAGGACACACTCCACAAACTTACCAGCACCTGGAGTCCAAAGAGGCTTCAGAAACCAGCAGTGACAGTTTTCCATGAAATGCCTATTTCATTTCCTTTCTCTATTGTTTTTTTTTCTGACCAGACATAGGAAGAACCGTGAAGCAGCTAGTGAACTTCTGATGAGACTGAAAGATAACAGGGATCTCCAAAAGTTTCTTCAGGATTGCCAAGAGGTAAATCATATCCTTTCAGTTTTATTGCTGGAAGCTGCATCCTGCAGAAAAGGATTCTTACTCCATATTTCATGAGGACTATAATGCTCAGTCATCCACTAGTATTTAGTGTGGAGTAAACATGAAAAAACCCCTGCTCAAACCATTGCAAAAATGAATGTTTATTTTTTCTTTTCTCACGAACTGAATTTTCTTATGTCATATAAGCTGAAGACATAGAAAATTGTCAAAAGCAGTGAAGATTTTCTGCTGTGTTATAAATTATAACCATGTGGAATGTGGTGGGATTAGCAGTGCTCTTATTAGGCATTTTGTCTACAGCTGAACATATGTATGTGGCCTGATGCTGGGGATTTCAAGTGATTTCTAGCAAACATTAGTCAGAAGAACAGGAGGTAAAGAATAAGAAAGGAGCAAGATTAAGCTGGGTCATTTATAATGTGTGATTTACCTGATAGTTTACATGTGTTTAAAATTGTTAAGTATTACAACATTTGAAAAAAGAAATTTTTTCCAGATTTTCTAATCACTTAAATGGACTGTTTCCACTGAAGACAACATTTTAAAGTTTGGAATAGTCTTGTTCCTAGCACAAGGAATTAATCAAGTAATTTTCAGGTTATTTCATGGAGTACTGGCAGATATTAAAGAGCTCTGTCTGTGAGGTTTTGGCCATTAACTGGGCAAGTGATGTTTGCTGCTTGGTTGCCTGGATTCAATCTGTTTCCTAGCATTGCGTAAGCTGTCCATGAGCTTGCCTTCAGTTGCTCCTTCCTTGGTAGTTAAAATACGACAGATTAGCAAAAATTCTGCTGTTATTAGCAGCAGCTTCTTCCTTCCTCTGTGACAGTTCTGGTACAAAGATCCCCCAGCTCTCAGGGCTCTCCTGGCCTCAGTGTCAGTGTGGGTGTGTTCCCTAGGAGCTCTTTTTCCCCTATATCACTGGAAGAAAAAGGAAAGCGTACAAGCTCTAGTGCTGGCTGTCTGAATGCTTTTCCTCTCTGTTGTTTCTCTCCAGCCACTAAAACATGGATGTCTCGACTGCATGGTTCAAAGACAAACTTACAATTACCCAAATCTCAGGGATTTCTCCAATCCTCTTTGAGAGGATATTAACCTTTGTGATAATTGAAGGGCTGTTTCCGAGAAAACTTAAAATTTACATCAGTGTGGGCCTGCTGACACCTCCATTGGGCTGGAGGGTTTGTGATGGAGCAGGGATGGAGCAGCACTGTCCTGTGGGGTGGAAGGGAGCCAAGGCAGCACCTCCCCCTTGGATTTTTCCTTGGCACTGCCTGTGAAGCTGGGAATTTTCAGGGAACAGCTTTGAGCCAGTCCCCATTTCACCTGGCAATGATCCTTTGGCCTTCCTGCCTGCCACTGCCTTAGGGACAGTTTCCCATCTGTGTGAAACTTGAGGAAAGGCACAGCGTTTTCTGCAGCCTGTCCTTCCCAGGGCAGCCACATTGTCACTTGTCACCCCGTGCTGAGGTGGTGGTGTGACTGTGGACTCCTCCCCTCTCTCCTTCCTGCAGAGACGGTGAGCAGGGTCAGTGGTGCTCCAGAGCAGAGGGATAATGCTCCTCACAGCAGCTCAGCAGTGATAAGCCCTCCCTCTGGGGTCACAGGCGAGGGAAAACAGCAGATTTTGTTGTTGTGAGGAGTCAGAAAATCTGTCACAGGGTAGTCCTGGGGCTCTGCTTTTTGGCTGTTTCTTCCACTCATCAATATGAACACATTAAATAAATTTGTCAAGTGAATGACAACAGAAAATCCTGAGTGGAGAAGATGTGATGAATGTTGCCATTTAGTTTTCTTTAATTTCCTGCTCTTTCTCAGCTCCCCTTCGAGTAGTTTACAGCTGACCTTCCCTTTCGTGCTTGGAAGTCCCAGCACTTTCTGAGCTCATTTCTCCAGGGACGTGGTGAAAGCTCTTGGCAAGGCTCTGCACTCCAAAGTTTCTCTCCCAGAGTGTGCTGTCAGGATTTGCCATGTGAGCCTCCCTGCAGGATGGGTTGTGTCAGCTTGGCTCCTGGCAGAGCCTAGAAAGTGCAACAGCACTCAGAGCCCTTTCCCCTTGCCTTGCTACTCTCCCAGGCTCACAAGGGTTTGTCTCTGCATTTCCTTTCCTTCATGCTGGGTTGGTACTGCAGAGTGGGAGCCAAGAGCAGGAACAAGATCTTTTGTTCAGGTGCAAAGGGTGGGAGGAAGCCTCATCTTCTCCTTGCCTTAACAACTTCTGGGGAAATAAATACTCCAAGTGTCAATCCGAGACAATTTAGAGAATGGTATTATTTTCTGAAAATCTACTTTTGCATTCAAGGTACTGACTTCTGTGCCTGTAGTGTTTGCAAACCCCAGATTTTAGCAGTGAGCCCTTAAATACTTTCTCTGCATTTCTGTGCTCTGAGGGGTTTATCCCAACAGGCCCTGGCTGTGAACCACATGTTGACCCTGTCTTGCCTCTCCTCAGCTGGTAACAGGACTGATCCAGCCTCTCCTTGGGAAGCACTTTTAAATCCCCAGAAGCCTTAATGCTGTGGCTGAGTAAAAGCAAACAGTGAAAGCCAAGCAGTGCAATTTGCATGGCAGAGCAGCTGTCTCCTCCCCAGAAAGGCAGGAGTAAAACCACTAATTCTGGGTTATATCCTAATCCTCCATGTAGCCTTTGACTGTTCAGCAGCACACTAGCCTGTTCTAATGTAAACTTGCCTGCAGAGCTCTTCACTAACAGGAGTATTTTTCTATTTAGACTTGATGGGAAGATCCAATGAAGAGTTTCTCTGCTCTGATAAATAACCCCTTTTTGTGGAAGGGTGCTTTTACAGGACAATTGAAATTTTAAGGGGCAATTGAAAAGAGGCTCATGAATGCTCAGTGGAATTTGTTGCCCTGTGTCCTGAGTACACTGCAGAGGCCTCTGTTTCTCTTCTCTTTGGGCTGCTTGCTCACTGAAGTACTGTTCTAGAAACCAAGCGGAGATTTGTTTTGACATTTTCCGCTCTAAATATGCAGAAAATGAACCTTTTCAAATTCCATAAACATTTCTGTGAATGTGGTTTTTATCCACACCTCAGGGATAGATAAAGTAGTCAGACTCACCCTAGGAGGAAATGTGATCTTGGCTGCTAGGATAATTTTCACATTCCATTTGCCCTTGGCAAATCAACTGTCCCTTAAAGTATTGGTTTTCTCTAGTGGTGATATGGAAATTGTCCCCAGTGCCTTTGTATTTGCTGAAAATCAGAAAGAAAACAGCCTAGGATTTTATATAATGGGAAAAGGAAAGTCTCCAGTACCAAAACACTCCTAGAGATTGGACAAATAAATTACTTACGTAAACCTATACAGAGAAAAGACTGAGGAGAGGAGGTACAAATATGATGTGAATTAATGGTACATCTCTACAAATCTCTGCAAAATAATCTGACCAATAAGCAGGACACATGTCCCTGTTTCTCTTGCTGTTGAACTGGGTGAGACCTGTGTGTTTGATTTTGACTGTCACAGAGGTGATTTCTTTCTGCTTGAATCATGGGTTATTTATATTTTGGCGATGGATGTTTGAACTGAACTGTTAAAGAGGCAGATCCTTGACTGAACCCTGAGTAAATCCCTGAGCAAGAGCAGCCTCTGAATCTCACACAACTCTTCTGTAGAGGCATCTCTATCTCAGATCTGGAGGCATTTTGCATTATTTCACACCACGAATGTTTCCTCACACTCCCATGTATTTTCCTCTGCAGCTCTCCCTCTGGATCAATGAGAAGATGCTCACAGCCCAGGATATGTCCTATGATGAGGCGAGGAACCTGCACAGCAAGTGGCTGAAGCATCAGGCATTCATGGCAGAGCTTGCATCCAACAAAGAGTGGCTGGAGAAGATTGAGAAGGTAAGTAAGGAACATCCGAAAAATGCCCTTATCTTTGTCCTGGGTGGTTGTGCACCAAGATGGGATCTGCTCCTCTGCAGAACCAGTCCTTAAATCATCCCACAGCTGAGGCTAAAGGAGATTTCTGGTGCATTGTGTCTCATCTAAGCCGTTTCATTCCTCACTGTTATTAAGTGTTTTTTATTCAAGACATTCTCATAGACTAGTCGTTGGCCAAGGTGCCAATTTAGTTTTGTCCAGTCTTTTCTATCTGCCAGGAGGAAGCACAGCCGAAATTTCATACGCAAAGAGTAAATGGGGCAAATATTGGGATTTGAGCCAACAAAGTAGAAACACTTCTTGGGAAATAACAGAATGTAGGGGATAGCTGTGTTTATTCTCCTGTGCTGCTAAGCTGGTTTTCATTCATTCAGGGCTATAACCAAGCTGCTTTTCCCCATGCAAAATTAGGGCATGAGGTAAAGAACATCCAGTTTTGTGATTAATTAAGATTCACAGCTCTGTATCAAGTTACTTTGAAGCCTTAATATGCTGTGATGAGCTGTACTTTCCCCCCCATTTCTCCTGTGCAGCTCTGGAGCACTGAGGAGTCTCCTCTTTAGCTCTGACAGTGGGTTTCTGTTCAGTGTAAGTTAGCTTAATTGCTCATTTCCTCTCCCACTTTGGCGCTCCATATCCCATTAGAGGCTTTTCTGTGATCTACAAATAGCAATACCCTTTAATGGTGTAATTAGAAGGCTGCTCTTAGTACTGGAAGTTCCTTTTTAGCGATGCTAATATATCCTCCTCCATTGCCTCTGAAAAATCAGATTGCAGCAAAGGACTGGGGTTGTGTACAGAGTTGTGACAGTCCCTGGGTTAACATTCATACAGAATGTGCTAGCTTGGGAGCAGCATTCCCATCTGCACCCGGGTGCAGAGATAGAGGGATAATTAGAATAAAGACAATATGTGCCAAACTCTTCCAGCATTATGCTGTGTGTTCATGGCTCTCCAGTGATGTGGCCCCCAGGAGCTGGGGCCTCAGGACACCTAGTGTGTTCAGCTCCAGCTCCCTGCACCATCCTGCCCAAGCCATGGTCCCAGGAGCTCCCTTCAGGGAACATGTGCAATGGAGAAGAGAAAGGAGGCATTGCTTGACCTTCCCATTGCTGAAAAACCCTCTTCCAGGCAGCAGAGGGACCTGGGAGCTGATGTTCTGGAAGGAGTCACTGGATAATTGGAGATAGAAAATGAGTGGTTGATGCTGCCAGCAGATGAGGAATCCTGAGTGCTTATTTATCAGGATAATTGCCCTAACGGGCTGTGAGTGCTCCAGAGGAGGTACCATTTGGTTGCTCTTTGTTTTGCAGGAGGGAATGCAGCTCATTGCAGAGAAACCAGAGACCGAGGCCGTGGTGAAGGAGAAGCTGACAGGTCTCCACCAGATGTGGGATGAGCTTGAATCCACCACCCAGACCAAAGCTCAGCGTCTCTTTGATGCAAACAAGGCAGAGCTTTTTACCCAGAGCTGTGCAGACCTGGATAAGTGGCTGAATGGTCTGGAGAGCCAAATCCAGTCAGATGACTACGGAAAAGATCTCACCAGTGTCAACATCCTGTTGAAGAAGCAGCAGGTAAACAGAGTATGGGGTGCAGTGGGAAGGCAGCAGATAGCTGAACTCAGAGGAGCAGGCAGGGCAGGCTTCCAGTTTAGAAAAGAAAACAATGCTTTTCTTTCTTTCTATTCTTTCATGTACCTTTAAGAAGAACAAGAAATACATTGACCAACAAATCAGACAATAATTATTAGCATGGCAAATCCTCACTGACCAGCATCTCTTCTCCCTTCTGAGGAAGTTACTGATGTGCCCTAATCCTATCAACTGCTTTTACCCCAGTTTTCAGGAGCTTTTTGGCATATTTCTGTTTAGATGCTGGAGAATCAAATGGATGTCCGTAAGAAGGAGATAGAGGAGCTGCAAAGCCAGGCAAGGGCTTTGAGCCAAGAGGGCAAGAGCACAGATGAAGTCGATGGCAAACGCCTTACTGTAGAAAAGAAATTCTTGGAGTTGCTGGAGCCTTTGAATGAGAGAAAGGCCAACCTGCTGGCCTCCAAAGAGATCCACCAGTTCAACCGGGATGTGGAAGATGAAATTGTGAGTATCAAAGAAATCCCGTTCCCCAGCCAGTAGCAGAATGTTGGAATACTGCTACTTTCTGCAGCTTGTGTGCCCCAGCCTCTCTCTGTTGCCACAACTGTATCTGGGGTTGCTTGAAATCATGAGAAATCTCTTCTTTCTCTTTCAGTTGTGGGTTGGAGAGAGGATGCCCATTGCTACATCCACTGATCATGGACACAACCTCCAGACCGTGCAGCTACTAATAAAGAAAAATCAGGTAAATAGGTGCTGTTAGAGCTCCAAACCTGCTATTTCTCCTTAGTGCTGACTCATTTGGAAAAGAAAGGTTTGGAGTAAAACAGTGGGTGCTGTGATGTGACCACAGGTGGTGACACAGCCCCAGGTTGTCCACTTGAACTCATGGCATGTGTTTTGCTGCCCCTCTGGAGTTAAGATCCCTGACTTGCATTTCCTTTTCATTTGTGCGTTGTCTCATCAGTCAATTTTCTCCTATGTAGACCCTTCAGAAAGAAATCCAGGGCCACCAGCCTCGTATTGATGACATTTTCGAGAGGAGTCAGAACATTATCACCGAGAGCAGCCCCAATGCTGAAGTCATTCAGCAGAGACTTGCAGACCTGAAGCAGCTGTGGAACCTCCTCATCGAGGAGACAGAGAAGCGCCACAAGCGCCTGGAGGAGTCTCACAGGGCTCAGCAGTATTACTTCGATGCAGCCGAGGCTGAGGCCTGGATGAGTGAGCAGGAGCTCTACATGATGTCAGAAGAGAAAGCCAAGGTGAGCAGCTCCACAGTGACACTACTTTGGGCTTAATTGCTTTGCTGGAGGGAGGCAGGTGACATAATTTAATGTGGCTCTATGGAATGGTAACATAAACAAGTTCAACTCCCTGGTGAAGCCTTAAGTGATCCTGGCTTCTATTTGTTCTGACATCTCTGGCAGTGTGGAGGATAGGCTGTGCTGCATGGGGCCAGGGAAGCATCCTCACACTGCAGAGGGCAACTCTGTGCCTGTCTTCACTGCAAGGCCAAGATTGCCAGTGTGGTCATAAGGTCATTTTCTGTCAGTTTTGTATGACAGCACAATGCACCTGGCTGTGAAAGTTGGCCTGTGGTCAGTCAGCTGCTACCACTGTCACCAGCTTTGACTGCCAATGATCCTCAGCTTTGACTCCCAGCTTCAGACCATACCAAAGAGAATGTGAACTCCTGTTTTCCAAGGAGGTGATAGAGCTGGAGCTTATTTGTAAATGCACCGTGTTCACTGCCCTGGTAAAATAAAGCTCAGCTTTGTATCGGGAGAACACATTCCACAGGTGGTCAGTCTCCAGTTAAAAATGGCTTGTTTTCTTTTTCATCTATTGCAAATAGCTCACTATGAAAAATATTGTATTGGAAAGATTTATTGACAATATCAGTTAACACTGAGAGCTGAGGGCTGTTTTTCTTAGCTATAACAGTGCATAAAAAGTTTTGATTGGAACTTCTCCAGGCACTTTTGTGGAGAATCCATTGGCATGGGCTGTGTAGGATTTCTTTTCTTTGCCCCATGCTGTCATTGAGATGCCTGGCAAGTGGCATGTCTAAAACTATTCCATATTTCTCAGCCCTGCACCAGTGTTGGGGAAACACACAAAAAACTTCATAGAAGAGGAAACTTGACATGCTCAATGCACAGCTGATGTAATTTTGTTCTGATTCCAGAGAGGTTGTTGCATTCTCTCTTTCACTCATTATTTTGCTTGCTAGGGGTACCATTTGCTGTGACATCAGCAGTTCTATACCATTGGCAGAATGACTTGTCTTCAAGGTTTACTTGGGTGCAGCTCCTTGTAATTCTTCCTGCCATTTTCTGTCACCCTTACAGGATGAACAGAGTGCAGTGTCCATGCTGAAGAAACACCAGATTTTGGAACAAGCTGTTGAAGATTATGCTGAAACTGTGCACCAGCTTTCAAAGACCAGCAGAACTTTGGTGGCAGATAATCACCCAGAAAGGTATTAACTGCCATTTTTAATTGGATCATGATTTTTTTGTAATTCAGTCCCTTCATTGGGTGGTTCTGACTCACAAAGACCACAACAAAGAGTAAGTAGCTCAGAAGCTCATACAGAGGAAGAGGAATTCAGCCTCACTCAATTCAAGGTGCGTGTTGGACCACCCTGATTTGGCCACAGACAGAGTCAGTATATGCAGCTGCTGATTTCTGGTGGCTCTGGACACCTGCAGTACCCATCCGTTGTGTCCCCTGTGAAGGCTGCAGTGTCAGATCTGCCAGCATTGCTGAACCTCACAGAGGTGGAGCAGTCCTCATGGACAAGGTCCAGATCCACTCTTCCAACCAACTTTTATTTCCAGCACAGAAGGTCACTGTCATTAATCCTTCTGCAGAAAGATCTGCCTCTTTTCTTTGGGATTCCAGCAGAATCAGAGCCTGGAATCAGATGCTTTAAACGTGGGCACATTAACATCTTACTTTTGGTAAATTTAGCTCATCTTTCATAAATGGCTTTCCCTGGGGGAGTACTCAGGAAGCTTAAGAACCGTTTTGCAGTAAGAGCTGCAGCTCAGCAGACAGAATTCTCCGCTGGCTTCAGCTGCAAGGCTGATTCCACTCTGAGGCTGATGTATTTAACTGCTCAGCCTGCACAGGCAGGAAGGTGGCACTGACCTCGGAAAGACACACTCTGCCTCCGGTGGAAGGTTGTTATTTAACTCTAAAGCACTCTCTTGTGGTCATGATGATTTCTGATGAGAACAGATTTCCTGGCTGAGCTGTCTGAGTACTGCAATAACATCATTAACTTTCCAAGGCAGAGGAAAGGCACTTTGATAGGGCTGTATTGTTCAGACAAAGTACAGGCAAAAGATACAGCAAGTAGAAATATTCATCCCTTCTGCAGATGCAAGCTTCAGGGGGTAAGAAACCCATGAGTGCTGCTGAACTCTGAATCAGAGTATAACTGATTGAAAAGGAACTGCTCGCTGCCTCAGCAGCTCAAATCCTTCTGTAGCTTTGGGAGAGGACTCTGGAGTGATCAATGGCCAAATTGAGAGCTTGATTCCAGTTGCCCTTTCTAAAGCCAGGGGATTACAATACAGAACAGACAAGTTTTCCAGTTCTTGCAGTCACCTCTTCCAGCAGAGGATCAGTCCGTTATGTCCGGGTTGAATTCGTGCCTGTAGCAGACATGCATTCTGTGGCTTAAATACCCCAAGTGACTTTTATTTCTTGCAGTTTTCCCTGTTTTGGTTCTGTTTGCAAAGGCAATGCAGACTCAGTGCTGTTTGGTTTTCCAGCGAGCGCATCAGCATGCGCCAGTCCAAGGTGGACAAGCTCTACGCGGGCCTGAAGGACCTCGCCGAGGAGAGAAGGGGCAAGCTGGACGAGAGGCACCGGCTGTTCCAGCTCAACCGCGAGGTGGACGACCTGGAGCAGTGGATTGCCGAGAGGGAGGTGGTGGCAGGCTCCCACGAGCTGGGCCAGGATTACGAACATGTCACGGTGAGTGCTCGGAGGGATCCTCTCTGAGAGCTGCTCACAGGGGGTGGCTTGGCTCGCTGAGGTCTCTCTATAGCCATGGCGCTGCATGAGGCTTTTCTCTGCCTTCCAGATGCTGCAGGAGCGGTTCCGGGAGTTTGCCCGAGACACCGGGAACATCGGGCAGGAGCGGGTGGATACTGTCAACCACATGGCGGATGAACTCATCAACTCTGGCCACTCGGACGCTGCCACAATCGCCGAGTGGAAGGACGGACTCAATGAGGCCTGGGCGGATCTCCTGGAGCTCATTGACACAAGAACACAAATCCTTGCAGCCTCTTATGAACTGCACAAATTTTACCACGATGCCAAGGAGATCTTAGGACGTATCCAAGACAAGCATAAGAAACTGCCTGAGGAGCTTGGTAGAGACCAAAACACAGTGGAAACACTACAGAGAATGCACACGACGTTTGAGCACGATATCCAGGCCCTGGGCACCCAGGTGTGTGGCAGGTGAACGGTGGGTGTGGGAACCTGAGCTGCAGAGTTTGCTGCTGCCCTTGGCCCTTCCATGGCTGGGAGACAGAATGCTGCCAGCTGCTTCCCAAGTGTATTGCAGTGGGAATAACCTCACCTGCATCCTTTTCTTATCTGTCTCTCTGCTGCTCTGTCATTGCATTCAGTTGATTATCTAAAGTAGCAATCTGTAAGTACACAAGCTTCTGAACATGTTGGCAATTGTTGGATGTTATTCCACTTCCTGTCCTTGGTTGAAGAAAAGATGAGAAAGGCAGAGAGCTTCTGGATTGATTTAAAGTGCAAAATATGAAGGAATGTATCAGCCCGGTTGGCTTTTTAAGGTTTGGTTTTATTTTGGTTGGTCAGTTTGGTTTTTTTTGTTTTTTAAAACACCAAAAAGCCCCAGACAAACCCTTTGTGCCAGGCACTGTTTATGTATCCTTTCAGAGGCAAAGACCTACACAGAGGCTTTCTGACTTGGTTATGCACCTGGGCATTTTGAAGTAAATATTGCTTTTCTTGGTGCTTCCTAAGAGCATAAGAGATTTCAAGTCCACAGTCCAGGCCACGATTTTTAGAAGCACTCAGACTTGATCTAATTGTGAATCTTTTGAAGCCGAAGTGTGCCAAGTAGAAAGTGGCAGCTACTCATACAGCACAGGGGGGATTCAAAATCAAAGTACAACATGCAGCTGCCAGAAGGAGAATTTGGGAAGGGAACAAGCTGCTTAAGGAAAGGAGGAATTACAACTGACTGTATTTATCCCAGTAGGTCAGGAAAGAGCTTTTATGGCCCAGATGCCAGCCAATTCTTGGTTATGTTGCAATTTATATTAAAACAAAGGAGACAGAGCAAGCATTTGATTTTCCAGGTGTTTTACTTTCAGAAGCTGTAGATTTTTTAGAGAAAATGGGAGATATTCACAAAACATCAATCCCAGTTTCTCTAAAAGGTAATTGCAATCAAGACCTAAATGAAAGAATATGTAATCACAGCACAGAGCTGTGGGGAAAGCACTTAGGATAATTTCTGGGTGAAACAGCCAGAGCACTGAGGTGGATCATTAGGAGAGAGGTATGGTCTCTGTGCCTGTAGCTAGAAGGCTGTTTGATATGATGTTAAAAACATAACTATTAGACAAGAGCTAATAAAATGTTTCCTGGCTTGAAAAAGATATGAAACAGTCAAGAATTAGCATTTGACATCTCAAGACGGTGTCTGAAAGGAAAACATTTCTAATAGTAGAAGGTTCTTAACATTTCCAAATTTTCTTCTCTTTGAAGTCATTATCTCCATTTTTGAAAAATTAACTCTGTCAACTGGAGTAGTAGTTTGGATACAGAGCTCTCAAGTGCCTTTGTTGCTTGTGTGAGAGGAAGGGAATTTGATGATGAAAATGGTCCCCATTTGCCCTGAAATGTAACTTTGTTTTGCACCGTGTTTTGCAGTGGATTCAGGCAGTGGCAAATCTTTGTTATTTTGGGGGTCCTTTGACCCAACAGTCTTCTCTGAGGGATAATACTGCACAGACCTTTCTAGTGTGGACAGATGAAATGCATTTGCAGTGCCTTTAGAAACCCACTCAAGTGATGAATTAGCAGATGAGTGTCCCTGTATTTGTGACTCAGAAGTCACAAACCCACTGATGGCTTTGTCTCTCCTGAACTCGCCGCAGGTGCGACAGCTGCAGGAGGATGCAGCTCGCCTCCAGGCTGCCTACGCTGGGGACAAGGCTGATGACATCCAGAAGAGGGAAAATGAGGTTCTAGAGGCATGGAAGGCACTTCTGGATGCCTGTGAGGGCCGCAGGGTGAGGCTGGTGGACACAGGAGACAAATTCCGCTTCTTCAGCATGGTTCGGGATCTCATGCTCTGGATGGAAGACGTTATCCGGCAGATAGAAGCCCAGGAAAAGCCAAGGTAATGTGAGGCATCTCTTCTCCATCAGAAGACAAGGTTGCAGGTCAGCTGAGGAACATCTCTGAGGCTCAGTGTCACTGAGAATGGCTTTCAGAGCCTGCTGCTGCAGCAACTTGCTTGTGTGGGTGGGTGCTGGAATAATTGCCATGGAAAATTGTACTCAAAGAGATCTGGTCTCACACTGCGGTTATTTGATCTCTGATTCAGACCAGAATGGTGCTGTTCCTAAGGAAAAGCTTCCTGAACTACAAAGACAATCCAGCAATCAATTTTTTTTTCCATGAGTTGAGGGTGAGTTTGAAAATGTAACAGCTGTTAAATCTGAAATCCATGTTTCTGGTAATTTTAGGGATGTTTCATCGGTGGAGCTCCTCATGAACAATCACCAGGGGATCAAAGCAGAAATTGATGCCCGAAATGACAGCTTCACTACGTGCATTGAGCTTGGCAAGTCTCTGCTGGCCAGGAAACACTACGCATCTGAGGAGGTACTGTGCTCCCTGTGTACAGCCTTGGGCCTCAGGGGGTTCTTTCCATGGGAGAAACGTGCCCCAGGTCACCCACAGAGCAATAATGTCACCTCAGAGACCAGTGCATTTCTGTGCAGCTGGAAAATCAGGGTATAACTTCACTCTGGGAATTCATAGGGGGGTAGCAGAGGTGGCATCGAGATTTGGACTGTCATTTTCAGCCCAGAAAATGCAAAGAAGTTGTTGCATTCTATTCTGCAGAGAGTGTCTCTGGGATGGAAAGGTGAGAGCAAGGGCAGAGGCAGCTGGGAGACAGCCTGAACTTCCTGCAGGGGAAATGGAATGCTGTGGAGAGGCCTGTCAGGGGAATGGGCAGGAAAATTGTTGTGTAGGGAGTAAATTCAAGCAATATTAAGAGAATCACATCCAACTGCTTAAAGCCTTGATTTATTTTCTGATGTGTCTAGGCCAGAGCATAGAGGCTTAGCCCTTGGTTCTCTTGCCTCCCTTTGGGGAAGCAAGGATAGCCAAACATTGTGAGGCACTTCCCTCTCAGGGAGGGGAGAGCTTCTGCAACAATCCTGAGCAGCACATTTTGCATTATTCCGCTGTAAAAGGGCAGAAGATTCAGTGCCTGATTGCACTATTTACATTTGTTTGCCCATTACACCCTTTTGTCAAATACTCTGGGTGCTGTAGTTTTTAACAGACACTGAATGGTTATGCAAATGTGATATTTTAATGGAAATGTCACATTTATTTATACTTGGAAGAGAAAACCAGCTGTTGTTTGCACGGTGAAGTCACTTCCTGAGGAACTCGTGCAGTGTCTGTCAGTGGAGGGTGGAGGGGAGTTGCTGCCGGCTGCTTGTGTAACAGGCCTGCTCTCTCCTCTCCATGCAGATCAAGGAAAAGCTCCTGCAGCTGACGGAAAAGAGAAAAGAAATGATTGACAAATGGGAAGACAGATGGGAGTGGCTGAGATTGAGTAAGAACACTGTTGGATTTCTTTTGGGTTGGGCCATGTCTAACTCTCTTCACTGTGCCTTTCTGAGCACTGAAAAAGCCCTGCAGCTCCTCACTTTTCTATGAAAGTGTGTTTGTGCTGGAATAGCTGCAAGGTTCACACCTGTTGGTTGTTAAATAATGGAGAATTTGAAACCAAGAAACCTGCACCAAAGGTCTTGCTCTATGTGATCAAATTTGGAGCCTGGTGCAGTAGCTCTACTGTATTTTGCAGGTGTCACATTCCAAATTCTATGCTGAAGTTAGTAGGTTACAGCAGATTAGAAAAAAAGCCACACTAAACTTGCAAAATGAAACTTGCATTTTTTCCTTAAAACAAAGCCAACAGGAGACATTCCTGTCTTTTCAATGATCAGTTTCACTGAACTTAGATAAGGGAAACACTTAGCCAAGTACATGTGCTTTGTTCCCTGAGCTGTATTTAAGTAAATCCCAAAACTGCCTGATGAGTGACTCCATGATGTTCTTCTCTGTGACATTAATGGCACTGACACCTGTGCCCTCTTTGCTCAGTTTTGGAGGTGCACCAGTTCTCCAGAGATGCAAGTGTGGCTGAGGCCTGGCTGCTGGGACAGGAGCCCTACCTGTCCAGTCGTGAAATAGGGCAGAGCGTTGATGAAGTGGAAAAATTAATCAAGCGGCACGAAGCGTTTGAGAAATCCGCAGCTACTTGGGACGAGAGGTTTGCAGCGCTGGAGAGACTGACCACGGTGAGTGCTCTGAACCTCCTGACCATTCCTCTTGGCTGATGGTTTGGAATAACTCCCAGCATCACCAACCTGAGCTCCAGTTATTGGGTGGTTGTTGATCAACCTCAGCCAGCCACCTAGAGCCTGAAGTTTCATGTTTCCAGCCATGCTAAAACCCTCTGTGGTTAATTTGAACTCAACAACCTGCAAGGAAAAAGCTTAAATGATAAATTACCTCAGGAGTCTGCAGGAGCTGTCGTAGGCCTGGGAGTGATGACCCAGAAGGAAATTTGAGAGCTGAGCAGTTTGGAGCAGTTTTCGTCAGCCCTCTGCTGTACTAGTTGGACTCTAAAAGGGAAGAGGGATTCTGAGTGAAGAGACCCAGATCTAAACACTTCAAATTAATTTTGGTTAAAGATGACAGTGGTGGGTAGTGGGGCAGTGATGATGATGTTTTTTGTGTTGTGACGGCTTCAATGCAAGGCTGTATGGTCCCCTAGGAAGACATAATAAGCCAAAGGAACCCCAAATCCCATTTTGAATACAGCTGCAATGTCAGTCATTAATGCTTGGAGAGCATTTTACCATCTTTGGAGAACAATTTGGCTTTAGACACTACAATTGAAGTGGCCTGGGTTTTCACACACACTGAGCGTCACAGCTGCAGACAAAAGGAACTGGAGTTTCTCAGCATCTTCACAAATCAGGCTGGTTTTATGGAGATGGATAGTTTCAGGGATTCATACATGGAACATGTTATTTCTGTGTTTGGCAAGCAGAAAAGAGAATGTTGCTTTTGGATATTTTAATAACTTGAGCTGTTTTCTTGTTTGTCTGGGTTTTGTTCTAATAGAATGAGTTGGAAAATAGACATGGCCTGTTGTGGGCTGCTGTCCTCCCTGACAAATTCGGTGCTACAAACTTGGCATAACTGATGCTTTTAAAACCTTCCAATTCTATTCCAGTTCACTTTAATTTCAGTAATGTTTCAGAAAATCATACAGACTTATTGTTAGTTTCTAGAAATCCCCCTGAAAAATGGGCAGTGCTTTTAAATCAAAACTGTTTCCTCTCCCAGTTGGAACTGCTGGAAGTCCGTCGGCAGCAAGAGGAGGAGGAGCGGAAGAGGCAGCCGCCCACTCCAGAGCCCAAGGTTGCAGAGGATGGAGACTCCCAGAAGCAATGGTGAGCTGGGCTCGGCAACTCCCTTGGGGAACCATTGGGCTGGAAATGTGCTGTAAAAGGAGAGGAGGTTGTATGGGTTTGGAACATGACCCTTGTTCGACGTCTTGGTGGTTTATGGGGACAGGACCTCTCCCAAACCCCTGAATTCCCTGCTAAGTTTACATTTTCCAATTGTCACTGCTGAGGGATCTCTGGCTCAAAAGTAGGAATGCTGGTTTTGCACCCCCTGGGTCATGGATTGCAGTTTCTGAACAACTTTGGCTTTTTTCTTTGATGAGCATCAGTTACAGATTTTAAGCTGCATCCATGGAATGTTGACATTTATGAAATTGTTTATGTATGTGATAGGAGGAGGTTTATTTCTAAGGTGGCTCAGTGAAGTCTGGTTAAATCTCACCTCACAGTGGATTTATTCAGTTGGGCCTGAGGATTGTAGGAACTTGCTTAAATTTCTTCAATTAATATTCAGTAAGAAAACCTCATTTTGCTGAACAAGATGGGTGACTTCCAAGAATCTTATACAATTTCTTTTCTTTTTTCTCTCTCCCAACAGGGATGGAACAAAAGGAGAACAGGTTTCCCAAAACGGTTTGCCCTCAGACCAGGAATCTCCACGGGTTAGTTACCGCTCCCAAACCTACCAAAACTACAAAAACTTTATTAGCAGACGGACAGCCAATGACCGCTCGTGGTCTGGACTGTGACCCACAGAATCACTTGCAGCAAAAGAAACCTTTTTTTCAGTATGGTTTACTGGTACTGGTTTAATCTTTTGGCTTCAGATTTCCCTGCTGCTTTTCTCTTCCTTCCCATCAGTTGACTTTTATTTAATTAGCAGCCCCTTGGACATATATTTGCTTCACTTTAATCTTTGTTTATTTGAATCTCCCCACTGACACTTAGTTGCTTTAAGGTGACACATTTATTTCATGTTATTTACTGTGAGTTTTTCATGTTGCTAATAGTATTAAGATTTTCCAGCGAAAGCGTCCTTTTTATGAGTAATTGAGATGTAATGAGATTACATCCTAATGAAGAAGAGCACTAGGACCTGACAGGTATGACGCATCGAGTTATACTAACAGGTCTCAGCACGGCAACTTTATTAAATCAGCTGCATTAGCAAGAGTTATGTACCAGGCCAAAGATAATCCACATGAGTGAGCTGGGCAGGAATGGCTGGGAGCGGGGGGAGTGTGACTGTGGACAAATAAAAGCCTTAAGGTTAGTTGTATAACATTCCATGCAGAATGGACTCATTGACTGCAGAGACAAATAAAAGTGAAATAAACCATTCAAAACCAGCATCTAGATTTATCTGGGGGTTTAGTCCTCATGCAGAGTTGTGGTCTTGCTGTGCTGGGGCCCCGTTTGGCCTCAGTCCTGTCCAGTGGGCACTACAGCAATTTGATTTCTGGGCACCAGAGAGGCAGGGGTGTAAATGAGAGTAGAGTGTGACCCCTTGGCAGGAGGTTGTGATGCTTTCCTTTAAAAACTAAATAAAATACATCATCTGAGATCCCAGATCTATTTTACATAGATACAGGCTGAGTGCTCCATGCCTTACTTGCTCCTTCTTGATAGGGAGTATCCCAGTGGAGTCAGGATGCATGCCAAGAATCCTCATGTGCAGCCATGACAATGCCAGTAAATGTCTCTGGAGTTAATGCAACACAGGAGCTGAATCTGGCTCCCCTCCCCTTCCTGCAGAGCCTCCTTGTTTCACTTAATGCTTTGAGTGAAAGGACACTTCTCTTTGTTGCTGAACCTGGCTCTCTGGGGTCAGATTCAGAGCAGGAAAGGCTCCTGGCAGGCGGGGATACGTGGATATCAGGGCTCTTGCAGTGCTGCAGAGCAAACACGGGTCCCAGCCGAGGGCTCTGGCAGGAAATGCCTTTCTGCACAAGTTTGCCTTTAAGAAGCCCATCCTAGTTAGGTCTGAGTTTGCACACAGATTCTGCCAATGCTCCACTGGACACGGCAGTTCCACCTTTTTCTTTCTGGAAATAAAACCTTTTGGTCCTTCTTTAACATTCAGTCCTGGAGTGAGCTGTTGTACATTCTAATGTTTATAAATTCTGTACAGTTGTGGCAGGGAGGTGATCTTCCAGCACGTCTCAGATCATCATCTTGTTGGTTAGCACCGCCTTACACATCACCTGTTCGCTTTTTTTGAAATTTTATTTTATTACCATGCTACATAATGCATTTCCACGTTCATCTTTGCCATCTGCACTTCAGTCTTCCATGAGAACTTTCGAGCTCAGTGTGTTGAGTCCTGTGTTGCAATACCTCGGGTGTACAGAACTGTGTCAGTTCTGCTGTGAGGCACAAGATGTGCTGCTGTTGGTCAGAATTTTGGCTTCTGACAACTGGCTGAGCAGTGCAGCTGGGTTGTTCTGTGTGGGCTGAGCTTGTGAAGTGAGAGCAGTGATTGAAAGGATGTGCTTCAGTAACTGTACTTTTGTCTTTCCACTTCATGATGCATGTTTTGTTTTTTTTCTTTTGTCAGGATAACAACATATAGCTTCTTAATGCTTTTAAAAATTCCATATGAATTTATGGGGATGCTCTGGTGGCTGCCCTGTGCCTCGAAAATGTGCCAGTTCTCAGGGCAGGATAGCTGTAGCTTCAGATTGCACCATCTGCAGAGCCTTCACATGTATTCTGGTGAAAAAGTAGTCTGTAGAAGGGATTTATAGAGATAGACCTTTTTTATTTGTGTTAGCATAGTTGCATAAAATCTCACTTTCCTGACAATGAAGAAAAAGTAAGTCATCGATTAAGGTCATTTCAGGCACTAGAAGAGTAAGAGTTCAACTACTTATTGCAGCCTGTGAGACTGGCTAAAGGCATTAGGAAGGTCCTTTTGCCAGAACAACCTAGAGTTTTGCATCTGTACCAGGCAAATAGTTTGGTTCTTCAGCTGTGGGGCAGAGCCTTGAGTTGGTGAACTTGAGTAGATGTTGCTTCAAGCACTGTGAAAACCAAAGGGGCATCTCCGTCTTTGTCACCACCTGTCTTGTTGCATGTCCCAGTCCTGCTTTAAAGATTTCCAGAGTAGCCTGTAGCCACTAAAGCACTTCCAACTAACCCCTCAGGCCCCATGGAGAGAACTGTATCATGTACACGAGAACTGTGGTGTTGTAACAGGAGTTTGCTGTTGCTGTTTGTCCTCCATGGCGTTGTCTCCGCATGCCCCACGCATGTTTCCATTAAAGTGTGTTCAGCTCCTGTTTTTTCTCTGTTTTCATGACACATCCTTCGCAGAGCTGTTCATGATTTATTTTGCTTGTTTTCTGTTAATTGTAGATAACACGTGAAAGGAAATAAAACCTGAAAGAGCATCAGAAAAGCTTTTCATAGCCCTTTTACAAGCAATAGAATTTGATGTAGAAGGTGCAGGTCTGATGGTGTGATTGAAGTTAGCAGTTTCTGTTCAAAGCCACGTGGTTGCAGATTGCAGCATTTAATTCCATATTGTTTCCCACAAAACATGTTGGGTAGCTATGCAGTGGCTGCTGGTTTGCAACTGTTCTGTTTTGCCTCAGATGCGGGATTCTAGGTACCCCCAAATCAGCCCTATTTCCATGTCTGGCTGTTACTGCTCCAGCAAACATGCTGCTTTCTCTGTCAGTGCAGGGGCCAGGTACTCTGGGGAGTTTATTTAAGTTATAGAGACAAGTTCCTGTGGGCTGTGTGATTCCTCAGTGTTGGTCAGAGCTGTCAGATACCTCAGACAGGGCTCCAGCCAGTGGCAAAGCAGAATTTGAGGTTCAGGAGTGTTACTGGACAGAAAGCTGTGCAAAAGGCTCTCCTTGTTCTTGAAGGGATCTGTTGGATGTGGGTGGTTGACATGGGTGATGAATGGTGACTCAGGGGTTGTTCATTCCACTACCTGTGCTCTGGTAGTGTTTGGATAATCTTCAGCCTCATCTATTTACCTTCTCCCCTGCTTTAATGCAACATTTTTGTTGTACTTTGAGATTTGGATACAAGTAGTGAGGGTCGATGGCTTAGACTGGTCCTAATTGTGAAGGAGCAGCGTACGGCTATGTGTCTATAGGGACAGAATAAAGCAGATCTGACTGAAGTGCAATGTGAGCTGTGATTCTCTCCCTGTTTGGGGGTGTAGTGTCTGTACTCTGGAGTTTTAGGTTGCTAAAGGCAGTTAACCAATCCTTCCCATGTTCAGAGCAAGCTGACACTCAGATCTTCCTAGGCCAATGGTGAGGTACAAGGTGTGAGGCACAATAATGGGTACTGGGCAGGTATAAGAAGTTCTAGCAAACTGGCAAAATTTGAGTTTGTTGCATAATAATTCGGCTGCTTTTGATTTGTCCAGGCCATGTGCAGAAGTGGGAATGTCTAATTATTGTGCCATTCACAAAAACCTGCTTGTCTGCATAAAACCAGTCCAGAATGTTTGTAATCTACTAGAGCATTAGCAGCACTGAGCTTTAGTAACTTGCTAATAATAATACTACACACTGGTTGTGTAACTCCTGAGCTGCTACCAACGGCTCTACATGTCAAAGTAATGGTACAAGAAAAAAAAACTGGGACCAAGCTGCATTTCAAAAGCTTATAGCCATTAGGATTCCAATTTAAATGATTTTTGGATGAATGGCTCCTGAAGACGTCGCCAGCTTGACCAGTGAGAGCTGCTGGAAACACGGCTGCTCTCTAGGCTATCGATCCCAGTGCGCCAGGCAACGCGACCAACAAAGCAAGTGATGGGCAAGGCCTTGGTTCTGTCTTTGTTTGGGGGTAAATAGCTGTGTGATGCTGTGTGACTGTGGTGGTTTTCAGTTCCTTTAACCAAAATCCAATCCACCTAATAACGCCAGTCTGAACCAGATCTCAATCAATTGACACGTGACCTCATTCCCCTTGTCTTTACGATCCAATATCCTAACTGGGATGGTGGAGATGAAATGCATGGTGTAATCTTTCTAATTTCTGCATGTTTTGATTTTGTTGTGTCACTAGGGGAACGGGGAAAGCAGGAAAGGAGCTTTTACAGAAACAAATCAATTGCACACATTTTTGTAAATGCTCCTGGGCAATTGTGACATCTTTCTCTGCTGACTTATATTTAATACCTTTTATGGACCTTTAATGCCCCAGTAATGCCATAAATGTATTTAAGGTGGCTGATGTGTATAACTTCTACTGTTCCTCTAGGTTTGCAGAAAGTGTGATTGTTACTGTTCCAAATATTTGAGTACTTAGCAACAGAATTGAATGCTCTCATTCTAGGAATAACAATATATGAAAGAATTGACCAGCAGAGCAAGGCACAGTAAAATTCACACTGATGTTCAGCTGCTCTTATTTTCCCTTGTCTCCACCTATAAAATGGGTACTAATCCATTCCTACCTTCTAATTTCCTTGGCCTCCTGTGTCTCCATGGAGTGCGAGAAAGAACTTACTGGCCTGTGTCATTATCCAGGCAAAGTTTATACACAGCCACGTTGTGCAGGCAGACAGATTAACTGCAGGATACCCCAGTGCTGGGGGCTTCTGGCTGAATGTGTTCTCCACTGTTCCTAGGTGGCAGAAACTGCAGAAACCAATGAAATGGTCAATGGAGCTGCAGAACAGAGGACGAGTTCCAAAGAGTCCAGTCCCGTTCCCTCCCCGACGTCAGACCGCAAAGCCAAGAGTGGCGTTCAGGCCCAGACTGCTGCTACCCTCCCAGCCAAAACCCAGGAGATCCCCTCAGCCCAGATGGAGGGCTTCTTACACCGCAAGCATGAATGGGAGACACACAGCAAGAAAGCCTCCAGCAGGTAAAGTGCTCCATGTGTAACACAGGGCAGGGCAGCCTGGGGCTCTACCCAAGATGGCACAGCCATCTCCAGCCTTCTCCCAGCTCCCAGAGACCTCCCAGGCTCCTGTTGCTGTAGGGACTGGGACTGCAGGGCTGAACGCTACATGTGGGGAACTGCAGTCTGAAGATATTTGGTACAAAAGGTAGCCTTAGCCACATTTGTCAGGTGAAACACTGAGGCAGAGAGATACCACAACTTTCCCACTCCACATGATGGATTTGTGGCAGTAGTGGGATTTGATTCCAGATCTCTCAAGTTGTACGTTACTACAAGAAAAGAAAACCACGTAGGTGTGAGACTAGAAATGTTCATATTCTTCTGACATTTTCTGTTTGCACATTACCACTTTCCACCTACTCTCTAATCTGTTCAGCATGAGCAGAGGATGATTGGTGTGCCATAGTCAGTTCCATTCCCAAAGAATGTCCTGCAAGTCTCAAACAGGCAGAATTTTGAGATTTGTCTACACTGAAAAAGCAGGCGGGGATCCTTTGTGGCCTGAGAGAGCACTTGAAACCAGATTTATGACTTGGCTGTCAAGGGAAATGTTTACAGCAAGTGCTGAGCTGCAGCAACATCTGTGGGATTTGGTAGGAGCCGAAGCACTTGGCAGAGCTGAGCTCACAAGTGAGTACAGCAGTGTCAGAGTTTTTGTTCCACTGGAGTTGTTCACACCAGACAGCGCCTTTGAGGCAGTGACAGCTACCAGTACTAGAGTTTGGGTACTTTCATTTCCAGTAATTTTTAATTTTCACAGCTCTATTAAAGAATGAGGTGGATGATGTCACTAAGAGTATTTGTGTCAACCAAGGATTTCACATACAGGATTTCACATAATGGATTCCATTCCATTAATCAGTTTGCAGCAAGTGAGAATTCCTTCCATGACAGAGCTCTGCCATTAAGAGGTCAATCAGATTCTATCTCAAGAATGCAAATTGCCCAGTCAGCCAAGCAGTCCTCCCACTGTGAGGACAGGCTTATGTACTATCACAGGGAGCTCTGGGAATCTCTGTTCCCTTTGACTCTTGTCTTAAAACTGTGTTTCCATGAAAGAATTCCCTGTCCGCACTTCATGGGACAGCATGGGCTATATCCACATCCTCACACTGAACCAATCTCAATTAACTTACAGAAATAATTATGTTTGGTTTCTCCAGTTCTGCAGGTGAGAGCATTGTATTTATGACTGCTCTTGCTGTTTCCCATGTCTCAAAGGTCATGGCATAATGTGTACTGTGTCATAAACAACCAAGAGATGGGCTTCTACAAGGACTCAAAAGCAGCTGCTTCTGGCATCCCCTACCACAACGAGATCCCCGTCAGCTTGAAGGATGCAGTCTGTGAAGTAGCGGTCGATTACAAAAAGAAAAAGCATGTGTTCAAGCTCAGGTAAACCTGGGGCAGTGTTCTGCCCTCGGGGAAGGCAGTGGTGGGTGTGTTCCCTGGGAAATCCAGCCTAGGAACTGATAATGAATTAACTGCAGCACCTGCTTTTCTGAGCAAGCTCTTCCCAACACTGAGTCGTGGTCTGTTCATCAAAGAGAGCAAGCACAGAACAGCACCACAATAATCAGAGCACTTTCATCTGGGACAAGACCAGATGTGTGTGCCTGGACTTAGGGCCCTGCATTTCACAGTGCTGGGCTTTTCAGCCTCTCCCTCTGGAACTGATTGAGAACGATGATCATGGTTCTGCTCTTTTCCAAATCAAGCCTCTTGTTTAATCTTTTCAGTATGAATTTAGGAGGCTACTGAAGACATCTCTCGCATTTCCAGGTCTAGACCATGTAGTTACAGACCATTTCACTCTGAAGTATGTGAAGGACCTGTTGCTCAAAGGTTAAAAAAAAGGCTTTTCCTTGGGAAACTGTTTTACTGAATAATCTTCTAGTGCCAACAGTTAAAAAATATTTATCATTACACAGCTATGAGGTAATCCTGTCAAAGGAGACTCACTTTATGAACTGATCGGGTCATGTGTTGTATTCCAAGACAGGTGGTTTGGGTCTTTTTGGCAGAGCAGGAGTGATGGTGGTGTAATTTTATATTGGTACAGGAATCCTCTAAAGCTCATAGAATCCCTGTCCAGGGAAAATTTGCTTTATAGAAAATATATGTGGAAATATATAGCAAATATTTAGGGAAATGTACCTTTCTTGAAGACAGGCCTGCAGCTATATGATTCATCCTTTAAACTATTTTAAACCTCTCTGAATTGCTAATGGAAGGATATGCTGTTCCAAATGCAAAGTTAGGCAGAAAAAACAGCTGCCCTTGTTTCCCAGTGCTCCATCACCTGCATCAGGCCCCTTGGTTACTTGCATATAGATATTTTCTTTACTCAGGCACTGTTAGTTTACTGTTTAATCCTTAATTTAATTTCATGAGGAGTTGTTAAAATGTGTGCTTTTTGTTGGGAAAGATGGGGAAGCCTGCAGCAGAGTTCCTGCTGCCCCTGCCTCCTGCTTGTTCTGGTGTTGTTCAGTTGGTTTTTAATTTATGGGTATCTTCATATTCATTGTTAAATGTATCCCAGTTAAACCACCTGAGTAAAATCAGCACAGGAATCAAACAGAAGGGAGACTCTGGCCTTCACCGTGAGGAGAGGCAGCTGCTCATCACTAATACTCAGTGTAGGACCTCAAACTAGCACCACACCATAGCTACAAGAGCAGGGCAGCTGCAGAACTTTGCTGGGTTTTCACCAAAGCCATGAAAACTCTGGGTGCTGCCTGTGACCTTTTTAAAGTATTGAGTAAACTTTGATAATGTGTTTTGCCAAAGAGAAAAGATGTACCTGAAAAAGCAAGTACTGAGCAAGCAGCCACACAGGAACACGAGCACCACCCTGAGAATGCCCAGAGCCTGGAGTTACCACGTGTGTGGCTGCAACAGGAGTTGTTGGGAGTATTTGGCACATGGGAACTGTCCTGGGCAGTCCTGTGTGCCTCAGGCTGAGCCAAACAAGCAGGACCTGAAGCGGTGTGACCACGACTGAGCTAAATTTGTGGTGGTTGTTTCCTTTCCAGATTGACCGATGGCAACGAATACCTCTTCCAAGCCAAAGACGATGTAAGTGTAGTTTTCTTATGGTTTATTACTGTGATTTCTGTGCTGTTGTACCATGGGGAGAACCAGCTGCTAAGAGCTGGTGTGCACTCTGTGTGGGTGATGTATAGGCTCAGGGCTGCTCAGGTACAGCCTCTGAGAGGTGTCTCTGGAAGTGCACAGCCAGAGGGGATGAGCTGGGGCTGTTTTTCCTTGCAATTCCCACCCATGTCCATTCCCCCTCCGCACTGTCGTGGGAGTGAGAGGGGTGTGCTGGTTGTAACAGCTTTGTGCCTTTGGGGATTTTGAAGGAGGAGATGAACACGTGGATTCAGGCCATCACATCAGCGATCTCTTCGGACAAAATCGAAGTGTCCCCGACCACCCAGAGCACTCCAGCCTCCAGCCGTGCCCAGACCCTGCCTGCCAGCGTCACAATAACCAGCGAGTCCAGCCCTGGCAAGCGGGAGAAAGACAAAGAAAAAGACAAAGAGAAAAGATTCAGCCTTTTTGGTAAAAAGAAGTGAATTCCATCTCCACACACTGCACTTCTCTGACCGTTCCAGTGGAATTCCAGCATGCGAGCTCAGAACCAATACGTTACTCTCTGTGCCTCATGTTCCTCAATGTGATTGACATTTTTTTATTTATAGAGCGTTTTAAAATAAAAAAGCCAACAAAAAAAAAAAAGAACCTAAAGTTACAAACGTATGAGGTGCATTGGGCAGCTTCTGTAGGAGAGGGAGGACCAGGTTTTGGGGGTTTGTTTTTGTTTGTTGTTTTTTTTTTTTAATGAAGTTAATGTAGATTAGATCTTAATATTTAAACTGTTCCTCAATTTTGTGAGGCTGTCTTGGAAAATAACCCACTCCTAGTGCTATTGGTATGCAAGGCAGCGGTGCTTTCGAATCTACTGTGCACATGAGAAAGCAATGTACAAATTCTCAAAGGCGTTCACTTCAGTTAAGGTTGTTATGCTGAGTCCTGACTAGTAGAGCCTCCCCTTGCGATTCTAACAGGAATTAAAGTGGTAGTGTGTTCTCTTTGCTGTAACAGAGTGCAGGTATGCGTTGACTCACAGCCCAACGTTGGTATTAACACCACCCGAAGCGTCCCGGCATCGAGTACGACAGATAAGAATGTTGGTGTTCAAGACGGATTAACAGGCTGGTACAGTTTTAAATAAGCTGTAATTTCAAATTTCTTTTTTTTTTTTTCCAAAATACATTATATTGTATGTTTCAGATAATTCTAGTACAAAGTATAATAAGACTAGATGTATAATAAACCCTTTAAAATCATCGATAAGTGTAAAAGTGGAACTGAAGCATTTACTGGAAAAGTAATGTTACTCAAATGGTTACTTGCTTGTCAGCTGCAGCACTGTGTGTTATAATTTTGCTACATTACCTTGCTCTTTGATACATAGTGTGCATTTCTGTCACTGTAACTATTGTAATGAAAAATTTTCATCTTACTGCACAATCAAAAATTACATTTAATAGGAATGAACTTTCAATGACTGGGCCTGTAGTCAAGAGTAGTACTGGAACTGGCTTTCAGTTGTATCGAACTGTACCTCTAGACTTTTACCCTATCTGTTAAATATATGCGATGTCATTAAATGCTTTTAAAACTAAATATGCTGGGTAAGTTTCTTATTTCATTTCTGATGATGTTAAATCATAATTTTGAAAGAGGATCAAAAATAAAGTTATTTTAAAATGTCATCTCTCCTGTGCACTGAAACTGATGTCTTCAAATGTAATTCCATTCCTTTGTGCGAAAGTTCATTCTGAAGTAGTTGTTTTCTCTCTTCCTACTTTTCTTTCCCTTCACTTCCCACCTGCCCTCCCTCCCAAATTAAGTGCCAAAAATAAAGAGAAAAGGAATTAAATGAATATTTTGCAAAATATTCTGATACAGATACTTTTTGTGGGAAGTGAAACCAGCAGAGTGGATGGGAGTAAGCACCCAGAAGCTGGGGCAGTGGAGTTCCCTGAACATTTACCCAATGGAGGTAAAGCTCCATGTTCTAGCTGGCAGCTAAAGAACATCATTTTGAGTAAGCCCTGGTCTCCAACTTTTTACCCACCTTTTGCTCAAGTGCTTACATCCTTTTCTTACCTTGGATGCCACCTAGGGAACCATCTAAAAGGAGTAGCTGTAAGAAGCTCCAGTATGTTTTAAAATCAATAAAATGTAAGGAACATGGGTTTTAATGTATTGTGATTGTTAAAATATGCTCAAATATTAATTTTGATGGAAAGCAGATAAACTGCAAGCTCACGTGTTTCCAAGTGACAGTTTCCTGAACATGTGACCAATATGGTGTCTTAAATTATTTTCATGGAGTGTACAGTGTTCTCTGGGTTTTTCTTGTTTTCCAAAGTTTTTGGTTATTAAACAATGGAATATTCATGCACACAAGTTTTTACTCTGTAATGTTATATTGTTCAGTCTAATTTTTTTTAGTAACATGTAGGCTAACACTGCTAGTATTGTAAATGTAGAATTTAATAGAGTAGAAAAAGTTGAGGTTTAACATTATTAGAGACTATGAAACAATTTTCTTGCCTGATTAATGAGCACAAAGATGTTGATGCCTTACATATGTGTCACTTCAACTGAGCTGGTGCAATGAGCAGTCACACAGATGGATCTTGACAGCCTGTAGTGTGTGATTTTGTAGTGATTTGGTTGAACATTGCCTTTAGAGTTGCTTTCTTGTTTGTCTCGCTCCTTACTGGAAGTTGTTCCCAAGAATAACATGAATAAAAATCCTTTCTGCTTAGGGACTGGTTGGAAGTTGCTGAGGACCCTCAGGAAGCAGTTCCCTGCAGAGAGGTCAGGAGTAGCCTCCCCGGGCAGAGCCAGGTCAGAGGAGTCAGGTCAGCACACATCTGTGCGCCAGGGCACGAGGGAGAGGAGTGTGAGAATCTCTTGGATCATGTGAAGGGAGGGACTGCTGCTGGAAAATACCTGGGGAAGAGGAAACTATAAATGTGGGTGATTGAAATGGGAGGAGGCTGTCACTGCCCCCAGTGGCACCTGCTCAGAGGTGGCTGTGACACTTTCTGAATTCCACCAGTGACCTGGCTGGACCCCTGGCAGATGGAATGTTCTGTTCCTCCTGGAGCCACACGGAAGGGTGAGGATTTCTAGCACAGTGTAACATAACTGCATCTGTTTGGTACATAAATTGTGATATTTCCTCTGGAGATACTTTGCAAAAGTCATACAGAACCTGAAGTTTTCAAAGAAAATTAATGAAGGCAAACAAATTCCCAGCTGTGTTGCTGTCATTGTTAAGAAGAGGAATTGTCCTGTAGTCGGGTCAGTCTCCCTTTTTCCATTTTGGAGGGAGTCTCACATGGCATTCCAAGCTGAGGGAAGGTGTCAGAGGGTCTTTCTTATATCCAGGCCAATTGAGTACAATGTGGGGAAAAAACCCAGAACTCCTTAACCATCGGAATTTAGTATGCATTGGTGGGAGGGTTTTCTTTTAGATTAATGCCAATAATCTATTGATTCATCTGTTCTGCACAGGGAATATGCTCTGTGGTAAGGCTGTACTCTGTATGAGGAAGATTAATGGTAATGGTAAAGGAAAAGAAAGGAATTTTTAAAGGAATTATTAATCTCTGTCCTGGTGAAATACTGGTTTAGATGTTTCTTCCCTTCACCATGGTCTCCTTTCTTATGCTTTAGTTCACAGACTCTAAATGGGTAGGGCCTTCAATAATCTACTTTTGCAATAAATAGCTTGCAGGTATGATAGTTTTGGCACTTTTGGTGGGTGGGTTTTTTTTGGGGGGTGGGGGGTATTTTATTTTTTTTCTACCTTTGCTAATCACGGGTGGCTGAAGAAATACAGAAAGTTAAATCACAATGAGTTGGAACAAACTCATTCAGAACAAAATCAGAAAAGCAGGCTGTGCTAAGTCCGTGATAAATATTAAGAATGAAATGACTGTAAGAAGTGGACACCTCAGCCCTGTCAGTGCAGTGCCACCGCCTCAGCAGGTGCCCTGTGGTGTGTCCGCCCGGCCTGGAGCGTGTGCCACGCCGTGGAAGGGGTGCCGGGGTGCCGTGTGCCCCAGCTGCCATCCCCGGTGCCGCGGAGCCGCTCCGAGCCGCACGTGGGCGCATCCGCAGTGTGTCATAATGCAGCACAGCCCGCCCGCAGCCCGAGCGGGGCTGCCGGGGCAGCTCACCGCGGGGCAGCCCGGGACGCACGGCCAGGGACATCGAACGGGCTGCTGGGCATCTCACCACCTCATGGAACTAAAGGGTTCTGCGTGTCGGTGCCTGACGGATCCTCCCCTGCTCAGCACCACCACCCAGCTGATCAGCCTGCTGGTGGTGAACGCCACAGCTACGGTGCGGTGCAAATACACATTTTTCTGTGTCTGAAATATCATTTACTTTGTATTCCAAAGGAATGTCACGCAATACTCTCTCACTGTTAGATGAGACACTGGGGTGGCTCATTATGTTGTAAAGACAAAAATTATCTGGGCCTAACATGAATTTTTATTGCTTAAAGTATGTTATTGCTGCTGCTGTTCTTCTCCCACGCCCAGCTGAGACAACTGTCCCTTGCTCACCGAGTGCCAGCATCGTCCATGAGAGGTCACTGTATTCAGGGAGATGCTGAGCTGCAGCGGAGCCACTGCCACCGGAACTGCACACCCCGGTTATTGGTGCGCTCGAGAGAATTAAGAGCTTGGATCAAAGTTCTCATCACTCAGAAAGTCAGATTTCTGTGGAGTTATGTAAACTCGTGGCAAGATTTAGACACGTCTCAGCTGAATCATTGTAGGAGGGAAGTTGAGTCAAGTATGGCAGCCAGGAGACGGAAAGGCGAGGAACATCACCATCTTTGCTGTGGCAGAGAAAAGGAGGTTCTGTGGGAACATCAAGCTTTCTGCAGTGATTTTTAACTGGTCACTGAGGTTCCATGAAGAGACAGCAGAAAGGCAGCCCTCCAGGCTGGATGAAGGCAGGCAGTATCCTGTAAGAGATGGGGTCTGGGAGACCTTGTGCCGCTGTGTCCAAGTGCGGAGGTGGGATGGGGAGGTTTGATCCATCTGCTGTTTCTGGCTGTCCTGCACAGCTCTGGGACAGCAGCAGAACCAATCTGTCACGTTTGATCAGAAGGACTTTCCCTCCAGGCTGGTCATGGAAAGAGCCCGGTCTGTCTTGTCTCTCTGAAATGGGCATGAGGATGGAAAAGGCTCCATTTTTTTTCCCTCCTTTTCTCCTAACACTGTTTCTGGCCAGATCCGAGCATTTCATTAATGCAAATCACTGTTTCTGCCCACAAGGAATAAGAGCTTAGAGCCAATTCCCCTGTTATGATTTTGTAGTTAAATTGTAAAATCACCGAGAGGCACCAGTCAGGATTGGATTAATATAACGCCAGGCAACAAACAAACAGAACTAGATCACAGCTCCTGCTTCTGATCCCTCCCCCGAGTTCTTAGGGATTTTCTATAATTTTAAAAAGCATTTGCAGCTCAAATAAGAGGTACCAATTTTGAAATATCAATTAATAAGCCATCTCTGTGCATCTGATGTACATTCATCCATAAAAATATGAGTTATAAAGGCTATTTTGTAGAGCGGAGATCTAGGACATAACACAGATGTTTCTGGGAGGGAAAACCTCAGTGTTCATTGTTAATCACAGCTCTTGGATATGTACAGAGTGGGCAGGATGTATCACAGAGGATTGGAGTCCATTTGAGATGTGGTGCTTTCTGGCATCTTCTATACAAGGCTTGCTTTAAACAAGCAAACCAAACAAAAAAACCCCAACCCTAAAGCCCTCAAAAAACCCAGCAGCAGCAAATGGTCCCTTCAGCAGAGTGGTGACTGTCATTCAGGTACTACTTGTCCAAGATGCTATTTTAGTTGATTTTTACATTTAACACACAAAAAAACAAGTAGTATAGTCACAGGATATGTGTTCCAGGCCAATGGGCTGATTGCCACAATGAGGAGGGAAAATGTTGCTGTTATTGCCAACTTTTAATTAAGTTCTTCAATATATTTAAAAACATTCATTTTTACAGAGTTATGTGAAATTGGAAGTATATTCAGATTACTCTTTTTTTTTTAACAGAAATGCCCTTTTTTATTTAGGTTCACACTTTGTCTTGGTTTGTGTTGCTCCTTCCATTCTCTTTTTGATGCTGAGGACTCCAGAACCCAGAATTAACACCCAAAAAGCACCCCATGAGAGCATCCAGGATATTTATGTTGTGCGGACAGTGAACAGCAGGCTGCAGCATTGAGGAACATTTTCAGCAACATGACAGATCCTAATAGGAAAGTAATAATGCCTTTTTTTTTTAATTGAGAAAAAAAATACAGAAAACCTCATGCTTAAATTAATTTAATTAATCACCATCAAAAATTACTAAATTCTTGAGCATACAGATTATAGAAAAATGAATGAAACTGAACTTGTGTTGCTCCACATATTTAGTTTTAACGTTTGTCTTTGAGGTTTTTATGGGGTGTTCTTTCATGACTAATGTACTTAATTGATAAAATAATGACAATAATTTATAAAAATTACTTTTTCCAAAACAGAGGATATAAGTTTTCCTGAAGGGATAAATACAAATTTCAGCTTGACTGCTGTTGCTAATAGAGAAGTGACAGTCATGCCAGCAGAGGCTTGAAGCTAGTTCTTTGTTTGCCCTTGTTGGGTAGGTGAAAAGCCTATCTGTCATATCGATTAATTTTATAATGCAAATCAGATAATGTAACAAAAAAAAAAAAAGAAAAAAAAGAAAAAGTTGTAATCACGTGGAAGTTATTCCACTGAATAACACCAGGGTGGGAAAGGATCACGAATTTGTGAGAGGCAGTGCAGGGGTCGGTATCGATATCTTCAGTGCCGTGCCCGGTGACAGGAGCCGCGGGCTGGAGCTGTGTCGGGCGCTGGGATGGAGATCAGGAAAGGTTCTTCCCCAGAGGTGCTGGCACTGCCCAGGCTGCCCAGGGAATGGGCACAGCCTGAGGCTGCCAGAGCTCCCGGAGCGTTCGGACACTGCTCCCAGGGGTACACAGGGTGGGATTGTTGGGGTGTCCTGGGCAGGACCAGCAGCTGGGCTGCGTGATCCTGTGGGTTCCTTCCAGCTCAGCATGTTCCATGACTCCATGATAAGGTGCTTTTGGTGAGCGGCTGCAGAGGAAGGAGTTTAAAAGGTGAGCTGATTCCGTTGTATTTTGTGATGCTTTTGCAGACTATTGCACACGGGGAAAGCAGAAGGACGGTTTTTATTGCATAAATCCGCGTGTGCCTTGCGGGGCTGTGCTGTGCCGAGGCCTCCGCGCTCCCCTGCCGGCCAGGCCCCTCAGCAGGCAGGGCGGGAAGCGGCTCCGCCTCAAGCCGTGAGGGCTCCGCCCGTCCCCCCGCCCGCCCGGGCCGGCCCTCCCGCCGGAGCCGCCTCCCGAGGCTCCGGGCTTCGCGTTCCCCGAGGGCGGGTGTCCCGCTGCCGTGTCCCGGAGTGCTGCCGGCGCCCTGACCCCGTGTGCGAGCGGTGCCGGCGCCGCTCTCCAGCTCGGTCGGTGTGAGGCGTGTTGTGTGGGAAAAGGTACAGGGGTTGTAAGCCTCGGAATTCCCTCTTTCCCTCCGTCTGGCGCTGTGCTCTGTGAATGGGTGTTTGGTTCTGCTCCTCTGCCTCCAGCATCCTCTTCCCTGCGCTTGTGGCCGAGTTTCTGGAGGGCTGGGTTTGGGCTCCTGTGCAGTGATGCTATAAAGCAGTGGATGTCTTATCACCGACATGCAGCAACCACGCTCGACTGATAATGGTAATATGAATTCTGCTTTAGGAAAAGCAGAAGGCAAGCGAAGAAATGTATTCCTTATAATAGCATTCCAAAGGGTGACAGTTAAACAAAAAAAAAAGCTCCACAGACCCCACTACCTCATGGTGAATTGTTTTGTGACTGAAAATGGGAAAATAAGATTGTCTTAATTACATAGTTGCTTATAGACTCCAAAAGGAGGGAGTTTGGGGTTGCTGGGGGATGAGGAAAAGTGGAGAAATAGTCCCATATTTATGCTGGATGTTGTATATGAGATGATACTGAAAAGAGAGGATTTGTATGAGTACTTGGAGCACTGGATCCTGCTGAAAAGCCTCAGAAGCTCCCAGAGCGGCCACAGCACCCATCCCAGCAGAGCTCCCCTCATCCAGGCAGAGCTTCCCCCATCCAAGGAGAGCTCCCTCATCGAACGATAGCTCCCCCATCCAAAGGAAGCTCCCCCATCCATGCAGAGCTCCCCCGTCCAAGGAGAGCTCCCCCATCCAGGCAGTCCCTTTGCATTTTGAACACACGTGCACTCTGCAGTTCAAGCGCACCGGTTTTGTGTTTTCTTCTCTTCCAGCTCTGGCCCAGAGGGTAGATATGTTAAACAGAAGAGCGCCCAGGAAGCTTTGTGCAGGAAGCCAAGAAGGTGCAACACGGGAGACGCAGCGGGGAGCCTTTGGCAGGTGGTGCTGGTGACGCACAGAAGTTACTTTGCCTTCGGAAAGGAAAAAAGCCGGGTGTGCCGCTTATGTAGGTGTGTTTCGGTGCCCCCGAGAAGTTCCCGGGTCGCGCAGCGGCGGCGGAGCGGCGGCGGCTCGTCCTGGGCAGCGGCGGCAGCAGATGATGGTGGCGGCGCGGCGGTAGCGCGGCGGAGCGGCGGCATCCCGGATCCGCGGATGCGCTGCCCATCCCCATCCCCATCCCCGCGCGGAAGGGACACCTGAGGCTTCGGCAGCCGGGCGGGGATCGCCACCGCTCGGAAGGGGAGAGCGTGCCGGGGGAAGGCGGGCCGGCGCTCGGCTGTGTGTGCCGGTGGGCAGGGGGCTGGTTATCATGGCGGATCGGACGGCTCCGCGCTGCCAGCTCCGGCTGGAGTGGGTGTACGGCTACCGGGGCCACCAGTGCCGCAACAACCTGTACTACACGGCAGGGAAAGAGGTGGTGTACTTCGTGGCTGGAGTCGGCGTGGTTTACAACACCAGGGAGCACAGCCAGAAATTCTTCCTCGGGCACAACGATGATATTATCAGGTAAGGGGGCTGACTTCTCTGCTGGTGGGGTGGGGTGGGGTTTAAAGGGAAGGGAGGAGAATGTAGTGCTGGCAGAATACCCCCTCCTCGCCTCTTACAGCTCGGCTTGTACCTGCCGTTTTAGAGCAGCTCAGATTTGTTAGCAGCGGTCTCTGCGAAAGCTGAATGCCTAGATACTGTTGATTATCATTATTTTGTAGCAAAGCTTCAAAATGTTGCAATAATAAGGGAGGGAAGGTAAGTTTTTCTATTGCACTGCACCAAAAGCAGAGCATTTCAGCACTGGGGAGATCTCAGTGCAACAGTGCTGCAAAATCGTGGTTCTGGTGCCTTGATGTTTCCAGAGCTGGGACCGCAGCTCATCAATTCTGACCTCGTACTGAAGGCAGGTGTAGCTCTCCTTGCCCTCAGCAAATCCCAGCACGAGAGTGCCATAAATCTGACATGTAGCTGAAACGAATCTGGTTTGAATATCATGCAGAAAATGTAAACCAAGTTCAGCTGTTTGCACTCCAGGCAAAAAAATCCCAAGCATGCTGGTGCAAGATGGCCACAGAAGGACAGGTCTTGCTCTTCATCTGTCCAGTTTATTGTCTCTTTCTCTCAAATCCTGCCTGAAAAGTGGATTTAATTGATGGTTTTGTCCTACTGAAATGCTGATTTTTTTTACTGCACCTCACAAAATAAAAAGGCAGTTACAGTGTTCAAAGTAGCCTTTTAAAATATCTGTCCAGAATACAGAAATTTACATCAGTAAAATAGAAAATTAATATAGCTACTACTTGATGAGAGAAATCTGAGCCTAGAATATCCTCATGAAGGATGTTGCCTGGTGATGCCACTCCTCTGAGCACAGCTATCTGCTGCCCTCCCTGTTCACCCAATTCAGCATGAATGAAGCTTTTCCTTGATGATGTGAAACCAGAACAGTCCCAGGTGACTCATGGTGTGGGAGTGCTGTGGAAGCATCTGCTGAAGCCAGAGTTTTGACACTCTGTAACCAAACCACACAATTGTCACGTAATCCGTGTTTGCAGAAAGCCATCCACTTTTCCCAGGAAGAGCTTAGGGCTGCTGTGTATCCTCGTAGCATCTTTCTCCTCCTCTCTAGGATGTGTTAAAGCAGGAGCATTTAATCAAGTACAGTGGACATGCATCAAAGTTTATTCTGGTTCCAAAGGTGTTACCAGCTCCCAAAGGCTGCTGGAATAGGCACTGTGCTGCTCAGAGAAGAGTCAGTATTTTAGAGGCATCTGCAGGATCATGAAATTAAAAGTTTTGCTTGTTGTATGAACATGCATTTTGATACTCCATGGAATAGAAAATGTAATCCATGTAGAGAGCTGTGTATTTCTGAGCTTATATTTGAATTGTTATTATAATACCTGACAACACCTCCCTCCCCAAACGAAATGTATTGTACAATTTCAGTACAGCCTTTAAGACCTGTCACATTAGGAGTCTGCTTTTGGCAGTGTCATATTCAGAAGGTACAACTGGGATAGAGAGAATGAATATCTTGCATTTGTACTTGGACACTGCTTCTGCCTATTCTGCTCTTTAAAGGAAATTAGAACCATATGTTCAAAGCAGTTGTGTCTTGAGGGACTTGCTGAATGTCCAACTCATGCTTTGGAAATATGGATTTTGTTTCTGATGTGCAACACCATCAGAATTCTGGTGAAAAACTGTGATTTCCACAAAGGATGAAAGATTTGGGTCCAGAAGGCATGAGCAGAACCCAAGTAACAGTTCATTTAAGCTCTTAGTGGCTAAGTACTGTTGCTGTCAGTATGTGGGGTTTAAGGAAGCACAGACTATCCAGAATCCTGCTGGAATATTCTGTTGTTTGCACCAGAGCATGGGTGGTTACCTCCTTTGCCACTGGTGCACTTAGCAGTCCCTACTGACGTAATATCCCATCACTGTAAGTACTTCTAAGTAGATGATGCTTTGTGTGGTCATTGCTGATATGACTAATAAATGCAGGAATTTAAATTCTCACATTTTAAGCTTCACAGCTCTTATCCATTTGAGATGAATGGGATGAATGTACTTACCCAGTTTTTCTGCGTTTGTTGGGATTTACTTGCTTGAGATGAGCTTCTAAAACAGCAGGGTGTGCCTTTACAGTCCTACAGGTTGTAATTTCTAGAGAGGTTTGAAACACTGTTTAAAAAAGAAAACTTGCAGTTTGGAAAATACTGTGGATCATTGAGACTGGGAGACCTTCAAGTGGGAAGATCTGCTTCCAAGGACTGCTGTTATCTGCTTCTGTGAATTTTTTGTGACTTTTGTGGTTTTGTTGAAAAAAAAAAGTTGATAAACCCATGATTCTCAGAGGTAATACCATGTATCACCATGAAGTGTTTATTGAAGCCATGAAAGGGGATAGTTGTCCTTGGTGAAAAGGGCAGATGTGTATGTTTAATATGTTTTCCAAGATTAATATTCTGTCTCTTGCTTTGCATCAAAATAATGCAGCTGGACATAATTTAGTTTGGGCTAAAGCAGACCAGAATGCACTGGATTAAATTGTATTGTATTGGAGAAATGCAGTTTTTTCCAAGATTCATATTTGAAATGCGAATTCTGCCTGTACAAGAACTGAATGTTCTGCACTCAGCTAATAAGGTCAATGTTCTGAGCAGGAACAAGGCAGTTCAGAATTGTCCTGTTCTCTGTGCAAAGGCACCACCAGGTGCTGCGCTTCCAGCTCTTCCTCCTTTAACTTCAGGAGGAGATGAGGTCCAGAACCACCAATTTAACCTTCAAGTGAGCCCTGCTTTGTAGAGGGGTTTGTGGGTAACATCCAGAGCATTGGCTTTGACAGTAATTGAAAACTTTCAGAAGAACAGAAGGTTTTCTTCCTTTTATATTGTGCATTACTTGTAGAACAGTGATCAATTAGATCAATCCTTGTTTTTCTCTGAATTAAGGGTTGAATGGAGGCAGTCCTTTCCTATAACTTTTCTGCAATTTGTGCATGCAAAAGCCACCAAAAAAAAAAAGTACAACCAGTTGAGATACTTCTCATTATTACTTAAAATTAAATTGATTTTATCTATTTCTGCAGAAGTAATTTGTTAACAGAGCTTCCTAACCCTGAGAAATTTTTCCTCTGGCATAGTGATGAAGTTATGTCTCCCTGGTTTTGAGTTCTAAGAATTTCTGCGGTATTGAACAGTTGTCCTGAATATGTCAAAACTTACTGAGCCAACACCCCTGACAACATACTGAAGACTTCACCTGCACTTTTTACACACCCTGGTTTCTTGTGGATCTGGTATTTTGTATGTTACGCACTTACAAAAGCAGTTTTGCATCCTGACTGCCTCCGTGCCAGTCTCTTGTGAGGCAGCAAGCCTGCTCCCTCTCCCAGGTCCCTGTACTACCTGCAAAGCCATCCTGTTATCCATGGATTCCAGGGCTGTTGTTTATGTAAGGCTGCTTGCAATGTACTAGCAATGTGGGATTTATCAGAATATTGCTCTAAGTGTGCCACTGTGCTGACAGATTGAGATTAAAACTGCGGCTGTGCCAGTGGGGATGGGATTTACTGGGCTGCAGGAGCCACTGGGGGCCTGGCTTGTTCTCCACAAGGGTTGTTTCAGGAGACAGAATATGTGTCAGAACATGGTTTTCTTGTCTTTCTGCTGTGGGGAAAAAAAAAGAAATAGGATGCTTAAATCAATGTCGTGTGTTGCTGACCACAGTAAATATAATTTTGGAATAAGTAAATTGATGGCAGAGCTATGCAAATCAAAACCTCAGAGACAGAAGATCTAAATTGTACTTTAATATTTTTATTTAAAATTATGTGTTATAATATTTCTCTTTAGAGGGTGATGCTTATTTGAAGCATTATAATACTTGAAATTTCTGTTCAGCTGCCACCATTTGGATGGTGACAGTAGTTGCTTGCTGTAGAGTGCTGTTCAAGTCGCTGCAGTTATTGTTTATCATCAGTGCATGGGAGCTGCACTGTGTGCAGCTTGGGCTAACCCTGAACTGCAGACACCCTAGGTGACCACACAGGACTGCTGAGGTTCAGGGACCTAAAAGAGAGCAAAGGAGCCATGGAGCCATCCAAGATTTTCAACAACAGAAATTCCAGCCCTGTTTTTTGTGCAGATGCTACCTGAGCTCCCACACCAAGCCATTAAAACTTGACAGACATGGCTTTAGGACAGCTGGGGTGAAGCAGGTTCTGAGATCCGTGTTTTCTGATGTGTTTTGGCAACTGTTTAGAGGCAGCAAGTTCTTAAATGAGTTTCATATGAAAGAAACTAATTCCCCATAAAAACTCCTCTAACCAGCCTGTTGCGTCCTTTGCTTTCATTATTGGAAAACATGGGGAAAATGCTGTTTATTCTGTGAAGTTGCCTCTACTCAAGTGCCATGCTGCATTTAGATTTCAAGTCTTTACCAGGGCATGAGATGCCATAAATTGGTTTCTTTAATATCTGGATTAATGGAGCAAATGTGTTGGAATATATAGTTACTGTATCTTATTGAATATGACTTAGGAATACTTAGATCAGTTAAAAGTGGAGAGAAACTCAGCAGGCATTTGTCATGGTATATTGATGAGAGCAGTCATCATTTTACCACAGCCTTTAACCAGAGCAGTCTAACTCTATTTTTTAATACTTTATTTTTACATTTCCTATGTGTTAACTCTCTGCAATTTTTAAACTTGTTTTATTTCAACTTGATTTCAGATGACCAGGACTTATGGTGATCAGATAGTTGTGTGCAATCACTCTTTACTAGGATGAAAACTCCTAGAAAATGTTTTCATATGAGTTAATTTCAAATTTCAAAGAAAAAACTCTACAGCTCCTAGTATCCAAGTATTTGAATGCTTCTCTGTGAAAGCAGGAGTGGGGTTGAGATGTGTAAAAGGCTCTTCTGCACACTTGCCCACTGCTCAGGTTTTTGGGAACCTTGACAAAGAGCAAAGATGTCTCCTTCCCACCTAAAGACTGTTCTTTGGAACAGCAGCTTGTTTTTCATGGGGTGCATTTCTGCCCCAGGAACATTTAGTTGTCAGCATTGGCTGTCCAAGAGACATGAATTTAAATTCTCCTTTGGAGGTGGTCCAGAGGGGAATTTAGACCACTTTAGTCCTTTATAAAGGACTGGGAACAGACCTCCAAAGCTTTATGGAGGCCTGATCTTAAAGCCAAGTCTGTTTCTGTCAAGCTGCTTAAAACATTCCAGCAGCCCAAGGAACCCTGGTACACTGTATCTGATTGCTGGAACTTCTGTGGGTGCCGGGGGTGAAGTCTGTTCTTTCTTCTGTGACAGATGGATGGAAATACACTAAAATGATGATAATTAATACAGAACATAAAATAAAGGCTACTCTCAGAGTGATACAGCAACCCTGTTATTTTGGCTGCCTAACACTCCTTGTTACAGAAGATTTTAGTGGATTTTTTATAGGGAATTTTGAGTGCCTACATTATTTTAACAGACTTGAATGTTCAAGGCATAATCTTGAAAATTGCTGACTGGCACTGTAGTTTATATGTAGTCACACTAATATTGATGCCTCCACATGAAAATTTGGCATCCATTCATGCCAAACATCTGCTTCCTCATCCTCAGAAACTGTCTTCCATATGCAGAGATAAATATTGCAAGTATCATTTACTGCAGTAGTAACCTACTACTTGAAAATATTGATCGGAAAATAACGGTTTTGGGCAAGATGAGCTGCGCTTTTGAAGAAGAGTTTTCTTGTTTGCTTTGTTGTTTTTTTAAAAGATATGTTGTTTATTCTAGAAATTAACTGCCATTAAAAAAAGACAATAAAATATGCCCTCAGTTTTTCACAGCTCTCCCTGCAGTTAAGGCCTTACTCCTTTTGCTTTCACCCTGAGTAGGCAGACCTTGCTGCCTTCCCTGCATCCTAAGAACTCTGTAACTGGAGGTTAGTCACAGTCAGCTGCTGTCTGACCAGAAAACATGTTAAATGCAAACATCCTTTTTCTTTCATCTCTCTAGTTTTTAAGCACTATTTGTAAGATACTTACAGAACCTTTTGGCCTCTCCCAGTGCTGGAATCTATGATTAGGTAAAAGCTGAGCTTTCTCTGTGGCTTTTCTGGCAGGAGATCAGAGATGGCACTACTGGGACTTGCTCTCTGACCCTGGTCACACTGGCACTGAACATGTTTGAGTGTGACTGCACTTAAATGAGATTTTAGCAGTAGGTCTACAGCAGCTTCCTGATCCCTCTAGGATTCTGAGGGATTCTCATCTGCATAGAAATTATTAAAAAAAACCCCCCAAAACTACTGAAATTCTGTTTAGTGAAACTGCTCTGTCTCAGTGGCTGTAAAACAAGTTTATAATGTACAATTATGTTTCTGACTCAAGGCCTTGTGCAGGTGTGGTGATTGTTGCATGTGTGCTGGCCTTCTACTTCCACAGGGCTTTGTTTGGGTTTTTTCAAATTTGTGGCATCTGGAGGTGGCCACAAGTGTCTAAAGGGATATTATATTGAGTCTGTATGAAAACTGTCTTTAGTTGAAAGAGCTATTTTAAAGCTTTTGCTTGTCAGACTGAAGAGGTTTGTGTGGTTCTGCCTGGGATTTAGGTAGATAGAACCATCTCAAGCTGCTTTAGGATGGGCAGCTCTGTGCTGTGTTCTTATACAGCAATCCCTCCTTCCCAAGAGAGCAATAATGTAAATGCCTTTTCCCAAGGCATTCCCAGTTCTCTTTGGCTGGGTGTGTGGCAGTGGCCTTGAAGTAAAGTGTCCCTCTGCTGTCACATGCCCTGCTTGGCTGGCTGTGTGAACATAAGGCTTGGTACAGCTGAGGGTCTAACCCTGAGTTACTGATTCCAGACATGCCCCAGGTTCTGCTTGGAGTGGCCCTTCTGCATCTTAACCCTGGAACCAAGTTTTAAAGAATTGCACCTGGGCTATGGGGTTGCAGAAAAGAGCATTTTACAAGATACTTAGAGCAAGTAGTCCACTCAAATCCCAGGTGGGAATATTGCTTTATCTTCTTAGCTGCACATTGGGTTAACATAACGCCGTGGGTCTGGCAGGGTTCATTAACTGGGTGAACAAGTAATAATTCATTAAGCATTTGCAAAAGATGCACAACAGAGAAACCTACCACCTTCCACAGGCACTCCCATTGCTGCAGTGGGGTGTTTTCATGGCAGGTTTTACCACAACTCATTCCAGGAAACCTGCTGGATGTACAGCCACCTGCAAGAACCAGATGTGACAGTTATCGTGGTGGAAAGGTTGCTTATCCAAAAACTTGGATATTTTTAGAAGATTGAGATTATTGGACATGGGCTCAGGGAAGAAAATGCTCTCCTCTTTGAGATTTATGAGATTTTTGAATGTTTAATATTGTCAGATAATGGTGTTAAAGAAATGCTACTTCCCTTTCATTATCTGCTGTGTGTGTGGCACTTTGCTCCTCATTTTATTTCCCACCTTGCATCCTTTGATCAGTTGGTTTCTATATTACAGGTCATGCCATCCAGAATGCACTCAAAATTTTGGGGGGGCATCTTTTGGATATGTGACTCTTTGGAATATAAAATTCGTGATATAATTGTTTCACAGATCTCAAAATAAATATTTCAAATTAATTTCAAATTAAAATCTGACATTTCATATTGTGACAGAAAATTTTGGCAAAGAACAAATTAAGAGAGCTAATTCCCTTTATTTCTCTTCCATTACGTGGAGGAAGAACACCTTTTTAAAGGAATCTGTACACATCTGTTTTAGGCTCATCTCTCTTTTTTCTTATCTCCTCTTTGGTGAGGACAGGTCAGATTATTAAAAATTCTTCTTTTATCCTTTTAAATTATCCTTATATCCTTTTTAAAATCACTTTTCATAAATTCAGGACCTCCCTGGAAGAACACATAATAGTTTTATGTTTTATAAATAGTTGCAGTCTTAAAAGAAAGTAATTTCTTCCTTTGAGATAGAACTTAGCCAAGAACTTAGAGTTTTGAGGTTTCTGTATTTTCTGTTCTTTTTATTTTCATGTTTTGTTTACTATGGGCTTCTATCAGATTTTCAGATTTAATTTTTTTTTCTCTCCTTGTAAGGAGATTGATTTCATGGAGAGAGAAGTAAAATAGAGCATGAAAAATACCATTTTAGTTTTGTTTGCAAAATGAGCAGAGTGCAGATGCCTAAAGGAGGCCTCACACTGGCTCTTGGCTGCTCCTTTCCCAGGAAAAGCTTGTCCATTGTAATTCTTACCTTAGGTTTATACTGAAGAATTAGGCGTGATACGTATTTTTGTCTTATCTAGCATGGGTGAAAAGAATGAAGCACAAAGGATATTTTGCTCAGGAAAACTGTAAGATAATAGAAAAGCAAGTAGATATCTGAGCTGTTATCAAGGACACATGAAGCCTTCTTTAATAGCCTGGATTTTTTAAAGCTCCGAAAGCAATGAGTATCTTCAATCAGTGATGCAGGGACCTGTTTGTCTCTGTCCCTGCACACAACCAAGTGTGTTGCTATTTCCCACTGCTGGCTGTCTGCCATGGTGTGGTTAATTCTGGAAGTCTGCCCAACCCCGCTGAATGCACTTGATTAGCAGATTTTATTGGAACAGCACTACCCGCATCTTACCCTGGGCTTGTGCTCAAGGATTCTGCTCAGCCTCAGCTCCAGTGCCACAGGAGCCATCAGCAAATCCTACCCTCCCTGTGGCAGGGCAGAGTGCACTGCTCTGTGTGCCGAGGCAGCAGGAAACACGGGATGGGATGAGCAGGGGGATGTGGTTTGTTCTCCACAGGAACCCAGCAGCTGTGGCTGAAGCCTGCTTTCTCTCCTGCTGGGAAGGGGAAGGCAAACCCCCCTGTAACATCCCTGATACCATAAGCTAGAGAAAAACCCAAAGTATTAGCAAATGACAAGCAGTAAACCAGATTATAACTGCCTGAAGCTACATGCTGCCAGGCAGTTACATAATGGCAAAAACTCTTCAGCCTCCACTGCAGCACTGAGCCTAAAATACAGCAAAAAGGGCTCTGATGAGCCCAGCTCTCTGAGGTTTCACTGAAAGCACAAATCCAGGTTCCCAATCTCTCCTCTGAAGAGTTGGCTAAGAAATCAAGAGAAAAAGAGAAATAATAGTAATAGGCAAGAAAATTAGTCACAGTGCTTACATAAAAACATAGAAAGTCATAATTCTGTGTTTGTTTATATAACTCCTGGTATTAGTCTCACAAAACAGAAGTTTAAAAGGTATTCTTTGGATCATGGTAATCTCCCGTAAATACAGCATGTCATGGTTTTGGTGTTACAACTTTACACCTGCTCTTTTCTATTTGTGTCTGTGACTGGCTGCATATCCATTAAAACACAGGTAAAATTAATAACTAGCTGGATAATTAATTGTATACTGCATTAAAGATGTGTTTTGAATAATAAGGGGGGTCCTATACTCTGAGGGTGCCTAGTGCAGCCAGTTCACTGGGAAAAAAGGTAAGATGAAGTGGTTTGTGAATATCTTTTCAAAATGTCTGATGAATCTTTCACCAGAACAGGAAGATGAGTGAACACTTCCAGTGTTCTCTTTCCTCAGAAATTTAACACTCAAAGTTTTGCTTATGGAAAACATTAATTTAATGATGTGGCATAACTTTGTATTTGAAACTTGCTGTGTTTACATTTGGTAAGAGTTCATTTGGAAGTGACTGTAAAGCAATCCCAGAAACATGACTTAAGTTCCTGTTGAGTTGGATTTGTTTGTGGCTTGTGGGCTTTGAACAGCATGTCAGGTATTTGTGTGGCTTCCTTCCTTCCATTGTCTGGCTGTGGTGCACCTTGAGACCCCAAAGTAAGGACCTGAGCTTACTCCATGAGCAAAGGCAGCTTTCCTCAAACCTTTACCAAGTTTGTTGCCTGCAATAACACCAAGTAGAGGTTCTGAACCATCTCCCTTCATGTTTTTCCCCAACTATCCATTTTGTAGCCAGCACAGAAGGGAATTTATTTGATTTGATAACTTGCTAAATTCCCAGACTCTGTCCTCACTTTTTGCTATTTCTCTTCCCTTTCTGTAGAGTTACCACAGGCATAATTTGCTTTTCAGCCATGGTGATGGCTCTGTGGGCACTGCCTTATGTGCGAACATATGAATTGCTCTGTTACACAGATGGATCATTTTAAAATCTTGGAAGTAAATTAATCCTCCATGTCTAAAATTTCTAGAAAATACTGGAATTTCCAGGACTTGTTTGTGTGCTTTGGATGTGGATCCTTAACTTTCCAGAGCCTGGTGGATACGTGAGTGTGACTAGGCATGTGAGGAAATCTTAGATGTGCATGGGAGATGGGTGACAGCTATTTATTTTTGTAAATGCCTATTTTAAGGATATTGTAAATCTGAACAGAGAGTCTTGTTCTCTGAGAGCTGGCCTTATGTGAGATAAAACATGATTTTCCTGTAAGGGAGCTGAGAAAGTAGCATCCATTTGTCTGAGCAAGGAATGTTTTGGCACTTGTGTCTACATCAGTATAATGTTACAGTTGTATTTTGGTTAACTGTTAGACCTGATAAGGGTTATAAGGTAATTTAAATTAGGAATAACCATGTATTTTGTTTTTCAACATAGTGCAGACTAAATGAAGTGTGAATGAAGATAAATAAGACAGCTCTTTAGACTGCCATTTCTTGTTGTATTAAATAGTTGTTTGATGGAATATTCTGAATGTGTATTGCACTTCACATTTTTCCCGTGGTATGTGTTATTTTTCATTTTCAATCTGTGGGACTCCCCACTGCCTAGGGGGAAATGTTCTTTTACCTTGTAATTTAGTTTGGTAGGAGTAACTTTATACATGATGACAGTTCAGTGCACTGCACACATTTTTTTCTGCTTTCTTCCTCCCTATCAGATATAACAATTCTATCAGCCTAAGCCACTCAACTGAGCATCTGCTGCAGCTGTCATAGGCTGCTACCAACTGAGCTGGAGTTTCTGTGATGCACCTCAGCCACTGTCAGGATTGTGTTCTGGGTTGTTAAACATATGTACGTACACAGATAAACAGAAATATAAATATATAGTGTATATATATACATACAAAATATCATTATATAGTTATGCAGTATTATATAATGCATAAATATAAATATTAGATATATTTGGCTTTCAAATAAATTGTTGACTAAATGTCATCCCAGGATTACTTACCCCTTTCACTTTCAGACACCCTTTTTTCTGTGCTGGAGGTACCAGTGGGAAGTGATGCTGTCCCTTAATTCCATTTATGAACATACTGGACTTAAACCTGGAATTGCTAGGCAATTGGGACTACATAGAGATGTTCAGTGTTGGCAAATCTGAGGTTTTTCTGAGTTGTGGCAGGATTTTAGGCTCCTAGGGAATCTTAGCAGTTAAAAAAAAAATCTCTTGCATTGTGACAGGAGGGTTTTTTCCCTCTACTATGTGATAGAAATTAAAAAAAAGATAAAAAAGGTGAGAGTCACCAAAACAAAGCAATAGTCACAACCATGGTTTGTTCTTTGGGGCTTGGACTGTGCCTTTAGGACAACATGCCCAAATATGTTAAAACAGAAGAGCTTCACTGTATGTCAGCATGAATTTAAGGCATAAGACGTTCCATTCTGCTCAGGAGGTCCTGGGGATTTTCAGCTCTTCATTTCTTTCCAAAGACAGAGTGTGGCATTTCAGATGTCATCTCCAGTTATGTCCTGCGTTGTTTATTCCCATAGGAATGTTGGCATACTGTTTCTAACATGTTGGATTTCAGTTTTTCTCCTGGCTGCCTGGAGTCAGTGAGGTAGAAATGCTTCACTGCTACCTCTGGCATTCAGCACCCCAAACTGCAGAGTTCCAGTGAACAAACACTGGAATGGGTTGGTCTCCTCTTTCATTCTTGGATTGCTCGTGGCTGTGGGGCTTCCCAAGCTTGGTTGTTCATACAGCATGCCAACACATTTCACCTATCTTAGGTTGAAAATTTTAGCATGTGTCTTTAATCAGCTGGTTCAGAAACCAGCAAAAAGCCCTGAGGAATTGGTTCATAGCAAAATTTGGCAGCATATTATACATTTTGAACATAATCTTTATTTGTCTTAATTAGAATCCTCATTTATATTTTACAGTATGCTTCATTTGATTGAATATTCTTTCCTTTTTTCTCAAATTTATTTTATTTCTATTTCTTACACTGTTGTAACAAGAAGGCATGGCTGACAGAGTGAATAAAGATGAGTGCTTCTCACCAGCCTTCAGGGAGATGACTTCAGAGTTATCAATTAAACTCCCACTCAGCTGCTGGAATCTGCTCTGCATCATGACCCCAGAGCCACCCCCTAAAGGCTGCCTCAGTCCCTCTAACTCCAAGACATTCCCCAACTAATATATGGGCAGTTTCCTTGCTGTCTTATTTCCTCTTCATTCTGTTCTTGCATCCTTTTCTGTTTGTTTGCTTGTTCTGTTCTCACCCTTCTGTGTAAAAACCCAGATATTTATGTTGTGGCTCCTCCCCTCAGTGGTTGAGGGCAATTAAATTCATCACTGGAGGTGTTTGTTCTGAAGAAGGGTCTGGATTGTTCCCACAGCACTCACCTGAAACCTAAGAGAGATCAGTTTTGTAAGGAACAAGCTATTTCCATCTGCCTGGGAGGAACTGTGACTCAAATGTGTGTATTACCTGTAAAGGGATTACATGAAAACCTACAAAGGCTCCTCTTCCTAAACCCACATCTCCATCTGAAGGTGGTTTTAAAATGAGGAATTGTTGGAAAAATAGATTGCAATCTTCAGGGTTTATGGTGGTTTTTTTTTGAACTGCACCTGGAGGTTGTAAGACACTGACAAGGGGTGGCATCCTGTTGGACCTCATCTGGATAGTTAAAAAAAGTTTAAAAACCATCCAGTGAACCATATTTTCAGCCAAATAAGTTAACTTGAATGTTATTAAACTGAAGTACAATCATTTCAGTAATTTTCTAATTAAATAAAAAAGTAGTTATTGTTACCTAATACCATGTTGAACAACACAAACTTTTTTTTTAGGGTGTGATCCAGTCAGGTTATGAAGCTCATTTCCAAAGTAAAATTTCAAACATTTCTAGATAGACTTATGACTTCGTTATAGGATCATAAATGCCAATGTATATAATTTTACTATTTTAATATTTAAATGCTGAGTATGGAATAAAGCTTTGACTTTCAATTTCTTTTTTTCTAATCCTGAGATGATTACAGATCTTTTTTTACTTATTCCAGCTGCCTGCAGAATACAAAAATAAAAGCAAATGTATGCAAAATGCATTGCTCAAATTAACATGCCTTAAAATTCTGGTTGTTTCTCAACTCGTCTGATATTTTTGCAGGAGAGAGCAGAATGTGGATAATGTGTCACACATCACTCATCCCTATTAATCTTTCGCTTGCAGAAATACAAATATGATCAGAAAATACTGACAGCTGTATTTTCACCCAAGTTGCAAGTGTATTAGGACTGAAGACTGTGATATAGATATTTTAAACCAGCAAACTTAGGTACCACTGCTGTGGAACTCTGCTCAGTTTATTCTTCCTTTTACAGCAAATCTGGGAATTCCTCCAATGCACCGTTACCTAAATTAAGTCTGCTTCCCATTTGCTCTGTCTGCCTCTGTTGGGAGCACAGCAGAAGATCTGAATCCCCAGATCAGCTCAGAAGCTGGCTTGCAATACAAAATTTTAATAGCAATACCCTGAGGTGTGTTCCACAGACCCTGGAGAGGCAGTAGCTTGAATTAGGTGAATTTATTGTGTTCAAATCCTGCATTTTAATACACACTTAAAACATTACGATTGGGGAAAACAGCATTTTTATTTATTCAGTAGTTGTAGCAGAGGCAGGGCATGTCTGATGCACTTGGAATGTTGGTGTGAACTCCTGGTTTTTGTACTCTCCAGAGTAAGACTTTCTGTTGTAGAAGTCTGACAAGTAATTTGATTTTCTAGTCCTGATGAATTACAGTTTCGCATCTGAAAGCACTGCTCATATCCACATGAGTCTGAAAAAATACATTTTAGAGCTCACACAGCCTTTGTGAGATCCCAGAAGGCAAAGGAATATTTTACTTTGGCTTGTGTAATTATTATTAATATTTATATTTGAAGCTGCTTCTTTCTTTTACTTCGTTAGACAGTAGGCTGATGGAATAATAAAATGGACTTTCTAACTCCTCAGGCAGCCTGCTTTTGTATGGCCCTCAGACTGGGGTGAACTGGATGTTCTGAGCAACTAAGAAAGCCATTCCCTTCTTTTCTCCTTAGTTTAATTCTGTTTTTTAAAATAAAAGCAGGTAAAATACTTACATAACATGGCAGTATGTGAATCAGAGGAACTATTCAATAATATCACAGGAAAATATTAAGGATTAAAAAGAAATTAAAAGTGGAACAATTAAAATTTTTTTGAGTGACTATACAAGGTTGATTTTACTATTAAGCATCATATTATGATAATTTTACACATAAAAATGATAAATGAACCAGGAAACACAGAAAAAAATTAAAACAAACTTATTTCACGATTACAATTTCTAAATTCAGTTAAGTTCTGAAAATGAGCAAAGTGAATTTCTGCCTTTCACTAGATACAGGTGCAACTTGTTTAATTCACAGATTTTTGTGATTTTACTCAAAGGATAGCAGTTCCCTACTCTTTTAGGGATTTATGTAAAGATAAACTCAACAATATGTGTATGTGCTGAGGGAAGGTAGTTGTGTCTCGATAGTGATTTTGCTAAGACGTGAGTTGAGCATATTTAGGTGTATTTTCACAAGTGGAGCAAAATACACACCATCCTTCTGTGTGAGCAGCTGAGCTTTGGACACATTTTAGATATCTACAGGCAGTGCCATGAGCCAGACTCCCATTAAAATTGTGTCTTTTGCTTACTTGTGGTTAATAAAGATTGTATTTCAGTATAAAGCTTCAAAATGGGCTTCCTTTCTCCAGGCATTTAGAGATCTCCACTTAGCCAACTGAACACCTCAGGTCCCTGAGATGTTTAGTGTAACATCTGCATTTCAAACATGAGAGATTCCACTGGGAAAGAGAGCTTGGCTGGAGAATGAATTTTGTGATATCAAATTGACGTGGATTTGAGTCTTAGCTTTTTTTCTGATAAAAAGCAGCTCTGTTCTGTGAGGATTTTTTGTTGTCTGCCACCTGTTAAGCACAGATTGTTCTCAGGTGAGCATTTCACCTGAATTTAATCAGCTGAATTTGGAAATAACAGAACTAACACAACTAATGCAAATCCCTGCACTTGTCAGGCCCTCATTAGTGAAATGCCTGCACCTGGGCTTGCCAGGCTTAATTTGTAGCTAACCTGGGTCAGCTGTAAAGGGGAGGGAGTAGGAGGTTATAGAAAGAGTTCAGTTGTTCAGCTGCCCTTTTGGAAGCTGCTTGGGAGCTTTGGTAAGTGCTGCTTTTATGTATTTATGCTTTTTAAAGCAACCAAACCACCAAAAAAACCAAATGGTGTTGGTTTTGATCTTTAGTTGTTCTGTGTGTTGGCTCTAAAAGCACTTAGCTGCTTTTTCTTAAATAATAGGCTGTAGCTGGGTAAGGTCTTTTGCAGCTAGAGTAGGCTCTGGGAAAATAGATAAATTCTGTTATCTGGGAAGTTTAACAGAGGTTTTGTTTAATCTGTCCCACACAAGAGACACCTGATTCTTAGAGCTTTCAGGTTGTGTCAGACAATGTAAAGTGAGTTAACAATAGTCACATTTATTGTAATGAGTGCATTTCTCAAAAAAAAAAGGCTCTGTGGATTATTGTATAGTAACATTTTCCTTTTTTCTAACAATTCAAACCTTGTTTGAATTGTTAGGAAAAAGGAAAATGGATTTGTAGCAAATATTTGTTACAAACAATGTTCTAATTTTTCAGAGTGATGTTTGTGTTTTTTACAGTTAATTGGTGAAATATTTATTTCAGGAGCCTGAAATAAAACTGCTATTCATTACTTTGCTGCTGATCTGCTGTAAGTGAAAATTTAGAGAACAGACCCATTCTGATGTTTCATATGATTCCTGTCTGCTCTGCAGAGATTTCTGCTCCAGTTGATGTTTGTAGTTATTCACTTCAGCATGGCCTCACAGGGAGCAGGATTTCCACATGATCATGTAAGAACTTTCTATTTCTGCTAATTTTCAGCCTCTAAAGAGGGAAAGGTATTGTCCCTGAGAGCCAGATAAAAGGGGCTTTTAACTGACTGTGACAACATGGCATTTTGTTCTGTCCACTTTGCAGTTTTTTGGAGCAAGATGTCTCAGTTTAGGTGAAGTAGAAATTCAACTCAGAATTAGGACAGAGCATAGCTGAGCTCAGATACTTAACCCTGCTGACTTAGAAGTTTGCTGAAATATTGTTGCTGCCTATCAGAAGTCCCCAAACTGGACTATATCCATATAGCCAATGTGTCAGTGTTACATGTCTTCTGCTGCAGCATGGGCAACAAAGTTTATCTGTGTTCTGCATTTCCAGTTTTGATGTATTCTGCAGTATACCTAGGGGTCTGACAGCTTATGGAGCTGTTGTCAGTCAGAAAGTACAAAAGTAAACTTAAACCTAATCCCTTCTCCTCAGGAAAATTCTTTTCTCACCTTCAGTGTGGTGTAAGGATCCTCTAGTGTACAGTGCCATCTTTTTGAAAAGTAACAAAATCGTTGGTCTTGGCTTTGCATTCCTGTGAGATAACGAGAAAAAAACATTCTTAGTAACATTGAAAACTCCTTCTATCCTGAGTGGTCTAAAAAGGAATGGTTTTTTGCCAGCCACATCTAATATTGCCACATTTATTATTCCTGTAGACAAAGTGTACAAAGAATCATCTGCTTCTGACCCATGAAATACACCTAGTGTGTGTGTGTTTGATATATTATGGAAACAAACCCTTCCTCTTCTGTTCTTCTTGCCATTAAAGTGCCTAAACTTTATATGTTGTAGGGCAAGGATTGCCGTGAGAAGAAAGCCTAAATAGGATGCAGCTGTGTGTTTGCTGCACTTAAAGTGAGAACAATTTCCCTAGGCTTAAAATCCTTATTTCTGATAATCAGGTGAGGGCAAACCTGTGCAAACAGTATTATTGTCCTAGTGTGATTTTTTTAAACAACAGCCTGGGAATCTTGTCAGACCTCAATGTTTGTCATAGATGTGAATATACCTTGGGATTTTCAACAGAATGAGATGAAAGCTCTTAAAATGAAAGTGAGAGTGATCCACCAAAGTTGTGACAATGGCTGGGGTTTTTTTCTTATTCTCTGCAGTATTTCCCATTTCTCCTTGGCTGTTCCCTGGGCTTTTCGGTTATTTTTATCACATCTTTTATATTGTATTCGTTTTGCAGCTCCCCCATGACTCCTCTTTTTGTCAGCTCTATCTTTTGTCTGTCCTGTTTCCAAAATTTTCTTCCCATTTTCCCTCTCCTCTTTCTCAGCCGTTCCTGCAAATGTTTTGATTCAGACTGTGATCTGCATAGTTATTCCCATATTCACTGCTGGCTGTTGGCTATACAAAAAGCAGAGTAGATCCAGGAAATGCCAAAGCAGTTGTGCCTGAGTCAGCCTCTGGAGAGAGCATGAGAATCCCCCTGGGAACACCTCCTGCTGTGCTGCTAGGCACAGGGGCCATCTGCACCCATCACCGTGCTGGGGGCAGTTAATTAATTAGTGCATGTGGGCAATTAATTAGTGCTCAGATTTGTTGTTCGCTGTGACCACCAGTTGTAGAGCTGTCAGCTTAATCTTTGCCTGAATGATCATCAAACTCTGCCTTTGAGAGAAAAGCACAGCTACATTCAGGCCATTTTCAGTTGTTTCAGCCCTGAAGTGTGATGAAATGGAGAGAAATAAAGGGTTTGATTCCCAGCAGCTGTGCATGGTTTGTGTGTCTGCTTTGGGTTGCATTGGGTTCTGGTGTTTCCACAGTCAGGCTGGAATAAGGTGAACACAGGAAATAAAGGAGGCTCCAACATTTGACAGTGATTTCTTCTCTTCCAGAATTTATCTGATGTATGAATTTTATGTTTTCAATCCCAGTGTTCAGACTGGCCTTCAAATTCCTTATACCAGATGAACATTAAAGTTTTGCTGGATTCTTTTGAGCTGTACTAGATTTACAGCAGTGTATAATTGGCTTTCCATGTATTGAGAAATCACTAATATAATTTAAGTTGCTGTTTTTATCTCAGACTCATAGACCAAGTAGCTCCTTGCTGTTTTACTATATATTTTATTACAAGTGTGTTACATTGTCCATATAAGTATCATAAGCACAGAACAGGGTGGGGCAAATACAATGCTGAACTAAATACAGTTCTTTCCTCTTTCCCAACCTTCTCTTTTTAGTCTCTTCTAGCAGGTTTTTCTTCATAACTGATAGTTTCAGCTCCATTTTACTGATTGTATCAACTCACGATGCTTATATCAAGAGGGGTGTCACATGTGTCTGTCTTGGGTGTTTATTTACAACTGCTTTGGCCATTAAAACAAGTGTTTGGTTCATCATCATTAATGCTAGTATCATTAGACTTAAATGGAAGCTCCAAGCATGCATGGGAAAACTGGAATATGGTGGTTGAATTTCAGTGTTACACAGGAGGGTCTCTTTGGGGTAGTGAGGTTCATAAGAAATCCTGGGTATCTTATTTCCCTGATCACTTGTTGCTCAAACCCCACAACTCATGAGGACATCAGCAGTTGTTGTTGCTTAATTTTCAGTGTCATTAAAACTGGCTTTGGATAAAATCTCTTAGGATTGCTTTTCACTGAGAGAAGCTCAGAGTTGCAAGATATCCGTGAGCTATCCATGAAATAAACATGTATGATGAAATAAACCATTAGAGAACTGCAGCCATGTGAGAGGAGGAGCCCCAGTGCTGCAGGACTGTGCTGCAGTGCTGTTCCCTTTTTATTTGGGAATCTGCCCATTATTTCTCTGTGCACAGATGCATGTGAGTGTAAATCAGAGCTGGTCTTAATTAAAATGCAGAATGCTTTTGCTCAAAGCATTACATTTTAAGAGGTTTTTTTTTTTTTCTTCTTTCTCCTTCTGTTATTGGGGAAATTTTAATCACTTGACTATAAGCAATTTATTTTTAAAATCTGGCCTGACTGACCCCTTTGTAGCTTCATGGTGCTGTGACAAGTTCTGCCATGCTCAGGCATTTTGGACCTGATCTATCAAGAGTTCTAATAAGCCCTGGGCAACTGAACAAACCTTGGTGAAATGTGGTGGAATAACTTCATGGGCTTGAATAACAAACACTGGCATGAGGAGCAGGTCAGTGGGAATTTTCCAAGGATAAAGAGTGGCAGGAATGGGTATAACTGTGCGTGCTTCTGTCACCATTCTACTGTGGTGAGTTCTGGAGAACAGTCAGAAATAAAACTCTTGTCAAGATGCCCCTAGGATTCCCAGGACACTGTAAGTGTGCTTGAGCTGAACGGCAGCAATTAATCTGTGTGTTTCCAGGATCTTTATTAGGTCTGAGCTGCACATCCACCTCATAAATGATTCAGTTTGGGCTCAGTTTGTGGCCCAGCCCAACACAATGATTGCAGTCACGGTCTGCTCTGACTTCATGTGGATCTGGGGGTGTTTGCTTCCTCAGAGGAGCAGATGGGAGCTGTCTGGGACAGGCCACTGAATTCTGGAATTGTGGCTCAGAGTCAGCCTGGCTTCTTGGAAGCAGGAAGCTGGTGCAGAGTGATGAGTAAATGCTACAACCTGTGGCTGTATCACTCTTCTTCCTACACAGGGAGCATGGAGGGGGAAAACCAGCAGTGGAACAGCTGCTAAGAGCTTGGACCTAAAACATGCCTAAGTGATCTTAAAAAAGCCCATCATTCTGTGCACATTCCCTGTTATATATAAACAAGATATTGCCATACAGAAATCAAGCCAGTAGATTAAAATGTTGCCATTGCAGTATTTCCATCAACATTTATGTTTCTGTTTTGTCAGGATAAATATGCTCTGTGCTTGAGTTGTTTGCAAGAAGCGTGTGGCAATATTTAGTATACTTAAAAGTATCATTAGTGCTATATGTTCAGATGTGTAAAAAAAGCAATTCACTTGCATGAGTGTGCGCACTAACTGTGTTATACATGCAAATATGTGCACACAGAGTCTCTGTCTGAGGGCTAACAGATCTGTTCTCTCTGTTCTTCCACTTGTTCCACATGCCTGCAGTGCCTCCCAAAGCCTCCATCACCTGCCCTGTGGTACATGCCAAATAAAATTTGTTATCCTGGTGTGTGATCTGCCTGCCAGCTCTGTGCTGCTCTGGGGGTCTTGGGTTCATGCTGGAGAAGCCAAAGGTTGGGAGCTGTGATTGTCCATGAGCAACAGTCTCCTGTGTTATTAAGAGCTGGATTTTCCTCAAAAGATGGTTGTGGTGTTGGTGTTTCAGAAGTTTTCTGGGGGGAGATTAGATGTAGGATTAGCCTGATTCCTGCAGTTTTCTTCTCAACCCTCTCCATTTTTACAGGTCTGGTGGGGTTTGTGCAGGTTGTTTTGTTGTTGCCTTGTTCCTTTTCCCTTTCTCTTGTTCTTTTGCTCCTGAAGGCCCCAAGTTTGCTTCCATTTAACTTCTGGTCTTTGTTCCATTATTCCTTTCAATGGGGCTTGGTAATGTTTTGTGTTGTATTCAGAAACAAGGATCAGACTGCATCCTGCCTTTTTTGCTGCTAAAATAGCTCTGTCTGTACAGTGAGTTCCCTTTTGACCCCACAACTGAAAAAAGAAGCTCATTTTGCTCTGTGAAATGGGGAATTACTGAGTGAGTGTTTGTGTTCTTCGCTGCCATGTGAGGACAGCTCTGTCCTTGGCTCTGTGAGCAGTAAAATGCAGAAGCTCTCTGGTGTTCCCATGTGCTGCTGGCCTGCCAGGATCCTGGGAGTGTCCTAGCAGGAGCAGGCAACAAAGGAGAAAATACCTGCTGTGGTGCATAATGGCTATTTCAGGACAGGCTTGGAGTTTCTTGGAAATATTGTTTCTTTAGAGATACTTTTTGCTACAGAGAAAAAGTCTTAAGAAAAATTGTTGTTGTCTAATCTGTTGTTCAAACATAGCAATCAGTGCCCAGAGTACTCCACAAGTTTGACCTAAATTGTGGAGAAAGACCTGCTGTGTTTGTAGCTGGTTTTCAACAAGAAACATAAATTCTTTCATTTTGAAAAGAGACTTCCTGAAGAGAATTAATAATATACAGACAGTATCTGCCTCTCCCCAAGTCTTCATTAGCATGATCTAGCACTGTGTTACAGAAAACTGCATAGTTCTCTAAAGGTTTGCCTGAATGTGAAAGGTTATTCCAAATTTAAAACTGGATGGATTTGAAGTAGAGGTTAATTGATGAGTGCATAACTATCTAGAGTTATTTTACATGAACATCAAATCTGCACACTGCTTTCAAGGGCAAAACATCCCAGAACTGAGAATGAATTATATTGTCAAGAGCTGATGACAGTTCACCTGAGACAGTGGTTTCAACCAGTCTGTAGTGATTTCATTCAGAACTGCAGATGTTTGTTTCTTTTCAAAAAGCAATTTCTTTTTTGTCAGGTGGAATGTTCTGGAAACCAGCTTTAGTTTGTATGAACAAAAAATCGTTGATAGGATGGTTATAAAAAGATTCAAATTAATTTGGCATTTAAAATAGAGAACATAACTTAAAAAGTCATGCACCAAAACTACAAGAGCAAATGTTCAGTTTTTGGCTGCTGCAGTGAAAAAGTGTTTTGCCTATCTGATAAATAGGATAGTGCAATGATAGATTTAAACAACCCAGAGTAGTGAGATTTAAACCTCCATCTCTCATCTGATACACCCATTTCAAGGTCTCCATCAATTCCCTATGCCTGTATTAAAGATAACAGAAGTGCTTGCTTTTTGCAGCATCAGGGAGCAATTATCTAATGCAATTTAACTGCTGTGAGCCAAAATACATTTTTACTTTGATTACTTTAGACTTTCTTGATATATTTCAGTATTTGGAGCCGTAGAAAAGTCTAGTTTGGAAGGGACCTCCAGAGATCATCCAATCCAACTTTCTGTTGAGAACACAGCCTTAGATTTGTGTATCTGGCATCCTGTCAAGCTAGCTAAGTCCTGAACCATTTCCAGTAAGGAGAATTCTACCACTTCTCTAGGTAACTATCCCAGTCTTTAGTTTTTCTAGTGCAGAATGTTTTCCTTGTATCCAAACAGCATTTCCCACAAAGCAGCTTGTGTCTCTTGCCTTTTGTCCTCTCCCTGTGCATCTTTGTGAAAAGAGCACCTCCACCTTCTCTGTAACTGCTTTTGAGGCTTGAGCCATATCTAAACTTAGTACCATCTCAGAACTTCATATCTATATGTTTACAAGTGTATGGAACCTGTTACAGAAAACCAGTACAGACAGAAATGTAAGTTAGACAAGAAACAGATACTTTTAGTCCATAGGAATTCTGATGCATTATTAAAAAAATTATCTTGGAGCGGGATATTATTGCAACAGAAATCGCGGAGGTAGTATGAGTTTCCCATCTGGCAAGGCCCCCAGACCAGATGGATCCACTAATGACTTTTATAGAGCATCTCATCAGACCCTGCTGGAACACGTGTCTGGCATCTTTAATTATCCTGAATTAACACAGTTCCAGCCTTGGATGCTTTGATTCAGGATTGTTGATCTTGGAATGGAAGGAAAAGGAAATGTTCCCTAAAAGATCATCTTCCTAACAGACCTTTTTATTAATGAGATATAATGTTAAAATATTACCTAAAGTTTATTGGTTCATCCTGAAGGGATTGTTTGCATAAAAGAAGAGCCTGTGGAGGCACTTGGATTAAAGGGATTTTTTGCAGACACATCAGAGTGCTTTTGGAATTTACACAGGAGCATTCAGCCAGGAATTGCATTGCTTTCTTTGCCTTCCCTGGAGGGAAGGGAAGGGGCACTCCAAAAGCAGTTGAGCTCTGCCTCTTTCCCTGTGTGTGCAGCCATTCCTGTTGCTGTTCCCACAGAAAGAAGTTCTTGTCCTATGGGGAAGTGGCTGCCAGGGCCAGTGGGCAGCACCAGCAGCAATTGCTGCTGCTTTGTTTCCATCCCAGCTCCTTAGCAAGAGGAAGTTCATGTCCTTTTCCCTCAAACCTGGAAAAGAGAAATTTTCTTGAAAACAGAAACAGAAACTTCTTCTGCCCACCCTGCTTAGATCTTGTTCCTGTAGAAGGAGTAGGAATTAGTCCCCATATGATATGTTTTCTATACCATAAATTGCTGTTGTTTGAATGCCTTGTCTCTTCTAATCGTATTTTCGTGTCAATACAATGCAACAGTATTTCAGTTTTCCAGTGGTGCAAATAGCGATGTGGTATCATTGCAAAGGGTCTGGTTATGGGATGTTTGCTTAGAAAAGTTGAATAAATGCATCTTAACAGTTCAAAACACAGGCTATGAAGTTGATACCCATTTAAGAAGGCAGAGAAGGGCATGGAAATCTTACATCCTGAAGACAGCACATGACCTCTATAACAAAGATATTGTATAGGTACGCTTAAAAGTTTCATAGTTGAACACCCAACAAACATGTAAGTCATATACAGGTATCAAACAGTCACCAAGAGCTGTTCTTGAAACTGAGTTCCATTTCCTTCCTCTAACCCAGTGTTCTGTCTGCCAAAAATAAGCCCTTGGTTATCTAACAGCCAGACTGCACGTGGGCAGGGGGAGTGCATTGGAAAGGCTGGTGGCGGGAGATGAATGTCCTCAGCAGGGCTCGGAAATCAGACTGCTAATTTAGGTGCCAAAAATTGATATTATTACCTAATTTTAGTTCCCCTACTGGTTGACTTAATGCGTCAAAAAGGATAAAACAAATATCAGAGACACTTTGTACAGACGTGTTGATGTTTAGGAAATGTGCTCTTAACCAAAGAGGAGGCTCTGGTGTGTGAGAACTGCTCTGTGCTGAATGGTGGCACATGTAATTAAGTTCTGCTCTAGCAGTGAGAGATTAGCCCAATTAATCTTTTCCTTCTGGTTCTTGAAGGAAAGTATTCTAACTTAATTACAGCTATCACACCTTAAGTTTGTAGCTTCACCTTTTATTGCCTGTGTAGGTTTAGAGCTGAGGTGAATTAGCTGAAATGCAATATAATGTACAACCCAAGCCCAGGGAGGAATGGGCAGATAAAGCAGTTCAGTTGAGCTAAAATTGTTCTTTTTCCATGAAATGAATATATTTGTGAAACTTTCTTAAGCTTTCTGATTAATTCTTCATAATAATTAGTTTTGTCTTCTCCTGGGATAGCAGAAGTATTCAGCTCCCCTCAGCCACCTGTTGAGTGCCAGTTTATTGAGAGAATGTTTGTCCTTATTCCATGTGTAACTCCCATGCTCAGCCATTGTTCAAATTTGTTTCCTGGGTAATTGTAAAATTGCCTTTGTATTCATACGACTTCACAGAGGGCTTTTATTATTATTTTCGTATCTTAAGGGTTGTGAACAGAAATATGATTTGATTCTGGTGAAACAATTTATTTCTGTGCCTCTCCTGAGATTGCCATGTTTAAACTTATAAAGATGAGAGGATTTCTTGTGTGTGTTTCTCATGGTGAAAAATATCCATTATTCAGCCTCTGGTACATATTTCAGAATATTTGAGCTGATGTACAAAAGAGGAATAATTTGTAGAATATCATCAACTATAAACCTGTGAAAGACTTAAGATCCAAATCTCTGTGTTCAATCAGCTTATCAATCAAAAGTATTTAAAAATTCTCTGGGTATGTTTTTCCTTGCTCTTTCTAGCTAAAATATGATTACATGATGAATTGTACTCTGCACTCACCATGTCAGTCTCAGCAAAACATATTTTGAGTAAATACTGGAATAGAGGGAGTTTTGAAGACAGCTGCTGTGATCATTCCCAGAGTGTGTTATAACCTGCAGTGTGCTCTTTGCAGCCTGGCAGTTCACCCGGATAAAACTCTGGTAGCCACCGGGCAGGTTGGGAAGGATCCCTACATCTGCATCTGGGACTCGTACCGAGTGCAGACGGTGTCTGTCCTGAAGGATGCACACACCCACGGAGTCGCTTGCCTGGCCTTCGACTCGGACGGCCAGGTCAGTACAGCTCCTCCCCTGCCTTCTGAGCTGAGCTGCATTGCTGAGTCTCAAAGAGATGCATGCTAAATGTTTTGTGTTTCACTACGGGGCTGCAGTGCTGGAGCTGCTGTTACACTTGAGTTGAGATTGCAGCTCAAGGGCTTGGTTTGTATTGTAATTTGCAGTAGGACTGCAAACACAGCTCTTGCACAGGAGGTGCTTTTGGGATGAGAATCACAACCTGGCATCCGAGTGGAGTGGAGACATCGGTGTTGGACAAGTATCCAGAGCAGAAATGCCCCTCTGTGGCTTAGCTGCAATGGCTTCACCATGTACTTGTCACCTGCTGTCCAAGGAAATCAGTTCCTGGCAGAGCCCTTAGAACCCTGCAGCTTTTCTGGCAGAGGAGCTGCATTAATCCCACTGCTGGGAGAGTCTCCTTGGCTGGGGTGCACAGGCAATTTAATTGAATAATGGCATTAGGACACACAGTGTGGCTTTGTAAAATGTGATTAGTCTAGATGATATCTTGAAATAAAATTTAAAATAAAACTAAATGGTGGGCTATTCACAGCTAAACACAATGATTTTTATTTTTTTCTTCCTGGCAGTGTTAAAAGCTTTCAGTTTTTGAATGAAGTAGGAGGCAAATAGATCTAAAATTCACATGTACCTGAGAAATATTTCACAGATCTTTATAAATAAATGTCTGGGCAATTGTGTCATTATTGATATTGTGATGAGTTTCCTGGTACAAAACTCGCTAAAGTATTTTTAGTAATGCTTAGATTAGCTGATACTAAAAATCTCAGACAAGAAAACCCTCAGATAACAGAGCAAAATTTCTAATAGTGTAATGTTCTTTTAATATGTTGTTCATTTGGAAATAAATGCTTCTCATTTTTTACCCACATTTTGAACTTCATAAGACTGCTGGGTAAGCTTTTTTTTTAGAGCTATTTGAGTGCCTAATGGGAATGAAGACTCATTGGGTGTTAGAGGTGGAGGCCTTTCTGAAGATCCTGCTGGGTGCTTGCTGTAATTAAAACCCAAACTCACTGCCAGGTTGACCTTGCAGAACAGTGACAATTCTTTTTCTGGAAGTGCTCGAGAAGTTTCAGTTTATTCTGAAAACAAAAATTTGCATTGAACACTTTTATATCAGGAGAAAAAACAGTGCTGGAGAGCATGAATATGGATAATGCATCTTGGCTTTTTGCTGCTCTTTCTGGCTTTGTAGGAGAAGCTGCTGTGCTGAGCCAGAGCTAAAGGGCATGCTAGGAAGTCTGTGAGTATCTGGAACTCAGAGCTGCTGGAGTTCTGGTTTGTTTAGTCAGCATTCCCAAAGGAGCTTGAGTCTGTGACAGGGCAAAACAGGCTGTGCAGACACTGCTTGCACTTTCCTTCTTTTGTATCCAACAGCTGTTAAAAGCCAGGGAAGGTTTGCATTTCAGCCCCAAAACACAAATATATGCAACAATCAGGTAAGGTGTAGATGCAATAAGAACTGTATTCTTTTTACTGCTAACTCTCAGCTGTGCACTTCCTAAATAAAAGCAGGCAGAGGTGAAGCCCAGGTGTCTCTCCTGCATTCCAAGTTGGATCTCCATGGATTCAGCTTACCTCCTCTGTGTGTTTCTGTGCAAGTGCTGCTCCATGTGTGGGTCTTAATCAGGGCCACCCCACCTGAATCTGAGCCCAGCTGATTTGCTCTTGTTGAACCAGAAACTCTGGGATCCCTGTCCCTTTTGGATGAATTAGTGGGGAAATATTCCTCCTGTCAGACTTGAGCTGACCTTGCATGGAGACAGCACACTTGTTGCTGCATTATTTCCCTGGCACTGTGTTCCACAGGGTGGGGAGTGCAGATTGGTTGCACAGGATTTGTTATCTTTTCTAATAAATGGAGAGGATCAATATGCAGGGGAGAGCTTAAATGCTTCCTTTATTTTATATACCTTCAATACAGCTTTTGGAGACAACTGTAGTCGGTGTGAATTTCCTATTTTGTGCTACCTGTGATTAATACTGTGTTTTGGAAGTCCTTTGGGAGCTGAATGTCTTGCAGAAGTGTTGCTATTTTAAAACACATTTTAGTTTGGGCTTTTTCTGTCTGAGCAGGAGCTGCCATTTGGCAGGAGGGAAACGGCACTTTGTTCAAATGTTTAATGAGGAGCTGCTGTTTTGCCTGTAATTAAAAATGTCTTCCATCAGGAGTTAACTACAGTTTCTCCTTAAAAGTACTAACATCTCCCCTTCACAGAATTACCTGCAAAGCAGATGCCTCATTTACCTAAATTTACCTAAAAGGTGTCCTTTCATTTTATCAATATTGCACAGTTCAACTTCCACTCTGAGTTATTTCAGATTAACCCTTTTTGCTTTCTAAAAATATATTTTAGTGGAGTGAATAGGGCACTGCCATAATACATTCATACATTTCTAAATTTTTCATTATTAAGCACTAGGCTTCTTTAGACAGATCTTCCAAGTCTGTGCAGATTTAAAAATAATTGTGTAATTGTGTGCATAAACTGCTTGGCAGATATTTTCTTCTGGTAGTTCTGTAAATTCTCTGAATATAATTCTGTCAAATTCTCTTCCAGGAGAACTGAAAGTGTAAAGTGTTTCAGCCAAAAATAAAATCCAGCATTTATCATTTTTCTGCCAGCAGGAGACCTTCTTCAGCTGACCTATGTTAAAAGAAAATATAAAATATGTCTTAGTTTCCTACAGTTCTTTCACTGCTAGTACTGAAATGGGCTAGAGAATAAACTTTCTAACACAATTTGAAGCTTTAGAAAGAGCCATTGCTTATTACAACACTGGACACATTCAGAGGAGTTTTCCTCTACTCAGAGGTGTGTTGTGAAACTTTACAACAGGGTATTTATTCCCTCCTGATCATACATACTCATTAAAACACACTTCCCAGCTACTACATAAAAACCACTTTCCCTAGAGCTAATTTCCATGCCTTGCCCCTTACTGGGAGGCCTTTTGTGGTTCTAGAGGGTTGTGTTAAGGGGTCTCTAATGTCCTACTCACTGAGAGCCCCCAGTATGGTAGTGACCTTGCCTTGAACTTCTTAGGGTGTGTGCTGGTGTTTCTTGTTACACAACTGCCACAAAACCCACTCAGGTTCCTCTCTGTTTATCCACTGGTTCCAGCTACATTTAGTATCCCATGTGTCTTTTATAGTCTTTTATCTAATTTGCTAGTTAGTCGTTATGCTCTATTTTGCAATTCCAAGGGAACTGAACATTTCTATTGTCCATGTTGTCTGTCAAGTCCCCCCTTTGCTTGAGACTCTCTTTTAGACAAGTCTCAGTACTTCATTTTTCCAGCACAAAGTGTTACAATAACTATAACATTGAATTAAATTGCTTTCCAAAATCAAAGGAGTATAATTGCAGATTGTCCTGCACTCCCTGGATGGAAAATGTTCTCTTGGCCTTAACTCTTCCTCGTTGTTGCTGCCAAAGTACCCTGAGGGGAGGCATTAATAGTGCTTGGAAACAGGAACCTTTAGGCAGCCATTTATAGCCATTTTCTCCACGTATAAAATAGGTCCCATTCCCAGTACCAAATGTCTGATTTCCTATTTCCCACTGTTGGGTGCTGATGGATGCAAGGCTCCTATGTGTGATTCCTCTGTGTCTTCAGTGCCACTGGGCCAGTGGAGTTGCACAGTGGCCCTGTGGCTGGGAGTGGTGTGACACTGACCAGCTTCAGCACCCCAAGTTCTATTTACCTTTTGAGTGATGTTAAAGCACATAAATCCCTTCACATCATGACTTACAACAGTATTAGGTTTCTTAAGGGAAAATATTGTTAAATCCTATAAAAACTACAAATTTCTTTAACTCTCCCTTCACTCTGTTATGAGTCAGAGCCCATTGACAGATTTCTGCCCCCTCTGTAGGGTGGACCCTGCAAGGGAACCTTGTTCCTCCCAACAACGTTTGAGAACATAACCAGATTGCCCCCTGAAATCCTTATGTTCCTCTAGGAACAGCTCATTTCCTCTCTCTCTATTTTCATTCCAGTGGAAGGAGAGTGGACTTGGAGGAATTGGTGGTATAAGTCTGTAATAGGGGGTGTTGAGTTGGGTTTTTTGGAGGGTTTTTTTTGTTGTCACTTTCATTAACACCACATTGCTTAGTGTGTATTTTCGTGGAGCAGTGGTTGAGTCCTGCATTATTTACTAGGCATATATTGCATTGGGATAATGCATGTTGTCAGCTGCCATTAAACCAAAGTCCCAAAACACCCATTTCATTCCTCTAAATCAAGAAACTGTAACTGTTAAGACAGTGGAGGGTGTGTGAGCTGACTGCATTTAATGTAGAGGCTGTTGAGGGGCTCTCCCAAGAGGGAAGATGTGCACTGTGTATTTACACTCAGAAATGGGATGAAAAGGCCTCGAGTACCTGCTCTCTGAATTATTGCTACAGAATGAAAACTGGAGCCTTCTGTTCCTCTATGAGCAGTTATTTCCTCTCTCTGTTATACAGTTGTTGAGAGCTTTATTGCATTGAATGTTTTTTCTCAGATAATATTTTAGAGGAGTCTCTGGTAATGATACTTGTTTTCTTTGCTGGTTCAGTCCTTTTGTGTTATCACAGACAACTCCAGATTTTAAATAATTTGCTTACTGAAAATTTGAACCCATTTTTAATGGAATTCATATAAAGTTGGACAAAATTTGGAAAAAGACCTACAATCTCCACAGTAATGTTTGATCTTCTGGGTGTATCTCAGATAGATGCACTCTGCTTTTTCCATTCCAGATTTTCCCCTCCATTTTATTCTGTTGAGCTTTTTTTCTTGCATTATGGAGAATGAAAAGTATTAAAATTATGTTATATTAATTGATGAACAATAAAACTTTAATTTAGTTTGGTTTTTAATGTAGTTATTTTAACTGGTGATTTGATACCCTAAGATATGGAAAAGGCAGTTATTAAAAGTACATCCAGTTCTGGTTCTAAAGCTCAACAAAATGAGCATAATGAACAAAGCATTATTGGAAATAGTGAAAGTTTTTATTTCCCTTTCACTTTTATTATCAGATTAATAAATCAAAATGCTAGAGAGGTGTGCAGCTGAAACAAGCACTTCAAATATTTCAGGGTAAGAATTTCATTTGGCGCATTGGTAGCCTGAAATCAATAAGCTGACCTTTTCTAGAAGGTGTGACATTTCAGTGCTCTCTCCATGAGTAAATGTTGAGTGTGAATGTCTTTGCCTTTGCAATGTGATTCAAACCCAGCTCACATGTTGGAAAATCCATTTGTGCACATAATCCTGGGAGCTACAGCAAAGTGCTTTGGGGTTGATTTCTTGTTAACTGGATTGCTGTTGTTTTTTCAGCGTTTGGCTTCCGTGGGCCTGGATGCCAAAAACACAGTGTGTATTTGGGACTGGAAGAGAGGAAAGCTCCTGGCAACAGCTACAGGCCATTCTGACAGGGTAATTGTATGGAAGGGTTCCTGGCTTTTGTCTGGGAGCTGCATGAGTGTTTTAAAATAATTACTGTTTATATTGGGTTAATACAAAGGTAATTTTGGTCATTCTACCTGGCTTTTAAAACACTGGACAAGATGCTTATTCCTTCTCATTGTGCCAGACCCAGCACAAGGCACTGTTAGTAAGCCTAGGGAGGAAATATGTTGTACCTACACCCTGATTAGGATGATTTGTAGCTCTTCTTATGAGATATGAAATGGGAGCTCAAGGGCCAAAGATCATCTTGTCTCTGAGTATCTCAAAAAGATGATTTATCCTGAGGGCAAATTTAATTATGCCCCTTTCAGTTTTCCTTTAGACAGTTTCCTGTAGAAGAAACTTAATTGAGATAAATATTTCTTTTATGTGTTTTAGCTTCAGGTAAAGGTTCATAATTTAAATAAGGATGAAAAGTGATCAGGTTTGAATTTAGAATGTTATTCAGGGTTAGGAAATGTTTTACCAGGTTTAGCATAAGCAAAATACCTCTCTGACATATATTAACACATAGATGCATACATTAAAATACATTGCAGTGTTCCCAACACAAAAGCATCTCAGTCCTTATTCAAACTTCTCTTTCAGAACAGATCCACTTCCAGGTTTTACATGTGTCAAGATTTTGTTACTGGCCTCAGTAGGTACCAGATCAGGTTCTGACTTAGCGGAAGGCTCCAGGACAGGGAAGAACTACTAAAATCTTAGTCTCAGTAGACTTTCCCACCCAGAAAAAGGAGCTTTTGCACAGGAGAGGGAGTGGGAAAGAATGCCTGTCTAAATATTGTTTATTCTGTAACATCTTGGAGCTGGAATGGATTGGCAGTGTGGAGACAGGGATGAAGTGTGTTGACAGAACTATGTGAGGAATTCTCCATGTTTACCTTGACCTTTGACTACAAAGTTCCAAATTTACCTTAGAAGTGTTCTTTCATTTTTAGTAATGTGTTCCAACAGAAATTATGGCTAAGCATTGGTAAAAGCAAGCTGAACCTAGATGCAATTACTGTATAGGTTAAAATATCAGCTTTATGTTTCTTAACAGATATTTGATATTTCCTGGGATCAATATCAGCCAAACAGGATTGTTAGCTGTGGAGTAAAACACATAAAGGTAAAGAGCTTTCATTGTTTACTTGGAAAAGTACTTGCACAAAGAATATCTGTGTTCTTACCTGATGAGGGTTTTCAATATAAAACAATATATTTTTCTTTCTTTACGCTTTGAACATTTTGCAAAATGTTTTGTTTGAAGCCAGTTCAGACATTCAGCAGTGGCTGAGCTGCAGATTCCCTGAACAAGAAAGTCAGGAAGATCCTTTGGTGTAATTGTCATCATTATATACTTATAGTTTTGTGTCTTCTGCCCTCTCCATTCAGCCCTAATGGTCTCAGCCTTTAGGGGTTTCCCTCATCCAGCATCACAAAGGGTCACTGAGCAGCTGTAGGAGGATCCAAGGTGAAAAGTGTGAACAGAATGACATTCTCTTGGGCTTCTCATGGAGCACCACTGAGAAGTGTGCAGGACCTGCAGAGAGAAAACTCTGCTGCCCCACATTTGCTCCTTCTGAATCATCTTTTCTGGAAATGTTTTAAATTTAAACCTAGATATGTATTAGATGTTTAGGATAAAACATTCTCATGGCTGTGGAAAACTTAGAAACAAATCCTTGTTTGCCAATATCCCCTTCAGGTTTCTATTTTTCTCCTGTCTCCTCATAAACATTCCTAACAGATGGCAATTATTTCACATGACTGGGGTGGGAAGAGCTTTAACTAGAAGTTTAGGAAACCAGTTAATATCTCCAGTTCTGATTCCTGAGAAGCTTGTGCCCTTAAACCACCACTGCTTTCAACTGTGGGTGGTTTTGGCAGCAGTGATACCATCTGTTGTGTTCTGCAAGCTGTTTTCCAGAACCTGGCTTTGTTTGGCACCTGTCTTCTGTTTAAAATGGCCATAATCACCCTGAGCACAGAGAATACCAGGCACTGTAAATACATAGAGATAAAAGAATGCCAAAAAAAAAACCAGGAAAAAAAGCAGCATGGAGGGGAAATGACTCCTTGTTCCCCTCCAGTGATGCTCTAGCAGTAGCCTGAACTTGCTGTTCAGTGCAAGGCTGTGGGAATGTGATAATTAACAGCTCTAAAGGAGTAGTATCACTGTGGGAATTGGGACTAATGCTTGGGAATTGTGCTGTTTATTCCTTTAGCAGTCCAGTTCCCTTGGCTCAATTGGCTGAGCAGGGATTAGAAGCTGAGGTAAAGCCCAAAAGCTACGGAATCTCACACTCAGGATCCTCCCTCCACCCTTCTAACACTGCTGCCTGCTCTCCCACCCTTCCTCAGCTGACCAGAATGTTTAGGTTTTACCATGGAATGAGAGCCCTGGGGGCAATATTCCCTCTGCCTTCTAAATTGGCTGATGTTAACAGACAAAGGGAAAATTTAATTGAATTAACAATAGAGAAGGAGCTGAAATAAAAAAACTTGATCCATGGATTTTTCTGGAATAAAAAATTTTAGAAAAATACCAAAAAATTTGGCTGTAAGCAAATGAAGTGGGAATAGATGTACATGATGAATCCATGTCAGACACATCACTCTTCCTGTCCAGTCTCTGCCAGTGTCTGTCCAGTGTCCATCGGATGGCAGAGCAGGGATGGCTTCACTGACAGAGCAGCTCTGTGCTGTGCTGCACCCCAGAGATTTCCTGCTCCCTATCTGCACATGTCCAGAATATCCTGGTGCTGACAGGACTGGAGATTTCAGCACTTCTCTTGCACATTTCTCATTGATATTCTCTTAATTCTGCCTTCCCTGGAAGGTCTGGTCCTTAAGAGGGAGCTGAGTACACAAACTGTCCTCTCTGCTCGATAAATGATGTTTATTTAAATAAAAAAAAAAGCACTCAGATTCAAAAACAAATAGTCTGATATTTCTAGCTCTCCTCCAAAGACAACTTTTTGAGACAAACTTTGTTTTCTTCACTCTTTCTGTCTTCCCCAGTCAGTCTTAGATTCCTTTTTGCAGAATGCTAATGACTTCTGTGTGGAAGCTGAGCAAGTCCCCATTCCACACTCGGGAACCTGTTACTCTGGGAGTCAGGGAATTGTCTCACGTACGAGCGTTTGCAGTCCCTGTGGAACAGATGGTTTCTCAGTAACTGTGACTATATTTGAGGGACAGAACTCTTTCAGTGCACTGGAGAAGGGCAGAAATCTCTGCTCCAGCACGCAGGTTGTGTAAGATAAAGTATTTCATCACTTTGGAACTGTAGCTGTGTTTTGCGGACAAGGAAAATGGGATTTTCTTGGGTTTAAAAACATGCACTTGTCTGGACAGAGTTTCCCAGGAAAACCTGATAAAGGATAGTGAGGGAATGGGAAGGGGCAGTGTGGCAATAGTGAGGCTGCACTGAGCCTCACTCCCTCATGCAGCTGGATTATTTGGTTTGGGTTTAGATGTACTGCATTTGCCTGGATCTTTCCTTGGTAAATGGGCGGGTTTTGGAGCAGTGGATGTTCTGATGGGACTAAAGGAATGACTTCAAAGGCTGCCCAGACACTGCTCTGTCAGGATGTGTGTCTGAGATCTGCACACTAATGTGAAAAAACAGAAATTCTGCAGAAACATCTCCTAATCTGCCATTTACATTTCACAGTTTTGGACATTGTGTGGAAATGCCCTGACAGCAAAGAGGGGAATATTTGGTAAAACAGGAGATCTCCAAACAATCCTGTGTTTAGCCTGTGCTAAAGAAGACATCACCTACTCTGGTGCTTTAAATGGAGACATCTATGTTTGGAAAGGGCTCAACTTGGTCCGCACAATTCAAGGAGCACATGGTGTAAGTGGTGTTTTTCATGTCTTTCTGAAAGGAGCTGTTCATTGAATCAAAAACTTCCTGAATGCTGAGCTACAAAGATTTCCTTCTGTTTCGGGTCAGAAGGATATCTGAGGCTCTTCAGCAATTGAGAGCTTAGATCTGATGTTTATTTGTTGACGTGTTGCCAACAGATGCTGAGCTGATAGTGCCAGAACTGCTGATATTTATAGCCTCCATTTAACCAAGTAAACCAAACCTCAAGTGAAGTCTTTAAATTTTCACAGATTGTGTAGCTTCAGTTATGATCAGTTTACTTAAAAATAGTTGGTAAACAGATTATCTGGGTTTAAATAGCATTTTACCACTGAAATTCCCGGCACTGGAGATTGACTCCTCAGAAGAGCTTCAGTGTGGAGCAAACCTGTTGAATCTGTGAGTACACACTCCAGCCATACTCCAAAGACAGTTTACTCCAATTGCCTTCATAACACACCCCCACAAACCACCACCCCCAGTCTGGAGCTCTCATAGTTACAGAGTGAAAGGGGGATGTAAGGAATTGTGTTAGATTTCTAACCAGTCTAATATAATTAATTTGCCTCTGTTGTTGCTGCACTAAAGGCACAGTAGCACTTTTTTGTCTTATTTCAAAGGTATTTGAGAACTGCTCCTATTTGGAATATGACTGTGGGTAATGGCATTCTGGTGTGGGGTTTTTGGAACAAAAGGAAAGAAGACAATTTTCTTTAGAAGAGCGATGTGACATCTAACACTCGTCACTATAGTTTTGCTCTAGAAAGAGCACTGCAAACATAACTTTTTTCCCTGACCTCCCCAAACTGGTTATGGTGACAGTTCATCAGGATTCAAAGGAGGTCTAAGAGTTTAGCAGAGTGCTGATTACTTGTAGAAGTAATGTCTAATAAATGAAAGCAAAGGGACTGGAGTCTGTCCTGAGGAACCACTGTGAAACTGCAGCTGCATAATACAGGAATGCCTTGGGCAAGCAATAACCCCCTGTAGTGTGTTAGCAGAAATTTATTTAGATTCATTAGAATGATTAAATACAATCACTTTGTTTATAATGTGATAAATTATGGAGTTTGCCGTGGTTAATATGCAATCTCTATGTAATTAATAATTAGAAATCATAATTTATGAAGACATTGCACAAGGCCACTTTGAAAATGGAGGTCCTCTGTCCATTGTATCAATCTCCATGGAGTTCAGCTTGTCTCTTAACTGAGGTTTTCTTGATAAAATACTGACTCAGCAGGCATTCCCTGAGCTATTCCAAGGTAGCTCAGCACAGTCATTAATCATGAGGCATTTTCAAAAACAAAGAAGACATTCAAATTGTAATAGAAACTCGTTTTCAACAAAGAGGATGAATGGACACTCTTTCAGTTCCTGTCAGATTCCAAATGATGTCTGAACTGAATTAATGAGAGAATGTCTCAGTCACCTCTGCTCCTGTAAGAACATTTGTATTGCTTGTTTGCTTGCCTTTGTTTATCCTGGGTAACTCTTTATTGCAAGTGTTCCTATAGTTATTCAGTTGTCCTTGTCGTGATATTAACAACCCCAAATGTGAAGTTCTGCAGATAGGCTGCATCACTACTATTTGCACAAAGGTTTTTACATAAACCACCCAAGCAGAGCACTTGAAATAAAAGCTACATTTGCTGGTTTGCTTTCTGGATGGGCAACAACTGTGCCCAGCAGTTTCAGGCCTTAAACAAAAGTCTGTTTGAAAACATCTGCTTTGTGTGTTTAAATGGGTTGTAAAGACCTTTAAAACTTGTGCTGCTGTTGGTTTTGACAGGCTGGAATTTTCAGCATGTATGCTTGTGAAGAAGGCTTTGCCACTGGAGGGAGAGATGGCTGCATTCGCCTGTGGGACACCGAGTTCAAACCCATTACTAAAATTGATCTCAGGGAGACTGAACAAGGGTACAAAGGTAATGAGCTATTCCTTCTGTGGTTTTTCACACTTTGGATAATGTGTTGTGATAGCATTTAATGTGAACCATAAATGTCTCTGCATACTGATTTTTTTTTTTTGCTTAATGCCTGTATTTATTTTTGGGTCTGTGTTCCCTTCTCCCTCTGACAGTTCTGTAACCTGTGGAGTGTTTCATTGTTCATGGTATAAACACAGGGATGCAGTCACTGCTTCCACCCTGCAAATACAAGAAGATAAGTGAGAACTAATTAAACACCTTAGGATGGGATTATGAAGTTAGCCAATCCTTAATTAATTAATTACTTGCAATTCATTTAGCTAATTGAGGTTTCTGGAACTCGATACTCAGAGATGCTGACCATCTGAGCACTCCACTCATGCATTTGGAATGATAGCACTTGGCAGATTTGTTAGAGAGAATGTTATTAAATTGGTGGTAATCACATTTATTGAATCTAATCCTGCTTCCTGTGAACTCAGTCATCACTTTATTTTATGATTAGACTCTTGGAACACCTACAATCTCATAGATCACAATACATACCTTATCAAGGGTGTAGTGTTCACTCATGGAATTTAGCCCTCAAAAAGTTGTCCAAGACACCCCAGCAGCAGTCCCTGGCTTTACATAGTTTTTTGCAGCCAGAATCATAATGTTTAACATGAATTTCTAGAAAACAGTAGCAACAAAGAACCAAAGAGCAAAGGTCTGGGCAAGTGAAAACTGCCTTCAAGGCTACTCCCAACCTCTGCACGTGGGGTTTCATTTTCAGTTGTCATTGGCACTGATTAATTTAAGCACATCTGTAGCCTCAAGCAGTGGTGGAGCCTTAATGCTTACCTGGGACCTTCAATCCCTCCTTCCAGTTATTTTTCCAAAGCATTTTACAAAGGCATTGGCTGTCAAATCCTGAGAGGAGATAATCTTTCTTCATGTGCAGTATGTCACAGAGAACATTGCCTTTTCCACAAAGGTGTGCTTTGTATTCCAAAACTTAACAATGTCCATCTTCCACTAAATTCTGATCTGAATTCCATTCCTTGTGTGGTCATAGGTGTCCATCAAGAAGAGGATGAAAGTCAGAGGTTCAGTATGAATTTAGCTGAGTCATAAAATGGCATTATAAAAATTAAAAGCTGCTGAAAGTAGACAAGAAAATAAATGAAGAATAATTTAACTGTCTCAGGAGATGAGAATATTTTATTTATGTGGCCAGTAGTTCATTGCATTATGTATTTTGTTCCAAAAAGATGTGAAAATTATGATGTGGGTGACCTTGACTACATGACAAATGGATTTTTTTATTCATTCACATCTCACAGCATCTAGACACATTTTCCAAACTTTTTTCATTTACTGGTAGAGAAAATACAAACCCTGCAAGCAGTTGACCAGAGAATGCTACCAAATTGCTCACCCTGCTGAGAGTGTGTTTTAAAGTCTGTAGTCAGTAAAACTCTGGCTCCAAAGTTAAGATCAGATTTGTGGAATAAGACCAAGTTCTCTAAAAGTTATACAAAGCAAAATTCCATTGGTTTGGATTTGGGGAGGAGGCATATATTTTCTTTTTTTCTTTTTTGTTTTAATAATCCATTTTGATTAAAGTGGATAAGGGTGATAACATGGGCACAAACCATTTAAATTCACCATTAAAATTTTATTTGAATGTGCCAAAAAGTAAAGCACTGAAAAAAGGAATAAACCAGCTTCAGTCACAGGAACCCCTTGGCTAATATAAAATTTAGATCTTTAAATCCTGTGAAATGGAGCTGGTTTTTAAGTTCCCAAGGTGTGCAGGAATCCTGTGCAAGTTTTCCCAGGACTGAGGAAAGCTCAGCTCTCTTCCCCAGCTCTTTTTGTGTCAAATGGAGGAAATGTGACAGAACTGCTTTGAGCTCTGAACGAGCTGGGATGTTTTGTATGAACGCAGTGCCAAAGCATGCCAGTTGAGAAGGAGCTCTGGAGTTCTCAGCAGTGCTGGCTGTGCCATCCCTGGCACGGCCTGGCACTGAGGGCAGCTCCTGCTGTGCCCTCCAGGCCTGTCCATCCGCAGCGTGTGCTGGAAAGCCGACAGACTCCTGGCAGGGACACAGGACAGCGAGATCTTCGAGGTGCTCGTCAGGGAGAGGGACAAGCCCATGCTGATCATGCAGGGCCACTGTGAAGGGGAGCTCTGGGCCCTGGCAGTGCATCCCAAGAAGCCTCTGGCAGTCACCGGCAGTGACGATCGATCCGTGCGGTAAGGCTGAGTCTGATTTCTTGATTTTATTGCTTCACACATTGATCTCTCATGGATTGACCTGCTGGCCTTGTGTTGAGACTTTACTAAGACAACATTTTTCTCATGTGTTGTTCTTAGCAGCTTTGCTTTTTCTCTTCAGCTTTTATATTTGGGTGCCCCACGTTGTATAAAAATAATCAGAATTTCTGTTCAAAACGTGCTGTGTTTGTATGTTCTGCTTGAAGTGGTGATTTATTCCTGCTGTGTACAGGGGATTTAAAGGGAGAATGGTCACCTTGTACTTCTCTTCTGGTAATAACAAGCAACAAGCCTAAAGCCTAAAGACCTTTGTCCAGTGTTTTCCTCAGCAGGTGTCTGCCTCAGCCTTGAGTGTTTAGGAAATCTGATCTAAAACCAGTTCAGTTAAAATGCCAGAAAATGAGATTAATGAAAATGCACTGGTGTCACAAAGGGCAGGCACTGATCACTTCTCTCTGTGACCAGTGACAAGACCTAAGGGAACAGCTGGAGCTGAGTCAGGGCAGGTTTAGGATGGATATAGGAAAAGGTTCTTCCCCTGGAGTGTGGTCAGGCACTGAACAGTGTCCCCAGGGAATGGGCACAGCCTGAGGCTGCCAGAGCTCCAGGAGTGTTTGGACAATGCTCCCAGGGGTGCACAGGGTGGGATTGTGGGGGGCTCTGTGCAGGGCCAGGGGTTGGGCTGGGTGATCCTTGTGGGTCCCTCCTAACTCAGGATATTCTGTGATTCTATGTTTATTTGTAGCACTTGTGCCTTGAGGGTTTGTAGCAGAGATTTTAAATTTTGTCCACATATTTATGGAAATTGTTACAAAGTCAAGGATGCTTTTTTTCCAGTCTGTGTTATAATCTGGCATATTGATAGGCCTCTGTGTGGAAAAAAGGCATTTTATTGTGCTTAGTAAGACTTGACTGTAGAGTTTGGAGGGTAAGTTCAGATCCCTGAGTCCACACCCACAGAGCTGCTGTGTGCTATCTCACCTGAGCATGGGCTCTGCCCAGTGGGACTGATTATCTACCTGTGATTAAAGGGGTGCAGATTTTCCTGAGTGCCAAAGCTACCCATGGGGTCTGGAGAGATTTTGGGGAGACCTGGCTTTGTTTGGCAGTCTCCCAAGTCCTACCTCTGGTGTTGGTTCCACCCTTGCAGCACAGCACATGCCTGGGTAGGTTTTCCCCTGATCGCCTGCTTGGTGGTTTCTCCTGACTCTGCTATCTTGATTTCTCACTCCTCCATCAGTTTTTTTTCCAAACCCTTTGCCACTGCTTTTTACCCTATACAGATGATTTGATTGCATATTTATAAATCAACCCCAGGCAGTTACCAAAGAAGTTTGCAGTTTTTATGGACTACTAGTCAACTTATTTTGGAAACATAGATGTGGATTTTACCCTTTGGCCATATTTCAATGGGGAAAATCCATCTCCTAACATAGACCCAACTTCTGATTAATGCTCCTTCAGATTGCACATCATGATTCACCTCTTCCTCAAGGCTTGCTGCTCAGCTGGTTTCCTTCTTTTTCCCTTTCAATCTCTTCACTTGTACTGGTTTCTTATCCCTGCCATCCCTCATCTCTTCCTAACCCCAATTAAAATCCAAGTGTGAAACCAACAGAACTGCCAGTTGTTCTCTACAGTCCTGTTTGCTCCCTGCTTGCCACGGTAGGATTATTTCCTCCAGTTTATACAATGCATGAATGGTCTCTTTTGCTGGGGTTTGCCTGCCCAGTGTTACAGACAGGCACAAGAGTCCTGGCAGGATGCAGGTCAGTTCTGGAGGAAGGGCTGCAAAGCTGGGATTAGCATTGCACTGCCCTCAAGCCAATAAGCCCCACTAAGACAGGATTTCTTGTCTTGGGCTCATCTCTTGGTGAGCAGAGTAATCCAACTCCTGGAGCTGGAGAAGGTGCTGCTGACTCAGAGCCTGACCCAGCTGCTGCCCCTCCAGGAAGCACTGCAGAGTCTGTGTGCACATCAAACTTAACTAGTGCTGCTCTTACCATTCTTACCACTGTTGGAGTAGTTGTGATATCCCTGATGCCTTTGGACATGCCATTCTCCCAAACATGCAGGGATTTTACTGCCCTACATCATACATCTTTGGGCTGTTTGGGCACTAGAGTGTGGGATTTGAATCCTAGTGGGATTCTTTTACAGACTATGGCTTCACGTGAAGAATTCCAGAAAAATACATAAATGCTTTCATAAAGATAAAAAAGTACACAAAAGGATTTTCCTACTGTTTTTCTTTAATACTAGAATTGCATCAACAGGGATGTTTCTGTATTGCCCTTTATTGAATAATTTTTCTTAGAAATTGATTATCACACTATTTTTCAACGAGTAGGTATATAATGTAAATTAAATCAGTTTAGAAGTCAGATTGGGTTAGTAAGTCAGATGATGTTCTTATATCTGAGATGGCTAAATGAGGAGGGGAGTTACTGTACTTTTCCCTAGTCCAGCTTGAGAGAAGACTCTAGCAAAATAGAGGCTTCTTGCATTTTAAATTTCCAAAGCAAAGCATCTCATCTAGGAAAGCTGCCTGCTATCAGTCTCTTACCACAGGAACAGGGAAAAATTATCATTCTTAGAAGGCATAGAGAATTATTTATTACATTTATTTAACAGACTGTCATGTATTGCAATGAGGCTTCTAGAGTACTGGACAAATTATTTTATGTGGAAGCAACATTTTGGAGCAATAATTGTATCCTGGTGTTTCCTTCAATATCTTTCCAAATCCTTCCTGGTTCATTCCTTGTTGTATTGGGCTCTCAGCTTCTGCCTTGTGAGACTGTAAGATTCTTGGTCCTGCTTCTGGTTTGTCTTTGCAAACAATTTTAACATCCCACATCCATTTATCTTTCACCTTCTTTCCAGGCTTTGTCCAAGCTGTGTTTATGCTGTTTGCTCTAATGCCAACGTGGTCCTTCAAGAGAACTTTCTCTCCTTTGGAGCCTCCTGTGCTCCCAGTGCCTTCCAGTTTGCTATCCAGGGCAGAACTCAGTAGCATCCACACCCTTTGTGTGGCTGTCTTCAGTGGAAATAGGAATTATTTCTATTCCAAAGCTTTAACTACAACTCTCAGTAGTATCTCCCATCCAGCCTGAGTGTTCCTGTCCAGCTTTGCTCTACAACTTGGTCCAGTGTCACATTACAGTTCCTGCACCAATTGTCCTTTTCCTCAAGTTTAGCATGTAATCACATCTGTTGCTATTCACGTATTTTACTGAAGATTTTATAAATACATTATGTTTATGACTCTGTCTGCAAAATAAAGATAGTTGGGTGTTGTTTGCTTAATTTCTCTGCCCTGAGTGAGGTCTTTTATGCATTTTTCCCCCATTCTCTTAGTTGTTCTTTAAATTTCTGAGTCTTGAAGACTGAGGTCTGATGGGCCATCCTGTAGGGATCTGGAAAGCTCCTTCCATTCCTTCAGAAAAATATAGGTGCATAATTTGGCTTTATCTTAGGACATAATTTATTGGGTGGTTCTTTTCAATTGAACTGATGTAAATGAGGGAATCCACATGCAGTTTTGTTTCCTATCTCATTCAGAGTTAGGACAAGAAGATCTTCCCTGTGGTCGGAATGTTAATGTTCCCCGAGTGTTGCTTTTAGTCAAAATTGCACTCAGAGCTGCACTGACCTTTTCTGGCTACAGAGGCCACATTTTTATTATTCTTTTGGGGGAATTCTATCAGATAAGTAAAGTCTGGACATAACACCAAATGATTATGTGATTCAGCTTCACCCTCTTTTCTTCTGCCACGGTTCAGGTTGAAAGGAGCTAAATCCTTTAAACAATATTAACACAAGGTGTGTGTGCAAGAGATTTTACAGACTGAGTTAGCCCTTTGGGGTTCCTCTTGATGACACCCAAATCCTGGGCAGTCAGGAAAAGCTCCCTCCTGCTTTCCCTTCCCTTTGGCAGGTTGTGGAGCCTTGCTGACCATGCCTTGATTGCTCGCTGCAACATGGAAGAGGCAGTGAGGAGTGTGTCCTTCAGTCCTGACGGATCCCAGCTGGCACTTGGCATGAAGGATGGCTCCTTCATTGTCCTCAGAGTAAGGTAAGGTGAGAAAATCACTGGGTATCTCATCAGAAAAAAAAGGAATCATAATTGCATGTGCATCCTTGTCACTTTTAAGAGTTGGTAGTTTGGCAATGAGGAGAAAATCTATGCTTTTAGTTTCAAAATATTAGCTCTTAGTAATAATGCTGATAAAGATTTTCAAGTTAAGCTCTTTTCCTGTAGTCAGAACTTATAAAGTGTTTTGTGAGAAGAAATGTGCGTAAGAAAGAGAACATAGTTTGGAGAGGAACCTCCTTGACTGTATGATTGATTTCCTGTCATACACATACCAGGCAAAATGATTGATGGTCAAAAGATACTTCCAAATATTTTCTGGATATAACTGAATTCTACTTTTTGTGCTAGAGGAAAGCCTTTTTGTGCATGGCTGCATCTTAGGCATTTTCTGTCTGGAATGCACACAAAAGCAGGCAAAACACTAAACTGGCCATACAGTGTAATAGCCAAACCCTCAGTTTGATTTCAAAACACAAAAGCTGTTTTAATTGCTACTTGGAAGAGTTTACCCCCTCCTGACTATTTCTCCATATGTTTGCCAAACATGTACTTTAAGCAGTTGGAACTCCAAGCTGATAGGAGGGAGAAGCCTGGGAAAACCCCTGTAATGCTCTGTTGTAATGACTTTAACAAAACTTAAGTGAGCTGTTCATATTAATTTAAAAGCCTTCCCAATGACTACTATTTTTCTAAAGAAGTTAATCTTCTTTGTCTCCCAGTAATCTTGTCCTTTCTAATTTGTCTGATGCCTCCTGGAAATCTCTGTCTTGGGTTACGAATGATTCTCCTTTCAGGACTCTGGTTTTAAAAGTTTTAAGGAATTAAAAGATATAAAATGTAGTAGTGCTTCATTAGAGCATGAAGAGAATGAAGAGCATTGTGGACAGGCAGTGTGGTTTTTATCTGTTGCTTTAGAAAATGTTTGCAACTAATGGGAAAATTAAAGTGAAATCTGATTTTTGTTGCACAAATTACTCACTGCATCTGCCTTCTTATCTGTGGGATTGCAAGCTGATGAGTTTGCAGCTGCTGTTCTCTCCTGTGGCTCCTGCAGGGACATGACTGAGGTGGTTCACATCAAGGACCGCAAGGAGGTGATCCACGAGATGAAGTTCTCCCCGGACGGCTCCTACCTGGCTGTGGGCTCCAACGATGGCCCTGTGGACATCTACGCCGTCGCCCAGCGGTACAAAAAAATCGGGGAATGCAGCAAATCCTCCAGTTTCATCACTCACATCGACTGGTCTGTGGACAGCAAGTTCCTGCAGACCAACGATGGTGCTGGAGAGAGGCTCTTCTACAAGATGCCCTGTAAGTCTGCAGGGGGCTCGTGTTATGGACTGTTAAACTTGGGTGTTTATTTGGACTGAGCACCCCAAATGTGATACAAATATAACAGCTGCAGGTGAAGCTTCCTGCCTGGAACTTAGAGAAATACCCACTGCTCATTTTTTAAGTCAGTGCTCACAGCATACCCCCACCTTCAGCTTTATGTCTCTGCTGTGTAAATATGGTTTTTCATAGCAACTTTTACAGGTTGACTCACTCTCAAGCAACTACCAGAGCCCTTTCTCCCTGTTGTCCTTCCTTCAAATGATTAATGATTCCTGTTAGTGATCAGAATGTTTTTAAGAACGTTAATAGCTAAAAATAGAAGAACTGCTCAACTTGAACTGCTGAAGGTCTCGATATTAAAACTTGTTAGTAGAAGCAACATTGGTAACTAATTGACTTATTCTTATTTGAGAATGCTTTCTAATATTTAGAGGAAATTGTTGCAGAAGAGAGCTTCAGAAATAAAATTTTGAGCCCTCTTGAGCTAGTTTGGCAGCCTTCAATCAACTCTAAAACAGGCCCTGTAAATGGAAAAGCACCACAGAATGGCTGACAGACCAAATACTCACATTTCAGGGACTTTAGATGATGTGGACAAAGAATTCCTACTGCACATGCAGCATGATTTAAAAGTTTGTATTATTATTCTTCTAGCTCTTGAAAGTGTTCTAGGAACTCATGCTATGCACATGTACTTTCTACTGAAGGCATTTCTTTGGTAGAAATGATTTGGAATTATAAGGTTTTTCCACTTTTGCGTGTTTTTAGCATGCTAATTCTAATTAGCGTACTAATTCTCATTAGTATTCTAATAATTTCTAATGCAGCTGCACTAGAATTCCTCAGATGTGTGATGTCCTCAAACACCACAAATGTGAGATTACAGTAATTTAAAGATGATTGTGAATCTTTTAAATTGAGGTTAAAAATTAATCACAATTAGAATACACAGATAAATATGATGAGAAGAAACAGATTTGACTGAAAAACAAATTATTGGTTATTCACCTGCATATTTTCAGCTGGGAAGCATCTAACGAGCAAAGATGAGATCAAAGGAATTCACTGGGCCTCATGGACCTGTGTGATAGGATCTGAAGTGAGTGGGATTTGGCCAAAATACACAAACATCACAGATGTCAACTCTGTGGATGGGAATTACAACAGCTCCGTGCTGGTGACTGGCGACGACTTTGGGCTGGTTAAATTATTCAGGTTTCCATGCCTAAAGAAAGGTAAGACAGTGTTTTGTACGGATGAGAAATGCAATATTTACCTCAACACTGTATCAGTGTGTTTTCTGATGGAGGCTTTTCATTGGGGTGTATAATTCAAATCAGTGTGTGCACAGTTCCTGTGAGTATTGGTGGATATAGATACCAGAATTTAACCCTCTCTGTGTAGCTGTTTTCAGAAGTGTTGAGAATGTGTGGCTGTTTTCTCAGGATTTGCACCAAGCATAAAGCCAAGAAACCAAATAAAACAACCTTTTGCCTTGCTGTGAGCCTCAGTGTTTAATTTGATATCACATCTCAGTGTATTTTCAAAGTCTGTGTTCTTAGAAAAAATGTGTGTATCGAGTTCAGACACACGCTCCTGGCCAGAAAATTAAACCCTGTGTGTGTTTCTGGTACTTCCTGCCAAGACTGAAGTACTTTTCTGACAACTGAAGATATTGCCTGTATTATTTTATGCCACTTATCTTTATAGAATTGCTTTTGTAACAGAATATCAGATGAGGCATTTGAGTATTTTTTTATTTTCAGATCTCACAAGTATTTAAGTTGTGTATGTTGCCATTAGGAGCCTAACTTCATTAGTTACAATGTTAATTTTTTTCCTTTCATACCAACAGTTCACTTCTGTTTTTTAGGAGCTAAATTCAGGAAGTATGTTGGCCACTCAGCCCATGTCACCAATGTCCGCTGGTCCCATGATTTCCAGTGGGTTTTGAGCACAGGAGGTGCTGATCACTCTGTTTTTCAGTGGAGATTTGTTCCAGAAGGGATAACAAATGGCATCCTGGAAGCCTCTCCGCAAGGTAAACATCATCTCTGCTCTAGTATTCTATTAAATTAAATCAGCAGAGAGGGCAGCACTGCTGGAAGAGCTTTTATTGAATTAGGAAAAGAATTTTATTATAATTCTTTGTAATTGCATATACTCAGCATGTTTGGGACACTGGAGTTTTCAGAGACAAGCCTTGGTTTGAGGCACATTAAAAGCTGCTGCAGTCTGCAATATTGTGTGTTTGGGAATACATGGGAAGTGTTCCTCAAAGAATGTGACAGAAGGTATTTAGAGGGACTGGATAATTAAATTTTCAAACTTAGCCATCTAACTTGCATTCAGAAGTCAGACTGCATGTGTTTAATTTTATTTTTCAACACAATCTCACATACTTGTGCAGTAGCTTCCTTTAGGTATTCTTGTTATATTCATGATCCTTATAATATCCTACCAAAGCCATGTTAGCTGTGTCGTGGTGGTTGCTAAAATCAGGATTCCCTGCAGCAAAAGGGCAAAATTTCACTCTGTAAATGCACAATTTAGTAAAATACTTACATTACTGCAAATCTTTTAAACACAAAGAGTGATCAGTGGAAGCTTTTATTTGCCATTTCTGTGTGTCTGCTCTCCCAAGCCTGTTAAGAAAGGAGAATTCTCTGATGCTGGAACTGTACCAGTAACTGCTCAGTGATTTTGCTTCTCTCTGCCACCTTCCTGCCCCAGGCAGGGAAACAAGAAAGACAGAAATGAAGCCTGACACATTCAGGCAGCCCCCGTGACTTTTGCAAGCTGCTTGAGCTTCCAAACTTCTTGAATACTGCTTTGCCCACAGTCTAAATTATATTAAAACGTCACATACTATTTTCTTGTGATTCTGTGTGTTCAATATATTGATTTTTTTTTTTTTTTTAAAGCAGAGGGTGGTGTTGATTCCTACAGTGAGGAATCTGATTCAGATTTATCCGATGTGCCAGAGCTGGATTCTGACATTGAGCAGGAAGCTCAAATCAACTATGATCGCCAGGTGAGTGTGAAATAACACACTCTGCCGATTACCTGACAAGTTCCCATCACTGTTCAGCAGAGATAAGAAGTTTGCTGCTGACTCATAGTCTGCTCTCAGTTATTTTGATGGTATTCAGCTGATTATGCAACCAATATACATAAACGCCTGAGCTGGAGATGACAATTCAAAAGAGTTTGGAGAAGAGTGTTTTGGGGGTTGGAACTAGGTGATCTTGAAGGTCTCTTCCAACCCAAACCATTCTGTGATTTGAGTTCTATTTACAAGTCACTTGAACCTGATTCCAGGAGCTGTTGTCATTGTGAACTGAGTATTACCTGTCCCCTTGTCCTGTGACCTCTCAGCTGCAATGGGGAAAGGTCAGAAATTCCTCAGAGCCAGGACTGGGATCTTGTACTGAGTGGAAAAATTACAAAATGAGTTGGTTCAGGCTGATTCGTGGAATTTAATGGGGCTGCTTTCTGGAATGTGGGAAGTTCACCTCTCACATTCCAGACTTTAGGCAAGGACATCCTTTATCTTTTCACCTCACCTTCTAGGCTGCAATAAATTACAGAGGTCTTTCTGCCAGCAGCTTGTTTCACATGTCTATTATAGGGATCCATCATGTTTGGCAAATGAAACAGATTTTGTTAAATTGTCTCACTCCCTTCTCCTTTTACTCCCAGTTTCACCGGAGTGCTTGTCCCATCCTCCTCCTTCCATCCTCCTCCTCCTGATTTTCCATCTGTATTCAAATCAGTCTTCATCCTCCTCCACACTGTCTGTGTGTCAAAAAGGACGTCTGGGTTTAAAAACTACAAGTGACAGTATAGTTGTAGGCAGTTAAACAGCAATATTCCAGGCAGGTTAATGCATGGAAAGCCAGAAGCAACTTAAAATAGCACCTCCTATAGGAAGTGTGACAGCCCCAGGAGCTGCACGTGGTATTTTGTTTAAGGAAATATTTGAAAAAAGCACATGGAAATGAAAATACTAATCTTATTATGAGATTTGGGGTTTTAGTTTGGTTTTTTTTTTTTTTTTTTAAATTTTATGGCTGAAGTAGCAGAGAGGATTCTGCATTTTGAGATGCATCAGAGCACAATGCCCCAGTATTCTGTTTCACAGAGTTTATTTCTTTCTTTTCCTTTCTTCCTAAAACCAAGTGTTCCATCTTGGGAGTCAAGTAGATTTCTGTGTGAATGGTAATTTCATTGTCCATTTGTCCAAGAAATGTAGGTACAGAAAAGCTACATTTTCTGTACAAAGTAGGTACACTAAAGCTACGTTTCAGCATTGTAATGGATTTTGTTTGGGGCCATAGCTCTGAGGATGCTTCAAACACCTCTAGTGGCTCCACAGAATTTTTCTGAAGTGTTTAAATGGAAAGTATTTTGTTGATTTATAAAGCTGTAATTGTATTTTAGAGTTCTGGACATGTTGGCAGATCACTGAAGTAGTTTTGGTTCTGTATATTTCCACAATATACCACAATCCTGAGATAGAATCAGTTCCACATACTGAGCTTTGAGCTTGGACACTGAAGAACAGATGAAATTAGAAAACACCTAGAGACTTCCAGTCAATATTTACATTCCTTTTCACTCAGTGACACTGGAATCTCATGGAAAAAATACACTCTGCTGCTCCAGATTGCTGTTCTGGGCCTCTCAGGTCAGGGAAATTCATTGTCCAGGAAACATTTATTATCATCTGAGGTTGGGAGCAATAGTGCCTGACTGCATTGTAACCACTGAGCATCCCATTAGCATATATTAAATTTCATGCTTAAAGTCACTTTCACTCATCTATACAAATATTTAGAAGACCAGGGATGTGCAGTTAAAGTTAACACTTTTTCTTCAGGTTTACAAAGAAGACCTACCTCAGCTGAAACAGCAAAGTAAAGAGAAAAACCATTCTGTGCCCTTCCTTAAGAGAGAGAGAGCGCCTGAGGACAGCTTGAAGCTGCAGTTTATACATGGGTAGAGTAATATCAGATAATATTTGTTATTTCTGATTGATTAACACTGATGGGGTGTTCTAACAGTCCATATCAGAGCATAAGCAAAGCAGTTTTTGGTGCTTACCCACAAATAAGTTGTCATTATTACTGTGGATAATTCTTGGAATATCAGATCTAGATTTGCTATTTTCAGTTGTATTTCAGGGCCAGGGTGGATGGAATTCTGAGCAACCTGGTCCAGAGGAAGTGTCCCTGCCCATGGCAGGGGCTGGAACTGCATGATCTATAAGGTCTCTTCCAGCCCAAACCATTCCATGATTCTCTTTGTTAAGGAACAAGGGAAGCTTATAACACTGATAAATAATACATCATTGAGTCTTATGAAATTACATTTTATACTTGTTGCTCATTACACCTGATGTTTCCTGGAGCAAAGATTCTCTGTTAATTTTTTGTGGTAGCTGTGATTTGTTAAAATGCCTGATAGATTCCTGCTCCAATCCAATACCCTGTGAAACTTACCTGGACACAATTCTATGCAAATGATGCAGCCTTTGTGTGAAATCAGTGCTGTTTTAGGAATTTGGTGCAAAGTAACCCTTGAGAAGATTCCTGAATTCCTGCTCTTTCTGGGACCATCTCTGTGATGCTTTTGAGCTCAAGTTGTCCCCGCAGGACTCCTTTCCTCTTAACGCAAAATTGATTTGTGACACACATTTCCCGAGCGGTTGTGGGGCAGCCACGAGGTGTTTGGTGTTTGCTGCAGGTACAGGGGCTATGACTGCAGGAACAACCTGTTCTACACGCAGGCAGGAGAGGTGGTTTATCACATTGCTGCCGTGGCTGTCGTCTACAACCGGCAGCAGCACTCGCAGAGGCTCTACCTCGGCCACGACGACGACATCCTCAGCCTCAGCATCCACCCCGTCAAGGACTATGTGGCTACTGGGCAGGTGGGCAGCTCAGAGTGATATCAATAGTATTGATGTCTAGAATTAGGAAAAATGCCATTCTCTTTTTCCTTAAATGCGGTGTTTCCTCCTAAATCCGGGCAAGCTGAGTGTTGTTTCCTATTTCCCTGCCAATGCTGGTGGTGGTGATTATGAAGCTGTTCCTGTATAATATAAACACTGCCAGTCTTGTGCTGTGGCCTTCAAAAACCTTATATTCACCTTGAACCTCTGCTTTCATCTGTAAAACTCAGGAGCTGTATTTTATCTACATCCTAGAAGGTTTTGGACTTTCATTAGTCAGTCACAGCATTTCTGTACTGGAGGAGCTTTCAAAAGTCTTGCTCAGATTAAAGTTTTGGGCACTCTCCTGGTATCTGGTGCTGAATATGGTATGTTCAGTGTATTCATATACATTCATATATCAGGATAAATGATACCATGAATATGGTGCTGGACTGTGACTTTTAGACATCATCCACTGATATTTCTCTGAAAGAGATAATAAATATTGAAAAAGATGAAATAGGGCACATGACAAAGTAGTTACCTCTGTCATGTTTTGAAGGTATGATAGTGCTAATTACTGCTATAGATGTGCTTTGAAATTCTGTGGGCAGTTATCCCAATTAACCCTCTGATTTAGGTTGGAAGGGATGCTGCTATCCATGTTTGGGACACCCAGACCTTGAAATGTTTGTCATTGCTCAAAGGCCAGCACCAGAGAGGAGTGTGTGCACTGGATTTTTCAGGTAAGCCACAACCTACGTTTATCTCAATGATTAATTAAAAAGCAATCCTTGTGATGAAATGTTAATCCAAAGAGCTGCAAAGTTACAGCCAGTGCCAATTTTCCATGGAAGCCTGCTGACTGTTTGGATAAAAATAATGTGTGTAGTGAAGTCAGTTGTGGGCCTTTGGTCACTTGGTCAATGATTGATTTTGGTGGTGTCTGACAGAAAATACCAAGTGTGCAGCTGGAATTCTGGTCACTGTCTTCATCGTGGTGTGAGGATTTTAAAGCAGGCAGGATGGTGACTCAAAGCATATAAATGAGTTGGAAATGTCACCTCTGAGCTCATCCAGTTCTCCACATTTGCTAAACATTACCACTTTTTTCAGTGAGTTTACAGAATAAGTAAATATGACAAACAGTTGTCTGCTGTCTCTCCTACTTGACTTTCCAAGCTTTCTGCCCTAAGCTGTCTCAGTTTTTAAGGGATAATTTCTGTTTACAGCACTGAAGAATGTCATCCGTATGGTTATGACTTAAATACTTCTGCATCTTTATAAAAGAGCTTGAAAATTCATTCTCCTTTCTTCTATTAAAAAAAGAAAAATACTATTTTAGCTTAACTATCCTTTTCTTGATCTGATTTCTTTTTCAATTAAACATAACTTATTTTATATTCTGCTCACCAGAAATGTGGTAAGAATTCATTAGGATGTAGGTCACATTTATAAGACAAGAATATATGAAAGAAATTTGACTTCCACAAAGATAAATCTGTGGAACTGAGTCACATTTCATTATCAGGAGAGGAGCCCTGGTGTTCATCCAAGAGCTGGAATTCAGATGTGAAATTGCTGACCCACTGTGGTGTGTAAGCTCACTCTGAAAAGAGATGAAGGAGGAGGGAAAATGGATAAGGCTGATTTAACTGACAGTGTGTGCATAGATGTCAAAAAATTCCTTGTTAAGATCCTTAGTTCAACAAACATTCCTATATTTGAAAATACTTTGTGGTTTGCATTTTTAACACCAGGTAAATTCCTGTCCAAGTATGAATATTCTGGGCATTAGAACCCGCATACCTGTATGAAAATCTAAAGAATAAGCCAGCCAAATATTCTGTGGGCATAAATCTGTAAAAAATATGAAAGGTCTTGTAAAAAGCAGCAACCACTCAACATTACAGTGTTGCTTTAGCACCTGATCCCGAGAATAATGCACACACTGCATTCCTAACTGGCTTTAGTTGGGATTCTTGGCATAGACAGGGACAGAGAGCTGTGCAAATCCCACAGGATCACAGGCTGCACTGCCCTGTGTAGGGGGTCTGCATTGTCTTAATAACAGAGATTTCAAAACTGGGTTCAGGTTACACTGTTTGGAGCTTAAAGAAAAACCCCAAGCTCCCAACCTTTCCTGGCTGTAGTTGATGCAGCAGCTGACTCTTTTCCCCTGGTTCTCTCTGCCCTTACTCCCTCTCTGAAACATCTGCTGCTGCCCATTTCTGAAAGCTGGATCCCTCTGGTACAGCCCTTCTCACGACACTGTGATTCCAAGATGAGAGTTTCATTCCTGAAATGTTTGGTTGTGCCCTCTGGTGGCTAATTGAACATGGATACTTTGGGATGTTGTTTGGAGGGTATAGTCCATATCAGTGCATAACCTCCTGTTTCAAGTGAATAAAGTTCAAATTGTTGTGTTGTTTGCGGTTGGCTTTTTCTTAAATAAACTCAGTTTTGTTTCATGTCCTGTATTTTAACTTCATTCCTTCCTGACTTCTTCTTTCATCTTGTCCTGTTTCATTCAGCTGTGAATTCTTTTCCTAATTCTGAAATTCATCGTCTTCTTCTTAACTTGTTTCTGAAGTCACTAAATTCTGTGAGAACTTACTCAGCCCTCTGAACTCTGCAGTAGTTCTGCTGGAGTAATTTATACCTGTGGCTCTCTTTCTCTTCTTGAAGTCAAATATGCCCAAGCCCAGAGTGCTTCACATCATTCACTTCTACAAGAAGCACATTCCCAAATCAGGGCTCTTGTTCAGTGTCTGCCCAGCTCTGCTTCCTCCAACCTTGACTTTTCTTCAGTTAAAAACACCAAGCAGATGATCAGCTCCTCCTACACCCTATAAAGTTCAATTGTCTTATCATAAACTGCAATAATTATGGTCTAGTTTAATGAAGTTTCAGAGTTTCAGGACAGAAACTCTTTTAAAACTTTGTTAGAGATGGTCGTGTTTATCATTATTTCATACACGTGGCAAGGGTGCCTGGGTGCTGTTGAATTATGGATGATATTCTGTTCTGGCTTTCCTTCCTCTCATTATCTGTACTGCTGTGTCTTTCCTGCAGTGAAAGAGAAGATAGCCAGCAGTTATTTTTAGCCTTAAAATTTTATGTTGTATTTATAGTTTCATCACCCTGCCTATAAAAATTTCATACACTAATAATTCTCTGCACCATTCTCAAGCAACAGAAAAGAAGCATCGTCTGATCAGAAATACTTGAGATAAAATGCAGTGTGAATTTAGACTGCTTGGGCTTCATGCAATTGACTTTCATTGCCTTGTTGATCCTCCCTATTTTCCTTGCACTTACACATGTCTGCCTTTGGGAAAGATCTGAACTGCAATCTCTCAAACTATTAGCATGGGGGGATTTTTTGCTTCATTTGTATTACATCATTATAGTTCAGTTTGCCATGTAATGGCTGTGTTCATTGCCTGTTAAATTTTCACCTGAAGCCTTAGCACCTTTAACATTCAATATTGCTTCTGTACAGCTGATGGGAAATGTTTGGCATCTGTTGGGCTGGATGATAACCATGCCATTGTGTTCTGGGACTGGAAAAAGGGAGAAAAGCTGGCAACAACCAGGTAAGAATACCCACAGTGTAAATGTCCCCTCTGATTGCTTTTTTCTGCATTATCCACATTTTTCCTATGAGCAAAGAAATAAAGCAAAACTCCACCCTGAAAAAACAGTGTGGTGTTTCAGAGCAATGTATCCAGATTAATAACCTGGGGATGCACAGCTCAGTGTTTGGAATTCCTGTGAACTATTTCTGTGAGGAGTTCCCCAGCCTTTCTATTGGTAGAGCCACGTTGGTATTGTTGCTTGTTTCTGGTTTTTCAAGTTAAGTTAATAATTTCTCCCATTTTTGTGTCCTGGCTAAGGGCAGAACTCACCACAGGTGTCATTTCCTTCATGCATTTGATGGTGTGCTGGGTTCCATCAGTAACCAGATCACTTTTTAGAAAGAAAAAAAGAGTTCCTTCTTATGTATATATATATTTTTCAAGCACTGCTGATCCTGCCTTTCTTCTGAGCCAGCTTTTTCTCAGCTATTTGCTTTTCCAGTTCCAACTGAAAGCTCAGCCAATAACCTGATAGTGAAGAGTCCTTTGCAATTGCTTGAAGGGACCAATGCTGGGAAGAAAATTGGATTAAAGTTATGTGTTTGCTTTTTTTATTCTCAAGTATCGGATTGCAACAATAGCTGTTCAGTGTAGGAGAATCAAACTGTTTGAGAACCTGTTTTCTGTCTCAGCCTTGGACAAAGCAGATGTGCCCCTGGTCACTTAGGATTGAGCAGAATTCCTGTGAGAAAGGCAAGGAGATAATTCCATATGCACCCTGCAACCGTGTAACGTAGCATTGCTCTGTAGAAATTGTTAGTATAGCTGCAAAAATAGTGCCTGTGAAAGGTAATTTACTTTAATTACTGTATGGTGACACGTTACAGGAGGAATGAGATTTTCTGGTGGCAGCACTCTGTTAGCAGTGTGCCATTACTGAGGAAATCCATGTTTCACTCCCTGTGTGTGTGTGTACCACGATCTGTTAGCTATACAATTTCATCTCAGGCATCCTGTTTATTAGGCAGCAAGGTTTTAGATCCTGTTTAAAATCTGTGCTGGAGGGTTTGCTTAGCAACAGCCCTGTCTGTGTTGTAAAACGTGACATTTTCCTGGGCTTTGCAATCCCAGTTCTGCTGTCCCCAGACAGATTGTGCTTGACTTGCAAGCAAAGAAATACTTTATATATTCCCCTGCTGACCTTTAAGCTTTTAAAAACAAGATAATGATGAGCTGTGTCGCTACCTGGCTGCTGGTGCTCAAAAGGACAGATAAAACCTGGAGCACTCGGGTTCTTTTCCACCATATAATGCTCTATGTACCCAACGGATCTGTTAATCTGTTACCTTGAAAATATGCAGAGTCCTCACTGTGAGCAGAAAAATGAATTTATCTTCTAAAATGTTCCAGTTTAAACTACTGTTTAGATTTTAGGAGTGCCTAAAGGCAAGTCCCCTGTTCCACTGAGCACAGAAGGACAGAGAAAGAGAGAGACAAAAGCCCTGGTGTGGCTCTTGCACACAAGAATAGAAGGACATCTTGCAATCACATGGATCCATATAAACCTGAAAAATGAAGTGTCCACTCACCAGATACAGACCCTCAGGATGTTTATTCTGCAGTTATATTTATTTTTTATGAATGTTCTTTTTGCTTCATCTTCCTAGGATGATTTGTTTCAACATGACTTCTTAGATTTTTTCGTTTCAATGGTCAGAATGCTCTTATTTATTTGCTTTAATTGTTTCAAAGCTAAATTATACAGCTTGTTTGCCTGTCCTGGCTCTCCAGCCTCCAGTCTAGCCTCCTTAAGATCTGTGTTGAGTAAATTGGAATCAAACACCTCTGCACTGCAGGATGATGTGCTGCAGTTGTCAAAGGTGGCCAGGGCTGGTTTGCATCCAGACTGATCCACTTACAGGAAATACTGACCCTGAGAGGGTTTCAGAACCACTTGATTGTCCAGATCTGCTGAACCTGTCAGGAAAAGTGACTTAATCCTAGCACAAAACCTGCCAGATGCATATTGAAAAGCTCATGGTTCCTGCTTTGGGGGTTTTAAAAAACACTGATGTAGATATAACTGCTGCTTTACACCTGGGAATGTTTTTTGCTATGATAAAACCCAAGCTTGTAAATTCCCATAAATATATCAACAAGCATAACTTTAATTACCCAGGAACCAAACCTGGAGGTGTATGTGCTGCTGTATGAACTGTTTCCTTAACCATAATTTTATAATTTCTTACTCTATTTTCCATCTTGAAGCACATAGATTAAACACTTCCTCATTCCTGTCAGGGTATCTTTTAATATTTATTAATTGAGTTCTCATCTGTTTAAATACTTATGTTGACCTTTATGTCTTCTCTTAATTGCCTTGACCCTTGTTGCCTGCTCCTTTGTTATGACTTAAATGAACTGAAATTCAGTGGGAGAGAATTTTTATTCCCCTCATTTCTGTACTCCCCATATGGTGTATGCTCAAATTCCTTCTGCCAGCTCTGTGGGGCAAACTCCCAGGGCTAAACTCTTGCAGATTAGAAATATGGCTTTGTACTTCTTGGTAGATGTGGAAATGATTTATATAAATTATTTAATTAGTTTGAAATGTTAAGTCATCTCTTGCCAAGCTTTTAAAATTGTTACCTTTATTGCAGGGGCCATAAAGATAAAATATTTGTAGTGAAGTGTAATCCACATCATGTGGACAGACTAGTCACAGTTGGGATGAAGCACATCAAATTTTGGCAGCAAACAGGTACTGTATTGAATATTTTATGTTTAATTTACATGAGAATTTTGGAATATTTTTAATGCAGGAACATCATGTTCTCAGTTGAAGAACTTGCTTTATTTGTAAAGCACTTTCCCAGTTACCAGGATATAAAAGGGGTGAAAACCCACCTCTGAGTCAGCAAATGTCATAATATTCCTTCCTCTGCGGAAAGAATTTCCAGCTAATTGTGTTTAAACTCTCGTCATACTGTTAAGGAATCCTCTTGAGCAAGCATCCTTGGCTCACAGAAAATCAGGTTCTGATTGAAGGTATTTTTAATTCAGGACTGGATTTTTCATGCTTCAGGACTTTTAGTTTGTGCACACATTTCGTGGGTACTCAAAACAACTCAAAATCAGGTATTTTTAAGAACTTCCTACACTTTGTACCATACTTAAAGTGTTCAAGGGGTTCAGATTCTCTCAGATTAAATTTTTTTCCTTCTTTTTTTTTTTATCTTTAGCTTATTTTTGCAGCGATTAAGTAGACTTTTTATTACTGTTTGCTAAATTCCATGATGGGAATGTGCATTAAGCAACGTCTTACTCCAAGAATAGTCTCTTTTCCAAAAGATGGTGTATTTTGAATTCAGATCTGCTCAGTGGAGTGGGGACCCAGTGTGGTGTCAGCTGTGAAACACACAGTGCCTTGACACAAGGCCACCACTGCAGATGATCTTTTGTAATTCTGTATTTTTGTCTCCAATCAATGGTTCAAGGACCTTATGGCTGCTTCTGCTTTCTGAACCAAAGCAAGGCTGTGGTGATTTGATTCTCTGACAACCATAGGAGTAGCAAACTTTGCCATTTATTCTGCAAAACTGCTGTCAAATGCTCAGGGTGCCAGGGGACAACTAAACCAATCCTCTAGTTGTTGTCACCTCTGCAGAGAAGCAGCATGGCAGAAGCTGTTCTGGGCAAAAAGCATCCTGCCAGCCATTGCAGTAGTTGTTTTTGCCCAATTCCTTACCAAGTTTATCTCTTGCTTGGAAAGACAATCTGAAAACTTGACTCTGAGCTGCTCCAGAGCTGTCATTGCTGGGTTGACTTTCTTTGTGCTTCTCCCTTGTGCACTGATTTCTGGATTTCCATTGTCTTCTGCACCTTGGGCAGCCACAAGAGATCTCGGGGTCAAACATTTATCCTTGCCAGCACTGTGGCTGCAAGCCCAAGTAGAGCAAGCCTTGTGCTGGTGTTGCAGGGGGAGGCTTCACATCCAAACGGGGCACATTTGGGAGCGCAGGGAAGCTGGAGACGATGATGAGCGTCTCGTACGGGCGCATCGAGGAGCTGGTGTTCTCTGGGGCTGCCACTGGGGACATCTACATCTGGAAGGAGACCCTGCTGCTGAGGACAGTGAAGGCCCATGATGGACCTGTGTTTGCCATGCATGCCTTGGACAAGGTATCTGTCACTGTCCTTCATCTGTGTCTTTGTTGCAGTAATGGATTTCAGAGGTGATTAATTTTAATTTGTGATTAAAATTACAAAGCCAATATGAATGAGTTCTGTCATTTGGTAGATGTGGATTTGTCAGCACCCTGTGCTGGTACCTCACCAGCAGTTTTCTGGCCTCTAAAAATGCAGAGTTTATTTCTCACTGTGCTCAGGTGTGTCATTTTCATGTTCATGTGAACCACAGGAGAGTAATGAGTAACATTCATTGCCTCTTTGACCTGATCCCAAAAATATATGTGCATTACTAGTTTCCAGAATATGAAACATGATCTTTTAATAATGTTATCACTATATCTTAATCTTCAGATATCCACAGATTTGCACTTTTGAGTTAACTATTCCAGATATTAGAAGAATTTTCCTTCAGTTGTATGAATACATCTATAAAAGAAATTATTACAAAATACATTATTTGCATCATATAAATGAGCTTAGGACAAAGTCTTGCCCCTGGCAATTTGAATATAATGTTGATAATGGAATATCCTTTTTGAGGTTATGGTTTCAACTGTAGATGTATAGCATGAGAAGAATGTTAGCTATTAACATTTTTATATATCAACGTCAATTAAGATCCCTGTGGCTCAGTCCTTTCTGGCCCTAATTGATTGTTCCCAGCTTTCCCATCAATTTTTCTATTTGATTTTGGCACTGAACATCCTCTTCTCTTAGATTTTTTTTGTTAGTTATTTATGCTCTTCTGCATTCACTTGGCCCAGATAATCTACCCAGGGAATTAATGAAAGAATTGGTCCCGAATGCATCATTAGAACTCAGGTTCAGGCATCTGTTAAGTCAATTTGATTTGGAATAACTTGAGAAGCTGTTATTGCCAACTACTGCCTCTTCTAAGGGTAAAACATATTTTTCCATAGCTTATTTCCATGTGCAGGCAAATGTCCTGGTCCATCATTCCTGTTTACAACAGTGTGTGCTACATGTGGTTGCAAATCTTTATAACCCCAGAAAAGCAACCCTAAATCTTATCCACTTGAATTTTTCCCTCATAAGGTGCAGGCTCCAGTATTTTTAGTTTGACACACGAATAAAATGCAGGGGAGAGTTTAGTGTGCCTTTGGACATGTCTTGTTGAATCCCCCCTTGGAGTGCTGACATCTGTGTGTTTTCCTGCTGTGACTGTGCAGGGCTTTGTAACCGGTGGGAAAGATGGCATTGTGGCCCTGTGGGATGATATGTTTGAGAGGTGTCTGAAGACATATGCTATTAAAAGAGCAGCACTCTCTGCTAGCTCCAAAGGTATTGTTTCTCTGTGTGTTTTAATAAGGACTGTGTGCATGAAGGGTGGTATAATGGTAGTAACAAGGTAGTACTGGGTGCCAAATCTTACCAGAACACAAAGGGAACAGCAACACACCACTTACTCTGTGCTGGAATTCTCTGGTTTGATCAATATAAGCTGTGCTTCATGTATTCCTTGTCATTTTTAGTTTGTTCTGCTGTTCCCTCCTCTATTTCATTACATGGAGTTTTGTTTTCATTGGTGAAATGACTTTAAGGAGAAATGTCCCCAGCCTGTGAGTTTGGCAGTTCCAAAGTGTGGTCGTTCAGCATCCACATTCAGTGTGCTGAGACCTGGGCCCTGGGATTGGGAAAGACCTGTTAAATTCCCCAGGCATCCATGTGGAGCTCTGGAAAGGGATGTTCACATGTAATCACAGAGTTAGTCTGTGGTGCTGAAACTCCTGAGGGCCTTAGACCTGTGGCTGTTAAAGCAGTAAAATCCCAGTCTTTATATTGCCACAATATTGCAAAACAAATACTGTTTTGCAAACAAAAGAAACTCCCCTCCCTGAATTATTCAGGAATCCATGGATTATCTGGCAGTTTGATCAGGCAATTGTATCTCATGTTCATGATTTTAAATGGATTTGAATTATATATAAACTGCAGATGATATGAAATTAAAAAAAATAACAATATCTTCGCATTTGTCAGGTTTGCTTTTAGAGGACAACCCGTCCATCCGAGCCATCAGCCTGGGACATGGACACATCCTGGTAGGAACTAAAAATGGAGAAATACTTGAAATTGATAAGAGTGGGCCTATGACTCTGCTTGTTCAGGTACTGTATGGATCTTCCATTGCAAGCTATTTCCTGTATTTTCACAAAAATGCTGGTTCTTTGGTATTCTTTTTTCAGTTAGTTCTGATCACATGAAGTACCCTTCAAATCTGTCTTTCCTGCATGACTGCCTTGCTAACCAAGATGTGTGGGGTTGTGTTTTATAAATTATTGAACTCCCTCACTAATGCAGATTGAGAGCAGCAAGAAATTGTTTAACCTTGATATGCAGTGCCAGCAAACTGTATGCAAGCTGAAGGAAAAGTGGAAAAAAGCAGGGAGAATATTAACAAGTTGGAAAACTGAGAATCTGAGGGAAGATTGAAATGAAGTTTTATATGTATGTTGAGCAAACAAAGATCTAAAAAATTATGTAGGCCTTGAAGATTAGCCCATATTAGGATTTCAGGATAAAGTCCTGTTTGGGTTGTAAGAATTCCCAGTTCATCTCAAGTTTGGAAAAGAAAGTACTGGAAGAACAGGAATTACAGACAGTGATAGTGTAAGGGACTATGGAAGAGTAATTTAGAGAGCTGTCAGGGGAGACAGGGCTGATGTTCAGGTCTTTTGGAATGTGGAAAGCTTTGGAGAGGAGATGGTGAAGGCTTTATTGCCTGGGACTTGCAAAATGAGGCAGGGCAAAGCTAGACCATATTACCCAGCCCCAAATGCAGTGTTTTCTCTCGTGTGGAATGCCTTCCTGCAGGGCCATATGGAAGGGGAGGTGTGGGGTTTGGCAGCTCATCCTCTCCTGCCGGTGTGTGCCACGGTGAGCGACGACAAAACGCTGCGCATCTGGGAGCTCTCGTCCCAGCACCGCATGCTGGCTGTGAGGAAGCTCAAAAAAGGTAATCCTGCCTTGGCCAGGCCCTGGGGCAGCCATGGAGCTCTCTGTTTCTGTAACAGCTCCCTCTTGGCTTTCAGTGCACATCACGGGCATTAATTGGGCAGGCAAAGGACACAGTCATTAAGAAATTGGGAGCACAGGAAATAAATTGCCTTTGGCATGTGTCAAGTCAGTGTAAAGGGAAGGAAGAAAAAGGACTGTAATCTATTGTAATGAATAATAATAAAATGAACTTGAGTCTCTTTCCCCCCAATTTCAAGGGGAATGAGTTGACCTCAGAATCACTTTCCTTCCTAGGAATACTTAAGGCCAGTATGTTTGTTGCTGACATTAAAAAATTCCCTTATAAAGGCAAATGTGCAATCATCCTTCAGTGCCAATATGAACTCTACCTGTTAAACCAGCTTCTCTAAAATTAATGCTTTTCCTGCCCTCTCCTCTGTATAAAATTAGATGAGCTATGTTAAAAGGCTTCCTTCTCAAAATTACTCTTATTTCATTTACTAATTGATATCCTTCAGGAAATTTTATATTGTTCATTTTCAGTGACAGATCTGGAGTACAGGAATTCTTAACTGGCTGAGGGAAAACAGTTAAATGCTTTGGAGAGGTGAATTTTGAGGATGGATGAGGATAGCTGTAGGAGAGTATGGTCAGGAATAACGCTGAGGCAGAAAGGGGAGGAAGTCTAGTACATCTGATTTAAATGTGCTCCACTGAAAGGAGCCATTATTCTGTCATATCAGGAAGATTTCAAATGTGGTATCCCTGAAAGACATGTAGTTATGCTGCCTCTAATGAGTCTTCAAATTTTCCATCTGGATTTCCTTTTTGTACATGTTTTGTGGGTTTATTTTTGATTTCTGTCACTGGTGTGTTTAGAACATAGCTGGAAGGTGGTGTTCACACACAAACCTGTTTCAGAAGGGATTAAGTCATCATTGCCAACTCCAGAACACCCTGTAACAAAGCATCCACCATAGCCTTCTATAACATACAGGTTTTGATAAATAACAAATCTATTTTAAAACTACACACTTGATGTAAAAACCTTTCAGTTGCAGTTCACTGATGGCTTTCTCAGTCCCAGGTTTTGAACTGTGAGAGACTGATTTCCATGTTCCTCCCTAGGCGGGCGCTGCTGTGCCTTTTCTCCCGACGGCAAAGCCCTGGCAGTCGGGCTGAACGACGGGAGCTTTCTGGTGGTGAATGCTGACACGGTGGAGGACATGGTCTCCTTTCACCACAGGAAGGAGATGATCTCAGATATAAAGTTTTCACGAGGTATAGCCATATGATAAGGTGGAAGGGGAGTGTTTATCTTGGAGTTTGTTTCTCTTGTCTAGACAAGGTTGAATGTTCTGAAGGAACGCTGGCTTTGTGTGTGCTCCATGCATTAAAGAGTTTACAATTCTGTGTGGCTGTGTGCTGCACTGTAACAGCCCCACCCCTGACTGGTGAATTCACTACAGTAGTGAAAAGTCACACCAATATTAATTAGAAGATGTACCCTTTAATAACCTCGGTGTCTCCTTACAGAATCGGGAAAGTACCTGGCTGTGGCTTCCCACGATAACTTTGTAGATATTTACAATGTCCTTACCAGCAAAAGAGTTGGCATTTGCAAAGGTGCCTCCAGCTACATCACCCACATCGACTGGGACTCCAGAGGTAAAGTGTTGGCCAGAGATACAGATTGGAAATGCCCATAAAATGGAATATCAGAAAAACGTTCCACTCCCAGTTACTGAGATCAGCCACTAATGCAATGCGTTTTCCCCATGGAGCACTGTATGGATCCAGTGCAATTACATTTGTTGGTATCCAATTTCCTTTCCTTGCTGAGCTCTGCATGGCAATCTCTGCAAGAAGGTAGAGCCTGATTTTCCCAGCTAATTAAGTCCAGCAGGATCCATAATGAGCTCATGCCAATGAGCGGATGTGATTCCGTGTGGGACCATCTGTGTGCCAGTCCCAAAATGTGGTGTGACCCACTGAGAGCAGCACCACATCATCTCCATGGGCTTCCCATGGAGCAAACTTCCCATCCCAGAGCAGCTTGGAGTGGAGCTTCCTCTGCCAGTGGGGCCTTGCAGGAGAGACAAGAGCTGGCAAAGGTCCCACTTTTGGCAAAGCTGCCTTGTAAAATTATTATGAAAATTAATAGCACATGCATTTATTTTTTACTTCCATTAGTGTGATGATGAAGCATAAGCAAAATATTTCCCATCAGCAGAAACTGATTTGCTGTGAGACAGCAACTTCTTAAGGATATTGGATGGTATTTAAAATATTATTTATTCATTGAATCAGAGTATAGGACCCTTTCAAGAATGATTTTAAGCATCTGTGTTATTTTTGCTATGATAAACTCTCTGTAGGATAACTTAACTTACCCCCAGAAATCTCTTCACTTAATCAAAAGAAAATTCTTAATAGTCAAAATTAATAAGATTCATAATAAACTCTCCTTTTGTATCCAGGAAAGTTATTGCAGGTCAATTCTGGTGCCAAAGAACAACTATTTTTTGAAGCCCCGAGGGGGAAAAGACATATTATAAGGATTGCTGAGGTATGAATTATGTGTGCTGCATTATTTTTACTGTGAAAGTTAATTTCAAGAATTATCTTCAAATGGTGTATTTTTTTCCTTTTATAATGCTATATTTACAGTGATTAGACTTAAAATTATCATTCCACAGTGTCTTTCCTAGCATTTGTAAGTGGCAGAATGTGCAGGTATCTGCTTGTATCTCTAAATTTATCATTGTTTATTTATTATCAGCCATTTGCCAAAGTCCCCTTTCCCAAAGTCACCTGTTTTCTGTGTAACCAGTTACATCCAGGCTATAAACCACCTGCAAGCAGCAGGACCTGGCTTTTCATGAAGCTGATTATTTGTAACCTGTAATTCTGCTACAAAATCGCTCGTGTTTTGCACCTCAGAAAATCTTTAGGGAGATTTGTGTCCAAACCATACTCTGCCTTGGGAAAACATGAATGTTTACAGTGTTAAGCCATTTGATGAAGGTGCACAGTTTCTTAAAAACTAAAGACAATTAAAATAAAATTAATGTCGGGCACAGAAAACTATATACATGAAAACAACGTGCATTTGGTATGTTTGAAGTAAGAAGCCTTCTTCTGGGGGAATCTTGATTGCAGATAGAGAAGATTGAGTGGGACACGTGGACATGTGTCCTTGGTCCCACCTGTGAGGGGATCTGGCCCATGCACAGCGATGTCACCGTTGTCAATGCAGCCAGTCTCACCAAGGACAGAACCCTCTTGGCCACGGGAGATGATTTTGGCTTTGTGAAGCTGTTTTCCTACCCGGTGAAGGTAAGAAGTGTATTTATTTCAGTGATTAAAAAGGAAAGGAAGCAGGACACTGTTCCTGGTGTGTCAGGCTGCCAGCTGGGGCTTCTGTGTGCTGCAGGGCCAGCATGCCAAGTTCAAGAAGTACGTGGGGCACAGTGCCCAGGTGACCAACGTGCAGTGGCTGCACAACGACTCTGTGCTCCTCACCGTCGGCGGCGCCGACACCGCGCTCATGATCTGGACCAGGGAGTTCCTGGGCATCCAGGAGAGCAAGCTGGTGGACAGTGAAGAGTCAGACACAGATGCAGAAGAAGATGGAGGTAAAAAGGATTTAATTCAGTCTTGCTAGCAGAGAGACTTACACAGGCATTTAACCTGTGCTAAATTTCAGTGTAAAGAGAGGATTTGTTTCCTTCCTTTTGTTCATGCAGGTCTTCTTGTTCTCTACTCCCCCACTATGAAACAAGGATAGTTTGTTTAAATCTGTGTTTTATTTTTCTAAGGTTATGATAGTGATGTTGCAAGGGAAAAAGCAATTGACTACACCACTAAGATTTATGCAGTGAGCATCAGAGAAATGGAAGGCACAAAACCCCACCAGCAGCTGAAGGAAGTTTCAGTGGAAGAGAGGTATGTCCCACAAGGGCTTTTGCTTCCAAGTGTACATTGTGCCCTTTTGCATCTCTTTTCATTCAACTAAAACTAGTCCTTAGAAATAAAACAGGAGTTTTAAAAGTCACCAGACAATATTTAAAATGGTATTCACAGGGTACAACATGTTAATGTGATGGAGAAAAACACGTGTCTAACGCATCTGTGAGTGTTGTGTTCTCTTCTGCTGTTCACATGAGCATTTATATTCTCTCCTAACTAGAGTGTGTCTGCAGCAGAGCACTTGTGATAGTGGTAAGCTTGTAAACATTTTGTAGTTAAGGCTTTGTGTGGTGCTCTTACTGAAAGATTTTTCAGTCGCTTGTTATTGTGTTGGGTTGTCACTGTTAAAGCTGGAATTGCCCATGGCACACATTGGCCTTAGGCTGAAATATTCTTAAAGAATTAGCTGGAAGGGGGAGTTTTGGAGAGGACAGCAAAGAAAAGAGGTAAGAGCTAAGAACAGAGGGTGAGTCTAGTGAAACACAGACCTAAAGGAAGGGATGGTAAAATCTGACCAGGACAGAACAGGAGTATTGATAACCAGTAAAGTACATTTCCCCTCAAAATGTGGAGCAGTAAATCCATGCCTGTGAATGCAGTTGGTGACTCAGCTGTGAATCCATTCTGTCTCTTTTGATAAAATATTTTCTTCTGAGTGATCATTCTTTTATCAGGAGTTTCCTTGCTCTTGCCCCCCACTGGGCACTAACACAAAGGACTGCTCTGGATTAACCCACAGAAAAAAAACTCAGTTTAGTTGCTTTGTTATTGCAAGAGACAAAATGCAGTTAATAATACTTCCTAATCTCACACAGGCCTTGGAAAAATAAGTTTCTGTCTTTAAAGCTCTCAAAGAATGCAGTGCTGAACATCTTAGACAGAAAGTAATTAATCATTTTTGCTCAGTAAATGTGCAAAGTAGGAGAATTGGGTGTGAAATGTGGGGTATGAACAATAAGAAGAAAAATGTTGCAACCATTTCTTTTCATCACAGTGTTTTAACAGTACCATGCAGGAGGAGGATTAGTGATTTTTTCAATAAAATGTTGGATCATAACCTATTCTTTTCCCTTTCTTTTAAGAATATATCTTCTCCTCAAATAAAGAATTTGTTCCTCCATTTTTCTGTAAAAAGGCATAGTGTATCATCTAGTAAACACGAATATTTGCAGATTGAGTTTAAAAAAGGAAAATTATTATTTTATTTTCAGTGGATACTGCTAAATTGTTATAGCAGCAATAAGTGTCAGTGGTACAATGGCCAGATGTTTCTCACCAGAAGCCCTTGTACCCTCCAGCTGTTGTACTCTGCTTTGATGATGCAAAAGCAGCTGTAGAGTGAGTTTAATTGACAGATTAAGCTGGGTTTAAAAATGTCTTCTACTCATTTTTAAGCAAGAGCACAAGTGTCTTGTGCTGCTTTTCAGCACTGTTTCCAGTCCAGGAGTGAAAATCACCCTTCATGTCCCTGGGAAACTTCCTTTCCCTGCATCCTGGCCATGGCTGTGCTGTGTGGTGCCACAGGCTTTGGAGGCTGTCCTCACCTCAGCCCCTCTCAGGGAGAGCAGGCTGTGTTTATCCAGCCCCACAAAGCTCTGGGAAAGCCTGCACATGAAAATAGGATCCCAAGGGAATAACCTATCCCATGTTACATCCCCAAGTTCTGGACTGAGGAGAGTAAAAAGCAAGGTCTTAACACAGTCTCTTTTTTCTTCCTACTGTTTCTGTGTTGTCAACAGTTTTGTACTTCATTTTAAAATAGGTTAAAAATAAACCCTTGTCACTGTCCTTCCCATCTTTTCTGCTTGGGAGTCACAGCTTCTGTGTACATTTTCATGTCCTTTTTAAATTATAGCTGCTTCAGTACAATCTCACCTTTGGTGTTTGGTATTTGCTATTTTGATAAATCTGACAACAAATCCTATAATTTTCATGTGTTGCTTGTTAGGCAAAGATAAATTCACTTCCCTTTCTTCAGGGGATAAGTAGAATAGTGAAAATAGTGAAATAATCAGAAGCAGCAATTTTATGGTGAAATGTCAGCAAAACTGTGATTTCTGAGGGTGTTGTGCTTGGATAGGGCCTTCAGCTGTGAAAGGTGCAGGGTTTGGGTGCAATAAAAGGGGATGAATGTGTTGGCTACTACAAGACTGCAGTTCCTGGTCACAGTGGGACAATACCTGCAGCATTCCTGCAGAATCTTGGCACTCCCAACAGTGAGTGCCTCAGGCTAAAGTGGACTTCTCTCAGAAGACACACAGATTTTGAGGGAAGCTTCATAGCTGTGCCAGATTCCATCTTTTCTTTTCTGAGAACACAAAAGAATGTAGCAGCTGGAAAAGGGTTTGTCTGCCCATGACAAACTTCTGAAATCCCTAGGCTGGCTTTCTTTGCATTTCCAAGGGTCTGAAGGGACAGTTGATCAAGCCAGGTGACATGGAAAACCTGCAAGGACTCCACTGTTGGTGTTCAGGGGAATCCTAAATGAGTTAATGCCAAGGCCTGGAAATCTGCTGGCAACATGCAGTAAGGGGCTTGGAAGTGTCCCCTTGCTGTATTTTCCTTGTGGGCCTGAGAAAGGAAAAATTATGAAGGTGTGGTGAGAAGAAACTCACAATTAACAAGTTTAAATTAAGGAGAGGAAGAAAAAGAGAGAAAAGCAAGTTTCTGGTTTAGCAGGGACTGCTGCTCTGAGCTGCTCCTTGGAGGCACCGACTTGGAGCTCACTGGGTTTTTTATTTTAACAGTAATATTTAGAAGGTAAACTGTTGCTGAAGTTATTTTTCCAGCTTATATAATCAAACACGCTTCAGAGGTGCCATGTAGCACCTATGAGACAGGTCCATCTGTTTAATCTTTCTGTTTGCTGCAATATGCTTGCAGGACTCTGTGCTTCTGTAGTAGAGAGTGGGGAATCTCAAAAACTCCAGGTACATTATTTCACTGGAAATAACAAATCAGTGTTCAATTCACGAGGAGTTTGATCTCAGGAAGTGTGATGGGACTCCTGAGAAGATTGCAAGTGTAGGGCTGGGAGCTGAACTGTGCAATGAATTGTACAAAGTTAGGAGTAATAATAAGGTTTTCCCTTAGAAAAGAAAATGAAAACCCTTTATGAAATTTGTTTTTCCTCCCTGCAACATAATTAAACAATCATGATTCTGCAAGTATCTTGGAGGAGTGTAGAAGTTACATGATAGATTTTACTTGCAGGATTTGATTCAAATCATGGCCTGGTATTTTTGAGGAGATCCATCATCTCCTATCTCCATCAGCAGGAGGGACAGTTCTAAAATGCCTTGCAGTTGTATTGGTGCATTTAGTCAAGATCATTAATCAATTGTTGTTTCTCTCTCCTCTCCCCAACCTTGTTTTTCTTCTTCTCCCTTTCCATGTCTTCCCTCCTCTCCTCCCCCTGCCCTTACCTTCTCTCTGTTCTGCCCTCTGGCCCTGCCGTGGTGCAGGAGCTGGCTGCCCTCCCGGGGGGCTGCAGCCCCAGGCTGGCGGGGTGGGAGCTCCCAGCGCGGCGCTCCCGCTCCCCGGGACACCCTGGCCACTGGTGGGACTGTCCCAGACAATCCAGGACAATTGTAAGCTCTGCTGTGTGTCACCTAGCCATTGTGCTATTTCAGAGAAGGGCCAGCTTTTGAGCTGGGACCGTTTTAACCCAGGATCTGTATGACGAGAAGTAACACGAGCTTGCTGATGACTGTATTTACCTTACTAATCCCAAAGGCAAAGACCTGTTTGCACTTGGCCTCCTACTAACCTCTAACACACACCCTGTGTCTGCAGCTCTCCTTTAGCTCAGTTTGCATGACTCCACATAAACCCTGGTGATGGGAACTCCTTCAAAGCAGGTGGAATGTGTAGAAAACAAAAAGCAGCATTAGCATGTTTGTCTGGTTTTCTGTTTTCTCAGCATCCTGGCTTGTCTCACTCTCCGTGAGTGAGACAATTCATTCTCCATGTAATTCTCCATGAATTACCCACCTCAGAGCCTGGTCTCCATGGTGGTGTTTGCCTCATGTGTAATCATATGTCCTGCTAAAGGTGAAAGGTTAAAGAACTTTCTCTCTTTAAATGTTACTCCTTAGATTATTGATTTCTTTAAAACAACATGAGCTGACTTCTATAGGCTTTCAAAATAGCCCCCACAAGCCTTTGCACCATAAAGTGAATTATTAGACATATGGTTACAGCCTTGGTTCCTGCACCTTTACACACACACCTCTGTGGGTGCACTGTAAAAGCTTTGAGTGTGAATCTGTGTTGTATTTATGTGTAGGTGGGGACTATTCAAAATGTATCTGGAAAAACACATCCTTGGGGTGGAGAAAATAATTTGGGGCTTATTCAGTCTGAATTCTGCATTTGAGGGTGAGGAGTATCCTTTGGAATATTCACTTTTACTTTCTCAACAGCATTATGTCAAGTTAATGCACCCTAACTGTGTTTGACAGCCTGCTGGTTTCATCCCAGTTGTCCCCAAGGCTTGTACACATTGTGACTGGTATTTGTCAGTCCCTGCCAAGCAGCTGAACTCAGAGTCAATCTCACTGCTCCCACAGGTCAGCACACAGCTGGCCCAAAGGTCTTTTCCATTTGTGTGACTCTGGGGGGGATGGAACTGAGGGATGCTAACGTGGCCACGTGTTCCCAACATTCCTCTTGCAGAACCTGAGTGCTCTCTGTGCTGAGGGTGAGGTGAAACATTCAGCTTTCCTGGGGATTTTTTGTGTGGGATGTAGTCCAGGGCTGATGGGAAAAGCAGTGTTTCTCCTGTTTGGTCATGCAGAGGGAGGATCTGCCCGTACAACTGCCTTATTCTATTGGTTGGAGGGTTTTATTTAAACAGTACAGCTTCAAAATATGTTAGATCTTATGTAAGGAATTACAAAACAGTTCCTTTCCGTGTGTGAGGGACAGTGTGTCTGGAGAGTCCAGAGTGTGAGGGATGGCATGTCCAGAGTGTCCAGCATGTGGAGGACATCAGGTCCTGGTCCCCTGCAGGGCCAGGCTGTGAGTACAGGACTTGTTTAGGGAACAACTTCCCAAGGTGCTCAGAACAAAGACTCTCTGGTTTTGTTCCAAAGTGATTGTCCTCCTTGCTAATTGCTGTTTTGCTCATTTCACATGTGGACACTGAGCTGGAGTGACCTGGGAATGCTGTGACCAGCTGCCTTGACAGGCTGTGACAATGGCTGCCCCACCATATGTCTTGCAATACTTTCTGATTTTTTTTTTTGAAGAGTCCATCAGCATACATGTCAGGTTATAAATATTGTAAGGATTTTTCAGTGCTTTAAAAAAATAGCTTAGTTGACCACTGATGATTCCCTTCAGTTCTGTTTCAGCTTTGCTTTGATTGTTTTTGAGAGTAGGACATTTTCATGTTGGATGCTATTCTTTTTGTTGTCTTATGAGAGCTACAAAGCATTAAGAAAAAGTAACAGCAGGAAAAGTTGTATGCAGAATTCCTATGTATGTTGGGATGGGAAAATCCAAGGGTTTAGAGCTCACAAAGTCTCTCAAGAGATTAAGGAAAGCTCAAGGAGTTTTGCAGCAGTTTGTTGGCATTAGGGAGTCCCTCCTGTCACTGGTGAAGGGCACTTTTAAAACCTGCTTTTGCATTTTTTCTGAAATGAATAGTATATTTTTTAAATCTTGGATATTTGTTCTGGATATTTGCCCACCCCAACCTACCATCCTACCTCTCCTTGAACCTCATTGTCTCTTCTCAGGAGCAGTCCATGTTTGTGTAGATCCAAGTGTGTTCCCTCTCCAGTTTGCAGCCATGTAAATCCATGTCAGTCTCCCTTTTGGGCTCTCTAAGCTTTTCCCTACCCATTCCTGCTGGCTCAGCCCATCACCTTCTGGGTGGCAGGACACTCCTGTCCATCTGTCCCTGCACCAGACCTTGTTGGTCCCTTTCATGTGATGCTGTTTCTGGAGTTCCTATGCTGTTCCCATTGGCCTTGGAGCAGAATGTTTGTGTTCTCCCCAGTTTATTGCCACTGCAGACAGCATCTCCAACCAGACAGAAGTTGTGGCCTGTGCCCTGGAAACAGGAGTTGGTTATGTCTCCATCCCATAGAATTTGTTTATTTAATGATCTGCTTTTTCTCTCCTTTATTTTCTGTCTAAACAGATCTAGCTTTTTCCCCCCCATAGTTTGACTCTGTTCTCTAAGGTCACATCTCTTTCCTGGCTCAAGGTGCCACTCTCTTCCAAAACCCCATTCCCTCTTCCCCTAGCCCAGCTCTTGTTGTGTCTTTCTGTTGTGCTGCCTGTTCACCCCACCCCTGATTGGGGCTCCTGTCCCTCCGTGGCTGGAGGGAATGTTCACTCACACCTTTTCACATTTCTGCATGAAGGTGGTGCTGAGGTTTTGTCAGTCTGGATCTGGACCTGGGGTTCTGTCCCTGACTCATGTGAGAACAGCCTGGAGATTGCCATGAGTAACAGAAACCTTCTCTGCTGTACTCACAGCACCTGAAGAGCCCTCTAATGTCTGTCTGTGTCTTACCTTTCCCAGAACTCCTCCATCCCATAACGTACTCTAAGCAGGTTTGTTTAAAATTGCTGCAAAGAAACCGTTAATGCTTGTGTTATGTTTTAACTTGCTTTCCTTTGGAGGCAGGGAATTGTCAAGTAAGTACTGCTGGGGAGCCCAGCAAAGGCCTGGATTGCTGTTCATGTGCCATGCTGGTTGCACAGATCCAACAGGGCTTTCAAAGAGATGTCGTTTGCTGCAGCGTGAATTTCTTGTCTTGGCAGTGTCATCTTCTGTGTCAAAACAAGTTAGGTGTGGTCACAGGCTTGTTAAAAGTGAAATGACTTCCTAAGATGTTAGAAATGTGCTGCTTTCTGTTTGTTTTATGAGGATGGTTATGAGGCAGTGAATGCACACGTGTGTATATATACATGGCTGTGTATATATGAATGCACACAACATCTGTGTTTGTGTGTGCTGTGAGTAGGTATTTATAAAAGTATCTGTGTGTGTGTGTCTCCAGATTGAACCTCATGCTTACAATCTAGTGACTATCAAGCATGTCATAGTGGTAGTGTTCTCTTGCTTTCATGAAGTATTTTGGCTTGCTCTTGTCATAAACTTTGATATTCCTAGGTAAAGAGATGTGACAATGATCCAGTTTGAAATAACACTAAAACAGAAAAAGCACACAAGAAAACAATCATTTTCCTAAGTGCTGAGTCTGAACAATTATTTTCCTAAGTGCTTCAGCGCAATCTGGGCTGAAATAAAATAACAAATTTATTTTGTAAGACAATTAAGTTTTGTAATAACTTCCTCTGCCCCTTCCCTGCTGGTGACTGCACTGCTGCTTGGTCCCACTCCAGCCAGGGTCACCCCAGGGGACTCGAGTGACTGCTTTCTGGGGAAATAAAGGTACTTGTTCCCCATGGACAAAGCAGGACAGGCTGTCCTGGGAGTGACTTGGCCTCCCCACAGCAATTGTGGGCTGAATTGCAGCTGAACTGGGATGGAAAACAATCATCCATTGTGTGCAATCTCAGCAGTGCTTAGGGGACTGTCAACTTTGTACCAGTTCCCTCCCTGCCAGGCTCCTGAAAATAAACCAGCCATGGAACCCTGTTCTGCTCCAGTGCAAAAAAGTGTGCAGGAAGCTTGGGTGCAGCTTCCTTTTCCCCTCCATCCCATAGGATCTTTAGCTCCAGGTCTGCCCAGGGATGTCGGGCTGTGATGTTTCTGGATCTGCAGACTGGTGCACTCTTTGGTTTCTGTTTTAGTTCTTGCTGGCATGCTTGGATAGCATGTGTTGTGGCCAAGGAATGACTGCTGCGCTCTGAAAGTGCTTGTGCATGAGTCTCGTGCTCAGAAGTGACACCTAAACTCTATTAAGTTTCTTGCTTGGCTTTATTTGCTGCTTACAAGGGGATCAAGGTAACTCTTTCACTCTCTTCGTGTCATGGGGTCACCTGCTGATGTGCTTGTTGGTCCTTGGAGTGCCTGAGGAGTGGGGTGGGTTGGTTAGCTGCAGCTTTGCTCTGTCTCAGAGCTCAGGTTTTCCTGCTGCTCATTCCCACTGTGCTCTGTCTGCTGAAGGTATTCCTTTCATATCTTCCATGAAAAATCCAGCTCCAGAAAAAGCAGCTCCCTGTACATGAAAGATATTTCATTCTTCTCTGATTAATTTTTTTGTAAAATGGGAATTACTGGTGGTTACAGCCTCAGGACAGGAACAAATTTCACTGCATGTGGAATGTAATAGCAAGGTCACATAGTTCTGGAATCATAAGCTCTGGGAATGCTTTCCAAGTGCTCCCCTTAGCTCTGTGCCTCTTTTCCCAGCAGGATCAATAGCAGCAGCAGAGGTTATCTGGCCCTAAAGACCATTTGCACACGTCAGATTGTGTCTCAGTCTGCGTTCTGCATTTGTCTTTTTAGCTACTTTTAGCCACTGTAATTATGTAAAACGCTTTGCTGGCCTTGGTCTCCTAAACTCACTTGGGTGAATGACTTGTGCATTTAAATGCAACCTTTTTATCTTTAATATGATTTTGAGAAGATTTTATTGAAGCTATGTCAAGGTTTCTCAGAAGAAGCAAGGCAGGGCAAAGGTTGACTGCCAGCTGTAAATATTTTAGATCATTTCTGAAAGCACCAATTTACCATCATTTCATATCCAAGGATTTTTCCATGGATTTAAATCATTATGTTTTGGGTCTTTTAAAATGGTGTAAGGTTGGTTGTTCTGCCACTCATCTTCAAAATCTACCTCAGTGTTTCTGCTCTTTCTATCAAAAAGTGTGGGATTTTAATCAGTTTATTGTACAGCTCTGAAAAAAAGCTCATACACGGGCAACTGTCCATTTGCTGCTCACACATGCTGTGGTTTTGAAAGTATTTTACTTTAAACCATATTGATTGTCTCCTTTCTTTCAATGTTCCTTTCAGGCCACCAGTGAGCAGAGCTGCTCCTCAGCCTGAGAAACTGCAAAAGAACAACATCAACAAAAAAAAGAAACTGGTTGAGGTCAGGATTCATATTTTTTGAGTTTCTTCAAAAGTAACGTGCTGGGTGAGATCCATCACTGTTTTGTGTCTCAGTGTGAAGGGCAAGGTACAATCACAGAGTGTGTGCATTGCCATGCTCACTGCTGAATCCCAAGGGAAATGCAGCCAGAACCAGCACTTTGGCTCAGGAAGAATCCTGTGTGGGATTTTGAATGATGGAATTTGCTCACTGGCTTTGGAATTTCCCTTTCTCCCCAAACAATCTGTTTGAATTCCCACATAACATGCAGAATAAGGAATATTTTGTGACCTGTGTCACAACACTTGGTCTGTGGCTAATTGGAATTGCTCCCAGTGAGCTGTGATTGTGTTTGGGAGAGTCATCAGGTCTGGCTTTGGGGCTCTGAGGCAGCTTTAACAACAATCCATTAACCATCCTGGGTTCCTGGAGGAAATTTCCTTGGCAACTGCTTGTTGGGAGCTGCAATTACACCTCTGATTCATATCTCAATTACAGAGGTTCTTATAGCCTGTCCTGTCCTTCCTTTAAGGACTGTAAGATCAGAATTTGGTCTGTGGAAATTTGGTAGTTTGTGAGAATGATTTTTGAAAACTCTCCAAGTATCTTCTTTAAAATACCTGATACCCTAAATAAATATTAAACTGTGGTGGTAAGAGTAATGAACTCAAACCTGTTCTGTGAGTTGTATCTGTTTTGAATGGAAAGTTACAGAACCAGAACATTTATAGCCATCTGAATTATTTTTAAAAATATATATATACAAGTGCAGTGCCTTAGTTGACCAATTAAAGGTTGTTGATAGCCTGTGATGATAATATGCCTCAATAAATGAGCAGGTTGGGGATAACTAATTTCTGTTTTATTTTTCTATTGCCTCTACCAGGCATTTGTAGTTGTGTAATTTAGAATTGTGCTTAGGTGATCCAAACTCTGAAATCTCCTTGTTTCTTCTTTCATTTAAGTCTTCACTCTTTTTGTTTTTGTGGACCAGGAGCTGGCTTTAGACCATGTGTTTGGATATAGAGGGTTTGACTGTCGCAACAACCTCCACTACCTGAACGATGGTGCTGACATTATTTTCCACACAGCTGCAGCAGGCATTGTCCAAAACCTCTCTACTGGTAATTCCACTTGAAACAATACTCAGAGAGAAAAAAATACAAGGAAAATGTTTTTGATTGAAAGTCTGAACTTTTTAATATTGCTGTGACTTTCCCACGTTTTGCATCTTGATAAATAACACAAGCCCACTGTAGGTGGCTGCAGTGTCAGATTGGCAGTTTCTGCTGCTCAGCTCATCCTGTAGCTGAAGACATGGGAATGGGTTTCTCTCTCAGGAAAAGAGAGTCTGGGTGGTGAAGTGATGAGTACCCCCAAAAATATGAGGAGCTGTAAGATTCATCGTTTCATTTTGAGTTGTTTTAGCAAAGCCATGCTCCAGGGAAGGGCACGTTTTGGTGCAATCCAGCCCAAGCAAGTTGCTCTTTAGAAGGGGTAGAAATATTCCCTGCCTTTTGGGTAATGTAAAGGAGAAAAAACACCAAAAATGTCTCTGGCCCTAATTTGTGGCACCAACATCTCTGTATCCTTCGAGTCTCTCAGGAAAAGAGGAGTTAAAGGAATTTTGACATGATTTTTTCCCAGATGGTCCCAGTTGTGCATTCGGCAGTTCTGCTGCCAAGGAGGGGCACAGGGAGAAGAGTTGTTGGATCTGGTGGCCTTTGGGATCTCCAGTCCTAGAGGAGCCTCTGACCCGTGGGCTGGGAAACCAGGGTGGCCCCATCTGTCCTTTCTGGGCTCATTCCCTTGGGAGGGTTTTGTCTCCACTTTGCTTCCCACTCACCACCTCAGTTTACTGGGATTTTACTGAGAAACTTGGGTCTTGCACTGGGGAGTTTTAGTGTTTCTTGCAGTTACAGGTGGCTCCAGGCTGAGTCTTGCACTGATTCCTGGATATGCAGATAATTTCCCAAATACTGCTTTTATATCCATGCTTTTACATCCACCTCTGTGTGTTGATGGTTATGTCCACAGTGCATTTGGGAATGGTGGCTGGGAATGAGAGCAGAGCACCACGGGCGGCATTAGTGCCTCCCAGCCCCTGCAGAGTAGTAGCAAACTGCCCAAACTGTGCTCCTGTGGTGCCTCTTTCCTCAGCCCTGTGGTGACTCAAATCCTGTTTGGATGTCACTAGGCAGCCAGAGTTTCTACCTGGAGCACACTGATGACATCCTGTGCCTGACAGTGAACCAGCACCCCAAGTACAAGAACGTGGTGGCCACCAGCCAGATCGGTACGTGACCCACTGCAAGGCTTTGCTCTAAGGGAGCAGGCACTGGTTTGTTTGGAGCTTTCCTATCTAGGGATTTTACTTGTTTGATTTTGAAGAAGTAATCAAGCTCCAGGGTTTTCTTGCTGTTTCAATTTCATCTCTGATTGTCATTGGATTTTGGAGTTAATTGTAGTGTAATCATATTTCAAAAGGGAAGCTTTGATAAACTGCCTAATCATCTCAATAATCTGATTTATAGAATTCTGTCTTTCCTTCCTGTATCCAAGTCACTGTTTAGCAGTGAGAATATGCTGAGGATCATTTCCTCTGCAGAAGTGCAGGAGCTGTACAGAAAAGGCCAGAGACAGAGCAAGATCTCAGCAGAAGTTATGACACATATGAGGGGACAGCTGAGAAGCCACATGTATTTGTGTGTTTATGGGGACATGGAGAGTCCTGTCAGATTCCCTGGGACCTTGTGCAGGAGTAAACATTGCAGGGGGAATGCAGGATGAGTTGTGCCAAGCCTTGAGAAGGATCTGCTGCCTTTCAGCTTAATGCTGGAATAATTTACTCAATGGAAGAGAGCAGGGTCAGAGCTGCTCCTCAGACCATTGTGGAAGGAGAATGGAATCCATAACTTAAGGACAGGAGTCACTTAACAGGGGGCAGGAAATGGTAGTGATGAACACCTTGACACTCTGCTGCCTGTACTGAGCATGGTCACTTCAGCTGGAATGTGGAGGGAGCATCCAAACCTGCACGTGGAGTCAGAGCTGTGCAAAATGCTGATTTCTGTGACATGGAAAAGGCTGAAGGCTCTTTTCCCCGGCCCCAGGAGATCAGTGGTTCTGAGTTTGGTTGATACTTTATGCAACTACAGAGTCACTTCACTTTTGAATTTTTGAAACATGCATGTCTTTAGCATTTCTTTTAAATACCACTTTTAAAACTTAAAAGTACTAAATATTGTTGCAATATTTGTGTATAAAAACCAGTATACCCAAAAAAGTTCAACAATATTCCTGCTTATTTGTTTTGTTGATTTAATCCATATCCATTTCCAAGTTTTTAATTTTGTTTTCCTTCTGGTGCTGATGCTGGCACTTTGGCACGAGACACATGACTTATTTCACCTATTGTTTTCCTTTGGTGCTTCCTCATTTGCCATTGCTCTCACAATGCAGGTGACATGACAGAATTCCCAGGTAAGGCTGATTTGTTTGTGAATTTAGCAGAGTCCTGTGCAAGTTCCATGTTGCCTCGTTGTATCTGTGTGAACCATGGATACAAGTGAAACATCTGCAGGCAATTTCTTTTGCATGAGGCTCTTCATAAATGTTTTGTTCTTTTAGAACTTGTCTGGCTTCATGGACTACAATGATTCCCCCCCCTGTGTTTTGCAAGCTATTTTGATTTCTCTTTGTTTTCCAGTAGTGCTAATCTTCAAACAAATCCAACCCCCCAACTAATGTCTGTTCAGGTCAAATGTTCTTGAGAAATGTTTGGTTTGCCCTGAAGCTTTTCGGAATTAATTCTCTTTTAATGCCTCTCTCTGCCCACAGGTACAACCCCCACAATTCATATATGGGATGCCATGAGCAAGCAAACCCTTTCCATGCTGCGCTGCTTCCACACCAAAGGGGTCAATTATGTGAACTTCAGTGCCACTGGCAAACTTCTGGTGTCAGTGGGGATTGACCCAGAGCACACCATCACGGTGTGGAGGTGGCAGGAAGGTAAAAACCAGGGGGAAATTGTGTTACTGCAGCCTAACAGAGCTGTGCACAGTGATTTGCTTTGACTTTCCAGTCTTTGCACTAGATTTGTGTCCTTACTTTGAGCATCCCAGCTCCATAAACACCAAAATCAGCTAAAGGAGATGGCAAAGGGCTAGAAAATATGAATAAGATATGTTTTAAACATCTGTCTTAAGTGACAATTAAGGAAAGGATGTTGTTTCATATAGAATTACATGAAATTAAGGAAAATAATTTTCTTTCCTAAAACACTTGAAATTCTATGCTGGAGGTAGGCCCTTGGGAAGTAATTGCCAGAAAAGAATTATCTTTGGAATTGGTGGAGGGGAGAGGAAAAGTGTCTCAGCTCATTAGTGTGTCCCTGTGCATTTTTCGCCAGATGATATCCAACATTTCTGTGCTATTTCACTGACCCAGGAGACAGATTGTGCTATGAAGGCCTTAAATCTGCATTTCCTAAATCTGTGGGATGCAATGGAATAACCAGAGACCTTGGGGGTTACATTTAGCTGTTTGCTACACTAAATAGTGTTGGGATTTGCAGCTTTCAGCATGTGGGACACAGATCTCTAATCCAATACCAGCTCAATTTATTTGATAAAATTGTATCAGAGCTTCATTTGTCAGGTAAATTCAGCTTTATTTTTATCCTTTCCTCATTCAACCAGGGGCTAAAGTTGCCAGCAGGGGAGGACACCTGGAGAGGATCTTCGTTGTCGAGTTCCGCCCAGACTCTGACACCCAGTTTGTGTCTGTGGGGGTCAAACACATGAAGTTCTGGACCTTGGCTGGCAGCGCTTTGCTCTACAAAAAAGGAGTCATTGGTTCCATGGAAGATGCCAAAATGCAAACCATGCTTTCTGTTGCCTTCGGAGCAGTGAGTTCAGATCAGCTGCTGTAGGATTTTAGGTTACAAGCGTATTAAACCCACAAGTGTCAGTTTTCTTGGCTGAGATCCAGCCCGGTGGGGACAGTGCTTGGTAGTGAAATGTGGATTTAAAACCTCTACCCCTTGAGATCCTTCCCTAAATTTCCTGAGCACAGTTGGATGAATGTCTTCTGTTAAGTTCTGTGCATGCCTACTGCCCTTTAAACGCAGTATTTAAAGAAATTACTGGTTATTTAGCACTTTGCTGTTTAACGTAAAAAACCATAATCTGTTATTTAGTGTATAACTTTTTCTGCTAATGGTATTTGGCGTGACTCATGCCAGTGATACAACCAGTGGTGAGGTCATTAAGGACTTTTAGATTTAATTTAAAGAATTTTATTTGAAGCTCAGCGAAAATGCTGAGTGTCTGTTGTATCAGAGATAGCTGCTGTCTGTTGCAGAACAACCTCACGTTCACCGGTGCCATAAACGGAGATGTCTACGTGTGGAAGGACCATTTCCTGGTCAGGCTGGTGGCCAAAGCTCACACAGGACCAGTGTTCACCATGTACACCACTCTGCGGGATGGGCTCATTGTCACCGGAGGGAAGGAGAGGCCGTAAGACACACAACCTTCCTCAAGTGCCCAGCTTTTGTCTCTCTTGTGTGCTTTTTGTTTTAATTGTCTATCCAGCACCCCTGAGAGATGTGGTCTCTCTGCTGTAGCAGCTTCACTCTCAATTTTGCATAACCTGCCCAGGTGCCTCAGTAAGTGAAGGACTAAAGGAGGACACTGGAGGGTCCCAGACACGCACATTATGTTCCAAGGACGCTTTGAACCTCTTAGGGATTGATCCAAACACCTGGATAAGCTCCTTGTTGCTTGAGCTTCTGTCATAAGTGGGGTTTTCTTCATTTGTTAATTCTGTCAAACTACAGACAGCTTCTCCCAGTGGAGATACTGCAGGTCTTGGACTTAACACAAGTAACATATTTGCCAAGTGACAGAGATTTGAGATAAGTGACAGCAACAGTTTGGTTTGTACAAATTATGGTGCTGTTTAAAACATGAAGTGTGAACGCATTTAATTTTTTGTTATCTGCTTCCCGTTGCACCACAGAGAAGTGTCTTTATATAGAGTGGAAGGTGGTTTGATGTATGTTTTGTGATTTAAGCAGAAAAATCCTGGTGGGGTTTCCATATGTGAAGGAGCCGTGCAGGTAACAGCAGGCGTTCTTTGCAGCACGAAGGAGGGGGGAGCAGTGAAGCTGTGGGACCAGGAGATGAAGAGGTGCCGAGCCTTCCAGCTGGAGACCGGGCAGCTCATCGAGTGCGTGCGCTCCGTGTGCCGCGGCAAGGTGAGGAGCCTCCCGTGCCTCCGGGGGGAGCCTGCGGGCAGGAGAGGCACAGCTCAGCTGCTTTCCCGAGGCACAGCAGAGCACAGCTGCTAGTTGTTCTTTAAAGTCACAAAACCTCCACCGAGAGACCTCGAGTTTTGGTAAAGTGGAATGCAGTAGAAATAGCAGAGTACTTTGAGTTGCTGCAGTCACTCTTGCACCTGTTCAAATTGTAAATGAAGAGGAGCACCTGGTGCTGCACAGGATGGGACCTGTCCAGCCCAGAGCTCCAGGGATGGTCTCTATTTCACTTTGCCCAGGAATCTGACATATTCCTTGCTAACACCACCACTGAGGAATGTTGCTTTATATTTCCACACAAGTAGCCATTAACCAATTCCAAACTTGATCCGTTTATGCATTTTCTAAGTGTTTGCCAAGGAAGCTCTGGCAGTTCAAACCAGGGCAGTATGTTACTGTTAAAATGACAACCTCTCTCCACTCTTTTCATTTGGGCTACAAACAGGGGAAAATCTTAGTGGGAACGAAAGATGGAGAAATCCTTGAAGTAGGAGAAAAAAATGCTGCTTCAAACTTGTTGATTGACTGTCACATGGAAGGGGAGATCTGGGGCTTGGCAACTCACCCCTCCAAAGACATATTTATCTCTGCAAGCAACGATGGAACAGCTAGGATATGGGACCTGTCGGACAAAGTGAGTGTTGTAAATGCAGAAGTGTGGGATTAGAAACAAACATGTTATCCAAGCATCTGTTTTTCCAGTTGTGCCTTTGAGCAGTCCTGGAATGTGAGCAGGGTTTTGCTTCTGTCCTGAGCAGGGTTTGGTCCTGTTTTGCCCCAGTTCTTTCCTTGCCAGGAGTGCAAAGATGAGTCCTTGGCACAGCAGTGATGCTGGGCTGTCCCACAGGAGGCACTCCCAGAGGAATGTAGGGATTCAGCAGCACACCTGTGCCCATGGAGTGCCTCCTGTTGGGCATTGCTTATTCTGGTCTAAAGCTGCAGGCTGGGGGATCAAGGAAGCATTTTAATTGCACATTGCCAGTCTGGGTGACACAGACTGTGCTGTCACACACACACAGCCCCTGCCCATCATTCTGTCTTCCTGGCAGGCACAGCTCCCTCCTCTTCAGAGCCTTCCTTTGGAACTCAGCTTGTTGCCTCAGGGGTTTTTTCCAAGCCAAATTGACTAACAGCAACCATTTTTAACAACAACAAATAAAACATTGAGGGGAAAAAACAAAAAAAACCACCAGAAAGGTTTCTGCTTATTTTGGCCAAGATAAACCTTTTCAAAAGGTTGTTAACTGAGCCAACAGGGAGAATTTTAAATGAGGGAAACAAATATATTATAAATACAACCAGCTAGGTGAAAATGCAAGAGCTTTCTAGGGTGTTTTCACATATCTAATGAAAGGGGAAAGCTCTGTGCCAATCAGCAGTTGTTGAAGCTGTCAAAGTCACCTTTGAAACAAATTAGGAAATAGATTTTTCAGCTCTTTCTGCTAAATAGTCCTTTTTCTCTTGTGAAACTGGATGTCACTCTATAAAATAATGCAAACATGAACCTCCCATCTGAATCACATCTCTATTTTGAAGCCTGCTTTGTGACATATGCCTGGTGGGATGCGAGTCTCAGTATGACATTTCGGGTTTATGTTTAGAGGAAAACAGAGACAATTTGTTTTTCATTAAAAGGGTTTTATACTTCGTGTTTGGAAGCTTTCCTTGTGCTGGGGGAGGTGTGAGCCTGTTGCATGTGTCCCCACAGAAGCTGGTGAACAAGGTGAGCCTGGGGCACCCTGCACGCTGCGCTGCCTACAGCCCTGACGGTGAGATGGTGGCCATTGGCATGAGGAACGGAGAGTTTGTTGTCCTGCTGGTCAACAGCCTCAAGGTCTGGGGCAAGAAGCGGGACAGGAAGTCTGCAATTCAGGATATCAGGTATGAAGTGCTCAAAATGAGCAGCCCTGGCTCAAGGTGACATCCATCGAGTCCCAAGTGGATTTGCAGAGGTTTTGTAAGTCTGTGTTTGGGGAAACCTGTGTGAGCTCGTGAGGGGCACCGTGGTGGTGCAGCAGTTCAGTTACAGCCCCGCTGCACAGCTGAGATTATGGAAATTCATTTTCCAAATTGCAATTCCTGTTGCTGACTCCCAGAGGGTTAATGTCACTCTGCACACTGTGCTGTGGGTTTGTGTGAGTGCAATATTAACATCAGTTAAGTACAAACAATATAGAACAGAGTCATAGAATGGTCTGGATTGGGAGGGACCTTAAAGTTTATACAGTCCAACCTCCTAGAAGGGCAAGGACACCTTTCGCTATCCCAGGTTTCTCCAAGCCCTGTCCAACCTGGCCTTGGACACTGCCAGGAAGCCAGGGGCAGCCTCTGGGCAGCCTGTGCCAGGGCCTCGCCACCCTCATGGGGAGCAATTCCTTCACAATATCCCATCTAACTCTGCCCTTTGTCAGAGATATCCTCAGTATTCCTCTGCTGTTAAGCATCAAGGTTTGCTTGGGATTCAGTCATGCTGTCAAAAGGAAGTTATTTGTGTTTTCCAGTAAAAAAAGTTACTGTCATGTTAACATGAGAAACAAAAGCAAATCTTGCACCTAAACAGCCAATGACTTCCCCGCTCCGTGTTTTCTTGTCTAGGATCAGCCCAGATAACAGGTTTTTGGCAGTGGGCTCACAAGAACATACTGTGGATTTTTATGATCTCACTCAAGGCACAACCCTAAACCGAATTGGCTACTGCAAGGACATTGCCAGTTTTGTCATACAGATGGACTTCTCTGCAGACAGCAGGTACATCCAGGTATGTCTGGGATAGCCCCAGGAGTGCTTGGATTTATTGTGCCATCATAACAAGATGGAGCTGTGCTGAGGGCAAAGAGTTATCCCGGGTCAATGCAACGGGTACAACAATGAGAAAGAAATTGTGGATTGTAACTATATGAAAGCAGTTCTCCTCCTCTCCAAGGCTGGGATGTGTGTGACAGCTGGGTTAATCTGTGAGATTTCCTTTAGAAATGTTTCTGATTTAGTAAAATGGGGTTGAGATAAAGTATAGAAGTGAGAGAAAACCTGTCAGCTCTGCATGTGAGCACCTCCTTCCTGTAATGGTGTTATTCCCTCACATGGCACATGATGAATTCCAGCTAATGAGGAAAAAAGAGAAATGTTATCCTAGATGTTTAATTCCTGATAAAATCTGGTGAGACTGCTGGAAGTCTTAGAGAAAAGCGTGTATTTCTAGCAGAGTTTCCAGGCTTTTCCTTTCCCACTTTCAGGTATCAACAGGTGCCTACAAGCGTCAAGTTCACGAGGTGCCACTGGGAAAGCAAATCACAGACCCTGCAGTCATAGAGAAAATCACCTGGGCCACGTGGACCAGGTAAAACCTAAGGAGAGTGTGGGGCCAGGGGCCAGAGCTGAGATCCAGTCACGAGGTTTGAGTGAGGAAATGCTGAGATGTCCCCAGGGCCTGGCAAACCTGCGAGTGCATCCAGGCCCTGCTTCCTCAGAGCTCCACCTGACACCCTTGGGAATTTACACACAGTTGTGGCTGTTCAGTGTCCATAGTAATTAGTGCTGCGGTAATTACACCAGGGGCTGTCACAGAGCCACAGTGGCTCATTGCCACTTGTCCCTCACATGGCTCTGGGCCACTCCAGGCTGCCTTGTCCCACATCAGCAAACACCAGCAGCACAGAAGGCCTGGAAATACACACTGATTGTATTAAGGAGTTTGAGTGTCATTAAAATACACTTCCTGATGTGGATGAACACAGGAATCTCCCCCCAGCATTGCAGAACTCTGGCTGTGCTGTTCCTGTGAGAAGTGGGACAGGCCAAAGCAAGAGCTGACAGTGGGTGAGAGTCAGGCAGGCTTAGGAGAAGGTAAATGAGAATCCTCCTACTCTGGCTGCTCTGCTGGCATAAAAATCTGCCCCAAATTCCCTATTTCTGAGGGCTCTTGACAGCTGGTGGGAGTGGAGCAGAAGCCTCTGGCAGTGACTCTGTGGGTAAATGACTGAGGAGCTGAAGCCAAAGGCAGAACACCTATTTCTGAGAAGGAGTTGCCATCCAGACAAGCATTCCCTCATTCAGGATCTCATGGCTAAGGGAATACTGTGGTCAGAAATCCTGGGGGAGCCTCATAGAGACCAGAGCTGCACAGGGTGCTGGTGTAGAATGATGCCAGTGGTTTCATGGAAAATAAACCTAAGGATTTATGGATGGAGATTGCTTAAGAATCACACAAACATGATGTGTTAGTGTGACAGTCTCTGTGATGAGTTCAGGGCAATCATTTAGAGGGGACAATTTTATTTTAAGGGAAGCAATTTTTTTATTATTGGGCTGTGGTGGCTCTGCACCCTGTGCAAGAGCAGCAGCGAGTTAACTCTTATGGGTCTAATGCATTTTATTTACCTTGATTTTGGAACAGCATTCTTGGAGATGAAGTCATTGGGATCTGGCCACGAAATGCAGATAAAGCAGATGTCAACTGTGCCTGTGTGACCCACGCTGGCCTCAATATAGTGACGGGAGATGACTTTGGGCTGGTGAAGCTGTTTGACTTCCCATGCACGGAGAAATTTGTAAGTGCCTGTTTTATTTTCACCTGAGCAGCTTGTGCTATTCCCAAACCTCAGCGCTCAATTCTACAGCATCCAAACAGCACAGTCCATCCATGGGCAGCTGCCAGGGAGCGAAAAGGCCTCAGGGTTGGGATGGCTGTGGGCACAGAGCTTTGCCTCGTGCCACCCCTGAGCTGCTGTCCCCTGTCCCACAGGCCAAACACAAGCGGTACTTTGGGCACTCGGCGCATGTCACCAACATCCGCTTCTCGCACGACGACAAGTTCGTGGTGAGCACCGGAGGGGACGACTGCAGGTAACAGGGCTGGGCACGGGGCTGGGCACAAGGCACAGGAGCAACACACCGACAGACACCCACACAGAGCCACAGACACACAGACAGGGACACACAGACACATAGAGACAGAGACAGTGACAGACAGAGGGAGACAGACACACAGAAACACACAGGGTCACCCACACAGAGCTAAACCCACCCACCCACACACACAAGTATCACACAGAGACACCACAAACACACAAACACCACACACACAAAGGCAGATTCCCACATAGACACACACACACAAACATCTCACACACTCAGACACCACACATACACTCAGACACCCCCTGCACACAAAGATGCAAATTCACACACACAGACACCATACACAGACACACAAGCATCATGCATCACCCACACAGAGATTGACACAGATACCCCTCACACAGACACCCTTGCACACACACGGACATACAGTGTACACACACAGTGCAGACATGGATACACACAGTGCACATGCACAGACACAGAGCACACACACTGCAGATACAAAGGGCACACACAGATACATTTGCACACACACATATAGACATACACTGATAGACACAGATACTCAGCACATACAGACACACACACAATAGACACACAGTCACATGGTGCACACATGTGCTGCACGTACACAGTACAGACACAGTGACAGTGCCCACACACACAGGCTGACACTGCACACAGCCACACACACATAGAGTGGGCACACACTGCACACACACTTGCATGAAGAGCACACACACATATGTGCAGTGCAGACACAGCCACAGAAAGACACATTCACAGGGCACACGTGACACACAGAGGTGCACACACACTGCACAGACATGCAGTGTGCACACAGTGCTCACATTGCATAGACTGCAGGCATGCACATGTGCAGTGCACACACATTGCCCACATATACACACACATAGAGCAGCAGTGCACACACAGTGTATTTCACACACGTGCTCACAGTCTGTATTTCACACACACACAGTGTTTGCTCCTGGCTCCTGTCAGGCAGTGCCAAAGGCTGATCCCTGTTCTCCCTCCTCCACAGTGTGTTTGTGTGGCGCTGCCTCTGAGGAGCCTCTGGCTGCTGCTGTCCTGCACTGGCCGGGACAGCTGGAAATGCCCCTCTGGCTGCAGGAATCCCAGCCCTGCTGCAGGCTGACATTTCAGATCACTCATCCCAACTAACCAAGAGGGAATGGGAGCTGGCGTTGGAAAGCCCAATGCCCTTGCAAAGGAAGCTGAGGTTTGAAGGGTAACCTGGGGGCATCCCAAAGGGATGAACAGTTCACTCACAAAGCTGCTTTTGCCTAATACTGTGTTGTTCAAACCATGACTAAAAAGGGAAGATAATGCTGACAAAATGCTGGGCCCTTTAATTTCCAAATTTGTGGCTTGAACAAAAGTCAAAAAGGGGGTGGGTTTTAACCAAACCTGCTTCAAACTCAAATTTGGTGCACTCAGTAAAGCTGGGAGCATTTAACAAGCAGGCTGGGGGTGGGGGGGAAAGGTCAACCTTCAGCTTTCATTAATTGAAGGAGCAAAGTATCCTTTTTTTTTTTTTTAGTCCATTTTATTTTTAAATATATATATTTGGCAGAATTTTCTATCCATGAAGTGCCTTGGAATAATTTTCTAGTAGTTTGGGCTGCAGCCTTGCCTCCCCACCTGCTTTCCACACACGGTGCTATGACTCTCACCCAGAGGGCTAAACCATTCACACCTTTTCCAGCTGGGTACTTACATTATCCCTGTTTTCTGCTTTGGGTTTTTAATACCTTCACAAGTGAATTCCCAACTGTTTCCAACAGCAAACGGCTCTGTGCTGTCAGAAGGTCAAAGTGATGGCATTCCAGCTCCTGGGCAGCTGCTCCCGCAGCCAGCAGTGCAAGCTGAACTCCAACAGTGAGTGAGAGGAGAGGGTTTGGACAGACGTGGTTAAAGACACTTTAACACCAATACTGAGGGAGTCATTCCCCAAGTGTTCCTGCATGCTCCCCATTTCTGGGAAAATGTGCTTTACACTCCTACAGGCAGTGGCCAGCCAGAATCTTGGCCTGGTTGGAAAGCCTCCATGAATCCCTATTTCCTGTTCTGGAGGGGCGTCCTAAGCCTCACTAAAGGAATCCCTGGAATGTCACTATAGGAGGGCTGTGTGTATCCTCCAGCCAGTCGATGCTGCTGGTAAGCAGAACATAAATCCCTGGTATCAGGAAATGCAGGCTGGTTTTCGGGAAAGCTTATCCTGGCTGCCTCTGGGCTCCTCCCCCCATCCCTGCTTCTCCCTCACCCCCCACAGCCCCTTGTCCTGGCCTGGGGGACAGCTGAGAGCCAAGCAGAGCTGCCTCTGGGGTGAAGTGGAACCATGGACAGATATTCCCAAAAGGCAACTCAAGCCCTTCACTATTTGTTAAAACATTTTGTCAAAACCAAAAACTCAAGGGACAAAGTTTAGGAAAGAATAGCAAATATGGGCAATGTCAAAATAGGCATTTAAGATATTTAAATTCTGGGCATGGAACAACATCCATATTTTGAAATTACCTTTCTTAATTAAAATAAATAAAGGCTAAAATAAAACATTTAGACTTACATTTAGTCTCTGAAAAGCCATAGTGCTTTAGAGTCCCAGTTCAGGACAATAGGATTTTGAACTCTGGCACCTTCCTGCCAGTCCATTTCTGCTGCCCACTGCATTGAAAAGTAGCAAAAACATCCCATTAAAGGAGTGGATTCCTGTCTGTGTTTAACACACAAAGTGCTTCAGCAACCTCAAAGAATCACCTTTTTTTTTTTTACAACTGAATTTATTAATGCCTTATATGACTATACAGCAGAGCAGTTTGTCAGATACACAGTACAAGTCCCTATGCAGTCTTTTTTTAAAGAAACCTTTGGGATCAATTCCTGTTCTGTCAGGTGGTGACATCAGTGAGCACCTCTGCCTGTGTTGTAACCACTCATGTTTGCCTTCCTTCCACGTTGATTGTATCCCAAATAAAACCAGTTGCGTGGCAGAATGAATTAACAGTGATGTGAGAAATATCTTCAAGCAATAGTGTCTGTCAGGAAAACACTTACTTACGGTTTGTATGTTTCTATGGTCTGGCTTCCTGTATAAAATGCTCAGAAGTAATGCTGTATTTTACTGTAAACTGAAATATTAATGCATGAATTTATATTTTTCAATGGTCGAGATGCCATTCATTTAAAATTTGCATCTCAAATAAATTTGTACACAAGTTTTCAGTGTCCAGCTCTTAAATCAGAATCAACACATTGATCTGGAAAGATAATTGGGACTTATTATTTCTTTCAAACTTGAAAATGGCATCAACCACTCCTGTCTCAAAAATCCAAGAATCCGACACCCTCTGGAGCTCCCTGGGCCAGGGGAGCTGAGCTGGCCCTGGGCAACCTCCTTGCCACTGCAGAGAGAAAAGGGACTGTGACAAACGCACGCAGCACCACTCGCTACTCGGACACTACTGCCACCACCATGGACAATGGATATTTATCACAATGAACTTAAAATAAACACAAATATATTAAACTTGCCTCAAGAAAGCCAAATACCATTATTATTTTATGTCTATAAGCTTTATTGATACTTGGGGTTTCAGGGTTGGTTTTTTTTTTTTGCTTTTTTGTTGGGATTTTTTTTTTTACATTTCACAATGCATTCCACAGACTTAGTTCAGTACAGCTCAAACTGCAAGTGTATAAATTTTCACTTATCATTTCTTGCATAACAGGACAGGGCTTTAAGTTTCCAAACAACATTTGCAGCATTAGATACTCGGTCCACAGATTATCAGAGTCTGAGAGCTGGAGAATTATTTGCTCAAGATCAACTACTTTACGTTTGTGCAACAAAGTGGATGCTGTAATTTTCTTTTACTCTAGGTGGAGGTTCTTTGTTCATTTCTCTTTTGTTGTTTCCAACAGATGCCAGTGTTTACAGAGAATTTTTAGTTTCTCAAGCTTATGTGCTCTGGAGCTCATCCAGGCCTCAGTCAGTTCTCTGAAGTACAAAGCACTGTGGAGCAGCTGAAAGATCTAAGCTTTGTGAAACACATATATATATATATATTGGCAATTGATAAAACAATAAAATCACAATACAGCTATACTCATACCAAAAAGGCAAGATTTTTCAAAACTTGCTAAACTGGTATATTCTTCTAAAACATCTCATTTTAGAAAATCTGCATCAATCTACACAGACCATACACAGTGCACAAACTGGGAAGTGTTCTCCTCTGCCCCACCTGCTCTACACCTCCAGAACGCAGCAGGAACTACCTCTGATGAAGCAAATGTACAGCTGTCTCAGTCGTTTGTATTAGCCAGTGCTGCACACAGGATAAGGAAAGATGATTAGTTTTAGATCCATACATAGCAGCTTACAATACTTAAGATGATGAAACACATGGCAGTCAAAACAGTTATTTTTCCTCAAACACTGCGTTGCTAAAAAATAAAGATCTGTGAAATTGCACTGCAATGTCAAGGGGTTTGCTATTCCCTGACCCTCCCCGTGTGAATCCAATGAGTATTTTTCCCCCTTTAAAGAAGAACTTCCTATTGATAAGTTGCTTCAGGCTTTTTTTATTCAGTTTTGCGCTTCAACCCAGGGATCTTTGCTTGGATCCTGCAAGAGGAAGAAGGAAAAAAATAGCATTTGAGTAAGAGACAAAACAGACAAGGTGTACACAGTCTTTAGAAACAGCAGCACATGAAAAGAACCCTCACAACAGACAGCTTTATACTCGGAGCCCAGTGAAACTGCTCAACTCCCCATCCCCCCCTCAACTGCACCTGGTGAGGGGCTCAGGTGTCACTAATGGGTTGAAATCACACAGATTTCCATTAGAAATAATACAGGCTCACTTCAATACAGTATCAGCAAGAGAGGAGCTAATTTCCAATCAGTCCAGAATTACAGACCTTTTTCCTCCTTGGCCTGGCACATGGAAGAACACATTAGTACTAGACAGGAATGCCACATGGGCCAGGAACTGTCATGAGTACAAAGGGCAATGAATAAATCCAAACCAACTCACTTTGCCATGGCATCTTTGACATTCTTGTTCACGAGTCCCAGGTAATGGTCAATTTGGGCCTGGAATTAAAGCAGATAGAAGTTACAGCCTGTGTCCCTTTGTAGCCCAGCAGAGTGCCACAGAACTCCAGGAGAAGTGGGAGCTCAGCCAGGGGTATTTCCCCGTGTGATGCCAGAACTCCAAGAACGCGCCCACCGGAGAGCACGGTGGGCAAAGCCCCAAAGGAATCAATCCCTGGCTTCTCCCTGGTCCATCAAGCCCCAGTTGTGGGTGCAGGGCTGGGCCCCTCTGGGCTCCACAGAGCAGCAAAGCTGCTTAGCTGGGCTGGGTAACCAGCTTAGGCTGCAGCCCTGGCAGAGGATTGAGCAGCTCGGGTAAGCCCCACACCCACTGTCCATGCTTCTGCCTTGGGGCTCCAGGGCTCCTTCCCCTGTGCAGGAAGAGCCTGGACAGGACCTCATGAGGCTCTGGCCATCTGCTCCTGCCTCCCCCAATCCCAGCCTGGCCCCCACGGCAGCCTTGTTTGTTGAAAGGGGAGACGAACGGCTAAGCCAGAGCTGGCTGCCCCCTCCTGTGCAGTGACCTGCCCAAGACAGCCCTGGCCATAATTTAATCAAAAGCATTTTACTTTGGCTCCTTCCTCCCTCCTCCTTTTACAGGGGAGTCTCTCCCCAAGAGCAGCACTGGCCTGGGCCAAGCAGCTCCCACCTCCTGTTTTTGCCAGGGCTACAAATTCCACAGAGCTTTGGGAAACCAATCCTGAATATCAATTCCAAAAGGTACAGCAGGATTAACACACCATGCCCAGTGCTGCTCCAGTCCTAACCAAAGCTGGACCAACACAGAAGGCCTCCAGGTTCATCAAGCCTTTTCCAGAACTGTTTCCTGGGAAAACCTCTTCCACCAAGAAGGAAAACAGAAAGCACACACAGTCTGAACTTCAGACTGAACTTGCTGGCCCTGGCTCCTGGGTAAAGGCCTGTGTTTGAAGGTTTTAAGTATCTCAGAAGACTAAAATGAATTTCATTTCTGGTTCTGCTTCAAAAAAGCTGATTTTATGAAACATTGAATTAATTCCATTAAACACTCACCTGATGTCTCTCATAAATAACAGGAACACTGAAGAGCGAAATCAAAGCTGGAAAAGAGAACATCAAATGTACAAATATTGACAACAGGGATGGTGTTCAGGCAGAACAAAGACTAGCTTCCACACCTTGACATGTCTTGCAAAAAGGTACAAGAAAAAGAAATAACTAAGCCCCATGCACCAATTGTTGGCCAGTAAATTCAATAATCCCTATTAAGGAGAGCCTCGGCTGTTCTCCAGGTCTCACCAACAGTACAATAAGTCTGGCCAAAGGTCACTTTTCCACTGTGGGTTATGCAAATTCTTCCCAAAGGCTGCTCAAGCATCAGTCAGTTCTGACATCTAAAGCCAGCCTGCTCTGGGATACGAGAAATAAAATCCTGCAGTGGAACCAGGCCACAGCAGATCCTGCACCTCCTCTGAAGTTCCAGCACAGCAATGGCATTCAGGGTGGGCTAACCCTGACAGGGACAAGCACAACAAACCTGCCTGTAAACAGTGTAATGTCAGGAAAATCAGTAATCTCAGGGAATTCAACTACACAACTCAAAATGACCCATTCTGTTGTGTTATTAAGAAAAAGGACCTAAAAAACTGCAACACTTGAAGAGCACAGGAACAGCCACCCAGTGTTGACCAGACCCCCCTGCTCTCCCAGGGTTATTTCATGTGCCAGGTATGTAACACAAGTCAAACACTTACCCAGGATCAGTAATGTCAGACCATTGAACAAGGCACCAACATAAGTGAAAACCCACATCAACACTGCGAACTGCAAAGGGAAAAAGAGCCTGTCAGCCCTCAGTCTGTGAGCAGGACACACCACAGTTTGCTGTAAACACAAATAACAAACTAAACACCTCAAACTCCACTTCACCCTTGTACACCTCGTGTAACCAGAGCTGGGTGATGAGATGGCTGAAGGATTCTGTAATAGGATACATGGCCTCCTGCGTCCAGGTCACGGGGCTGAATTCAGCCCGAGTCAGCAGTGGCCAAACACTGCCCTGTGCCTTCACAGGGCACTGCCAATTCCATGGTGAGGAATGATAGGCAAACACAGCTCCTACCTCCCATCCTCCAATCACAGGGGACAGGCCAGGGCTAGGAGAGGTCAAAGGGCTGGTGGCATGACAGAGCCAGAGAGAAAGGAGGTCACTTTTGTGTGTGGTGGCCCTGCAGCCCCACCCAAGTGCCCACCCACCTGTCCAGCCATGCTCTGATCACACCAGGCAGAGGCTTCTGTCACATGGGGAAATGCCTGTCTGGAAGGTGACAGGGTAGTGGGTGGGCTTGATTTACCTTTTTTCCTTTAAAAAAATCCAAAGGTGCTTCAGATATTAAAAAAAAATTAGGAAACAGGAGTCAACAGTGTCCTAACATGGAAGCTGGGTCCAGGTCAGAGCCAAGCTCAGAAGCAAAGACATCCCTAAAGCCTCACACTGCTAGTTTCCTATCCCAGCCCCATTCCCCCTCCTTATGGACAGCAGTTGTCCTGCTCCCAGTGGGACACAGGCTCTGCTGCTTCCCAGCTCCACACAAAGCTCTGCCCCTGCTTAGTGCCAGGTGGAGTGTCCCAGGCACACCTCTGACCTATAGCAGGGGGAGGGGGGTGAGGGCTGCCAGCTCTATTTTGGGGTAGGATTCCTCCCAAGGAAAATCAGACACTTTCTTCTAAAGTTGCAGGGCTGGTGAGGAGCTGAGCAGCAGCCAGGAACAGTGGCTTTCCCAGTGTTTATTCCTTGCTCTGCACAGAGCAGAGATCCCCAACCCCTGGTCAGCTCAGCACTTGGGGTTGTTTTCCAGCAGAACCCTGGACAGATGGACAGACAGCGTGGGAAGGCTGGCACTGGCACCCGGGAGAGCAGACCTGGGCACAGTGAACAAGCCAAGGGGAAACTCCCATCAGCAGGAGCTGCATCCAAGGAAAGGATGGGTACAAAGTGCTGGCAAGGAAAACAATGCATGCTGCAGGACTGAGGGTGTGGGACAGGATCCTGGTAACTGGCCTGCAGCCAAGGTACTCTGAACTTATGTATCACAACATCCAATTTTAGCTTATCAAAAGATGTAAAATATCCAGACCAAACAAAAGTAACAGCCAGCAACAAGATAAAGGCACGACAATCAATACAAGTTTAATTCCATGGCTCCTGCAATGAAATCAAGCTGACTTCAACAGCTTCACTCAAAACCGATCCTGTTCAAAATTCAGGTGCACGAACTGCAAGTGACGCAGTTCTTTATCTGTCAGCACTTTTGAGATGTGACACAGCAGCACCAGGGAGGGGCAAAAAGTTAACCCTCAGAGAGGCTGCACCATTCTCAGCAGCTGCATTCCCAAGAAAGGATTCTGGCAGGTTTTTCAAGAGATTTATTGCAGATTTTGCTGTACTCTCTCAGGACTCATTCAAACCCTGGCCCAGTTCTGCCCTGCAATGCCAGGGTGAGCCTGGAGCTGACCTGTCTGCAGCAGGCATTTTAAGGGAGAGAACACTTCCATGTCAGAGCAGTCTGCACTGCAGCACATCCCCCAGAGAGGGAGGAAAGGCAGCAGCTTGCACTGGGCAAAGAGCCCCTGAGTGTGTGATGGTTCACTGTGGTTCTCCTCCATCCCAACAGCTATCCATGACCTGCTCCACATGGACACAATTCCTGAACCTCAGCACCACCCAGCCACCAACACTGCTGATGACTCTGCCCAGGGCAAAAAAATGTGAGTTTATGTAAGCACAAGGGTTATAAGACACAAATCAATCCCAAAGTCCAACACTTATCAGAACTATCCTATTTAGCGAGTATTGAATTTATGGTTCAAGAAAGATCAAAATCCAGGAGTTCACATTTGACTACACAAAGCTTTTCTCCACGCAAAATCTGTCCAGAGCAGCACCAGGGTAGAACCACAAACTGCTGCATGTGCAGTTTTCAATGCCCTTTACTTGCTATTACTGGGTGGGAGAGGAACCCTGATACCACAACTCCTCTCTCTGCACCCTTCTGACACTTCAAACAGCTCTCCCAGGATTGTGTGGAGTCCATCTCAACCCCACATTTAGCTGCTGGTCTCCAATTCCTTTTTCTTATAAAGGACACAAACCCAGAGACCCTCAGAAACACAAGGCTTACCTGAAGCACAACTAAGAGGCCTTTACAAACACAAAAAACCTTCCCTGAACATCTCTAAATAAAGCTCTAAGATAAGGGAAAAAAAAAAAAAAAAGCAGAAGGCAGCCCAGGATCCAACCCCAGAGCTGATACTGTCCCTCCCATCCACTCAAGATGAGGGCAGACTGGGGAGACAGGCTTGGCCTGACCCTTCCAAGGACATGTACACCAGGAAAAAGCCCTGGGTGCCTGATGGACTGAACCCAGTTTTGCCAGCCAAAATGGGCAAATCCAGAACTGCCCCTCTGCCCCTCCTTGACTATGGAATACTCAGAATACAGCACAGAGCTCTGCTCCTCAAAGCTTCAGCTGAGCAAGTGCAAAAGCAGCCGTGCCCAATGCCAGCACAGCCTCTCCCAGGACAAAATGCAGCTTCTCCTGGGGCTCTGGCAAGGGCTCCTCTGGAATTACTCCTCAAGAGCTGTGAGGAATTTCTCCTTGCGCTGCATAAATATTTAGAGTCCATTTTAAGCTTCCCTGACTGAAGCACTGTTTAATAAAGAAGAAAAAAATCTTAACAAGACAGATTTTACAGTCAGAACTATTACACACAATAAACTGACCTGCAGACATTTTCTACATTAAAGCTCTGTAACTTGAATTATACACAAACATGTGGTTTCCTATAGTGAAGATGTTTAAACTACACAAGCCAAGATATTTTTATTTTTTAAACCAGGTCCATTATATTACATAAGACCCTGGAATCTCAATGTTCTCCTCAAGCACAAACTCTTCAAAATCTGTAACTTGTGCTTGTGAAACGTCCTGACATTCGCTGGTTTCTGATAAAGGGTTGTTTCCAGCTACCATAAATTAGACTAATTAACCTACATAAAACGTTTTAAATGTCAGAAGGAGAGAGGGGAAATGAATTAGTTCAGCTGAATAAACACGCCTTTCCTGTGGACTCTAGTATTTTAAGTGATTAGAGTGCCTTGAAGACATTCTGGCTGGAATTAATTCTGCTTCTCACATAATCCCTCCAGAAGGCCTCACTTTTAGACCAGTGTTCACTGGAACAGCAGTTGGCAGCTCACTGCTTCCTTCTCCTTCACTGCAAGGGGTTATGATCTCTACACAAATGGTGTGAAAAGTCTCCCAGCTCAGACCAAGGCATGGATCACAAAGGCTGAATCAGAAACACAAGTGACCTTGTGATTATGAGTTTCTTCTGTGCTGCTGATAATTGGATCCAAACACAGCTTAAGCAGCAACTATTGATCCAGTCCCAAAAAAGCAACCAGAAAAAGAATGCACAGCCAGCTCCCAAAAAACCTTTTCCTGCACGGCCTTTTAAGAGCAGGGAGATTACTGCACAGCCCCCAGGCCAATACTCCACCTCTTCTCTCCCTCCTAAGAGAGATCTGTCCCAAGAGCAGCAGAGCCCCCTTACACCTCCCTCTTGCTTCCAGAGGGAACTGACTCACTGCAGGAGCCTTGCAGGGCATCAGGTGCAGCTTTTTTGGCACAAACTGTGTTTAACTTGGAGCACCGTGAGAAACTGGATCTACAAACTCTGGGTAAGGTCCCGAGATCTGCCTGCAGATTTCTATTGCACAAATACAACAAAGACTTGGACAGCCTTCCTGGTTTTCCCCACGTTTCACAAGGAACCCCTCCCCCAACTCCACAACTCAAAGGACTTTACAAAGCACTAAGTAAGGGGATTTACTGCAGGATAAATGCAAGTTTTTTTTCAAGAAGATTAAGCAAACTGAAAAAGAAGTGGACAACACACTGTACTGGGTAAAGGAAACACCAGTTTGAAAAACAAAGAAAGGCGATTAGAGCTTGAAAGGAGAGAATATAATTCTCCCAGAACAAAACTGAAGGGTTTTCAGCCAATTCTTTTATTTTGGAGGGGTTTTTTTTGGTGTGTTTTGTTGGGTTTTTTTCCTTTTTTTTTGGTTACATTTTCTTTAATTTCTTACTATTATTCACAGTCAGTAGTGCTCTAACACTCTCAATAAATCCCATTAAATTCTACATCAACGTACTCAAGCTGTTATGCAGTGCTGCTCACACTGGGTAATTTGCAAACCCCATTCCAGTAATTCACATCACTAAAAGCAGCAGCTTTCATGCCCAAATCCAGGGGCTGGAACAAGTGTCCACCTTCCCAGTAACACAAGGGCATTGCTCAGCCCCCACTCTTCAGCAGAAAGTGGAACAAGAACTCCTGGTTCAGGCAGGGAACTGTGCACTAACCAGAAAGAGAAAGCCAACTCCAAACCAGACTGGGACAATCTAGCCCAGACCCAGGTTTTCCAGAGGGACACACACATCAGTGACACACCCTGACTGCCCACTCTCCCTGACTGGAGGGAGCATGGCTTGTTTTTTCAAAAGATTTCTGCTGTGAGACACCAGCAAGGAGCTGGAACAGGGCATTGAGCTTATTTCTGCTTTCCATTTGTTTTCCTGCTCTGTCCATGTGCAGACGGAGTTATCCTTTCCAGCTATCCCTATCACTGCGGGCAGCACTCCACACCGAGCCCTGTGCTGAACTACCTCGTTGTTTACTTAACCACACCTCGTTGTTTACTTAACCAGAGCCATTGTTCATTCTACAAGGAGCAGCAGGCTTTGCTAACCTGGCTCAGCAGCAATGTCCTCCCAGAGGCAAACTCACCTTGAGGGAATCCACCAGGTCATCGACAAGGAAGAGGCGCCGCAGCTCCCGGACGGTGCCGTTCACGTGGCCCAGCACGACGTTGCTGTACTTCTGGATGAGCTCCTCCGACACCGCTACATCCGAATCCAGGTAAGCCCTGCGAGAGACACACAGGAAACCTCCCTGTTACAGTGCTGCCAGCAGGAGCCAGGGGGGAGATACAGTATCACTGTAACCTCCTTTTTGTGTTACAGAGAAACAAACCTCACCCTGGGAGCAATGCTGAAAGGATGGAACAGAACTAAAATAAGCTATTCTTTAATGAAAAACCCACAATCTCTTAGAGAAAAGAAAACCATCTTTTTCTCACTGCTATTTACTCAGTCACCTGCACCAGGCAAAAAAAGGTGGGCAGGCTAAGACAAGGGAAAAGAGTCCTCCAAAAGCAATATATCCATTTCTGCCCCTGGAAGGCCCTTGTTGAGTTACCATTAGACTGTAACATACTATGGCACAGGAAGATTAGCTAAATTTCTCATCATTTGCTAAAAAATATTCTTACAGCTAGGAACAACAGCTCGTTTACATAAAGATATAAACCCCTATCTGGTTACATGTCCTTTCCACTCCACTGTCACTTTTATCTGTAGTTGCAGTGGCTGTGGCAATTTGGAGTCTTTAAACAAAGTATAAATTACTTATCTAATGTGCATGCAGGAGGCAGAAGGAGCAACGCAGCACATCTGTAACAGGGAACTCATTTATAGTTGTTAAACTTTTGTTTAGGGGGATTCTGCTTTGGGGTGGTTTTGTTTGGTTTTTTTAATAAAAAAAATGCACAGTGCTCCCACGTATGTCAGTTAAAGCAAAGCTAAACATGACCTTGTGGCAAGTCCAAGACAAATGAAAATACTTCAAACGCTAACTGCAGCAAGCGGCCATTTCAAGGCTACATTCTGCCATCTACCCTTGGCTTCCATCTGCTCACCCTTCCCAGCTCATCCACAGGATACTAACTACCTGCATGGAAAATCCAACTGTTCTCACAGGATTTTTCAAGTAAAAATACCCTTTCTGGAGGTAAGTTATACAGAAAAAGGTAAGCAAACCAGGTATGTTGGGCAAGAATGTCTGGAAGCTACTTAGGAATATCAGTATTTTTAGGAATAAATTGCAGAAAGAGCACAGGTAGAACAAGTTCTGCTTGTTCCTGTGCCAAGGAAAAAAAAACCTTAAAATTGTCGTCAGAATAAAGAGAAGCAGACAATTTCACCTGGGAATTATTCACCCTAATAAGAGGGTGTTTTTTCCCCAGAATTTTGTCCCACAGACCAGCTTCCAGTGGAAGAGGAGCCACTGCCCATGGTCTGGGAGGAACAGAGAGAAACCTACAGAAACATTTTGCTTTGCCTCACAGAAGATGGGAGGAAGGAAACACCACGAAATTAGTAAGAGGGCTGTAGATAGAGGGGCAAACAGGACTTTCTGAAGGGTGCAACGGGAGACTCATTAATAGAAGCAAGGCTAGACAGAGCTGGCACGGAAACAGGGAACACACACTCCTGCAAGTCCTCCAACACAGATTAATAAGGTTTTATTTCTCTTGAGAGGCAGCTTTGCAACAGTGGGTACTGGATCCTGTCACTGACAGGGCAGCCCTGCAAGTGGGGAGCACAGCTACATTTGCTGCACACTAAACCACAAGTTTTAAGGGCACTCTTAAAAGTTTCAAAAAGATTAAAGTAGCCTCTTGTCATGGCTTAAACCCTGCTACATTTATTCTCATTTTTTCAATCCCTTGTGCCAAGCTCTCAGTCCATTTTCTGTATTTATTTTATGACTCCTGAGAAAATCTGAAAGTGGGGACCACATTTTTCAGTGCAGTCTATTTACATTATTATGCAACATCTTCCAACACGTGTCACCCACTGCTTCTGGCAGCACCAACACTGCTGCTGTCCAAAACAACACACTTTTGCTCAATTAAAAGGGAAATCTTACCTGAAGGGATGGCCCTCATCAGACTTCTGGATTGCCTGGATAACTCCCTTGTATATCCTAAAGCTGATGGTGACAGAGAGCAGGGCCAGGGCAATGTAGGCTGTGACGCTCACGATGCTGAACACTGTTAATGAGAGCAGCAGGAACAAGCTGGCTCCAAACACCACCCCGGTCTTCTTAATGTCTCGCCAGTAAAGGAGGTCAACAACTACAATTTAAAAGAGGTAAGAAATTAGAACAAGACACCTTTTGCAGCCATACGAAGACAGTAAAATTTCATTATTCACTCAACTGCTCAGAATCACCAAGAACAGACCTGCAAACCTCTGTCAAACCAGAGCTGAAATCACAACTAGAAATAGGTTATTTAGCACTGGTTCTGCTCTGGACTTCAGATTATTGGGATTACTGCTATTAGGATTACCCCAGATGCAACTGTTAAAATTTAAAAACAATGCTGCCCTTAAGCAATGTCAGAATTCATCTCTTCTGCTACTCTGCTCTGTTCTGCACCAGAACCACAGCAGTTTGTGCTTCATTTCCTCTCATTGTCGGGCATTTTGTGGAGGTCACTCCCTGGAGAGATTGATTCCAATTCCCTGTTAGGACAGATGACAAGACACCAACAGATCTCTAAACCATTATATCTTTCCAAGACCGGCACTGCTCAAAGACTCATTAACAGTTCACTTTGTTTTCTTTTGATGAAAGCATTCCCATGGGAGTTTATAATGTTGATTATGGGTGACAGACTGAGCCATCAAGAGGGAATACTCTCCCTGAAATGTCAATCCAGGCTAAACCTGCTGTGCTCCAATGCAAAAGACTTCATTTGCAAACCAAGTTTAGTTTTCCTTAAGTGACCCTCATTAGAGAACACAATATTATGCCATTTTTAGCATCACTGTTCAGAGCAAACTACACCCTTGCACAAGCCACAGGCAATGGCTTAACACACCCATTGCAGATCTGTTTGTTAATAGCAATAACATACTAGATACAGAGTTCAAGACAAATTGCAGAAAAATTATTACTATTGCACTACATATTTAATAATCCCATCTCATCCTAAACATCACCAAAATCAACTGTAAAACAGTGTCACTGTATCACAGCTTAGAACAGATTCTTTGTCTAGGTGACTGTAAAAAAGTTTTAAAAATAGAATTTGTCTATTATTTCTTGCAGGATAAAAAATGGTTATGCACCAACATTCAGTACTTGGTAGCCTCTGTAGGGCTAAGTCTGTGTAACCCTTTTGGAGGTACAGCATGCCAAGGCCCATGGGGCTGGGGTATGTTTTCCCAGACTTGCAAGAGCAGAAGTCCTTTCCAGTTATTCTCATAGAGAAACTGTAGCGCATAGCAGGGAAGATGAAAGCCACGGTCAGAAACTTAAACCCACCATAGTGCAAAGTAGCTTACCCCAATATTTAATTCACATTTCAGTAGAAGTTTCCTGCAGCCCCACAGACCCAGCCAGGTTACAGCTGCACCAACACCTTCAAATCATCACAGACCAGAAGTGCTGTGGCAAGAACAGCCTCACCCCTCAACCACCATCCATCCCACTCCTTCCTTCCAGCCTGGCCGCCTGTGCTGTGTCAAAACCATCCCAGAAAGCCAAGAGCCAGCCAGATCAGCTCCTGGAGCTGCCACCATGTGACTGCACAAACATATGGGATGAGAGATAGAGCAGCATCGCCCGCAGGCAACACTCCTGCTCTCCCTGCACCTCCAATCCAAACTCCTCCTCCCACTGCAGCCTAGGCTCCAAGCAACACAATTTTTCTTTAATATTTGTAAAAATCGGACAATTAAAAATGAAGTCATCATAGATCTGTTTTCCTGAGAGTTGCAATCCCAAAATTTAGCTTTTTCTTTGGCTTCTTTCTTTGCTGCCAGATACAAAAGTATCTGTGTCTCTGTATACCTTGCATTAACCATCAACCAAATTGTGAGACTGACCTAAGAATCCTTGTAACCTGTAAACCTAAACTGAGCAGCAAGGAGCCACAGCCCTTGGGTGAGACCTTCACAACCAGTCTTGCCAAAACCAGTTGGTGGATTCATGTAAGGCATCTTAGAAAACAAACTCATTCCTTCTGGAGCATTTGCTGCAAGTACTGAAACGGTGTTTATTTTTAAATGCTGCAATTTGAGCATCCATGCACTCGATTTTGGTGCTGCCCCTGTATCAGGTGACACATTCAGTAGGAGCCCTGCTTCTCTCTGCCTGCAGACAGCATTATTTCTCATCTGTGCACAGCTTTAAACCTGTGGGTTCTTCCTGCTCCGTAGGAAATTACTTATTCCATGCATTAATGCATTATACCAGTTATAAGGAATGTAAAGAGAGTAATTCATCTGTGTGACAGTTCCAGAATGCCAGAAACAAAGGTAGACTGCTGGAATTAAAGCACACACTAAAAGCCAAATGGCCTTTAATGACCCATCAAGCCTTTTGTTCTCAGCAATCAATAAGAAAAATCCCCACGCCAGGAGCTCCCGCACCAGAGTCAAGCTACACATAAAACATTTTTCCTCATTCCATCTCCAGTCCTTTTGAAGAACGAGCAAACGAGCCTCGGCTTAATGACACGCGGATCTGGTTTCATTGCAAATTCCTCAAAGGAAATTCGGTGTTTAAATCACTGAAAAACTGCTCTGTAATTTTGCAGTTCAAGAAAACACATGATGCCACTGATTTGTATTCTTCAATTGATCAGAAACAGGTTATTTGCATTTATTTCTAAAGGAAAATATTAAAAGCATTACTAGAAGCAGCTTTCTGGCTTTAACTTACACGCAAGATATTCACAGCAGATTAAAACCAGAAAAACAAAAACCCCAAACTAATTCTCAGCAACAGTCCTGCAACATCTTTCCTTATGGAAACCGTTCTGAACTGCATTTTATACAATATGAAGTATAATAAAATAAATAATATTAATGCACGTCTTGCAGGCCTATTCTAAAACAGGAACAGCTGCCTACATTTGGTAAGCACGAACTGTCACTTGGCACGTCTAAAAATAGTCCTGTACCATCCGTGCCTTACATGCACAACTCATCCAGTTACATTTTGCTTTTATGCAAGTGCTGCGACAGCTTTGGCGTTGTATTTTTTAAAGTCTTTTCCTTTTAGATATTTAACTTAAAACTGAGCAAGCCATATCGGTTTTGACGACAAAAACAGGCGGTCTGATATATTTAACCTGATAATCCTCTTTAAAAAAAACAAACCCTGAACCAAACAACACCGTCTTAATTTTTTCCTTTTTTTGGAAAGAGAAATTAAAAGCGAGACCTACGAGCGAGTTGAGCTCACGTGTAGCAGAGAAAACCAGGAAAAAGGGACTAACCCATTTTGGCATCCATCTTGAGCGTGCAGCGAGCACCCAGCCCTGGCACGGCTCGCTCCCGGCGCTTTCCACTTCCTGCGAGGGCACAGGGAGGTCGGAGCTACGCAACCTCCGCCCGGTGCCATCCCAGCGCGGCCGCCCCGCCAATGGCCGCCTGCGGGCTCAGTCCTTGGAGCGCAGCTGCGGAGCCGCGGGCTGCCTGCACAATGAACAGCTCCCCTCCAGCCGGCATTGCAGCCCAACAAACCCCGGCCTTCAGCGCCCAAGAAAGGCTGCTTGTGTCAAAGGGGAGGGGAGAGGGGGGGAAAACACTGTACGATTTACAGGCGTTGTTACACTGGAACCTTTCTGTAATGTGAAAGGTAGGCACAGATCCTTTATATTCTGCTAATGACAGCGCAGAGGCACAGGGAAGAGCCTTTTCTGGATCAATTTAGCGTTGTGCCAATAGAGAAATGGGACAGCAGTGCTGAGAATGGGCAGCTTTCAGCGCGGCTGGGGCGCAGTGTCCCATCTGTCACCGAGCAGGAAAAGCTGCTGCGGAGAAAATCCATAACCACAAACTGCTCTGCTCTGCATTTCTGCTCAGAGAGACCTTTTCCACTTAATAAACTTCCTATTCACACAGGATGTGATCTTCAGGGTTTCTAGTGATGTCTGTGCAGAGAATCTGAGCGCTGACCCTGCAGTTCCACTGGAGTGGGGCAGCCCCGGCTGGACACAGCCCAGCCCCAGGAGAAGCCATCAACCAGCCAGTGCTTGGTGTGCCGAGCCCCAGCACCACCGGCAGACAGGGGTTTGACATTTTCAAGGCTTCCTGCATCAGGATGATCATTCAAACTCCTGGTTGACATCCTAAAAGGAGCAGAGACTGGGCCACAAAACTGCAGCCTCCTTTAACCCTCATCAGACACGTCAGAAGCCAGTTTGGTCCTTGACTGTCTGCTGGCAAGCCAGAAACAAGCACCAGCGCCAGGCTGGAGAAGCTGGGTGGTGACAGCAGGGCCGCAAGTGGTGCCAAGCACGTGGGACTGCCACCAACAGAGCTGTCCCTGTCCCAGCGACAGGCATCCCCGCGGAGCAGCACGTCCAGCGGGACCCAAGGGCAGCTCCGACTGGGTGCCAGAGGGCACAAAACAAGGCTGCACCACGCACAGCTCAGCCTTGGCACATCTGCACCACAACCCCCAGCAAGAAAAGTGGTACCGATTTCACAAGTACATGCTAGAATGACAAGACCAACACTACCAGCTTTGCTAAAAGAAAAAAAAAAAAAAATCCCAAATACTACCTAATGAGCCAAAGCAACATTTTTCTTTCATTTCTACGTGACCATATACTCGTGCATGTGTGCACAATGTACCAACTGGGAAAACCATTCCAAAGCCCCAAATACTTGTGACAGAGGTTGCCTATGAAATCTTTACCATCCTTTAAGCTGAACCAAAATTCACACAGATTATCTGCACAATAATTAAAAAAAAGAATCGTGGGATAACCTGGAAGTATAACTGTGCTGTTCATCATACCAATATTCAGCCATTAAAACCTTACAATTCATTGAAATCATTAAAAATTGAAAATGTAACATTTATTTATTTGTTACAATTACTCCATAGGGCCTATCTTTAAGAGCATTAAAGATTAAAATCATGCTACTCCCAGGGCAGACCTATTTCATCCTGCCTACCTAGATGACTGATACCACAGGCATTAATCAATACCACAGGTCATACCACTTGCATTAGGGTGATTCCTCAACTACAATACATGAAACAAATCCAAATTTAAGATTATGTTCAGTAGAAAGTCACATTTCAGCTGCAAAGTCCAACTACAAACCATACTTTTTGCTCGTCTCTGGTTTTAGATTTTATTTTTATGAAGTAATTTTTTTGCATGAAAAGAAGCATGTTGCAATGTTTGCTTCTATATTTATTTTGGGGCTTGATGAATAGCGCAATCAGTCCCTGAACTTTACCCATCGTTTTCCATGCCACTGGAGCCTGACCTAAGGAAGGAAGAACGTGGAACACGGCGCCTTCATCTTGTTCTAAGCAAAAGAAAAAAAACCAAAAACACCAGAAAAACCCCTCACTAAACCAGGCTTCAACAACAGCTGCAAAAGGAGAGAGGAACCAGGGTCTTCTGCTTCTCTGAAAACCTTTGTTTCTGCTTCCATTTTCTTTCAGACCTGATCTCTGCTCAGGGTGGGCAATTCATGGGTTTTAGACCAAAAAACAGACTCCTTTATTCTCAAGGCCTTAAATTCCAGGGCTGGAAATGTGCTTTCAGATCAGCACCACCCCTGCTCGGCTGGTTGCAAAATAAACCTGAAAACTGGGCCTGAACACAAAAAAGGAACTTGCATTTCAATTTTTACCAAAACCTCTTGACCTTCTCCCATTTTTTTTTTCCCCTTTCCTTTCTTTTTTCCCATCCCCGAGTATTTCAGGCCTGATGTATGAAGCACTGAACATTTAAATTACTTGCACATCAACATTTTACTAAACACTGCACAGTATTTTTCCTAATATTTTATAGCACTTTAATGAAAGATTAAACTTTGAGAACCTGATTTTGCAGGGGCAAAGTGTTTTCACCTGCAGGGCTTTTTTTGCTATGTATTTAGGTTCTGATAAATAGAACATTCTGTGAATTTCAGAAAGCTGGCAATTTTGTCCAAGTGAAAAAAAATTTTAGAACCCCAGATTTCAGACAATAGTTCCCCCCAAAAAAAGGAAAACTTCACAAGCACCAAGCACAACAGGGCCCTTTAAAAGATATTTAAGTATCCAGAGATGATTAAATTTTTTTAAAGCTTGTTCTGTTGATAAAGTACGAAGATTACGTATTCAAATAAGGCTTAAACTCTAACACACTGAGCACTAATGTAATGATCCACAGAGATTTACACCGGAGATCTCCCATTGGTGCTTACAGGAACAAAGGTCAGCACCACACTAATTTAAGGTTAGCTACTTATTTACCTAAAACAATTTGATATTATAGCTGTAATTTCTGACAAATCAGACACAGTTTTACCAACAATTCAACATAATTACGAAAGATCCAAAGCAAACACGATTAAGGGTAGATTTTAAACAGATTTTTAGAAAAAACACCCCCACCCTGCTGTAGCCTGAATGCAATTTCTCCTCCTAAAAATATTAAAATGCGACCTGCAGACTACGTGGGCTTTTTCAGTTAATGGTTAGTACTGCTGGATTATTAATAATCTCGAAATTTCCAAGGACCATGGACTAGATTCGGACTATGCCGTTATTTGTGCCGTGCATACCAAAACAAGCCCTTCACTAATATGCTCTGTAGGACTGGAAAAGATCTGCAGTGTCACACGAGCTGTTTCACCTACATAAATTATTTATTCTTCTGCTTTGCTCGTATTTACCCATTTTAACCTGCAGCTTTTACGATTCAGCACGCGGCACAAAGAGACCCCACATCTTCGGCTACATTTCCCACTCAAATAAATACGTGCTACAAACACCATTTGCTAAAAACAACCCGCGGCATCTTTAAGGAATAAAATAAGGGAAAAAAGGTGAAAGAATAAATACCCTTATCCTTCCAACTGCTCGGCTGACTGTCCATCTCTCCAGCTGGGCTTATCAATTATGCATTCCAAGAGGGGAGAGCTGCGGGAGAAGAGACCTGCAGCCCAGGGAGGGAACCATGGGCTTCCCCGGGCTCCGCAGTGGTGCTGCACTGGTGCTGCAGGAGCGGGTCAGCTGACGGGGTGTGGAGCTGACGCAGTGCTGGCACCGCACGGCCCCGCTGCGCCCGGCGCAGCCCAAGGAGCCGCTGGCACGGCGGGAGCAGAGCGGCGCGGCTTGGCTGCTGCCGGCGCCCTGGGAGCGGAGCGGCTCCTCCCGGCACGGCGGGCCCGCTGCATGCATGGCAACCAGGGCTGCAAAGCCCGACCGCGCTAAGCGGCTTTGCGCGGCCCTGCTACAAGTAGTTACCAGACGAGCTTTAAATAGATTGCTTTTCAAACAGAGGTTCAAAGGCGTTTACGAAGCTCCCAGATGTATGGCTTCCCCTCGGGTTTCTGTAAACTAACGTCTGGCTGCCGGAGGACTAACAGAGGGATCTTTGTAACACCTCTCCCTTCACAACAAGCAGCGTGAAGGGAAACAGAAAAGGACCCTTTCTGTGCCTGGAACAAAAGCAGAGGCTCATGAAGAACACCATTAATCCTTTTGCTGGTATCTTTAGTCCCCAGGAGCTGCTCAGCCGTATTTATTCCTCTTAATGAAGGATGCAGAAAAACTTACTCAGCCCTTTACCTAATTCCTACAAGCAAACGCCTTCCCTTTTTTTATTTTACATCAGCGTTCTCTCTCAGCAGCTGCTGACCTGACAATTAACTGTTCCCTTCACTTGAATAAAAACAGGAACCTGAAAGTTTACAGTAACAACATATAGAAAGTAACATATGGAAAGTATTGCACAAACAGGAGAGGAGCCTGAACTCCAAATCGGCAAGAGAGGATCTGTGGGAATAATGGTGTCATTTTGTTGCCATCCCTGGTGAAAAAACCACAAGTTCTTTTCCAGTTTGGAGTCTCTTAAGCTCTGGGGCTGACAACAAAAAGCTAAAATCTTCCCAGCACTGCTCCAAAGCCTCTTAGGAATCTAGTACACCATTTTCTAAAGAACTAGAAAAGGACGTTTCCACAAAAATACTGTAGACCAGGAGGGCTAGAGATCCCAATTCAGACCTTAAATAGACAGTTTCACTTTTCATTAGAACAATCTTACACTGAAAAAGATTACTACAAAGATACCTGAAAGTCCTGGTTTTGACTTCAACTGCTACATAAATGTAAGGCCTCCTTGGACAGCAAGACCAGTTACATCTCTTTTTAACTTTTTAACTTTTTAAATTTCAGTTCCAATTTCAACAGGTAAATCTAGACAAATCCAAAATAGGAGAGAAGTGAGGAGTGTCTATTCAAACATCACAGTGCAAGCAAATGTGAAAAGTTGCACTGTACAAAAAAAAGTACAAAATATGTCTGAAAATCTGCTTATCTTCAAGCTGAACTGGAAACCATCAAAATCTGAGTCTCCCTCCATATTTGCACTGTCAATTTGTCAGAAATATGATGTTTTCAAAGGTCTTTCCATTAATCAAATTTCTGGAGATCCACAATCAAAGCCTCTCCATTTCATATTTATATTCTTTATACCTTATACTTAAAATAGTGCATTAATGCAACTCTGTCTAACCAGAGAGTTTGCTGTGGCCACAGCAGAGCAGCTGCATCACCAGTCCTGTTCCTCTCATCTCCAGTGTGCCCTCAGTGCCCCCCATGAGTTCCTCCCTGCCCTCCTGAGCCTCCTCTTTACTCTTTGCATACTCAGTGTTCACTCTCACCACTCCATGCTAACACACCCAAAATGAAATCCATCTCCCATTTCAGGCAAGATGGGACCCTACTCTGCACATAAACTGGGCACCAGCACTGCCAAACCCCTGGAGAAGCTCCATTTTCAGCAGGGATATTGCCCACCTGCCTCTACAGCAACGTTTGAACACCAAGTGCAGAGGAGGTGGCATTATCAGCTTCCCCAGACAAGTCAGACACAATCGATGCTGAACACGTGTCACGGAACGCCCCACACTCCAAGGGCTGTAATTTACTCACTCACTACTCACACATGAAATCACCCTGTGCAGGGGCACTGAGAACAGCAGTTTTGCACTGCACCTCCTCCTGCTCTCCCTTAGTGCTGGTGCCTATCTGTGCTCCTGGCAAAGTCGGGAATTCACCCCAGAAAGCTCCATTTTCTCCCTAATTTTGCCACTCAGAAGGAACTCCCCCCCAGGCTTTGCTCTTTTAGCAGCCTCAGCTACGCAACAACATTGCCTCTCAACAGGGGTCACAAGAGCTCTAATGAAACACAGAAGGTCTGTGTCTTTTCTTCAGAAAAACTTCACTCATTGGGTTTACTTTTTTCTCCTCCTACTCCTCCACAAATTCTCCTCCCTGGAATGGAACTCTCCATTAATTATTATTTACCTGGTAGCATAAAAAGTGACCTGAACAAGCAAAGAATCTAAGAATACAATGAGATTAAATTAATGCATTTTATGTTGAATTAAATAGAATTTTACCAGTCTGATTAAAATGTCTTGGAAAGAAACTCCAGAGACATTCCAAGTCCTCCAGTGAAAAACAACAAACAAAACTGAACACCTCCCATCTGCTGAGTGGCTCCATTTAACTCACTACAAACTAACCAAAATGTGTACAGCTGGTATCAGGCAGAACTTCTAAAGTCCTTTAAGCTTCACACAACTCCAATGACCTGGTTTGTGTCACAGCATCACAGGAAGTATTTGATTTCTGCCCCCACGTTGTGGGAGGAAAAAGGAAAGATTCAGCATTTGTACCACCAACTCAAAGCACATTTCCCACCTGAACATCACCATTGTATTTGTCCCCTCAAGAAAATTCAGGAAATGTAAAGTATTAGTAATTAGCTGCATTTCTGAGTGCCTGTAATGAAAGCAAATAAACCAGTTAGATTTAATCTGAAAGGCATGTCTGCAGCACTGATGGTCAAAAACCCACCTTGTTCCCAGAACAAGGGTGTTCTGGGAAACTGAGTGTCTTGATGGTAAAGATCTCAACATTATTTCCAAATACTACTGTAATGCTCAACATGGACACACTGAGAGATTTAAACTGCCAATTTCCATTTAGTACATAACTTTGTTGTGGTCAGAGGTTTTGAGTTTGTAATTCAATAATATCAATAATACAAAAACCTCCACATCTCATCAATCAAAACCAGGTTTGTGGAAAGCATGAGCTTTGGGAGGGTTAGTGATTTGCAAGAGAGAAGAAATCTGTACAACAGATATGTAATGTGTATATTTAGCTTTCACCTCTCAGACTCATTTCAGCAGTTGGGAATTTTTCCAAACCCGGGATGGATTCCTTCCCGTCCAGGAGGCGCTGAGGTTCCACCTCGGTGACAAACACTAGATGGCATTAAAGCCCTGTCACACAGGCTGGCCCTAATCCATGGCTCCCCCAGTGCCTGCTGCGCTGTCCTGGTGCTCACACTTCCTGCAGGAGCTGGAGCAGCACCTGAACCCACAGGAGCATCCCTCTGAGGTCACATCTTACCAGGCAGTGTATTGACGGAGCTCAGGAATGAGTATTTTGAGGTCTGGTGAGGGTGACAGAGAAACAAGGCTGTTTGCTCAAAGCCAAATACAGCAGCTACTGAGAAGTACGAGTTTGAAAAAAAAAAAAAATCACTGCATTCAAGACAGCAGAAATTGCTGATGTTGCAGAGGGTTATTTGCCCTTGAAATTGTTCCCATTGTTACCTACTGTTCAGAATTTGTTTGGGTTTGGGGTTTTTTTGGTTGTGTGTGTTTCTTAAATCTGTGCAGCCATGAAGTTGTGCAGGTTACCCAAGGGTGTGCCAGGCACCATTTAACATACCTCCTTCTACCCGCAAGGCTCTTCAAAGCTTTTTGGTTCAGTGCAGTGGGGAAGTTTAAAAAGTATCTTTTTAGAATCCCTTTTAGCTCCCCGCAGCCCACTGGGGCTGTGGGAAGTTTCAACACATTGGCATTTAGGTTAGCTTCCAGAAAATAGCACTGTTAAGTAAGCATTCCACAACTGTGGATTTAAGTGCACCAGTAAGGCAGCTCAGATTAAAGCTTTAGCAAGCATCAGTCACACCATCACACCAGCTGAATTCCACAAGTCTTAAGACACAGTAAAATCTATTTCAGTTCCACTGATGGGTAGAAAAAAACCCCCGAAGAATAAAGGTAGTCTCAGAAGGCCAAACACATGCACTTGGCCTTGTGATGAACAATCCCTCCTTGTTAGTTCTTCAATGATAATTTGAAATTGTGCCTAAAGCAGTGTGGTATTCCAAGCAGACAACTGATGTTTTTTGTGGCTTGTCTCAGAAGTCTAGTTCTGTATTTTGCAACACAACAGAGTGTGGAGAAAAATCCAGAAAAAAAGGCCCATTTTTGAGTTGGTATGTTCATCTCTTTAGCTTTAAGCAAGTGTTCCTCTGGAGTAAAGCAAAAAATTTTCTTCCCAAGCAACACTGCATGTCAAAAAAGAAAACTGCAGCTGGTTTCCAGAGCAGACACAACACTGAGAGGCTGCAGCTCCCCAGCCCAGCTCACAGCACAGTGGACAGATCAGGGCCCTGTCCCTGCACTGGATGGGAAAGTAATGACACTGTTCAACTCCCTCCTCGTTGCTCTGGCTGTGCAGCTTCTCTGGCAGCTTCCCACAGATGGGAGAGCAGCTGCTGTGTCCTCCTAGGACCAAAGTGACGGTCTGCCTTGCCCCGGCAGGGATGTGCCACCCCCACCCTGATACATCCATGCAGTGATTAAAGACCCTCTGCTAAGATCTCCCTTTAAAAGAACTAACTCAAAAGCTCTTATATTAAGTGCAGTGTTTTGGTTTGGGTTTTTTTAAAGTAATCAGAGCTCTAAGCAATTAACCCCTTGGCATGAAGTCCAAGATCCACAGCAGCTGCTCTCTAGGCAGTAGTATCTGCTGGAAGCCTGAGGAGCCTTCACAGAACACACAGACACAGTGTCTTAGCAGTGCAGTGTATCACTGAAATTCTACCCCAAGAGAAAAGCAAAACTCTCTCCTTTCTGCCTTACCTGTATGTAGAGAGGAGGTGAGACAGGAGAACTGGCAAACATAAAAAACCCACATTTTTCTACCTTATTTCCCAAACCTACTTCAATTGCACCAACGCTCTAATGTTCTCCTCAACATTCACCTCTTATTCCCTTCCAGCTCAGGGTATTCTATAATTCTATTTTATGAACTGTAGGCTGCAGCTACTGCATAAATACAGTACTGCTGCTGAGTCAAACTAACCCCTGGTTTTCTATTTAGAGCACTGTGCTTTCTGCAGTAGCTGATTTTTTGGTGTGAATACTTCTGATCAAGGCTTAAGTAGAAGCAGAGTGCTGCGATATCAAAAAGCAAAGTACTCCTCTAGTCTACAAAAAGCCGGAATTTCACGAGTTGCTCAGTTTAGAGAACAGAATACAACTTCCTGCTACTGTAACTACACATTACTGTAAGAAATATTAACTATACTGAAGCACAAGACCCACCTGAAAAAAGAAACAGAAATTAATACCTGTGCTGCGTATAAACCAATTTTAGTGTTTGCAGAACACTCAACTTCTTAATGACCACTTTTCTAGTAACCTGCATACCAAGCTCCCTCATGTTCACCACTTATTTTAAACCACTGGCCTTGATCTAATGTAGGCTGGAGATGCACAGGCTCTTTTCCAGATTCCAGGCACATACAGGAGCAGCAGGGGTATTTTCCTGAGTTTTAACATCTGAACTGTTAATGGAAAGGAAGAAATGCCTCTTCAAATCATGTGCACACAGCAAATGCCATCCCAAATTCAGAGTTTGGGAGGCCACCCAATGCCCAGCCTGTGGACAGCCACAAAAGGGTCTGCAGTGAGTAGTCACTTATTTTTGCATCGACAGATCGTGAGCAGCAGAGCTGAAGGAAAAACCTGGAGATGCTGAGTCCATCCCTGATAAACAGAAAAAACGTACTAAAGCAATCAGAACATGAAAAAGGTACAAGTGCAGGCACTGACATTTTCTGTTACCCTTGGCCTACAGAGAAGTTTACAGAAAGTGATTTAAAAAGAGTAAGTTGTGACATGTTTAAGTTTAGCTAAAGAACTATGCAGATTAGCAAACTGCAAGACAGCATACACAGATTACCTGAAGACTTATTCAGCTTTGCTGAAAATACAGCAGTAGGTTTTTTCTTTTCTTTAACAGAAGCAGCTTCTTTCTCAGCTTCCTTCTCAAAAGCTCTTGGTTTTACTACACTGACTATCTCTTTTCCAGCAGATAAAGGTGAGGTATCTGTGGCTGGTAAGGACATGGTGGATACTTCAGGCACTTCTCTGTCCACAGCCTCCAAGGACTTTTTCAAGGCATTAGTATCTTCCTCAGCTTTTACTTCTACATTCTTCACAGACAGATCACAGGGTAGCTCTGGGCAAGGCAACTGCCTCTTCTTGCCCTGGATCACCTTACTTATGTCTTCACCTTCATCTTTGTGCATTATTTCTCTGTCAGGAGCTTCTGCCACAAATTCAGGAGCAGCTTTAGGATGACCTAACATCACAAAGTCTTCTTCCACTGAGACTGGGGAAGACTCCATGGGTGAGAGAGCTTTGTCATCTCCTGTTTTTGGTTCCATAGCAACAGATACATCAGCTGAATAAGCCAAAGCATCCAGCTCTTCCATTTGAAGAGGAATCTTCTCTGTCTTGGCTATTTTTGCAGGTATTGGCTCAGATGGTGGAGGAGCAACAATTTTGGAAGAGTCCAGCTCAGGTTGGAATGACTCCAGATAAGGCTTCCCTGTGGCAGCTACTGAATCCACCAGTCCTTCCTCATGTTCTTCATCAGTTGCAATACTCTCAGTGGATTTACTTTTTAAGATGAGAGATGAGTCTTCACTCGCTTCCTCAGCAAAGTCAGATATCATCTGGCTATTAAACAGGCCAGCTTTTCCAAACTGTGGAGACACTTTTCCGTCTAGTTCCTTGTGTTCAGGCATATCCTGAGAAATGCTTTCTGTTGCTGGCGTCTTTGAATACTCTGTGAAGGACGGAGCAGGAGATTCACCAGAGACCTTTGTTCCCTTAATTAAGTCACATGCAATAGATATATAAGGAGTCTCCAGATCTTCAGGAGTGGTGCTTTTCTCACCATCAGGTTGTTTAAATGCCAATGCCTCCTTTGCTTCCTGGGCCTGTGTCAGCGGTACATTCACTGCCTCTTGGTATACGGGAGGTTTTTCAGCCTCTTTTACATTCTCATACTTGGCAGTGGGGATAAATGTTTCTAATGGGGAAGCTTCCAGCTGCACAGCAGATGCTTCTGCCCCAGCAGTGCCGCTGCTTAGCGGGGCTTCCATAACAATATCGGGCAATATCGGTGACGGAGCAGCTTCAGAGCCTTCGAAGGAGGGGCAGATTTGTGCGGCGGGTTTCAGAGTCTCCTGCGCCGCCTCGGAGGTTTGCACTAAATCAATCTTGGTTTCATAAGCCAGTTTTGTGCAGGCTGCATCGTGCATCTCATACGCCTCCTGCACCAGGTCGGGAGTGAGACCCTCAGGCATGTTTGCGGCGCTGTCGGGCAACACTGGAGGGACCCCCTGTGCTTTAGCAGAGTCAGCTCCCTGCCCTTCCTGCCCAACTGCTCCAGTGCTAAAATTACCTTGTTCTGGGCCTGTCTGAGCTTTCAGTTCTGCAATTTTTTTCTCATCATCGGTTCTATTTTCTGAAGTGCCTTCCTCTAGTGGAGAAAGAGATTTGCCTTTGTTACCACTAGGACTTGGAGAGGAACCAAATTTAGTACAAGTGATGTAAGTCTGCGAAGGTTCCTTTACAGCTTCTGGGGTGCTTGGGAAAGAGGGATCTTCAGCACTGCCTTCACTCTCTCTTTCATAATCCTTCTGCAAACTCAGCTTACCCACATCATATTTCTCATCCAAACTGCTCTCCAGTTTGGCATCTATCTTACTTCCAACATCCTCTCTCATACTGCTCAGTCCACGACTAGCACCTTTGACTTCCCATATTGGCTCAAATGGTTTGAAGTCTGCATATTCTTCCCTCCTAAGAGGGTCTTCTTTCAATGCCTCTTTTTCATCATGATCACCACCTCCTGCATACTTGTCTTTGTTATAGAAGAGATCTTCCTCATTTCTCTCAAACAAATCTTGGGGAGATTCTGGAGAAATTTTCAGCTGCTGTGCAGCCATTTCCCCTGGGTTAGGCAATTCTTTAGGGCCCTCTAGCTGTGTTTTTTCTTTAGCTGGAGATAAAATGGCTGCTTCTGCTTTAGCAAATGGGGGTTGCGAGTATTTAATCTCTGAAATGTCTTTGTCATTTTCCTCTGCAAGAAAAGGGTTTCTGGAATTCTTCACAGGTTCTTTATAAAGCTCACTGGAGCTCTCTTTGTAAGTGCCTCTTGCAGAAAATCCATCTGAGAGGGTACCAAAGGCTGCATGCTCTTTAAAGGGATCGGCTGAGAGAGGAGAGAAGGAGGGAAGAGAAGAAGCAGGATCAAGCGGGACTGCAGTAAAATCCTCTTGACCAAGCGACTTAGTGCTACCTGGCTGCTCCTGCAAGTCCATAACTTCTGTGATCATGGACAGAAAGGAAAGTTAGAGAATGCAAGTGCTCTTAAAGTCAATGCAAACTTTCAACAGGTTCACATGATTTTAGCTGCTAAAAGGATCTTCCAAGTTCTAGCATGGGTACTATGAGCCATTAATACACAGCATCACTTAAAGCTATTCTATTTCACTTCTAGGAGAGAAGTGAGCAAGAGGCTCAAGAAGCAGCAACTTTATGCAGTGCAAAGATCTCAGTAAAGCTGAAGATGCCAGACAAGTACAGGGGGCAATATTAACAAAGCCAGAGCAGGAGGGTGGCAAGGGGAGACAGAGAGAGGGCATGTGTGGATGCTTGGGCATAAACATATGCACAAACGTGTGCCAGCAGTCTGTTTTGACACCTTTTTTTAAATGGGACTCTGGTGGATGGTGTACCTAACAAAAACCACTAAATCAATACTACAGGTACAAATTTTACTTCTTTTAAACATTGCAGAAAGTTACCACAGATTAAGTCTTTCTGCTAAAGCAGTAACTATGCTCTAATGTGCTAACACTATTAACTTCTCTCCTACATCAAGGGTCCAAGAATTCACAGATGGCTTTATCTTGTTTATGAAACAGTTTACCACATAAAGAAATGAATGCATAATAAAATCTGGAATAGATCAACTGAAAAGTCAAAACTGAAAAATGTGACAGAGGCTATTCTTGGACCCATGCTGACTTTTAGTAAAGGCAGACTAATTGGAAAGGGTTAATGAGATCAGAAAGGCAGGAGGTACTCAGACAAAGGGGAGCAGAAAGAACTTGCCTGCAGAGGAGTGCATCAGAGGCGCAGATGTAGCAGGAAGAGCAAAAAGGGTCTCATCTGAAAAACAAACAAATAACCTCAGCAGAAGGAAGGGCTAGGGTGAAGAGGGGAGAAAGCACACAAAGAGTCAGTTCCCAATACACCCAACAGATCCATAGCAAACACCCAAGAGAACCATGGAACACCATGAGAGCCAGGAGATTTGGGAGAGCCAACGCCCAGATTTCCCCATTCACAACTAGATTTTACTGAGGGATCTCCACCCTCCAAGCCAGTGACCGACCTTAGCGTGAGACACACCTTGGCAGCTACTCTTTATTTTCATTCTCTGAACTTGAACACCACTGAGCAGCTACACCTGCCATTGCCAATGGCACACAGCCCTTACTCAGCTCACCCCACCCGAGGTCTCCTCACACCCCCTTCACTGCTGTGGGAGAGCAGCTCCAACAGACTCAACCAAACACTGGGCAAAGTTCAAATGACTAAAGCAAGCTCTGAAACACCCCACAAACACAGCACTCATCAGGCATAGCCATACCGGGTAAACTGGAAACAGTAAATGATCTACTATTTGCTTTGTCTTTACTATTTTCCTTTTGGTATGACACAAACAAGCTCCCAGAGGAAGGCATTGTTTTTAAAGACTTTTTTGGCATGATCCAAGGAGTGTATTTGGCCTTGCTGAGTTTGTTTTAAGCCTAATATCTCCCATGACAAACCTAGCTCTCCAATTTCCACTCAAAGCAGCAATACCAGCCATCATGTGGATCTAGGCAAAGCAAAACTAGTCCTTCTCTGGATTTCTGTGTCAGCAGCTGTATTTTTCCCAGGTCCATCACAGTCTGTTGGCTTTGCATTGATATAAAAGTACTTTTAGGTAACTTTACTTCAGGTAACACATTTAGTTGAATTTATTTCATTCTGAAAAGTGCATAAAGTTTTCAAATTGAGGCTGTTAAAGGATATTTGCAATTCACATCAATTGTATTAGCAGAGTGCAAAATCATATTAAAACAATTAAATCAAATTTTTCATTTTCAGTACAGACACAAACAATCTAATTTTGCTATTTGCCTGGACAAAATCAAGTACCAGGAAAGAAGTGAGGGGTTTTTGTTTTGTTGGGGTTTTTTTTTGGGGGGGGGGGGGTGTTTATTTGCTTTTTTGTTTTTTATTATTAAAAGCAAAGAATAATAGAAGCAATGGCGCTTAAAAGATGAAAGGCAAGAAGTGAGAAATATGGTAGGTGCAGCAGCACATACATAATAACCCAGTCAGGCAAGGCATTAAGCTAAGCTGTGTTTTGGCACTAACCATGACTTGTGCAGAAGCAATGTCACTTGGAGACATTCATGACCTGTCTGGCTTATTCAAGTTAATCCCACCAGCAGTTTTCCAAAAATCAAGTCTCCTCACAACTTGCATTTCCTGCCACAGTTGGGTTTATTTCACAGAATATTTGGATCTTGCTCTATTTTGTGGATTATAAACATCACTTGAAGACGGCAGAAAACAGAATAAGAAATAAAGCTGAGTGTAGGACTTGGTATTGAGAAGCTTCCTCAACTCCTGCTGGGCCAAAGGGATTTCTGCTCAGTTTTCTAAAAATTACATTTTTCGATTAAGGACCATATAGAGAGAAACCTCAATTCCAAATTTAGAGCACATTAAAGCAGTGTCACAGTTCAGTGGTGGCAAGGTTTGTAAGGACAAAAACCACACTGGAGGACAACTGATGGGTATGTGACACAGAGTCACAGAACTGCAACACCAAGTAGCACCACAGACCCTTTATCCCAGGAGCTGCTCAGCTCCACATCCCCTGGCTCACTGGGATCTTTTCCACAAGCATAGACTACTCCTAAGCTCACAGCTTTCCTGAAACCACACATTCTCCCTCCTCCAGATTATCTCAGAGCAGCACAACCTGGATTTCCTGGAAGGGCTCTGTGCTTTGGGGCAGGAGAGAAGGCAGGATGGACCTGGTGGGACCAGATTGTGAACAGAGAAACCCTGACAGCCCAACAGAAAAGGGCCTCAGCAGGAAACCAACACCAAGACAGTAGAGAGGAGGTGCTGGAAATGCAGGAAGAAGAACAAAGAAACACAACAGAGTCCACTGTGGGGTAAAGAGGTTAAGGAAAACCACAGAAGTCATCCCTGAAGGTGCAGTTCCTGTCCTGTCCAAAGACCAACTGCAATCTCTACCAAAAATGTCACATTTAAAATATTTTGAACACTTTCCAACCCCAGAGAGAGAGGTTTCAGTTTCTGGGGAGGAGCACTGGTTTTAGGAGCATGGGCCCTCATTTTTCAGTGTTTTCTTAAGACGGCACAAGGCAAAAACTCCTGAGGTTTAGCTTCCATTTACTCAACACAGAACCATAAAATAGCTATGCCAGCCACTGAATTCCCAGGTTCTCTTAATGGAAGGATATTATGTCCACACCCAAACTTTATTTTCCACACATAGCTGGAGTGTGAAAAGAGATTACATAAAAGCAGTGTTTCCTAACCAGCCAAGGAGAACCACCCACTTTCCCTCCACCCACATTAGAATGGCATTTTTCCTGCTGAAAGGAAGAAGATACAAGGGCTTTTTCCTGCCCTTGTGGGTCCTGTGTAACACCTCCAGGCAAGCAGGGAAAATGGAGTAGGACAACTCCCCCACCAGCATCAGTGCTGACTGAACCACCACTCTCTGCAGGGTGGAATTGAAGTGACATGGTGAAAGGGATTTTTTCCAGCAGTGACAGGGGCACTGAAGAATCTCCACCTCCCATGTGGAGGTAAAAACCTCTCAGAAACACAACTCGGTGGATAAGTAGGACACCTCTAGGATCCCTCGCCAGGGGTGGCTTCTCCTGTTGCCATCACAATGGCAGAAATTAGGTGACAGAAACAAACACCCAAACGAGCAGGACACCAGAACCAAATAAAAAAACTTCAGAATACATCAAGCTCTGAGCAAGATTATTGTCAAGTAAAAGTAGATATTCAAAACACCTTATTTGACTTACAAAGTGAGTTTCACAACAGCAAAGCTTCACCCAATGATATACAGAAAAATCTAAATCATCCTAACTTTTTACAAATCATAACTAAAAACTCCTTCAGTAAGATGAGCTGCTCAATTAACACTTCCATCAGAAGACTTTTGTTTCATGAAACTCAGAAGAATGAGCTCTCGAAATAAACACTAAACCTCCAGGAAAAAAAAAAAACCCTTACTCTAAATTTTATCTGCTAAAAATCCATAATGATGCAAATTAGTACTTTCAGCATTGCAGTTAAGATAAAGGCTGACCTCTTATTTATGAGTGGTACCACTTTATAAGAGTTACTGAAGCACTCCAACTGATGGCTTTAAAAGAGAACTTTAGAGACTCAGGCCTGACTGCATTCCTGTTTTTAAGCAGAAACATTCTGCACATTTTACCTTGGCTTTCACAAATTAAACATTCCCTAAAAAAAAAACCAAAAAGCACCCACAAATAGCCCCGTAGGTTCTTTCATTAGCACGAGGTTTCATACATTAAAACTGCATTATGATTTCAGCCAAAACATAACATCCCCCTACGAGAATCAGATTTCAGGTTTGTATAAAAATAAAGAACCCTGACAACCAGTGTGACAATGATGTGTAATTTTAAACCCTCATTTTAATTTCTGCTGATACCCCACTAACTGCTGATGCTACAAGATGCTGACATTACCAGCATAAAACTTAAAATTTAAATATCAAAGTTTTGGTTAAAAAGTAGAGAAATAAATGGAGAGAGATCTCTCATGCAACTAATGAAATTAAAGTTACCTGCAAATATTTCCAGAGAAAGAGAAGAATGTTTAAAATTGAGAAGTAGTAAAACGACAATTCTGTGAAAAGCAATTTATGAGAAAAGACCCTTTTTTCTTCCAACAAAACGTACTTGTGCAAGGAAAGCAGAGGCTTCAGTCTAGTCAGAGACAATAAGCAATGAGCCAGAGCAATTCCTATCCCTCATCACTATTTTTGTGTAAGTGAAGGACCCTTCCATCTGCTCCCATGCACCTCCTTCCAAGGCACAGCAGCAGGACTGTGGTAAAGTGGCTTTATTGTTCTGCTGTCCTCTTTATTTTTATGTATGGGTTCAGCATTAAAACACACAAATCCCACAAAAATACTGAGCAAACTTCACCTGATGCCCAGTTTAGCTTTGGCAGAAGATTGCATTAGGCTGCTAGATGGCAGTTTCAGCCTTCAGAGCTTAAAAACCACTTCCTGGATTAGTTTGCTGGAACATGAGTGCTATTCTTAAAACAAAATTAACAAAAATGGAATCTTTCAGAATCCACTTCACCTTTGCAAGCATAGGAAATGAGCAAGACACCAAACTAAGAGGCCAGGGACTGCTTTTACTTTACAGACCTCCCACAGCGGGACACTGTGAAAGGCCTCTCCTGTTAACATAATATTTAACAATAAAGGAAAACAGGGCAAAATTAATGTTCCAAGGAATGGCATCTGTGACATGACTCAGACATCGTGTAAAAGTTCCATTTGCAGCAACCCCTCTAGGGCAGATATGAAAGAGAAATTGTTTCTTCAATACACCAAGTTGTTCATGTGCCCACAGTGGAGGCTGCCCCAGCAGCATTTGTGTCTCAGGCTGTTTAGCAACACATGTGGCCATTTAAAAGTTAATTATTTCAAGTTCTTGAATGCCTAATTTCCTACTGCAGTACAAAACAAGGGCACTCAACTTCACAAGAATTTCCTGAGAAAAGCAGCTGCCTACACAAACTCCATTTAAATCATCTCCTGTTATGATGCGATTGTTCTAAATACGGGATTTCACCAAATATTTAAACCATCCAAGATTAAGAACATTAACTATTAATAGAATCTTTTCACATCATTAGATCAGGCTGCAGAGCCACAGCAAATAATTAGCTTTTCTCATTTAGCTCTTTTTACTTATAGGTATAAGTTTTTAAAGAGAAGTTTCCAGTTTAGGAAACTATATGGAAATTTTGGGAGGAAAGTGTGCAAACTTCTACAGAAGATGGGACTGTTGAAGACTTAAGGGGGAAAAGAAGCTCCATTTTTAACATCCTGAGGGCATCACAGCTGGGATCACAAAAGGAGCCAAGACTTTTGATCATTAACAAGCCCAGCTGTAGGTCATTTCAGGCCTTCATGGCAATTACTGCAAAATGGAATCATGCATCACCTGCAGGGAGAGTTGTACTGCACTACTAGAAATGCATAAAGAAAACAAGTTCAAACCGAGCATTTTGAACAATGCAATGAATGTTTCTGCAAACAGGTCTCTAAGCAAGTAACGTTTTCTTGTTGTCTAAGCAGAAATCTATAACCAAAGTTTAGGTAAGTTTTTTTCAATATCATTTTTACACCGTCCAGTTTTGCAGCTTCTCCTCTCCTTAAAAAAGCTCCACTTGAGACAAGCTACCCAGCAATACAGAGACTGTAAAGCACTAGGACAGAGGTGAGCTATGTGACATTGCTGCTTCTTTTGATCACCTATTTAGTGAAAAGAAAGGCACTTCCACTCCCCTGCAATACCCAACTGCCAACCAAAAACAAACAGACACAAAGAAGAAATATTATTCTGGCTCTGGCTTTTCCAACACTCCCTATTACAACTCCCAGGCTGCCAAAGTAAGACCCCACCACGAGGGTGTTTTAAAAGGCCATTAAACACTTCAGATGCAACTGCCAGTCTCACCTCCCTCTTACAACCATTTTAATCAGTAACACCATGGACAGGATCCAAAGCATTGCAGAAAGTGGCTCTGTAAGACCATTTTCTGCTACAAGTCCCTCATCCACTGAGTGTCACCCCATCCCCTCAGAGCAGGGACAGAATTTATCTGGCATCTTTTGTTACTAAAACTAAACAAACAAAGAAAAAAGTCTCAGTTCAACTCCAGAGAAACTTTTCATTTCTCTCACAGCAAGTACACAGAATTCCCAGAAACAGGATGCACATACCTCTCTCCCCAGCCCAGCAATCCGCAGGAGCTCACCACGAGGAAATTAAATCCTCTCAGGAACAAAGAGAAAACCGTTCTGCTCCTGAGCACAACCCAAGTTCAGGGAGCAGTAAGTGGCAGAGCACAAGTACCACACACCTTGGCTGTGTCTTCCTCATAAGGGTATCAACTGCCCAATCACAGAAATTCAGCTTTATTACCCAAATTAGCAGCAGGTGCTGGGTAAAGTCTCTCTTTATTCAAGTCAGGTGGCCACAATTAACCCCAGCTGTTCACAGCCCATCTCTGATGGCCTGAAATGCCCACTCTACAATCAAAACTATATTTAATATATAAATCAAATTTAATAGCAAAGCTAAAAAATAATTTAGAACAATCTCAGACATGAACATTCCCAGATTCACCATTTACAGCCAACAATTTACATTGTTTCAATCAATTTGATTTTAAAAAAGCAGAAAGAAACAATCTAGCCAACTGCAAACACAGTCCAGCTAGACATAGCTTTAATCCAAGTACTCAGCCTTTGGCAACATTTGTAACCAAAAAAAAAAAAAAAGTTCCTGTAAAAATTAGGTAAATCTTCCTTAAGAGCCAGACTCTTTAACCATACGTTGAAGTAAGAAACGGAAATTTGAGTTCTGGCAGTGCCACAAAGCAGAAAAATATAGTAATTACATCAGAACTTATTCAAAGGCAGGAGGTCTAAAGAGCCATGCAAATCCTATCATTATGCAGACATTATCCAATTTAATTTTAGAGATTATACCAATCATAAGATTCTCTTTCACTGATTTGTACAGATGGATTTTTTCCCTGCTTTCCCCACAATTAAACAAATTAAGCAGTATTTAGATGAGCAACCTTATCATTGCAGAAGAATGTATTTATTAGCTAAAATGATCTTTAAAGAATGGAGATGAGATGCTACTGATTTCTTTTGGCATCTCTTCCCAACACATTACCTTGTGTGACAAGCCTCTGACATAAGAGCTTAGGGTCTGCAAAATAAAAACAAATTGATGCATAAGATGTCTGATGTATAAGATATGAAAAACAGGGAGCAATATGGACTTGTTATACCCATTAGTACCTGAAGACTATATTTTAATTAAAGGGAAAAAGCAGTGTGAAGATTCAGAGTCTTGATGTCCTCTTGGCAACCAAGGGGATCAGGTAGCAACAGCACTGCGATACATTGTGGTCAACAGAGGTTTTGCCCACCCACTTAATTTGGTTGTTTTTTTTAAAGAAACAATACACAGGGAAAACCCAATTTTCTTATCTAACAGTGCAATCTTTTAACAAAAACTTGTGTTTAAAACACTCTAAATCAATCCCTCTGAGCAGGCTGAAGGCACCACCAGCAGACCTGGCTGAAGCCCACAAAACAAGGAGCATCTCTGCTCCCAGTGACATTTTTCTCCTCGCTTGTTCCTTTCTGTTCTGCAGCTACAACCTGCTTTGGAAGGCCTCACACATGCTCTTTCATCTGTTTTCCTTGGCACTGGTTTCCTTGCCACACACAGGGGACACAGAACGACAGGCATGAAGGAATTTTCTCTCCTGTCAGAAAAGAGGGGACAACAGAGTTCAAGGAAAACTGTCACAAACCAGTGCTGACTGGATAAGCAGGAGGATTTTGACAGACTGAGAACATTTTTAACTGGCAACAGGAAAGTTTATATTTATCTCAGTCTTGTGTCTTATTTGAAGACATCTTAACTAACATATTCTCCCTAGCTGATGAAGTTGATGACATGATTGCCCTGATCATTAAAATGCTGCCAGCAGAAGCTGAGAGTATTTTCTCCAACACAAAGCAAGTCTCCCAGCAAAACTAGGGAGGGTCACACTGGTATTCCCAATACTTCTACACAGAGAGGGGAGATAAAAGTATTCTGTCTTTATACATCAGAAAGCAACAAATTGAGACAAATGCATTAAAATCGGGGGGAAAGCAGTAATTTAAAACCATAAAATCTAACCTAACTTAAAATCGTCATATTTTGACAGTTACAGTTGGCAGCAGATTGATTATTTCCACTTGAAAGACAAAAAACATTGTACTGAGATAATATGATTTTCTCAGACTTTTTGAATATTAATAAGGCCATTATTTTATTGCTGTTGCAGTAGTTCTTATTGATGGAAAGACCAATTAAAAAAGCCATCCACCAAGCATGTGTCATCTGTCTGGAGTGCAGGATCTCAGTGCTGGCTGTCCTGTGCTGCCCTAAAAACTGAGACTGCAGAATAAGTAGAAAATATTATGCAGTGTTTCCAAAGCATACACACGAGCAGTTTCTATTTTAGATCATAAAAGAAGAAATTTTTTAAAATCCACCTGCATAAAAACATTACTTTTCCACTGAGGTCTCACAGTTCACTATTTTTACTTGGCAATAACAGCTTTTTCTTTCGTTTCTAAAGCAGCTTGATAGTTACACAATTTTCCTCCTACTTCATGCATAAGCATTTCTGAATATCTCAAGACAATTTACTGTAAGCTATAAGTTGCTTTCCATTTTCTAGCCAATAAAAGACCAAGAACTATTTCCTTCCCTCCAAACTAGAACCTGAAGGACATTTTCAGATTGAAGTATGCTTTGCTAATATTTGTATGAGTTTCATAGTTACTATAGAAACCTGCCAGCACAAGAAATAAAAAAGAAAAAAAAAAAGAAGCTTCTGTCAAAATATTAACAGAAAATAAAGAAATATAACTCCAGCACACCAAGTGCTCCAGTTGAAGGTTAACCACCCTTTGTTCCTTCCCAGCACACAAAGGCCAGGCGGATCAAGGAGAGCCATCAAGCAGCTGGGTGTGGCAGAATGGACATGGAAACAGGCAAACAAAGCTTTGAAATTTCCTCAAAACCGTGTGGCAAGCACCAGAGCACACACCCCCTCCCCCACGCCAAATTCCAGCGGCATGGGAACATTGGTCTCCAGGGTTAAGAAGACTGATGCCTAAACGCCTCCTGCTAAGTAGCCAGGCTCCCAGACTGAGCGCTCTCTAAAATCCCAGGCACTGGCAGGAGAGGAAGGAAAATAAAAACAACATCCGCTTTCCCAGCAACTTTGAGAAAATCTGACTGGGAAGCCTGAACACTCCCCTCAGTTTCCAAGAGCACCACTGTTCTTGGTTATCTGTGCGATAAGAAAGAGGTTCTGTGGCCACCAGTGGCGATGCAATAAGGTGGACAAAACAGACCAACAAGGTAGACAACAGTGGTCACTCCATAGCCATGCTCCAAGCTTCCTTAAGTACAGGCTGGGAGGATAGGGCAAGAGGGCAAACAAACAGTGGCTCTTCACTGTCTCCTAACTCGTGGTTTGCAGGATTTCATCTCCAAGGGGAAAGTTCCCAGTGTAATTCAAAATTCCCTGAGGGCTACATCATTATAGGGTAGGTGGAAGCTGTGTGGTTTTATCCTGGAAAGCAAGTCAAAGGATACACACACAAAGAAAACATACCATCAAACTTGGCAGGACTATCCTTGCATACACTTCTGGTTAACAGAAGAAAGAGCTGTTGGGCTTCTGAAGCTCTGACACCAGCTCAATCACAGAAGCAGGCCTCAGTGCTAGACACTGCACATGATAAGGAATAAAACTAAATAAATAAAATGATCCTTTGCTGAACTCACCAAGATGGGAACACAAAATATGAAAATGAAGATACCAGCTTTACTATACCAGTCAAATTGCTGATTATTTTCCTTTTCACAAGAGGAAAAATAAATCACATTCTAAGTTAGATAACACAGGTTATTAACACCTCCCTTAGAGCTTTGTTGACTATACTTGGGAAGAGAAAGGGTCTTGCACCTCAGAGAGCCACTGAAGATCAGTGGGTACATATTTTAATAAATAAAGGTACAAATGAAAGTCACCAGTGGTAGTATTCAAGGACAGTTCTGATTTTCCAAGTCATGCTGCATCCTGTCCTTAAAATGCACACAACTCCTCTGAAGGAGTCCATGCAGACACAGCAGCACAACAGAAAAAATCTGAGGAGCAAATATGCTGGTTTAGAATTGGTATAAAATGCAAATGCAGGATGTGCAGGGTAAAAGGTTCACTCTCTGGGGTGAGCAGAACCAAGTATAGATCTGCATTTATTCAGCATCTCCTGCGGCTGGGCTCAGCCTGGCCAGGAACAGCTCCAGGCAGCTCTGCTGACCTCTGCTTGACACTGTCTGGCAAGCCTTCCTGAAACCTCTCCTCAACATGGCTGATTTAAGGAAAAAATCCTATAGAATCAAATGGCAAAGCAAGATTAATTAATAAACTGGCCCTTCACAACGTTTGCATATGTATTTAACCCAGGTCAGCTGAAGGCAACAGACACATAAGGAGACATCTTTATTCTCTCTGCATGCTGGCCTAGGGCCAGTCTGGTGCATTTTGTATACAGGCTTCTGGTAAGTGCAGTTTAACTTCAAAACACAACAGTCTCTTCCAGAAAAGTGATATTAGACCCTCCGTTTGCTGCAGGATCTAGGGCTTGAAGAAGGAAAGTGGTATCGATGCCCTAATAATTTCTGGCTTTTTCTCTCTTCATGTATCGGTAACTTGGTGTAGTTCTGTGCTTCTTACAAAGTGCTAAAAACCTCTGTTCCCAGCACCTTTAGCCAAAACAAAGCTCTCTGAATAGAGACTCAAGGACACACTCATTGCCCTACGCCCGAAAATATTTAAACAACGGTAGAAGAGGGGGAGCAGGCCTGGGGTGGTCAACATCATCGCCTGAGGGTGTGATTGGAGAATTAGGGACCAATATGCTAATAGGACAGAATTTACAAAAGGTGAAGGGCTCGCGACTCAGTATCCATTTTGGGTGTAGTCCCTTCGAGGGGGACTTTGCTTGCCTGAATGTACCTTGAAGGCCTTGAATAAATTTGTCCACTTTTTATACTCCTAATTTGTCTTGACCTCCGTTTCAAGTAGCCTGTTTTAGGCATCAGTTTCTACTCATCATAGTACACTGATTATTCTTACTTTGGGCAGCTAGCCAAAAAAAAGGGGGAGTATTACTTTGACCATGTACAACTACCTCAAACTGAATTTTCTTTGCACCCTACATAAATTTAAGTAATCAAAAGATTTAAGCAGTAATCTCTCCAGAACTGTAGTTTTTGCTACTCACAACACAGCAAGTACCAAAAAACGAGAAATTGTTCACGAGAACCCAAGTTTGACTGCAGAGCTCCTGCTTGTTTTCTCCTCTTGCAAATATTTATATTAGCTCTTCAGAAGGTAGGCTGCTGTTACCCTGCCAGAGACTTGGATTACATGTAATTATGTCACAATGATACTGAATACTCCTAAGTATGTAACTAATAGCAATTACAAAGGTTTTCTTTTTTAAAAACACCTCCGTATATATATAAAATACGTTTTAATGGGCCATCAAGTAGGCAATACATTTTTGCTATTGTTCCACTGACAAAAGGCAGCACCATGGCCAATTGTTGCAGATAAAAGAAGCCCTACTATTCTCTGCACACTTGCTACAGGCCATACTCTCCTCCTCTTTGAAAGAGAATTTCAAAGTTTTTTGATCCAAATCATCATAAATGAAAGCATTAGATTTCAAATATGAAGAAAATCTTAAAAAAATTCTAGATTGTGAACTGTAATTCTTCAGTTATACCTTAAATTCACACAGCAGAGTTCAAAGTAAGTGAAACCACAGCTCTGCAGAGAGCAAACCACAGGACCACGTGGCTGTCCCTGCCATGGTCACCCTGCCACCAGTTGCAGGCAGCAAATTCATTTTGCCAGACTCCCAGCATGACTGAGAGTGAACTCATTTGAAGCCAAGCCAAATATCTTGACCCAGACAGTTTTAACACCAACTGCAAAATGCAAAAGTAACAAATATTTGATGTTTAAATGGATATTTAACACGATGGAAACTAAGTGCTCCTGCATCTGAGAAGGCCGAAGTACTCATGAGATAAGCTGGCAATGCTTTTATCAACACAATTTGCTCTCACCTAGGAGTTTCAAGTACAGAGCCTCTAATATTTCAACTCATCATTAGATGAGCATTGTGTTACAACACCTTGTCTTTGGAAACCAGGCCTCCCCCAGATGCCAGTCCTCACTTCAGAGCCCTAAATTAATCATCACTGACAAATTAAAATAACTCTTTGATGCCACTTCTCAGCTATACTACGCAATTCTCACAGTTAGGTCTCTAACACAGAACTATTTCAGGAATTACTGTGTTCTTTTTGCCTTATCCTTCAGGGGTCAGAGAGAAAAAAAGCTAATCACCTCCAGAAAACACACTTTCATCCCTACTTTTCAAAGCAACATGATTTGGTTGATCCTATTTCTTCCATTCAGTTCTGTTTAAACCATCCAGAGCTCCACTCAGAGAACATGCCTAGAAAAAATCCTGTCCATCCTTCATATTGAATCCCTCCTCTTCAGTCTGTTGCAAGCTTTTGTCATCATCTGTCCTCCAAATGGTGGAAACAAAAAAAAAATTAATCTCCTTGGCGTATTGCTACACAGAGAGCTTCCAGAAGAGCAAAACAAAGTAGGCTTCATGAAAAACAACAGCACAAGTAACCATAAAGTCCTGTCACACATGCAAATAAAACACATTGTGAAACTTCCCCTGACAAAACTAAATTCAGGTTTTAACGGGCCTTTTTGAAAATTATTGTTCCGGATGGTTTTCTTTATTAGATCTTGAGTATCATGCCCCCTCATAGTGTGGTGTTTAGTTATTATTGAAATCCCACATCTTTATAACATACCAACACCATAACAGCAATGAAGATTAGCACACACCACGATGATCTCAAGGCACTTCTGTTTGTTCCCTTCCACTGTTTAGTGGCCTCAAGTCAGCTCTCATACTTTGAATTAAGCAAAAGTGAAGCCAAAGCACACTGGCAATCCATGTGCAAGGCATTAGTCATGCGGGTCAGCTCCCGGATTAGACCTGAGAAGGGCTCTGGCACTCAGACAGCACCAGCAATTGTTGGGGGGCGACACGCCCTCCACTTCACAGCTCTGGACTCCAGCGTACCCCCACATTATGGAGCGACGCCTTGGAAAAGCCCCAGATGACAGCCACGGCTAAGCCGCGGCCATCCAGGACGCGAGGTTGACATTCTTCTCCAGGGCTGCCACACCTAGAGCAGCGAGCAGCCTGGTGGCCCTTTGTGCTGCCACACATTCCTCCCTAGGTCACCGGCTCCCTCTCGGGGGCAGTTCGCGGCCGGGGCGCGGCGTCCCCACGCAGGCTGCGGGCCGCAGGGCTGTGCCGGCCAGGTGGAGGGCTGGCAGCTCCGCAGTCCCTCGCCTCGCCTCGCCCCTCCCTCCAGGCACCGTGTTAAACATGAGTAAGATTACAAGTATCTTATGTTTCCCTCCTCCCCCGCGCTCCCGCGCCCAAACCCGCAGTGCCGGGCCACTCCGGGGAGAACCGTACTCGGGACAATGCGGCGAGGGGCGGGCTCTGTGCCGGAGGAGAGCTGGCCAGAACCGCGCGAACCCCGGGGCCGGTCCCTCGGGGCTCTGGCGGTACTCCGGGCAGGGCCGCCCCCGCGGGGCTCAGCCGGTACCGCCGACACGGTCGATCCTTTTGGGCTCGGCCGGTACCCCGGGCTCGGCCCCCGCTCCCCCCGCGACGCGGCCGTTGCCAGGCGGCGGCGGCGGCCTCGCCCCCGGGCGGCCCATGTGCGAGGCGGCGGCCGGGGCGGCGCTTCCCCCTCCCGCCATTAGCATAACACAGAGGGGAGGAGGAGGGAAAGAGAAGAAATTACAATAAAAAAAAAAATTACAAAAAAAGATAGGGGAGGGGGAGCCCTTTCTCCTGCATGAGCTGCGGCGGGGCCGCAGGGAGCGGGGCCGCGCCCGAGCGCGGCTGAGGGGAGGGAGCGATGCCGCAGGAGGCGGCCGAGGGCCGGCAGACAAAGGGAACCTCCCGGCGGGGCAGCGGGGCTCGAGAACCGGAGCGGCTCGGGCGGAGGCTCCCCCGGCCAGCCACCGCCCTCCCCGGGCCCGGGGCGGGAGTACTCACCAGCTGAGCCGGAGGAGGACCCTCTTCTCCGGGGGGCGACGGCAGGCTCGGGCTTGGACGGCTGGGGCTGCGCGGGCCGGGCGGGGGCCGGGGGCTGCTCCTTCGCGGGGGACGGCGTGGTGGCGGAGGAGGAGGAAGAAGACACTGCTCCCCGGGGGCTCCAGTCCGCCTGCGGCGGCTCCGGAGCGGTGGGGCGGGGCGGTTCGGCGGGGCCGCCGAGGTCCAGCAGCTGCGGTGGCCGCTCCTGCGGGGCTGCGGCGGGAGCCGAGGCGGGCTTCCTCTCCATCACCTCCAGCTGCTCGTCGAAGTCTTCGTCCTCTTCTTCCTCTTCCTCCTCTTCCTCCTCCTCCTTCTCGTCGTCGACCACGAACTGGTAGTTAAACTGTGGCTGCTGCGGCCGGGCTGGCCCGGAGGAGGAGGAGACCAGGGGCGACTGGTCCAGCTCGTCCATGGTGCCTGGAGCGGGCGGAACAATGAGCGGTGCGGGTGCGGGGGGAGGCGCGGGCTGCGCTGCCGCCGCCGCTGCGGGACCCGCACTCCACGCCCTGTGAGTCACCGCCCGGGAGGCGCGGGCGCGGCCGCTCCTCCCCGCGCCCGGAGCGGCGGCGGCGCCGGCCAATGGGAGCGGGAGCGGGCAAAAGGCAGCCAATGAGGGTGGGCCTCGGGCGTGGCCCCTCATGAATATGCATGAGAGGGGGCGGGCCCCAGGGCTGGCGGAGCGGGGCTGAGAAGTCGGGTAAAGTTCAGCGCGGAGAACGCGGGTGGGGCGGGAGAGGAGAGGGGGCACAGCCCGGGGACCCTCCATCCCCCCCCGTGACAGACAGCCTGGGAGCGCGTGTCGTGATTCACCACTTTCCTCTGCCAGGAATAGTGGGTTTTCCTCTTTTTTTTTTTTTGGGGAGGGGGGGGTTGGTGGTTTTTTTTTTGTTGTTGTTTTAAGCAGCAGTCAGAAACCCTCAGCGCTTTTCAGAAAGGGAAGGGGGTGACTGGTCCCCTGGGTACGGATGGTGCAGGGTACCGATCCGCCTTAGCCCGGTTTGTCTCACCCTGGACGTGACCGAAGGATCCCGAGGCATCCCGGGCGCCGCCGCACTGCGGGGCCGGGAGGGGGTGAGGCGCCGTCCCGATCCTCATCCCGATCCTGCTTCGCGGGCATCGCGCCGATCACCGCAGGCACATCCCCTGGGGCGGGAAGCGGAGTCAGCCAGCGCCTTCCTCCGATGGGAATGGAAGTTTTAACCAAACCATGATGCAAAACCTTCCCATGTCTGAAAAAAAATAAAAAACAGAGAGGAGACATTGTTAGAAGAGACAAACTTGTTTAACCGCCCGTGTTAGCGTAAGGCAGCGCCATGAGCAGATCCCACAATCTCTTTAAAGTATGAATTTAAATTATGCAACTTCTGTGGGAAAGAATGGAAAGGAAAAGAACCATGAAAGGAGAAAAATGAAAGGTAGTAGGAGAAAGCAAAGAGGGAAGGGAAAGGGAAGGGGAAATAAAAAAAAAGAGGAAAGGAAAAAGGAAAGAGGAATGGAAAGAGGTAAGGAAAGAGAAGAGGGACAGCAGAAGAAAACTTGGCGCTTGCCACTGTTAAGACTCTGGTGTGGTCTCCAGCTTTCTGCTCAGAAATGGAACATTGGCCAAAGCCCTTAGGGTAACACTTAATTTAACTAAAATACCATCTATTTGGATGCAATTTCCACCCACACAGCTGCCTCAATAAGACCAAAAGGCCTTATAATTCTATATTTAACATTACTCCAACATTATTATGGGTTTTTAACCCACAGATGATTTATTCTCCCACACATGCCTGTATAAATAAATTAGTTCATGGAAACTAATGCAAGCAGCTGCCAGTTCAGTGAGATACACGAAGTTAAGGAAAAGAAGCAGCTCTCCTGTCACTTCCCTTCTGCCATGTAGGATGCAAAGGATGCAGAGATGGACATTTCATGAGCTGTCCCATTAAGCAGTGACTGAGACCCTGGAGCAGGAAAAGCTCCCGAGCAGGATCAGTTCAGTGCACCTGAGCACACTGAGGGGCAGCTGCATCTCCCAGTGCAGAGGGAACAGTCTCTGGAAACTGTTCTCTCCCCAGGAAACTGGGGTTCAATCACCAGCTTCAGTTGCTGTCTGAAAAATGGGATGGCAACACATGAATGGAGGGGCTTCAATGGCACTGAGTCCTCTCTTGCCTCAGGAAAACATACCATATTCCTTACATTAAGTGTCTGAACCCAAATATTTGCTGCTGCTATTTGTATTGGGAAGGCCATTCTAAAATATCCCCTTTCCTAAATAACTGGAGACCTTCCAACCTCCTGTCTTAATTTGCTTAAGGCCAGTGAACATCTCCTTGCCACTTTTCCCTTTAATTGAAATTGTTCTTTTCTCCAAACTTTAATTCCTCAGAATACACTTTGCCCAGCCCCTGCTTTCCTAAGCTAAAATGGGGAAGCTGTGATGTCACCCTGTCCCCTGCTCCTCCAAGCAGCCTTTCCCTGCACCCAATCCAGTCTCAGTTCAGGCACAGGAAATTCCAGATGAGATTTTTTTTTCCCAAGAATGTACAAAGACATCAATATTCCCTATCACTACCAGAAATTACCAGAACAAATGTGCAAAGGACTTTTATGAACACAGTGATGGCAACATTGTTATCCTGATGGAGATAAATGTTTCCAGCAGGTGAATAAGCCCCTGACAACCTATGAGATCATTAGATGTTATTCTTTGCCCTTAAGAGTTTGTGTGCTTTTTTAATGAATTATCCATTTATTTTTTCAAGTCAGCCCCTTTTACAGTGATATAAGGGATGTTACTGCAGCAGCAGTATTGGATGTATAGCAAATACAATACTTTGATTGAATAAGGTCTTTGTAATTTCACCAGCAAATCTACTTTTTGCATATCTTCATTAAACAACAAAATGGATTTTTAAAATTCCATTATAATATAGTTTAAGGCAACAAGTTACCTTTAAAAATCTGTAAAATTCTGAGTATAGACATGGTGCTGAAACTAATTTTAACGAGGATTTTTCGTCATCCACAAGAAGGAAAAATCTATATATAATTTGGCTGATTTTATCAGAATACTTGGAAGAGTATCTATCATCAATTAAGGACAAATGAAAGGGAGTTTTATTTAGAGACAGGAAGTGACTAAAGGTCTTGGAGGGAAACAGGAAGGGAGTTCCAGATTCCCTGAGCAAGTTAAGTTAACAAGCGAGAGGAAAACAGAGCTCTGCAGTACTAAAACTGTACTGCAAAACACCCCAGGTTTTAGCACTTTAGAAAAGTATTTACAATTCTGCTAGGAAGATTATCAACAAGTAGGAGTATTTTGCAGATATTCAGCAATTTAATTCACAAACTTAGTTTTCATGAGCTGTTTTCCTATAGCAAAGTTAGGAAGGAAAGCATTCCATGTATGAAACCCCAGTGGGGGTGTTTCTGAATTTCCACAGTGGTGCTGCCAATGTTTATGTACTGTTAGGATTTTTTCAGTCCACTCTGACCTTCTGCTTGATCTTACACAGAAGTAATATGATATCACAGCATATCACAGACTAACCTAATAATGGTGATAGACAAATGCAGTACTATCACTTCACAGCAGGATCCAACAGAAAAAAACCCTGAATTTGGTCTCAGATAGGGATTTGAAAAGATTGATTTAAAATTGCAAGGGTGGCTGGATTTCTGTCCCTCCTTTTAAGCTGTAAGGACAATCCCCCAGGTTTCAGACATAATGTCTTTATCTCTGGAAGGATAAAACTGTGCAATTCTTTGTTTTCAGATTATGCCTGTGCTGCAGAGCTTTGGGCATCGAGCAGATTTGCCTCGCAGGTTTGTCTTCGCTTGAACACCTGCTGTACTTCTTTTCAAGATCAGCAGTGGGATATTGTGACAAAATCACTGCTTAGTTTATTAATACAAATGCAGCATACGGAGGGGGAAAAGTGTGAAAACAATAGAACAATGGGATTTCCATCTCTTGATGGTAACTGAGCCAGGCTGGGCTTTATCAGAATCTTCTGGGGGGCCTGCCTTGCCCTCTGCTATAAATAACATTATCTTGATGATAACTTATTTATCCTGTTATATTCTTTAGTGTTGCTGGCATTTCCTATTCTGGAATTGTTTGATTGGAATCAAACCCATCCTTCTCTGCAGTAAATGTCCTAGCAACCATGTCAATATAAAGTATGCTGATTCAGACCTGTCCCAACACACCCTTTAGAACTTCCTTCAGCCAGCCAGGTGCTGAGCCCCTCCATCTGCATAAACAAGAGCAGTTTCAGGACAGCTCAAAAAGACACCAAGTGCCACCAAGGAAAAGTTGCCATTAGCTGTAACTTTAAATTCCTACATCCAGGTAATTCCTTTTTAGTCTCTGTAAACTCCTGTGCAAAGGAACCAAAGCAGATGCGTGGCGTAAAATGATGTTACAAGCGTGAACAAGAACACATTTGTTCATCATTAAAATATGTAACATTTGAAGGGAACCAAAACAACAACAATGCTCTCTAGCAAATGAGATTATGACATGAAAAATTCACCTCGCTAAGCTGCACAGGAATCCACTGTTACTAGAATTTTGGTCTGATTACTCTTTTTCTTGGAAAGAACCATTTAGGTCTTACTTAAAGGACAATACATTTGATCTTATGTTGTACTGACACCCCCAGAATTTTCTAATTTCCAGTTACAGGTAATTCCCCACATTTGGTTTAATGTTATTACTCATCAGTCCCTCACACTTTCATGAAATACAATTAAATTATTCACTTACCAATTTGGCCATAATACTTCTCTTGAGAAACATAAGGACCATTAGCTCCATTGGACCTAGACACAAAAAAATCCATTCTCTATCAACATCTCTTGCAAACAGCTCCAGGTAGTATCAACTACTTTTTCTAATTCATGTTTCCTCTTCCTACTTTTCATTTTAAATCACCTCCACATTCTGACTCCAGGTACTGAGCTAGTGATGCCACTCACTCAGTGACTAGAACTTACAACAGCAAGAATGAACTCTCTGAAATCATGGCATTTTACCTAGATTATTTTGAAAGCTTTTTTAAAATTAAGTGATTTATTACAGATATAATAAATTGGAATTTAAACCGGTTTGCTTTTTAAAGGGAAAAGTGCATATAATTTATATTAGAAATCAATTTTTGCTCTTTCTCAGCATTGATATTGACCCACTTAGGAAAGAAACATTGAGGGTTATTCCCTTGGCTGCTAAACATGCCTGAGGAGAAAACAGATTGATGGTGGCAACATTTTCACCATTACTATAGACAAGGGTGATGACATCACTATTGGAATTAGGAAAATTAACTATACAGGCAAAGTGTGCAGAGGGAGCAGCAGCACTGATCTGAACTCACATTTGAAAGGAAGAGCTGCTACTTTCCAGAACTTTGCTCATTGCTTATCAACTTAGCCCTTGCAATTACTTTTAGCAGGCTACAGCAGCTTTAGTCTTCAGTCGTCACCTGGCTGATGGTGGTGGTTGGGGCCACAGAGCACTTCTGATTTCCAGGGACTGAATGTAGGGCAGCTTTGGAAAACACCACCAGGACTAGGGCTTCTTTCTTAGAGTATTTAGGGAGCTCTTCCTTTTATCTGGGTCAGACAAAGATAGGACAGCTAAGAAATGTCCAACATGACTTTCCTGCTTTCTCAGCATCATGTCCAGCTGGTCATACACTGAAGCCCTTTACCTCCCTCACCTTTCCCCATATAAAATATTCCAGCTTTTGAACACTGGACAGTTTCAGTTAACTATGGTAATGGCAGAAGATTCAAGCATATTAAATTCCTGATAGTTTTGTAGAAACCAGCAGCTGGCTAAATTACAGAGAGCTGATGATCTCTCCTGTGGAGAGGGAGCCAGGAGAACCTGGTGGTTCCCCATTCCTCTGGTGTATATATAAGTAGTTTTTACAAGCATGTCTGTCATTTACCCAGATGGCAAAACCAAAAAGGAAGATGAGAGGTGTGAGAACAACTGAAGATATTCCAGGATAGAGATGCAAACAATGTAAGACCTGAAGCTATAGGAAACCTGATTTTGCTTGTTTTACTGGTTTTGGAACTAGTTTCTGACTGGTGTAGATATGGACATACTTCAGGTGAGTCAGGCCAGTGCTGAAGACTAAGTGCAACCACAGTGTTGGCAAGGGAAAAAAAGGATGATAAATCTTGTAGGCTAAATTCTTTCTGATATATCCTGTGAAAAGGAGCAGAAACAGAAGGAAAAGTTATTGAGAAAACAGCACATGCAAAAGAAGTAGCATAGGGCTATGTTATTCCCCAAAGAAAACCAAAGATCTTCAGATTTCTAGAGCACGATGCTTGGCAGGTATCCCTTATTCTAAACTATTTTCAATGCTTTTTTTTTTCAGTGTAAATATAGTTTTTACTCTTCTTACTGTAGCTTCTGAAAAACTAACACATTTCAGTAAAAACTAACTACTTGAATGACATGTAACATCTGCTCAAATTACTACTTCAGCACAGGCTATTAGCTAGGATTCATTGAGTTTATTCCATCAGGTAGAATTAGGTTGCTAAACAGTGCAAGATTTCACATGTGAGCCTGGAAATTACTACAACATGACCACATCCTGGGTAGAAATTCCTGGGTAAATTGAAAAAAAAACTCAGTCAGTTTGGCTTTAGAGGTAGCTAGTTGTATGTTATTTGTTTCTCATTCAATTTTACCCACTTGAAGCTTTTGAAAATAAAACCAGAATTTAGAACTAGCAGTCTCTAAGAGTTACCCAACTAAACTGATTCAACAGAGTTCTTGTAAATGACAGTTGTTTAAACAAATGAGATCATGGGATCATAAAATGGGTTGGGTTGGAAGGCACCTTCAAGACCATTTCGTTCCACCCCATGCCCTGGGCACTTTCACTACAGCAAGTTGCTCCAATCCCTGACCAACCTGGCTTTGAACACTTCCAAGGAAGTGTTAATCATATAATTCTTCAGCTCTGCAGTGAGTTGTAAAGCCAGTCTCCCTGAGCAATCTTTGTACACTACACCAGTAGTAGTTTTTTGCCTAGACTGCAACCTGGAAGAGGAACAAGGCACACAGATATGTGCTCCCTTTCAGGCTGCCACTGAACTCACATCAATTTTATTTGTCCTTTCAGCACATTGTATTTCTTACAGTGTAGAACTGTTTTGTAGATATCCTAGTCAAAAAGCACAGACTCAAAACAAAGGCCTATTGATTGGCATTTTAAATACATTCTTAGTATAGAATACTAAGCAAGAAGACAATCTCCTTGTTCCTATTAGTTACATCTAAAAGTTTCTCTATTTTGCTTAATAACTGGTGATCCAAGATTATACATAGGCAGTTCCTTGATACTTTGGGGTGCTCATGTAACTGATGTGATGATCAAATGTACTTCTGATCACTCATGTGGTCTCTTTGCAGTACTTATGCAAGTATCATGCTTACCTTCTACTCTTGTCTCACAGAATCCTCAAATTCAGTCCACTTGCAGCCAAAGCCCCTCAGCAGACCATCACTGCCCTCATGTTCTACTCATCTGACCTGGTTTAGCCTTTCTTGTGCCTTGGAAGTTCATACAGAGGTTCAATAGTTGTACTGAATTCTTTCTTTGAAGCAAAGTATCCTTTCTTCTTCTTCAAGAATATAACAAAAAGAACAATTGTAAGGTCATTATGTATATACTTTTTATATTAACTAAGCTTAATATTTTATAAAATTTTCCATCCTGGCTTTTCCATGAGGTGGGTGATGGTTACTACCTTTGTAGAATTGACCTCTCTTCCCTCATCTAAGGATTTTTCCCCCCACTTAATATCCATTTCTATGACTGCTCCAGAATGCTGAACTAGTACAAGTAATTTATGTATTCCACTATGGGATAAGAGGGAAGACAGCTGGGAGCAGAGAAAAAGAGATTCCAAAATGGACTAGAATTCCAGCTGCTGACCCACAGAACAGAAAGATCAGCACTGGCAACTGGCACCATCTCAAACCATTAACTTTAGTTCCCCCAGACTAAAACAGCCCAGGGCTGGGTAATTCCTACATCTCCATATAGCATCCATCCAAGTGCAGCTAAATAAAGATAAACATATTATTCCTAAAAATAGCACAGGATATCATCACTCATATTTTTCAGAAATAGCAAGAGCTATTTAAACTCCTTTGACAATGAAATCAGGTGCCATCACATAAATACACAGTATATGATACATTGGTTCAGTTTTAGACCATTTTATGGCAACTGAATGATATTTAAATTTTTATTGCATTCCTACCAATATATAAATTTTGACACATTGAGTTAGGGATATTTTTCCTCTCTGCTTAGAAATTTTAGTTCAAATTACAGATATGCCTTCAGTCTAAGTATTTTTACATTTATAGTTGTGTGCGGCTAAGGATGGATAGATAAATGAATATCCATAATGTGAACCAAAAAAGACAAATGTATCAGACTGGCTGTTGGACATGAATTAGGTTCAGTTGCCCTCAGGAGTGCTCAGGCTCCCCAGTCAAGTATCAAGGCTCAGTGTGTTACACAACATTGGCACATTACGAAGTCAATTCCTCCTACACACAGTTCACAAAGCACAATACAACAGGTGGATGAAAGATGTGTTGCGTAGGGGTGTTTTGGAAAACTGAGGCAACAACAAACCAAAGGGGTCAGTGGAAAAAGAGCAATCAGCTTTGCCACCTCCCATACTTGGGTAGTTGTTTTCTCTTGCAGATGTTTGGGATTTGCTTGGATTTGCAAGACAGGTCTAGAACAAGCAAGGAAAGATATACATGCATTGAGAAAACAAAAGAGAGCTCAGAATAACATCCCATAATATTAAGTTTAGCTCCATATCCAGGCACTATCTCTCCTCTGACAGGTAGTGGCACACATTGCTGTGAGCCCTCCTCAGCTGTAAGCTCCTAAGGCAAAGCCCCCATAATCTGCGATTTACAGAGCGCAGCACCACGAACCCACAATCCCGAAGGCAGCCCCTGACGCTGTGGCAGGGCTATAAATACCTTCTGCCAGCATGGGCTTTTTCAAATCTTTCCAATCAGATTTCCCACCACTTGGCAGCCAGACCAGACACGGCAGCTGGGAGCCATGCCGAACCTGGTAACCCACGCTGCCAAACTTCAGAGGAATTGCTATGCCCATGAAGTTAATGGCATGATGCAAAGACCAATTTAATTTCATTTATTCTGTGTCATGTCAGCACAGGACTGGTTTGGTCTAAAATCCTCTCCGAGTCCTGGCAGCACACAGATGTGTGGGATATGTGTATGCAATGTTTGTAGCCATGTCCCCTGGGGCAATATCACAGGGCATTGGACACGATAGGCAGGTTTGGGTTTGGCAACACCTGGATAAGGAATCCACATGATTCCTGTGTGTATTTGTGTTCTCACAAAAGAACTACAGTTCAACAGAACAACAGTTTCTGCTACACAGAAACTCTGGCCTTGCCATAAGCTGTGTGGTGCTCTTCTGAAACTCCTGGCCATCTAACAGAGCCAGCAGCCAGTTCCTGCCCATGTGCCTGAATAAAGTCATTTTCTCAGGAAAAGCAACCAACAGTGGAGCTGGCAGTTTTGGGGCTCACCAGCAATAGTTACCAGTGGGGGAGAGATTGAAATGGCAAATGGGAAAGGTGGGAAGTTCTGCATGGAAGCTGTGCTGGCCACTGAGCAAGCTTTGGGATGGAAGGACAAGCCAAGGAGAGTCAGTCAGCAGCAGGTGGAGAAAGAAGAAAACAGAACAAAATGGAATCTGTATCCTTGAGGTTTTGGAAAAGTGGCCCGTGGCCAGACATGAGAGGGTTAGGAGAAAAGAGTGAAATGAATCATGAGCCTAATATAGAGAAATGGTAACAGATGAAGACAAAAGGGAAAGGGCAAGAAATCCCCCTTTCTAGCTCAAAAATAGGTGAGGCAAAGAAACAGTGAAAAGTGTAATTTCAGGTTACCTTGCTGTAATGAATGTATTAATAGTTTGATTCAGTTTTATTTGAAAAGCAGGCAGAAGAAAGGGAAGGGCATAAAGGCCTTGTTACAAGCAGAAAACCAGATGAGGCAGAAAACAAAAGAAAAAAATCCTAATTTCAGGTTCCCTTGCTTCACTGAATGTATCTACAGTTTGTCTCAGTTCTGTTATTTTAGATACACAATTAAGTCTATGTTTTCTATGCTCTCCTTTTTATTCAAAACTTACTTCTGAGAACTAGTTTTTCTCTCAGGGATGTGTGTCTTAGTGTTACTACAGTAAAATGCAGTTGCTTATGGGCATCTGAAGGCAAGAAAACTAAAATCTGGTGCAAGATAAATCAAGAGCAGTTGTTGCAGTGTTCTCAGTATTTCCAGGACTCACTTTACAGCCCAACCTTCCATTCTGCTTGTTCCAGTTGTACAAAGACATCAAAATAGGAAGGTGCTACTCTGAAATAGCCATGCATTCATTTAGTGAATAATAACAAATTTGAGGCTCTGCATTTATGAATATCACTCAGATTAAACTTCTTGTAAACTAAGAATCCACCCTCAGTCAACTATTAAGCAAAAAACCCCACCCACAAATAAAAGCTGAAAAGAAATTTGAGTGTATAATAGCAGTAATAAGCAAAACCACTAGTATAATTAAACCTTTAATGTGATTAATGCATTTTGGAAGGATTACACCTAAAACCTAGAAAGCACAATGGAGCTGGGGAGAAAAATCCAAAGGTGTTCAGACTTGGAAATGAGCAGTTGAAGAGATGCAGCTGCCAAGCTCAGCACTTCTACTTCTGTATGTGTACAGGAGTGACAGTTCAGTCACTCAAACCCAGAGACTGCTGGGACCAAGGGAGAAACACAAGTGAGCTGAGCTAACCAGAGTCTGGGAAAACAACATGAAGCCCAGCTAACAGGGGAAAAAGGACATTTTAAAAGGAGTAGGTGTTATCCTAAAACAGTTACCAATATTGACATAATCCCCAGTGCACACAAGGGTTTGAAGTACCACCAATGTGAAGCTCTGCTGCAGTAGTTGGAGCTGTGGATTAGGGATCACTTTCTGGGCATGTAGCAGGGCAGAGAAATTATCTCCCTCTTGGTTCTCCAGAGGGAGCTTTTCTGCACAGCCCTGCAGCGGAAAGAGCACAACCTCCTTCTAAGAATACACAGCCCTTTGTCACAGCTTTACACATTAATGACATTGGCAAACTACAGCATATTCAAAAGATAACCCCAGAAATGTGTGAAATCATGCAAAAGTGTATTTGCTTCTGGAAAAAGGGAAGCCATCCTTAATTTTTACCAGCCCGGGTAAAGAACAGCTCTAAAGAGTTCATATTATGTGAAGAGAATTGTCACTAAAATCAGATCCAAGCTTCTTAAGCAACGAGCTATTGGATGAGACCCTCAGCATGTATGGATTCAGGCTGCTCCACTGCAACCTCCCTGCCGGGGATTGCTGTCAGCTCAGCCCCTGGCTGGCTGCACTCAGGCTGAAGAGGTTCAAGATTACCTACATGAAACGTGGGCTGCAGGAGAGCACAGTACCAGCAGATATCTCTATGCAGAACAACACTCCAAGCTAAGGGCTAGTACCAAACTCACCATGTGTCACACACTCCTGAAGTCCACCTTCCAGATGTTTAGTGCAGAGCCAAAAAACACCTCCCAATGTCCTACTACATCTTTCATCCCATAGCAAACACCAAAAGACCAGAGATTTCTTTTTTTCTTTTTTCTTTGTTTTTAATGAATGAATGTAGGTCTCTTCACAGATATACTTTAGAAATACTCTACCTTCAAAATTGGTTACATTCTGTTTCCTGTTATTGTCTCTAAGGCCCCCCAGCAAACTTCCTCTGTGTATTTGAAAAAAGCAAAACCAAGCTGGGAATATTGCTATTGTTCCAACTTGAGCTCATATTCCCATTCCTTTAGTTTCTATTTGGGATAGTATGCAACAGTGACACCAAAGAGATGGATTTAGTAGGACCATGCTGTGCTCGCAGGCTGACAAAGAAAGAGACATAAAAAGGCCTTTGCAAAGTTTAAAAAAATCAATAAAAGGTTTTAAAGCAATTGTTGTTTATAAACTCTTTTTCTAGAGCTGTATACTAGGTTTTGTACAACATGCATTTGAATGATATCTGGCCTCACTGCTAACTGTGTCTTTGAAAATAAGTGAACATTGACACTCCATGTATTTTTCAGAAATTAATGGAATGCGATGTACCCACAAAACAATCTTTAACTGCACCCATTTTTTGTATTTGCAGATTTCATCTAATCTTTGTACTTGATTCTAAGCTGAAAATTCTCCTGGATAAAGTCTACACATTTCTAAGAACAAGCAGTTCAGATATTTCTATTCTAGTTACCACCATACCACAAGAACTGAAATAGCATCAATTAAAATTGTCATTGACCTCTTACAGAGCACTGATATAAGGGCCATTCTCCCTGTGTCCCAGCTGCTTTTTATACAACAGGGTATTTGATTTCCTCTGAACATTTGATAGAAAGATTAAACTGTCCAATGTTTCCAATTAAAAACTGTTTGTGTTCTACAGTGGATTTAACTACTTCATTAAATCACTCATTATGAATCTCCTCACAGCCCTTTTCTCAGCTCTTTCCTTCAGTCTGTAAATTTTGTACTTATGGATCTAATAAAACCATCAGGAAGCCTAAATTTCATTCATATGCCAAGTATCACAAAGATGTAATTAAAAATCATTACCAGGATTCCATCTGCCACTTCTGTACACTGTCAGTGCACCTGACTTCTCTGTAAGCAGAGCGTTAAGAACTCTGCAAATTACTGCAGTATAAGCAAATGCCAGTGATTTCTAGATATCTTTAAACTCTGTGTTCCCTTCACAACATCTCATAGTGCTCCTTCTCAACCCTAGGGACCAGCACACAACCAGTGTGCGCCTTCGTGGGAGTGAAATGCTTCTCGTTTTTTGGGAATATTGCCAATCCACTTCCTTGCCTCTTTGGGATGCGCCTGCCCTTCCTCATGTCTGTGTTTTGTTCCATTGAGGCCAGCGTGATGTCAGACCCTCTCTGCTGCTGTGTATGCATGCAGAATTAATAGACTTCATCAGCTACAAAAAGATGTTGGCAGGAGTTTTGTTGGCAGCAAGCAGAGTAAGCACATAACTCCCTTAGAGGCTTAGTTACCCTGGTTGCCAGCCACATTCAATATTGGCCTCAAGGTGCTTCCTCTTGACCTTTAGAGCCTTGTGGAGTCTCCACCAAGTGCTTTCTCCATGGCAGTGATTCCCTCACCTTGTCAAACTCAGGCTCACCTGAGTCCTCCCTGTCCCACCAGCAGGTATCAGGTGTGCCCAGGCAAGTGAACAGCACTGACTGTCCTTCTCCCGCAGACATGTCCAACCTGCTGTGATCCCCACGGTTACACAACAGTTTTTTTACCCTTCTTTTCCCCCAAAATGCAGGTTTGGTGTCCAAAGTTACACTAAAGTCCTTTATTTCTAAGTAAATGCTGTATCTGGTCGCTATAAATTAAAATACAAATTGCAGTTGTCATTCTCAGTCACCCTTCCCTTACCCAAACAGTACAGAGATTTAAGAAGCAGGTGACAGACAATCAGACACTACCCCTGATGGTAGTTCCTATCATTGGATGAAAAAGATTAAAAAGAGTGAGTTCTCTCTGGAGACTTTAAGCCCCAAACTGAAAAGTCTGTTTAAACATTAGGCAATAAGTATGTTCACTCAAAAAAGAACATTTTTTTCTTTTTTATATACTTTGCAGGGGATGTGCACCTCAGCTCTCCCACAAAAATGGTTTTCATAGACAACAATTTTAAGCTTTTTTTTAAGACACTGTTTGCAAAGAAACATGTGACTGTGTTTGAATGGAGGGCATAGCTTGTGTTTTCAAAGCTCTAGTTATATTTAACAAAGTACTGACACAGGCCTGCAATGCAGAGGGCTTATTTCTGAGCATTAGAAGCCAGCATAAAAGGGGAAAGTTGATACTGGCCTCTTTTTACTGGAAAGCTTGGCTCAACTCCAATCTTCTCTCAGTTTAGAGAGTAGCTAAACTACTTGTCAACCTAAGAAAACAAAATTACTCAGCCACTTCACCTTTCTGGGATCAATTTCCTTGCAATCTGCTCCCTAGTCCTACTCCGGGTGCCTGAATTTCTGCGGCAGTCACAGGTTAACATAAAGAGAGTGCGACAAACCCCTCACGGTGCCTTCGATGCCTTCGCTGCAGGTACCCTGGAATTGCTACAAATGAACCTTTTTATCATAGTAAAAGGAGGTGTGGTTTGGTTTGCACTTGTCAGAGGGGCTGGGGGAGTTTTCACAACAGAGAATCAACACTGCTTTCATTTTAGCAACAAGAGCTGTTCAAGTGATGGTATTTAAGGAATGAGGTCACATATTCAAGCTGTTTAGATACAACAGTGTTTGGAGATGTCAGTCAGGCTCCAAAGTAGATAAAAAGTGCATCAGCTTATCAGCCAGGCTGATAGCACTGAGCATGCAAAGTGAACTCCAGCCTGGCACAGAAAGATGCTGCTGAAGCCCTTGACATTGTAGAGCAGCTAGAAAATATAAATTACAAGACCCGATGTATGTCTCTGAATGCCTACACTTCCATGGTTCAGGAAAAAATGGAGTGTTCTTACCTGAGTCAGAAGTTTTTCCTTGTAAAGAAAGGTTTCAGTAAGAGAGGTGTTGCAGCAGGAAATCTTACACAACCAAACACATTTCTTTACCAAATTGGTGAAGCTTACTCAGCAGTGTAAAGTACTAATCTGAGTTTATAACTTCATCCAGGCATATCTAATTAACATGGAAAATTTGGTTCAAAATTTTTGGCCAATGGCAGAATATATTTGAGTGTCCCTATGCATCCATACTAAGAGCAAAATCTACTCCTCTAAGTATCCCATTATGTAAAAAATGGGCCAATGGCCAACAAAGTCTGAAATTAGTTGGTGTGACTGCAACTTCAGAAGAAATTGTCTTGATCACAGCAAGACTTAAATTTGATCTTTCGTGAAAAGATCAACAAAAAGTTGATAGTCAAGTCCACATCTGATTTACCATAAGCAATCCAACTGAAATCCAGATGAGTGCAAACACTGATATCATATTTTATTTGGCCCACAACATTGATAATAAATTTCTTTTCAAATGTTGTCAGTTAAAAAATTAACCTCCCTTTTCCTAAATACCTGTAGCATGACAAGTCAAATGCATGGACACAGACAACTCTATGTGAAAAATCTAAATTTTTGTCTTCCAGCCTACATAAATCTCATGTTTTTTCACTCCTGTAAATTTCTTCTCAATGGTTAGCCAGTGATATGTCCTTTCTCAAAACATTTTTAAAAGAGTATTTGACTATTCAGTTGCTACAAATGTATTTCTGATATGTGTTTAAATTATAATTTCTGTTACAACAGTGCCAAAAATGAGGCGTAATAATCACTCCTCTAAAGAATTTACACTGACCAAGGCTCCACATTGAAAATATTTCCACACAGAGTTCAATAAAAATGTTCACATAAATTAAATAACTCACATGTATAAAAGTTGCAGACTCCAGCCAAGTACAACCATCCTGCAATTGTCTTTAATAGATGCAGGGTAAACCAGGCTGTCAGGCAGTGATCTGCATTCAATTTTTATGAAACAGTTCATGCCAAATATCCATCCTCTGACTTCAAAAATGCAGAAATATTTCCAGGTCTCTTTCATCAGCAGATACTTACATTAGGCTGTAATAATTTATATCATTACAAAGATATCAAGACTGGGCCTTTGCGCTGGTAAATATTCCAATGAATCTTATTCTTAAATTTCTAGCTTCCCCTAAATTGTATTTTACTATTTGTGTATTGAAGCAACAGGATTTCAACAGCAATAAAAATATATACAGCACACTTTGATTTACATTGCTTCATGTTTACACTGAAGCCAAAAATATCCAACAAGCCTCACCTGCACATGTGAATTCTACTCAAGGAAAGAAGCCTGTGTTGCTTCACAGCAACACTGAGGTGCATAAAGAATCAGCTCCAAAGAGAGGACCTGAATTTCAGGAATTATCCCTGAGAACTTGCTGGAGCACCTGCTCCCATTATTTCTGTACAGCCCCAAGGCACTACAGAATTAGCCCTATTTGATCTCAGGAACCCAAGAGTACTTAAGTATAACTGAAATATATCACAACTTCAGCCTTTTTCAAAAGGGATCTTATAGAAGATTTGTTATGGTAAAGAGAAAATGCAGATGGATGTGTAAAACCTTTGGCAGAGACTTAATTCATAACAGTCATGCAAAAGCATGACATAATCTTGTTCAAGCATAACAAAAAAATCACGCAGCAAGTTAAGCAGAAAATTATTTCATTAAATTCTGACCAAAAAAATTAATTTGATAACTGTCCCTTTCCCCCTTGTAGCCCAGACAGCAACCACCTGGACTGTAAGATATTCAATATTTATCTCCAGGGAGAAGGCAGAAATGTGGAATGTCCAGCTGGAGAAATGATCAGTGAAAGTTCTGCCATGGAAAGTGAAAGTACTAAAGGGAGCAGGCAGCGGGTAAACTGAGACAACTGAAACCAAATTCCTATTTGAAAAAAAAATATTTTCCCTGACATGACTACAATTATTCTTCTTAATTTCTATGCTCTAGCAATCATTCTTTTCTTTCTCTCCCTCCACCAACAGTGGGAAGATAATTTTTGTCCTTTCCTTGTTCCAAAATGCAATTAAAGCCTGTCTGAAACAGACTGATTTTCCTTTCAGAACTTTCATTTTCATTGTTTGACTTAGGCTAAAAACTTTTGACCAAAACCCTCTATCTGTATAGTACAATAAACACCTAAACAACCTTTCAAACAAAGGAAACCTATCTCCAGTTGTCCATTAAGCAATTTTTAACCAAGATAATTTACTTTCACTGTAACTAATTAGTAGGTTACTAAGAGCATTTTAGCACTTCATTATTTATGTTATCAAAGCATGGGTGATCTACCACATCCAAATGTCTCATTTCATAGCTGAACAAAAGCTTTCATTTTCCATACCTGAGCCAGAAAATCTAGCATTGCTTCTTCCACGTGGAGTTCAAACAGACATGAATGACTGAGTCTATTTTGGTTATTTGCCGGATATACCAGCAATTAAAACTGTTTCTAATTTTTTGGTAATTGAAGGTACATTACAATTGTGCTACACACTGTACTTATTTTGGCCAGCTCCTCAGCTACAATAAACAAGGAGATGCCAATTACATTAATTAACCTGTGTCATTGAGGCCAGCTGAACGTAGCTGCCTCCTGCATGTGTCTGTGTTTGTCAGGCTTGCCCTTGTTTCTTGTGGAGAAGAATTGCTGACTGCAAATGCCAACAGAGCAAACGCCACCACAGTAAGGCTGGAACATCCTCTTCTCAAATCATACATCCAATCCTACAGTTTTAAAAGCAGCTTCTGACCTCACTTCAACACTCTGCCTTCAATCCCTTCCTGCTGTCCTCTGTAGTTATTTCCATCTTTCTACGATTCTTTTCTTCCAACATTTTTATGACTTTTAAATTATATTTTTTTAAATTTGGGGAAATAGTAATAAAATTCACTGCCGAATAATAAAGGGGGACACAGCTTTGAGGTGACAGCAAATCACCCAGCCTTAGTCTCCAGATTACCCCAACACCTTAGGGAATCTTTCCTCTGAGTTCCACAGATATTAAATTTTCATGGCTTGACTTCCCCATCTTACAGACACACAAAAGACACTACTCTAAACTGTGACAGGCTTTACTGTTCTTTCTTACTCTCAGAGTATTAAACAACAGAATTCATTTTCTATCTGCCACTCACCTTCCTTTGTAAATGTAACATTTATCTCCACGTGTTTCCTAGTTAAATCAAGTCAATTAATTGTTTGTTTTAAGACTGGATCTCTTGTTCAGTGCCAAGAGACATGATAATGAAAAGTGCTACAGACACTGGAATATCACTCAGCACTAAGGAATGTGCCATGTAAAGTTCTCTCAAATATTTCAGGTGTACTTAGCCAAAATCTGTATCTTAAATTGTCTATACATTTCCCTGCCTGTGAAATAGGTTTCTCTTTTCTAGCCGCTATTGTGCTTCACACATTTTCACCTGCCAAAAACCAGCATGGGGCAGTTTCTTCCCACAAACACCCAAGTGGGAATCCCCATTAAATAATCTCTGCAATCTCTCTTTCAGCACAGTGCATAACCACATGGGGCCTTTGGAAGAAGCTGGTGGCTGCATCTGTCTGGGGACTCCACGTACTTTGAAAAAAAGCCCAAATATTGTCAGATTATTCAGCTTTGAAAAAAGCTTGCATTAAAGGCTTTTCCTTCCCTGCCTTACAGCCTCACCTAAATAAGACATATCAATACAGACAGCACTTTTAAAAATTGGATGGTAGATTGATTATAAAAGTTTCGTTTTGATTTTTCCCTATATAGACAGCAGTATTCTCAGTTCATTAATCTCCCTCATTCTTGTTTCAAGATTTCAGCAGTGAAATACTGATCCAACAAACACGATTCCTACAAACACTGGGAGATGGCACACGCCAAGCTCTCTGCAAGCAGAGCATAAACATGGGGAATGAGGGAATTTACTCCACAGAGTTTTCCTGAAAGTTGGAATTACATGCTAAGCCTGAAGGACAAACATTTACATTTCTTAACTTGCCAACAAAAAGCTGTCTGTTGAACATATACATGAATATGTGAAAATCTGCAGGCTTCTAAAAGGCAGAGGGTGGGCTGAAGCAATGGAGACAGTGGAGCCTTTTCTCTCCCCACAGTGCTTACATACATTTAGTGGCACAGATGCAGCTCCTAAAGAGAAGCCAGGTAGTCACGATGCTTGAGAGCCTGGTTTAGTCACAAGCCACGAGGTCAGACAGGTTTCGTTACTGCCTTGGGCATGAACAGCATTTAGGCAATTTTTTTCCCCATCAACACCCCAGTAGGAATTCTCACTCAGAAACTTAAAGGCCTCATTGGTCCCACAGGATTGTGGTGCAAGAGTTGAGCACAAACCCTACAGATAATGACTAATCATCTAAAAACACACCCTGCTCATTTTCCCAGTGAAATGTAGCAGCTACAGAAAATCCATTTACAGCCTGTCAAAGATGGGTGAAAGAAAGAAAGGAAAATCACAAAGGAGCTAATTCTTCATCTTTTCCCCTTTTTAGTCATTAGTCAGAGCCCATTAAGCCCAGCTCCGACTATCCCATTAAGGAGAGAAGACCCCTGCAGATATAATGGAGAACTGAAATGTGAGGAGACCCCTGGCCCAGACTGTGCACTGCCATCTGCTACCACCAGCTTCCTAGTGACAAGGCTTCATTACCAGGAGTGTCTTCCCTTAGGGATCTTGAATGCAGCCAGGCCATTGCTCTAAGGCTGTCTGGCTAAGCAGCTTCTGGCTGAGAAAATGTTCAGTTGTTTCACCATTGGGAATAAATTTGATTGTAGAGTTTCAGCATTTCCTAGTTAGAGCTACACTTGTAAATATCCAAGGACAGGTTCGGCCCTCAGTGGGTAAATGCTGGTGAACAGCTCTGAAAGGAATCCACAACTAAGCCTCTTTTTTCATCCTGAGAATTGATGAAGGGATGGCAGGACACACAAAAATGGACAGAGACCTAACTGTTAAAGATACTACAGATCAAATTCTATTGTGAATAAAATATGAACTACAGATACTCTGCAAGAACTTACTAAATCTAGTACTAAAACTACCTGTCTTTTCAAGGGTATGGAAAAACCTGAGATGGGTGTTCCTGGTGAAAAGACATGTTGTAATTCCACATGCTGTAATTTCAATACAAGATTGACCAATACTTTGGAACATAATGAATAACTTAATACCAGCTTTATATTTACTACTTAAGAATCTGGGAGACAAGCCTTCAGAAAAATTTCCTGACTTACAATATGTTAAATGCAGAAAGGTTGCCTGTCAGGGTGGTGAATCTGGTGCCAAAAAGTAAGGAACTTTTTGCTTGCATGGAAATAACGTGGCAAGCTTTTGTAGGCTGCCTACAGACACCTCCCTCTTTACATTCTGCACACATTCTGTCCTGCAGGAGCTGGTTTTGTTTGCGGATGACAGGGTTTCTCAGCAACATAAGAATGCGAAGCAGAAACAGCATGTGTCAATAAGAACAATGCAGAAAGTCAGTCTTGGTTTCCTTTCACAATCTGGTAGTTTTCCTTTCATGCCTTTCCCCTACTATGCTCTTTGCGTGCAGATTACACAATGATTTTCAGAGCCCATCTCAGGTGTGCTCCTGCTGTGTACACAAAAATGCCCCAAAGGAAAAGAGGAAATAAAGGGCATAAATGTAAGTACAGAAATGAAATGGTTCTGCTCCACATGCAACTCCACAATACAATTAAATATTCAAGGTCCTGTCTACATCCTGAAAATCTCAGACCTGATGCAGTTTTAGGTCTGCTGATACGCAGGATTGCAGCTCCTTGGCTTAGCACTCATATTCATCCCACCTGGAAATTATGAGTGCTTCTGAATAAACATACTGGTTTTACCCAATCCATGAGTGGACAAGTTAAAGAGGGCTCTGATGATCAGTTTTAACATTCAGGAAATCAGCATACTAGAAAGCCATTGCAAGTTCTTTTTTTCTTAATGGTTACATGTTGGAGTAGAACCATTGGTCTCTTTGGCACTTTTGACCACAAGTAATATTCCTCTGTACTGATGTCACCATATTAACCCGATTTTAAATGCAGCCCCCTAAATATCACTGAGAGCTGCTTCTTCACTGTCACTGAAATCAATATCTTTTGAATCAAGCCTCAAACTGACAGGCAACGAACTACAGAAATAAAATGGCCCAAGGTAGCCAGCACCAAAGTGCTCTGTCATTAATGCAGCCCCTCTTTAGCTGACAAGCAAGAACAGCCTTGAGACTCAGCACATTTGGGAAGGTCCAGCCAGCCAGGCTAAACAATATTCACTTACCAGCTCTAGCTTTGTTTGCAGAACTTGAAACCAAGTGGAAAACAATACCAACAACTCCTCGCCGCTCAGCTCCATTTGTCCTCTAACAGCTTATTCTGGGGAAGGAAAGAAACTTGTTGCTAGACACCCTTCACGCCTTCACAAAGGAGCACAAAAAGAGGAAAGAAGTCATGTCTCAATTTCACTGTTCCCAGCAGGCTTATGTCCTGCATACTGTCAATCCAGCCCTGAATATTTATATCACTGCCAGTCAACAGACTGTGTTCTCTCCCAGACTGCCAGCCAAAGTGATTGCTCAGAGCCAAGCTGCTGCTGTTCTTCCCTGTCCTTTCCAAGGGCTCAACTTCAGGTCACCAGATAGAGAAAGATCACCCTGAACAAGGGGAAAATTCACACATTCTTAAGTCTCAGAACAGGAAACCAGATTCATCACTGTCACAAGAACCAAGGGCAGAAGGACCAATCAATTTGTTTGATTCAAGATCTTCTGGAAGCAGTGTTGCATTAGGAGACTCAATAAGAATAATATGAACATTTTGGTAGCTAAGTCTGTGAAGAGGTTCATTGGAGCATCACAACAGAGGTGACATTTAGCTAGCCACGTGCCTGCCAGCTTGAAGGGATCAATCACTGCCTGATAGAGGAGGTGATGGATTTCAGAACAGAACAGGAACTATAAATCAGCACTTCCAACATGCTGGATGTCACCCTGACTGTTCATCTAACATGTCCACCACATGACTAAAGGAACTGAGATAGATTATTTTTGTCAGTGTCATTCCACTGTTTTGTCATCTCTTAGATTATCATCTGACCAGATGGGATTAGTGACGAAGTTAAACCTGCAGCATCTGTCCCACTCATTCTTAGCAGGATGTGGGGAACATATTATTTTACTAGTAATACTTGATGAAGTTATCCTCTGAAGAGTCACAGACCTATTCTGTGACTTATCCAACACACAAGGGCTAATTCAGTCTGCTTGCAGGATGGAGATAAATCAGCTTCCCAGAACAGTGGGTTTTTCCTAAACTCATCTCTAATTAAGACATTTTACTTATCCACAGAGTTAAATTTTATTTTAATAAACTGCCTTTTGAAACCATTATGGAATTTCCTCATGCTCTGCAGAGGCAGGACTCTCCCCAGTAATACCAAACAAACTTTGGGATGTCAATTTTTATTTCCCTCCTGGCCTGCCCACAGTTTTTGACAGTTGGCCAGACTCAAGGAGATGATCCCTCAGAGAAAATAAATTTTCAGCTAAGAACTTTCATTTTCCTATTTGTTAGCATGGTTCATAGCCTCATGGCAGTGGCATTTTCACAGGAATGTAGCTCCAAGTTGAAGATAGGATCATCATTGAAATGTGATCTTTGAAGAAATAGAGATTATTACATATACTCTTCATTTTTCCCCAGATATTGAAAAAGTCATTGTTTTCCTACAACTGAATTACTAATACGAAGACTTTGAAATGCTTGTGCCATATAGTTCAGAGGAGGATTCCTGAGTTCCATTAAAACTAAAAAATGGATGAAAAACATGACTCCTAGTATTTTTGTCTCTATTCAACTTTTTGGCTGTCACCTTCTGATATGAGGCCCACTGTTTGCTAAATTTAATCCCCACTCTACGCCTATGATGGACTACTTTGACAGCACCTGTATACACTGCATATGAACCATACCACCCTCTGTTATCTCAGCTCTCTGTCTAGAACAATAAACAGAAACAAATCTTGAAGATAAAAATATTTTTTTCTTTTTTTTTTTTAAGACAATAGTAAATTACCTGTATTAGAACAGGTCTGAGGACCAAGTTTAAATCAAACAGTTATAATAAAAACTAGGACAACATAATAGCTATCAACCATAAAGCAAATCGTGACCCATGTTTAAAAGTGGCAAAAAGATAAGTCTAGAATATAAACCTTTATTTTTTCCCTGCTTCTGAAGCAAAAGACAGACTGGGAATGAGTTCAACCTACTCCAGTTACTGCTAGATGGTGGATGACTTCATTCATTCAAGTTGCAGCCTTCCCTGAGGTTGCCAAGACTCAGAGATGACAAAAACTTCTCCAAATTCTCGCACAGGCCTGCAGGCTTTGCACCAGAACAAGCCAGCTCTGCAAAGCCTGGTGTTCCATTGGGAAGCATTCTGGAGCATGGGACACAGGGACTACAGACACTCTGAAATGCCCACATGGGCCTTACCAGTAATGTCCATTCAGAAAAATATTGAAGCTTTAGCAAATTTGGCCACTTTAACTTCAGACTTGGCGGTTAAAGCCCCAAGCAAAAACCAATATTTCAACAATATTGTTTTTCCAGTGCCTGCAGGGCAGTTTTAGGCTTCTGGTTCTGGCACGGGAAACCTCTGTTCTTCTGGTGCTACTGAAATGGAGAATGGTTCCTGTAAGCAAAGAGGAAGAAAGCTTCAGTCACATGCAGTGTCACACAGATGAAGTCATGCACTGGCATAACAGAGAGTGTTGTCAGTTGTCAAAGGCCATCTGTAGCCAGCAGACTTAAACTGTCATCCTGGGAAAAGATGCAAACAAGCCTAATGGGAGATTGCATTATCCTCTTCCTGGCATTCAATCAATGAAGCTTGTTCCCTGAACAGATAAAGAAAACAAAGGGCCACATTCTTTCATTTTCTTTTTTTTTCTTCTTTAAAAAGAAAATCATTACTTTTTGGCAGTTGCTATATTTTCAAAATGACAGGGAAAATAGGAAGAACCAAAGAACTCCAGAATTGAAGAGTCACTTGTCAAATGTGGCTTGTGTGTACTCATTTGCTCCTACAGGAAGAGAGGGATTGCTCCACTGTTTGCAGAATTGACTCAGACTTTTGATTGGAATCATTTAGGGGTGTTCTGGGTAAGCAATTTAACACTGTTTGTGTGCTTTCTCTGGTATTGGGGGTGTGGGGAGTTATTTTACAGTGTCAAACACGCTGTGGGAACTGCTGGAAAAAGATACTAAATAGGAGATCCATTCCTTGGAGCAGGAAATAGAGCCACACTTAGAGATGATGCATTAAGCATTCCCAAGGGAAAGTAGTGATGGCTCCCAGTACATTTTGTGTCTCTCCAGCTGGTGTCAGATTTCCAAATCAACCTGCAACAGAAGCCAGATGTGCTGGGGAGAGGTCCCATCCCACCACGTGCAGGCCCCAGGGATGCATGAAGGGAACTATTCCGAGTCCGTGTTCCAGGAGGCAAAGATAAATGTGCTTGTTTGCTTGGTCCGAGTGAAGGCAGGGGCCAAAGAAGAGGAGCACTGAAAAGTGAAAAATGAGCCTTGGGATCTGTGCCTGGTACTGATGCAAATGAAGGTGAAACTATACAAACAGCAATACAATCAGACCATTCATCAGTCCTTCATTAGCAGCTTTTCTTTGCAACTCCATCAGGAAAGAAAAAACCTTCCCTCTTTATGAAGGACCAAGAGGGTTGAGAAGAAAGCCTAATTGGTGAGTGTAGGGCATGCACACTGTGAGGGCATTTGTAATGCAAATGGGCTAGCCCCGGAATCCATAGGTGGTGTTAGTGTAATTCAATTTACACAGGCTTTGTACTGCGGAATCTCACTGAGCATGTGATAGGGAACCTCAACCTGTGGCTAAACAGTGTCTGCCACAACCAGAAAAGCTTCCAGCCACCATGCTCAGATACAGATCTACACTTCAGATGAAACCAAAGGCATGTCGTCTCCCTCAGATTTACCGGAAAGGTCAGATTTCCATAATACTTGCAAATCTAATGTGCTGGCCCTGCTTACCCACAGAAACACAATTACTAACAGTGAAAAATTATTGTTTTAAAATATTTTGCATTCCTTCAACAGAATAAAAGTATTTCCTGTTCTGTTCCCCTGGATGATCTAACATTACAGTTCTGTTTACATATGTGTGGATTATACTCTGGGCTCCCAGAATTCCATACTGTGAACATTCCTGCCACTCCCCATTAAAACAACCTGACTTGAGCTTTTTACAAACCTTTGTGTCAAAATTTTCCATGCCATTGGCTGAAATTTTGGAGAGCTCTTGAGCAAGAAATGATTCAGCTCTTTCCAGGAAGTAAGTCAGAAGGAAAAATACACTGTCATGGTGATAGTAAAAGAGGAATTTTAAGAGGGCTGGGTTTCAGATTGTTTTGTCTGTTTTTATCTGGAAGAGCATGTAACTGGTAAGGTGCATTTTGGTGTCCCTGAAATAAAGGTATAAACATAAGAATCACAGAGAATCATAAAATTACATGGGTTGGAAAGGACCTTAAAGATCATCTTGTTTCACCCCTGCCATGGGCAGGGACACCTTCTACTATCCCAAGTTGTTCCAAGCCCTATCCAGCCTGGCCTTGGACACTTCCAGGGATGGGACAGCCACAGCTTCTCTGGAAAAACTATGTCAGGCCTCAGTACAGGGAACAATTCTTTCCATGTATCTAACTTAAATTTCCCCTCTTTCAGTTTGAAGCCATTCCCCCTTCTACTATCACTCCAGTTCCTAATGAAGAGTCCCACTCTCTTCCTTGTAGGCCCCTGTAGATCCTGGAAGGTGCTGTGAGGTCTCCACAGGTGAGGTGCTCCAGTCCCCTTATCGACTTCATGGCCTCCTTTGACTTGCTCCAACAGTTCCATGTCCTTCTTATGTTGGGGACACCAGAACTGTATACAATATTCCAGGTGGGGTCTCACAAGAACGGAGTAGAGGAGGCGAATCACCTCCCTCAGAAGAATTCTAACTCAGATGTACTTTGTAGAGTTTCTTAAATTTGAAGCCCCTAAATTTCTAGAGATCCCAACATCTTCTACAACTCTTATGTAATCAGACAATGCAAGCACTATCCACTTGCAGTACTTTGATCTGTAATTGCTGAAACCAGGAGCTAGAAGGCACTGAAAATGGAGTCAAGAGCCTGGTTACCCGTCCTGCCCATAGTAACCTCCTCCCTGGTGCAGAAGGCAGTTGTCTTCTTCAGATTGACACAAGGATGTTATGCAGGAAGTGAGAAAAAAGGGATAAAATGTCTTGCCTGCAGAGCCACAGAGAACTGATTCTACTGCCCAGGATTTTCCCTATTAAAATAAAGCATTGCCAGGTTTTTTACCTAGAAAGATCACAGATGGGGACTTGGGGCAGCACAGCTTGTTTGTTACTTTTCCCTCTTCGTTCCCATCATAACATTTATAACACAATGCATCACACTCACTGAACTGCTGATCCATGGTGTGACAGGGCTGGATTTTAACCACAGCGAGACAGGGAGAAAAGCAGAGGCTGAGTGTTCAGCTCAGGCTCTTTGGAGGAGTGCCTTGTACCACACTAGGTCCTGCCTTTGGACTCACAGAGCAGCCCTGATGCAATTCCAAGTGTGCTTGCATGTCAGCTGAAACACTGCTGCAGAAGTAGAATTAAGGGAAATTAATACTTCAAAAAGAAAGTGCAAAAATACCGATAATCCATAAGTAATTTGAAGGACTGCTTCAGGAAAACGAACACAGCCACAGAAAGACCATTAAATTCTGTGGAGGCACAGGCAGGAACAAAAGAAATTCAAGACCAAAAGGGATTAAGCCTTTGGAAACAGACCAACAGCCAAGGATTCTTTGGATTTAAGGTCAGCCTTAGCCACTGGCTGCATTGCAGAAATCGTATCTGAACAGATTAGAATAAATGCAGATTTCAGCATTGTGGTGCCTGAGCCTGAACACTTGCCAGCCCTGTCCTTGATTTGACTCTTGCTTAACTCTGTGCCAAGTCTGAACAGCACTTCTTCAAATCATGACTGATCAATAAGGATCTTTAATGCATGAGCTGCCCTGTTATGAAATATATAAGAGATAACTGACAATAGGAGACAGAGGAATTCAGAGGAGAAAGCTGAATTTGAACACATGTTGCACTATTAATTTATGCAGTGTGTGCCTGTGTACCTGGCTGCCACAGAGATTTGGCAGTACAGATGTGCAGATGTGACTCCCAGAAACAAATTCTAATAAAATCAAAAAGGAAGGTGGAAATTTGGTTATAGTTGGGGGTTATCTCAAACATCTGTGCCCAGAGTAGTTATATAAAGATGGTCAGTTCCAGACATTCACACGTTGTTCTTGCCAGTTTGGAAGGGACTAATTCCTTTCAATCAAAAAGTGGGTATACAAAACAGCAGGAATCAAAACTGGAGAAGCAACTGTCCATGGTGTTCCCAAACCATACACAGGCTCAAATGCAAATCTTAAATTCTAGCCAAAATTAGCACAGCTGATGTTTATCAACCTGGATTTATTTCACTCTGCCTTTACCTCTCCCTTTACATGAAAATAACACGCCTTTTGAACAATTTAACATGCACAGACACTGAACCTGTCTAAGCATGACTCAGAGCGAAACATGAGCTGCATGATAGGAAAACATGGCCCTTGCTCTGGGATTTCACAGGCTTGGATCACAACTCATCATTACTCACATTTGACTTAAGGAGAAGCTGAGGCAATAACCAATATGCAAGTGACCCTAGTGGCACCTAAAAGGACACAAACTGGGATCAGGAACAGCACAGGGTGCTGGACACTGGACAGTTTAGTTCACTATCTCTACAATTTAAATCCTTATAAATTGGAATTATATGCAAGGTGCAACGCCTCTTCAGTAAAGTGAGAAAGCAGGAGAGACCTCTTCTGAGACCTCTCTGTGGTGCAGTTCTGAGAAAGAGGAAAAGGAAGGAACAGTCAGTTTGGCTGACTCAAGTTTGCCCATTTTTCTGGTTTTTTTAAGCCAAGCTGACTCACATTTTGTAGATTGTCAACAAACAAATTTTCAGAAATAAAAGAAGAAAGGTCACGAAGAAAAGTAATGAATATTTCTGATGGACATTTCAACCTTACAGGCAGTTTGCAGAGCAGTCTGTGAGAGAATAACATGATCACATGTCTTCTTGAACTGAGGCAGTGCTAAAGCCATATGCAAATATAACTGGATTTAAAACTGGATATCTAATTAAACTACACAAATTACATCACATTAATGAAAACCATTCTTTTTTCTCCTTCATCATTCTCATTAATTTATTTTAGTAGTATCAAAATAGAGGTATTTCTGTTTTGATGCAGTTTCAACATGCCTTTTAGATGCAGAACGGACCCAAGATATGATCCCCTTCCACTTCAGCATCCTTTCTTGCCTAGTTGCTGATGCTTGTGCAGCCCTGAAAGACATTCTACAAAAATGACTGGTCCCACATAACATTTGTTATTCATAACTGATGAAGCTTTTCCTATAGCACACAGAACATTTTCCCTAGATTGAAATGGGAAAACCAGAACTGGATGGATCCTTACTGAAGCCTGAGATACAATTCATAGAAACCAAAACAACTCTTAAACAAGCCCAGCTTGTCTGACTGAGAGCTGGGAGTTCCCTGGCTACAGCAATCCTGAGGAGAGGCTGCCATGGGCTAATTTTCCCTGTTTCTGGACAGTCTAGTTCAAGGTCAGGTTGGATCCCTGGAAGCCACATGGCAATTTCCAGCGCAGACATGGCCTGAGGGGGAAAGCCAGCACTTGTTAAGGCCCATGCATTCAGCCTGCAGTCATCAGGACTATCCTGTCAGGATTACATCACCCTGGATTTACTTTTCCTTTTTAAAAACAGTCCTTCCAGATGCTACAGCTCAAAAATGAAGCAAAAGAACAGCAACAGAAGTACAGGTTTCTTTAGTCCAGGGACACTTAACAGTGGTGAGACATCAACAGTTCTTATCAACAACTCTTATTTCTATATCCTTAAAAGAGAAGATACTCTTGAAAAGCCCTGGTGAGAGAACTAATAATGAGTGCTGCTGGGTAATTTTGATCACTAATATATGCTTGGGAAGCTCCTAGGCAGTAGCCAAGATGATCTATGTGCAAAGGGGTCCTTTTGGCTGGATGCTGGTCTGCAATAGGAGACCAATTTTAAAGCACAGGCACAAAACAACAGATGCTCTGATGCACCAGAAAGGAAGGGAAATAGAGTGTTGTCACAGAGCTTGCCAGGTGTGTTAGCACTGCGGCAGGGAAGCCTAATAACTCATGTGCAGCAGGAGATATTTCTGGAAGCCAAAACACTTCAATGTAGTGCAATCTCCATTTCCCATGATAAGGAATAATTTATCATATACAGTTCAAGAACAAAATTCTAAGGCATAGTCTATGTACATGAGAAAGGTTTTTCTCACACAGGGTAAGTGGAGATTCCCTTAATGGACAAAATAAAAGGTTTTCTGTTCTGTCAATTCTGCCAACAGTAATGTCAAAGACAAAATATATACCAGACGTACAGATGGAAAAATATCCCACTCATTTCTACCCTAGGGAAAATTTAGAATCCAAACTGAACTTTAGAAATTAAGCTGTTAATGGGATTCCCATAGACCTTCAAACAGCCTCTAGATGTGAGGGAAGTTAAAACAGAAATTGAAGCTTCTCCTTTAGGTCCCTCTCTATGCCTGAAAACATCTGTCATACAATGAATTATTCTGAAGTATGGTAGTTCAAAAAGAAACATGAACATCTCCCAGGACCATACTCAAAGCAATTGGGAGTGGCTTTTCTGGTTTGGGGAAGTGAATTCAATGCCTGCCAACACCAATATCTCAGGCATGACTGCAGCAGCTGTTGAAACTATCATGCCTGTGTTCCTTATATTCAACTTTTACATCAAAAACTACTAATAGTAATAACAGTTATATTACTTGTGACTAGAAATGGGATTGAGCAAAATGAGTAAAAGGCAGTGAATTTGAAACAAATTTCCAATTATGAGTAAACTCTTTTAGAAACTTCAGGTTAAAAGAACCACAGATGCAATTTGTTTATGGCCATGTTGTAAATTATGGAAAGAGTGGAAGAGCCCAGTATCTCTCAGTTTATTTGTAATGAATACAGTTTGCCAAAAGAAGAGGATACCTCTGTCAGTGAATATGCAGTCTCAAGGACAGCAGTGCCTGGCACCTTAGCTTGGTAGTCTTACTCTATCTTAAGAAAGATTAAGACATATTTCTATCAGATCAACACTGTCTCAGTGCTAGGGAAATATTTATCCTTCCAGTTTCTTCTCAGCTAGGTGCAATTATTATTGTAATTTTACACAGGACAGAATTGTAACAGAGACAAATCAGGTCCCTTAATTAGCACCCACTGAAAACTTGCCAGTGCTGTTTCAGGTTAAACTTTGCTCTGCAAGCAAATATATTTATTTAGCATTTATCTCTGTCTTTATCCCAGGAGTCAGGAGCAGCTCAACGGGTATGTTTGGAAATTGCTGCTTCTCTGTGTCTGGGGCTTGAGCAACTGCCATCTGATGCACCCAGCCAGGCCATGCAGAGTGATGGCAGCCAGAGCTTCCACACTGTGCAGAGGCCTTAGACAAGGACATTTGCAGTCCTGAATAATCCCCTCAAGTCCACAGACAGTCCAAGAAACATCTATATCCACCGACTTTAGGGGGAGATACACTTAGAGGCTCAGGGTGTCATGCCTGGAACTAAGTTTCATTTTTCCTAGCAGCAAGCCAAGATCGGTATTTACTGCAGAGAGCTATTACAAGGGTTGCATAATGTTGGCAGGGTGCTGTGAGCATGAAATATGCCTCATATCATTAAATATGTGACAGATGTACCTGCAGAGAACTCATTAATTCTGATTTCTATTCCTGTTAGTCTAGAAATATTAGCATCTAATTGTTAGTTTCTAAAATATTCTGACAAACTTTTTTTAACTGAAAAACTGTGTCAGCATTTATTTTGGAATATCAGATGAAGTCTGTTCTCTTGTATGCCCCTCAAGTAATGTGTTACAATAACCTCAATTACCTAACAGAAGACGGTGGGGCCTCAGCAGGAAGGCTCTCTGCAAGCTTTAAGGAGGAGCTGGGAGATCTCTGCTCAGTAAACCCAAATGAAGAAGCCTTGTGGCACAAGAAAATTCAGGATGGACTATTCTGAAAATGGAAGCCAAACCCACTGCATGAGTGAGACATCAACACTATGGCAGCATTATAAGTATTTTGAGATTTTATTGCAGTGCCCACCAGGGAGTTGAGTGGAGATGCAGCCAGCAGCAGTGTGCTGTGTGCTGTAACTGCAGCCTGGTACAAAGAAATCCAAAGGAATCTGCATATCTTTTTTCCTTAAAGAGCACCTAGTGGAAGAAACACTGATTTTGTCTCTTCTGATGGTTTTTTTTGTCCTGGAGCTCTCAAGATCACTTGATTGTATACAGAAACCAGACCCTGGAATACCAACAGCTGTGTACAAACCCTGCAAAAATGAAACCATCCATCCATCTTAGTGCCAGACAGAGCTCACTGTCCCAAACACTGCTTCCCTGGAAAGGATAGCAGGACACCACATGGTGTTCTGTACAACAGCATATGGGGACCAGGAAATTACTGTGGGTTTCCCCAGACTGCAGCTTTGGGGACAAAATCTTCTATCAGCTTAGACCTCTCAGCCTGCCTCATTGGCATCTGGTGACTTGAAAGCCTGACAGAAGAGAACTTCATTTAAGCAGAAAGATACTAAAAAATAGATATTCACAGCACAGCAGCAGTACCTTTGTAAACACTGAGTAAGAAACCCAACTGTGCATGAGAAACTAGACCATGAAATAGAAACACTGCTTTAACACCACAATTTGCAGCAATTACAACCCTGGTCAATAACAAAGTTGGAAATAAACTTACTGGCTAACAGATCTTTGCAGAAAATAAGCTGTTTAATTATTTAATTATTTAATTATTTGTGGAGGGAGCTAAAGAGAAGGGAAATGCACAGAATAAACGTGGGGGAATGTAAATATTTGCATAGCATGGCAGCACAAGTGTGGACAGGAGAAATCCTGGTGTGGGTTTGCTGAAGTGTTTCCCACAGTACACGTACACAGCAGGGAGGAACTCCATTTGCATAGGCAAATCGGGGCAGTTTTCCCTCTCTGCTCACCTCACTGCCTATTATTTTTTATTTGATTGTTTTGTTAATCTAGAGCACAGGTCTGTCTTGCTGAGGACGAGGGTTATCTTTGTTCATGGAACAACATGCTCAAACACTCAGCAGCAGGAGGCCTCTTCCAGTGACTCCAAAAGTCTTAGAAGCTTTTTCTTCCAAGTGTGCTCAGTGAGTAGCAACACTTTCCATAGGATCTGCGGGGTTTTACTGCCACAGTTTCATTTTTAATTCTGATTAAATTTCACAGGCTACACGTCTACCTTTGCCTTCTTTTTGTTTGATTAGGTTTTTGGATCAGCACAGTGTGATATCTCACCATGAACAAGAGTTCAGTCTGCCCATTCCTTCAGTAACTTGCACTCTGCAATTTCATAGAACTCAGAGTCCCAACTGAGTGGGTAAAAGTCTTTGAGATCTATTTCTAAGCAATACCATAACTCTTAAACATCTAATAATATTTGTACTTTAGGAAACCAAACCAAACTTAGGTTCTTAACTACCATCACTGCAAAAAAATAGCTTTTTCTGTGAAACAAATCATGGTGCATAAGCAAATGGCATATTGAATTTCTGAACTACTGCTAAGTAAGGAAGCAAACCTCAGGAAAAGATAACGTTGCTTTGAAGTGCAGCAAGGCTGAGAAAATGTTTTTGACAGGTCTTAGGAATGGACTTCTGCTCAGCTTGGCACATTCTCTTTGTGCCATCCTGAACTATACTGAGAATTACAAAGAGGACACATGGAAGAAAAGAGACAAAGGGGCTTGTAAAGGGTCAAATAGCTCGACAGAAGCCATAGAAAAAACTGCAATTATAAGCACCAGTTTCATACTTTCAATCCAATGCAGAACCTCAGTGATATGCAATTTAGGCTGTATGTTAAATATAATTAGGTAGGTAACACATGATATGCTACAATTCACTGAAAACAACACATTTTAAGCAACTTCTGTTCTATGAACTCTGTCAGATTTTATCTGTAGGACTATTGAAGGGTATTCCTGCTACTCTCACAGTAAAGCTATTAGTATAAATGGGACCAACTCCTACTGTCACAGACAGCATAATGCTAAAAGGTTTAATAGGCTGTTTGGCAGGAGACAGACAGAATAGATTCAGCTGCTAAAATGGTGACACTGACACTTTGCCCTTCGTTACCCGTGTTCTTATCTTTCCCCACAGAAAAATCAGTGTTGGATGGTGCAAGCTGTCAGTCTGGGGGTTTGTAGTTAGGCTGCACTATAATGGCCCTGCTTGACAGAGAGGAATTTATTTCCCAGGAATATTTGTAATCTGTTGCTATGAAAGGTTTAATCAAATATAGCTTTAGGGTACTAATTAACACAAAATAATTACATGCTAGGACTCTTCTCCACACCCATCATCTAGCAAATATACAAGATAAAATCAAAATAGGTGCACAAAGTATATTCACGGCATGGCCTCACTTCTTTCCCACTGGATTCAACAATAAAGTTCTGAAATAATCGGGCAGAGAGCTCTGTAGAGAATAAATTGCCTAAAAGTAAATTTTTGTATCTTGACAAGTTAGCATTACATGACAGTTTTAGTATTCATTTATGGGTCACAGCTTTATTTCCAGTCTTGCTGACATTTTAAGGCACATGGGACACACCAGGGAAAGGACACCTGATTAGAACTGTGCAGACACATTGGGTACCCTGAAACAGTTAAAAAGAAAGATATGTGGAGGAAAAAATAACCATCCAACCCAACAAAAACAAACCAAGCTGTACATCAGATAAAGCCCAATATAAATATTGTGCTTTCCCAACCAGAAAAGGGCCAGCCAGTTTTTTGCATCCTTTTCAATTAATAGGCCAGAGCACTGCTCCCAGAGTTCTCTACTCCCTCAAGAATGCTTATCTAATACATCTTTAGTCCCTCTGGGTTTTCACCTGAGTGCTGAGAGCAAGAGAAGCAAGCTCCAACATCTAGGCTCCCATCTTATTCTCTCCAACATTTATGAGAGCAAAGAAATACTTGAAAACATGTTGCAAAACATGAGTAAGCAAAAAATTAATTCCTGACATGCCAGCCCTATTACACCCACCCAAGCAATTATTTATTTGCAATGGCCTGGCCTTCTGCAAGGCTTTACAAGGGGTTTATCTACCATATGAATTTGTTTCAGACAAGTCACTACTTAATGAAGCCACATTTGGAAAGGGATTTTTTTCCTCCTGCTATGGGCATTACCCTCCGACTCCTGCAGTGCTTATGTATCCCTGCCACTAGCACTGCAACCAGCCTCCGCACAGCTTCAGCTCTTACACGGAGCAATGGCTGGGTGTCGCTTTGGTGCATTACTTGTTGCAGTAGGATTTAATTCCCGGAGACATCCTGGTTGGAGGTCCTCGGGAGCTGCACCGGATGACACGGAGCCAAGCCCCTGTGCGGCACTCGGTGTTCTCGGGCGCCACCTGCCGGCAACTCATTGATCACGGTCACCTCTGCGCTCACCACAGGAATTTTTCCATCCAGAGATGGAAGTGTGCTAACCGCAACATCCAGCAAAGCTCCCAAACCATACCGTGCTCTGTTTATGCTGCTGCCGGTACCCCACCGTGTCTCAACAGTCGATCCTAAGCCACAGAACGCAGATCTCGACTCTAAGCCTCGTGGTCATTCTGACCAGCAGTGAGGCTGATTCACTCTCTTGGTAGGAGATAAAAGTGTTTTGTGCCAAGATCTGGACTCAAAACCATGGATCCCTCAGGACCATGAATCCGTATTTCCCTGCAGCTCAGAAACACACGGATGTAAGACTCCAGTTCGTGCCTATTCGTAGTCCAGACTTATTGTGTCTCTGCAGACAAAGGCATCACACACTGCCCTAGAAAGAACAAATTGTTGTTTATACAGATCTCTGTCATTCCAAACCCAGCAGAATAAATACCTCTAAGAGTCACATACTCCCATGAGGCACAAGAGAATTTGGAGTTATTTGCATGTGACAAACAGAATCTAAATTTACAAGTGTATGAATCAAACAGGGACTTTCCAGAAGCATTTTAGAATGAGACCACCATTGAGCTGTCCCTCTTCAAAAAAAAACCTCCAGCCACATGTAGGCTGTAGAATGAGGAAGAAATTCAGCTCTAAAATTCTCTGCTGGTGACACAAAACTCAATTTGGAAACACTAGCTAAAGAAAAATACAAACCTGTTCCTACAACCACAGCTATGAAGACAAATTGCATATACTCACCAAATGGAAATTAGAAGTATATTTAATGGAAGGGCTTAGCAGAAGCAAGTGTACAACTATTAAACCCTGTCATACATTTTTTTGCCAAAGGATCAACCCTAAGAATAACTAAACCCACCCTGTAAGTATCTCAATGCAAAGAGGATTTAGACATGTGCAACTAATGAGGGATGTATTAATCCTGATGCATAAGAATATTTATACCCATAGTCAGTGCTGAAGGAAAAACCTGAATATAACCTTGTATTCAAATATTCCATGAGCAGCTGCCAATTCCTGTTTGCACTTCAAATCTCAGCCTGGAATGCAACTGTTGGGATGCAAATCCATGCAGCATTACTTGTCTGTGAGTCTAATTAAAGATACAGACCTGCTGCAAAATGGCAGAGCAATGCTGGTTCAGCTGCATATGGCACTGATACTGCATTGCTCCTGTGCACACAGAACATTCAGTAACTCACCAGCCATCTCTCTGATCTTCTCTCCAATCCAGTTTCAAACATCCCAAAGGACAAAACTATAATCTCCCTTGAACAACACTTCCATAATATTCACACTGTTAAGATATACCACCTCCTAGCCAGAATAATTCCACTTTTCAGAGTTTTCATCTCAATACTGATATGACTGTAAACAATTCCATTCATTCTTTGGGCTTCTTTTGTATACTAAAAAAAAAAAAAAAGAAAAAATCCAAAAAAACCCAAAACGGACTCCCCTAGAGGAATTAAAAAGGAAAGGCATACAAGCTATACATGCACCACCTGAAGGTCCACTGGGTGACAGTCTTTTCTATCCAAAAAATAAAGATATACCTGTCTTCTGACATTTCTTCAATCTTTTTTTATGAATTTGTGTTGCTTTCTTGAGCACTCCCTGCTTTTTACCTAGAAACATTGCATTATTTGATTTTCACAGCTCAAGCTCAAGCCCAGATTCCCTTACATTTCTGTATCCACTCCTACGGTTTTCTCCTGTTTTGTTTTTCTACCATCTGAAAGTTCAGAAACAACATTAAACATTCCTCTTCTCTTTCCTCCTTCCTCACTTGCATATAAGTCTCCTCTTTCAGCTTTCCTTTCTGTGCAGCAATACACTGTCCCTCTCTGCTCTTCCTGTTCTTGTGCCACCCATTCACCAGCGAAAACACTGATGAAAATGGTAACAAAGCAAAACCAACTACTTGTGTACCTGATGATCATTCCATAAAAAGAGATGTTTCACACATCACACATTCACAGTACAAAGTTGCAGCTTTCCATCAAATGTGAGATCCTGGATGCTTGGCTACAAAACCCTAAAAACAGTTAAGTGCCTCACATTCTAGCACAGAATCACCACCCCTTTCACCAGCTTTTAACTCCTCGTTACCTCTTAACTCTAATTTTTCTTCCCTTTCTGACATCTTTCTACTTCTTTTACCACTCCCTACCCTGATCTAATAAATTCTATTTACTCCTCTGACTGGTTCTAAATTCTTCATCTTGATCCAAAGAATTCCCTCTGTGGGGACTGATACACATGTAGCTAACTGTTCTTCTCAAGAGATGAGCTGCAAACATGGAGGCACAGTGTAAAAACCTGAACGAATATTTGTTATGCAGCAGAGGCAAAACCACTTCCAGCAGCCCCCTGCAGACTTTGGGAGCACTCCCCAGCCCAGCCCAAACAGCATGAACGAGTCTGTGGACATCGTTGTTCTGCTGCTGCCTTCACCATCCATTTTTATGGGAAAATATACAGGAGGAAGTTATGATTTCTGTTACCACGCTGCACAAGAGCTCTGATCACGAATAAGACTTCATTTGTAGGACAACTATATATAGAACAAAAGACAATCAGGGCTCCAAGGAATTTACTGTCTGAGATGAGAGACAACACATGTAAATTTTCTACAAGGGAAGTAATGAGATAATAGTATTGGCCAACACGAGAAGTGCTAATCATACAATTATGACCAAGATTTTTGTCAGCGTTGCTGTAAGAATTAATATCAGAACTTTCCAAAAATGACCATGAAAACAAGCAGGTTGATCCAAACAATGTAATTCTTTGCAATTAAGGAGAAAAATCTTGTTGTTGATAGTAACTTTGACTGCAGTGCAACTTCTAAGGATTAAGATGATTTTTCTACTGTATCTGACATAATATAAAGCTTTTTTTGCACAAAAACAGTTAACAGAGAACAGCAGTAAAATTCATGTAAAGGAAAGCCTGGATCCTTCATAAGATGTGATAAATATAAATGTCAGTTCAGCCAATCAATTTTAATTAACTGGAAATCAGAGTTGCAAAGACAGACTGCACTAAAACCTAGAGTGTTCATGTTCTGTTACTGATGATGATTCGCCCCAATCGAGCTCAGAGACACTTCAGAGACCAAGTCAGAGAAGTGGGTATTTGCTTTATTCGGTGCACCGGATGTGTGGGGAATTATTTCCACCAAACACACACCTCAGTACCCCAAAGACACAGAGTTATAGGTAAAATCATGAATATTAATTACATTCTTCAGGATAGGAGTGGTTATACAAATCATTTCTCGGAAGTCATTAATATCATTAGCATGTGCACCACGCATGCTCCGTATGTCTTGGTGGTCTTTGGAGACCCCCAAAGCCTCCTCCAAGGTGATAGTCCTTCATGGGATGATTCAGCGGTTTCTGTGCTGGTTTCAAATGCATGCTTAGCCGATAAGCCATCAGGCCAGAGCTGTTACCTATAATTTGAATGTGAATTAAGAGTTCAGTCTTCAGCCCTGGCGGCCACAGACAGGCGCCTGTGCTGGTGGAAGGGGGGGGCAAAAAGCTCAGAGTCTCAATTCCCCCTTTTTCTTTTGTAATTTGTAATTCTTTACAAATCTTGTATGCTATGAAAGTAAATACCTTTTTCTATTTTATATCTAAGTTTATACTTTTGCTATTGGATATAAACATCACAGTTCTAAGTACATAATATTATATAACAATAACTACTATTGCAGACAGTAAATAACAATGCAATAACACAAAAAACTATTACATACATTTGTTTAAGTTAGGATTAACATAATTGCAACAGCTTGTATTTATAACTGTACATACTCTTTCTCTTTTGGCATACAGCAAATTTATAGTTAATTGTAAGATGCTCTTTATCTTGATTTGCTGTGCTTTTATGGCATCTGCAGTGGCACTTATTATGGCCTCTACAATGGTAGAAAGGTTCTTTTTTTAGTTTACTTATTTCAGGCTAGGGTATAAACTACTTGGCAAAACAAAATTGGTGGGTTTATATATAAGCTTTGTTAGTTGAGGGGAGAGATATTGGTTGAGCAGTTATTTTGAAGAAAAAGAAGAAAGACAGAATCTATAGACATTCTAAGAGGAATGTTAATTCTTTTGGCTTTCTTGGGCCTTCCATCTCCTAGCAGGTTTCTTTGGAGTCAGGGATGGGGAGATTGGAGCACTGCCCTCTGCTGTGTCTATGACTCGCCTCACTATAGGGCTGGGCTTGGAGCTCTGTGCAGCACTGCCTCTGCTGTGTCCATGACTGGACCTCACTGCAGGGCTGGGATGCTCTGGGGGTGAGGTAAGGAGCAGTTCACTGTCTCACCAGGGCAAGGCCTGACCTGTCCCTTTCCCACACACACCATACACACAGGCATTTTGAAGTGTTGCAGAGACATTAAATTTTTCAGTTTTGGCAGCTCACATCATGGCTCCAGACAGTGATCAGGACCACTGATAGCTTTTCTTGCTTGTAAAATGGGGTACTTTTCTTCCTCACCTTGGCAGAATTTCTAGCAAACAGAGCAGAAAGGAAAGAGGAAAGCATAAAGGATAACTGACTAAGATTCTCATGCTGTTAGTTTTTGCTTGTAATTCATTAGGCTATCTTTTCTCACCTTTTCAGTCTTTTGTTTTACTCTCCGTAAATCTAGATTATCTTTCAATTTACAAAAAAATATGCTCACAAATATTAGCCACTCACAAAATCAACAGATGTTCAGGATCTTTTATACGATTTTGCGAGCTTTTTCTAGGACTTCAAATGTGCTACTGAAGAATGGCACTTTTAACTGCTATTTTAAATTAACTTTTAAATTACAGAGCCCAAAGCCTGGCAGATTAGTCTATGGCAGTATTTTCTTTTGTGGGGCTTAGCATTCTTAAACACTGGACAAACAAATATGCATTAAACAGCAACAGTTATAAATACTTAGTAAAATAGCCAGCCATCCTTTGAAACCTTTTCATTTTAAAAATGAAATTATTTTGTTATTGTTATATATCAATTTCACAAATTTAGATTCAAGCTCACATAGCTTTCCCTTTTTTTTTTTTTCCTGGCTTACTTACCCCTTTGCATTTGAAGCCATACTTGCCATTACAATTATTACAAGGTTTTGCTAGGATAGCTGACTGTGGATAACACTGTTCTGGTAATACAAAAAACAAAACCATTTAATGTGTTTCATTTTGGTTTCACACTGGAGAGGAGTTTCTGGCTGTAGAACTCACAGCCGTGAGGGAAGTTAGCAGTTCTTTTGCTTCTGTGGCTTGAGTGGTTCCTCGTCTTACACAGCTTTTTGTCTGATGAGGACACACTAAAAGATGTTAAAACAAACTTGCACAGTGATAACACATGTTAGAGTGGGAGAATGATGAATTCTTGCCTCGTTTAACTCCCCATTGGGAATTCTTTTAATAAGTGAGAAATTAAGATTTAATAAACTTCCCTTTTTTTCTTGTAATTTCTTAAATGCATGTATTACTCTATATGCATATTTAGAATTAGTAAAAATATTCACTATTTTGTCTTTATATACTTCGCAGGATTTTATAAGCACTTACAGCTCTGCTGCTTGAGCTGACTATGTAAGAGGCAATGTTTCACTTATTTTAACTTCCTTTCGTTAACGATAGTGTATTTTTCAAATTGTTACTCTTCTAGTACTTTTGAAGACTCACTACTAAAATTTTTTTTTTTTTTCAACTTCCTCAAGGAGGCTGAGTCAAACCCCTTTGTTTTTGGGTTTTTTTTCTTTTTTTCTTAAATACTCTTGTTCTACTAGACAAGATTCACAGTACAATAACTGCGCTGGTCATCTACTCAGATTGTTCTTTGAGTTAATAAATCTTTAGCTTGGTGTGAAACTTATGAGGTATATTCCTATTGTCAGCCTTCGGGCTTCATTTACCATCGGAGCTTTGGCTGCACAACTTGCAGACAGCACGCCCAGCCTCTGGCTACATTCTGAGACAATCAATAGCCACCAGCCACTGGATTTGGTAACTTATAAAATTAGCATCACGCCACCGTGTTCTCAAAAAGTGGCTGTCAAATTCTCAAAGCATGGGGAAGAACACCTTTTTGCAAAAGTTACTTGTCATGACAACCAACCATACAGAAAGGACTGAACCCTCTTGGGGACGTGAATTAAGTACACATTGTCACGTTCTTGGCTGCTTGAACAGCCCCAGACAGTGGCTCAGAGACACACCTTGTCTCTACCTTCTCCTCAGCAGTTCTAAAATTTTTTCCTCTGCAGCAGTTAATTTGCATTTTCTCTAAGGCAATTTGGCTGGCTGCTTGAAGGGTCGAGCAAACTTTTGTTCAAAAAACCAAAGCAGCAACTCAGAGTAACCCAGGCAGGAGATTTTAACTTTGAAATAGTTAATTACAAGATTTGGTATATCTTTTCTACAGACATTTTTGCTTACAGTGTCTCTTTGGCATTACTTTTGCTCCTGCTTTCTTTTATCTTTTCTTACATACATTTGCAGTATCTTTTTAACCAGTTTCTTCAGGGCTTATTCAGCCCTTCTCCAGCCCCCACCCGCACTACTCCCTGGGGTGCTCATTGTCCCACAAAGTCATTCTGGTGACCTAGACAGAACTCTTAACAGACAATTCACATTTCTAAACATTCCCTCTGCTGTATCCAAACGCAGCCCTTCCCCCTCCGAGGCTGTCAGCAGGCAAGGCCAGCAGCACCACAGGTGATCGGTGTGTCCCACAGCCGCCCTGCCCCAGGGGCTGGCAGGGTCAGGGACTGCCTGGTGCTGAGCTCACAGCTGTCCCACAGCTCCAGCTCGGCTCCGCACCTCCCCTCAGGCCTCAGCCTGCGCATCCAGCCCCCCACCTCCGAGCTCGCCACTGCCACGCCGAAAGGGGAGGACACAGGGAACTGCAGCTCGCCCTGGGTTAGCTGTCAAAATTTTAGGCAAGATGGGGGAGGGTCTCGAAACACCTCTCTTCCTTCTTTTTCTTTTCCCCTTACTCTTATTTAATTGCAAGCTCCATCTACTACAACATTCTATACAACCATATTTCAGCAGCTACACACAGGAGCTCTGAAGAGGTACTTAGTAGATTCAATTAGTTATTTTTATCTTGCGGGCGTCCCCGCATAAATTTATATGCCGGCAAAAATACCAATTAACACAGGTAAAATTTTGCACACACAGTACATGCACACACATTAAAAAATTTTAGAAGCACCCGAGCAAATAGACAACATCACTTCCTCTCACAATTAATACACGCGCACTGAGTTTAAGTTTCATAACGGTTTCCACACACAAAACACAGAATTTTAATCGCAAAATCAAATAGAGCAATACTAGAAAGGTGTTGGGGTCCGAGCGTTCTCAACTCAGCAGCCAAAATCCCTCCATTCAACAATATAATTTGCTCCCTTCCAGACACTCTAAACCAACGGTTTATATGTGACCCACACTCGTTCACTCTTTGCCAGTGTCTTCGCTTCTCTCTGGCCGTTTCTGTCGCTAGAGAACGGAAACGTAGATAAAGCTCCATTCTCGCTCAATGTCGGAGACACGTCTCATTCGTTCACACTCACACATTAACAAAATAATGACAGTAATACAGTAACAGAATAACAACAGACAGAACAAAAATCACAGTATGTTGTAATACAGTGGAGTCCAACCCCTTAAAGGCACCTTTAACTATAGCGGGGTCCAACCCCGGGGTCCAACCTTTTAAAAGTACCTTTTCTGGACAGCGGGGTCCAACCCCGGGGGTCCAACCCCTTGCCCGGGACTAATTTCGGGAGACCCAGTCTCAACCCACCCTCGGGGACTATCACCCCGGACCTGCAGGCATTTATTTTAAAAGTAGCAAATACCTTAATTTGGTGCAGATGGTCCTTAGTCTACTCCCGCCGTGAGCCAAAGGACAGCTGAGCTCCCCCTGAAAATTCAGGGTCGCGACTGGGAGGTCTGCTTACCCCTGGATCCGGCAGCCGAGCAGAGTCAGGGTCCCATCTGGGGTGCCAGTTTGATTCGCCCCAATCGAGCTCAGAGACACTTCAGAGACCAAGTCAGAGAAGTGGGTATTTGCTTTATTCGGTGCACCGGATGTGTGGGGAATTATTTCCACCAAACACACACCTCAGTACCCCAAAGACACAGAGTTATAGGTAAAATCATGAATATTAATTACATTCTTCAGGATAGGAGTGGTTATACAAATCATTTCTCGGAAGTCATTAATATCATTAGCATGTGCACCACGCATGCTCCGTATGTCTTGGTGGTCTTTGGAGACCCCCAAAGCCTCCTCCAAGGTGATAGTCCTTCATGGGATGATTCAGCGGTTTCTGTGCTGGTTTCAAATGTATGCTTAGCCGATAAGCCATCAGGCCAGAGCTGTTACCTATAATTTGAATGTGAATTAAGAGTTCAGTCTTCAGCCCTGGCGGCCACAGACAGGCGCCTGTGCTGGTGGAAGGGGGGGGCAAAAAGCTCAGAGTCTCAATGAAATAAAAAGTAATAGCTATTAAATCAAATTACAATGATGAGATAATGTTAAGAACTAAGAAACATTTACTTTTTATAAGTGTTAAGTTTAAAGAAATTCCAGTAACAAGTTCTCACTTTGACCAGCTTTGAGAATGGGATCAATACCACAAATGCATTCGTAGAAATGTGCGGAAGTATGTGGGGTTGTGCTTTTTTTCTTTTTAATATTTTCTCACTCCTAAAAGAGGATGAGCATAGACACCATCTTCCCTACTTGGTAAACCAGCTACCAGAAACCTTCTGATTCTGATTCTTGGGGCAAGAACCCCCAAGACACAGACAATGGTCTCCCAAGAGCCAAGGGGAGGAGAAGCCCTGAGTGCTGGCAATGGCTCCTCGAGATCCCACTGCTCCTCTGTGCGCCAGAAGAGCTTTGTTATTGGTCCAACACAGACCAGATAAGATGCCACATCCCAAGTTTACCAGGTCAAGTCCCTTGCATGAATCCTCAAGGATGCAATCCAGAAGGATATTAACATTATCCAGCAGCTGGCACCTCAGTCCATCTGCTCACCTCTTGCAAAAGCCAAGAGAGGGAAAGAAGCTGCTCCAAATGGGAAACCTAGAAAGCAGCACAACTGCAGTGCTTTGAAGCACCCTCTGGCACTGTTGTCTGCAGAACAAGGGCAAATATCTTCTCTGAAACATGTACTAATATTCTCCCTCCTCTTTCCTCCACCTTTTCTACAGCCCTTGGGAAATCTCTCTCCTCCCACTCCTTACAGTTTCCTTCTGTGTTCCTCTGCTGCTGAATGATCCTGTTGCCTGAGCAACGGCAGCTGAGGAGGGGAGCAGGAGAGAGGCCTGGCCCAGTTGTGTGCTCTGGCAGCAGCTCTGCTCCTGACCCCACAGTAGCAGCCTCAGGAAATGAGCAGTTCAGCTGAGTGAGGTGCAACCTCTTTATTAGGTACTGGGGCTTTTGCAAACACCTTATATTTTTGTGCAATTATGAATAAAAGATCCTAACACTCAAGACTGTCAAGCAAGTAGTTGTTTAGCTTATCTACACACCCAGATTATATTCATAATGCAACCACATTTGTTACGCTTTAATTTTGGTCCTAGTAGAACTCAAATGTACAAATTAACCAGCAATTAATCTCTAGAATCAGAATCTGCTCTAAAAGGTTCAGATTATTATGCAGTGTCTCTCTCCCCCCCTGCTCTTTTCATTGTGTATTTTAGAATTCAGAAAAGTAACCAGAACAAAAGTGTCTATCAATGACCTTTCCAGCTGAACCTCAATATTTGTAGTGTGCTTTCTTTTAATCTTTCCTGTCTGTCTCCTGGTATTTGAGCAATATCTGGTGAAATGAGAATGTAGTCTCACTGCCATAGCTGTGCAAGAAATAATAATCTCTGCAAGATATCCAGCAGAGATTTCTTTTCCAATATTGTTTTATTGGAAGACTTTTTTTTAAAATAGCATTCTTCTTATATGGTTTTGTGTTCTTACAGTTTATAAAACTCCATAGGTTGCCTCCCTCTCCCTTGATGGTTTATGATAAAAATGGTTCTAATTGGTTACTTGCTGCTCTGGTGATTACAGGAGGGAGGGTTGTGCAAGTCTTCCTGCTTTTGAGCAACTATCACTTGGAACATCAATGACACTTCACTCTCTTTTTATTATCATTTAATTTTTACTCCTGAAGTAGAAACACAGTTAGTTAGATGTTCCAGTTGCATCAGGCACTAATAGTGAGTTACTGGGAAATTATTTGACCTTTAAAATTTCATATCAATATGAGCTTCATTCAAAATTAATTTACTCCATCTCATCCAACTGCCTTCAGCAGCTGCATGCTTGCTAATCCTGCACCCTGCACTGTATTTATAGCACTTTCAAAAAGTTTTTTTAGACTATGCTTATTTTTGTTGAGCATAAAATAGAGAACAACTGGAGTTTAAGCCTGATAGACCCAACCACAAAAAGCTCAGAAAATAATCCTTCATTTTTTGCTCTGCTTTCTTCAGAGATAACCTACTTCCATTTTCAGCTATCCAGCAGAATAGTCAGACTGAGTATCACTGGAGTAAAACACAGTCCAGAATTTATGGCTTACTAAATTCAGGGAGAAGCTTTAATTAATGAAGTCTGGAGCACTCTGACTAGACAGCAGGTTCCATCAATTAATTTGGAATAAAACTACCAGGATTTCTTAGTGTATCAGAAGTTTCAAAACCATCTGCCAAAAGTGTTAATGTCTCTAGGACATAGGTGATGGTGCTTGGGAGAGCCTGGACTATTGGCCAGGTGCACCAGTGCTGCCTCTTCCATAACTCTAAAGGCTTCAACAAATCAGGTGGCTGCATGCAGCTTTCAGAGCAGAAAAAGTCATGCAGTTCAGGGAAGGAAAAGGACTAAGGCCAAACATCCTTAGTGTGACTCATGGATTTCGATGGGATTACAGAGGGATGGAAATAGACCACATTTACCGTATTAGGTCACCATGCTAATATCATTAATCTTCTGTCAGGGAAAGATTGCTCCTCCCATGCTGAGATTTAAAATATAAGGGCAATTGGCCCATGGGGGTACAAGGAGGGTAGAAGAAAAGAAGTAAAATAATGCTAAAAGCTTGAATGTGAACATCCTGATTTCCCTTAAAAGGTTCTCATGAATGTCACTTATAGACTCTTATCAACGTAAACCCTCATCAATACATTTATAATTTATCTCTTTATCAACACAAATTCTTTTATACAGATAACCTTCCACCTGTGATTTGCATTTGGTAAAAGCTGTATCACAAAATTTTATTTGGCTTTGGATAACTTCAGGAAACCTAACTCTCACATCACATAACAGATTTGTGATTAAAGCATGAAGAAAGCTTAGTTATGCCCATCTCCACACCATAAAACTTGTCACAGTAATATTAAAAAAAAAAACAACTCACAAAGACAAGACTTCAGTAAAAATAATAGTATCACTTCCTCAGGCTCTAATGGAATTTCTTAATGGGGGGAGGTGGAACAAAACCATCTAATATGCAGTAAGGACACTCAGCTGGAAGTGGATCTTGGATGGGCTTTGCAGTTCTTCCAGAGAATAATGAATTAAAGACAGAAGATGAAAAAAAAAGGAATTAATTTTAAAACAGAAGAATTCCATGAAGCAGGAAGAACAGCTTATGACTTCCTCCTTCAGGTAAGTATCCTGGGTATTAGGCTACATAACAAACCTCCCATTTCCTATCATTCTGATATCTTTAATGTCCCATTCAGTACCAATCTTGTCACAGCCTAATTTCATCATAAATCAAGGTATGAAGCTTTGGCTGACCTTTGTGAGTGAGTGCAGCACACCAGTCAAGTACAGACAGGAACAAATTCAGCTTCTCTGAGCTTGGCAGTAATAAATTGCATAGGGCCATGATGCTGTGTACCTGTACATTTTGTTCATTCTTCAAGTATTTTAAAAACTTACAACTACTTTATTATATTTTGACCAGACAGTTTTATCCAAGTCAGTCAGACATGGACAAAATGATAAATTCTGATTTTGATTAATAAGTAAGAAAAAAATATCTCTTACCAGTGAGATGACAAGACAGCTCTCCTGCTTCTCCATCTGTGAAACTATGTAACTTTTTTTGAAAATAGTGTCTGAGATTGGAGACAAAGTTTTGCAAGGCGTGGATTCTTAAACTTGTTTAGGCATTTACAGATGTCTCTAGCTTTTATGAAATTCCATCTCTTCTTTACACTTTGGGTGTTTGAATATTGCTAAAATACTACTTGTACTGTATGGATACCCTGGGTAAATGTTTATTGTTATTCTGCTAGACAGAATTTTAAGACTTTTTTTTCAAGATGAATTGAAGTAACTGAAAATTCCTGAGGTTGCTGAATAAAGCATACACCTAAATTGCATTAAATTGTGATGGATGAATAGGAACTGGGTCTTGGACTGGGAGAAGACAAGTTCTACTGAAGGAAAAAGAGGCACACAAGGTAACATCAGTGCAGTCCTTCCCAGTTTGCTTTAGAGAGTATTCATTTGACACTGCACCTGCACTTTCTTACGTAGCTTGATTCCTAAAACTTCCATGAGGATGCTGAATACACAACTAACAAGTAAATACATCAACAACAAAAGCACCTATCTCAGGCTTGCCATTTGATCATGCATCCCTGCTAGAAATCCCTGCTGCAGAGAGAAAATGGCTACAAAGAGAAAAAAAAAAACAGAATTCTGTGGTTTGGTCCATCACTGTCTTGTTTGACTCAACAAGCACCTCCATTTCTCAGCTGCTGCAAACATTAAACAAGAACCATGAAATCACTCTGGGGAGTGTGGCAGTTACATCTGCACTGCTTTCTTGCATGATATCAGCTTCTATGCAGTAATAATATCAGTGAGTGATATTATGCCTTTTTATTCACTGTTTTCTCTCCTTTGATCAAAATCTGATCTATATGACACTGTAAATTGAGTTACAAACTCAAAGATTATATACTTAAGGGCATACCACTCCACATGTTGAAAAGTGAACTTGCATACCTTTCTCTATTCCTCACCCACACAAGACTTCCAGTATCTGTAGACTTGAAATGCTTCTTTTAACTAAAGTTCTCTTCTGAATCCTAACTCTGCAGACTTATCCATATAATAAATACGCTTTTAAAGAGAGCCAAAATGTATTAAAACAGAAACAAAGCAGCAGTAGCTACATGTAGCTTAATTACTGAGATAAATGTTATTTGGGAACATGTAGCACAGTGACAACAGCAAATGACATTCAGTATTCTTCCTGTTGATACTGGCTGTGGGCTGAGAGCTAAAAAGAGGCTCTGCCAACAGGCACACAGGGAATCTGCAGTTGGGCATCTTCCCTTCCTTATGGCTGAATTATCCATTTCTTAAGGATCAGTCTAGACCAAGCTCCCATAATTGGCTCTTAGAGTTTCATGTGGTCCACAAACCAGATAATTCCCACAGCAACCCAAGGAGCAGGTGGATGCACGTAACCACAGCCTACATTTGTTCTAGCAAGACACTTGTTGTGTTTTGGCAGGATTTGTTAGATTATCTTGATAATCTAATTTGTACCAATGACCTAGAAGGGAGCAAACAAAAAAGACCAAGCACTGGGACATGCCTGCACTGCATCCCCTTTGTCCAGCTCCCTAATGAGGATCCACTCAGAGCAGCTCACTCACATTGACTCTAAACCCTTCTGCAGACTATGGCAAGGACAGACCTGATGTACTAAAGCTGAGAACATAGATGCATCTACCATTTCCATACCTTTTCCACAGCATTCCAGAGCTTCCTTCTACACGGAGAATACATTTTCAGTTAAAATACAAACATGCACACATTCTCACACAGACATATTAAACGGGCAAATAACTGGTATTTGTTGGTAAAAGCATTCTCAGCACGGTTTGTGATGCTCAGTGTTTCCTACAGCTCATTCAGAGCTGAAGGATTCTTCACTTGCCTGCTGTAAGCGCTCCCTCTGTTGTTGTGCAGAGAAACTACCAGCAAACGTGCTTCATCAGCCTGGCATCTTTCTCATCTTCATGCACTCCATCCTGAGGTAATTTTTCACCCTTATTTTCTCGACAAGCAACTACCATCTTGTTCCAGTCTTCCAAGGTACCGGTGGTATCATTTAGAATAACAATGTGTCTAAGGAAAAGTAAAAAACACATTTAAATATCCTGCATTTGCCTAAAAAGCTTTTTACTATTCATGTTAAGCACATTGCAGAACTCACTCACTAATTGCAATGTGGATTAGAAATCCAAAGACTGAGTTGAAAAAAACAAAGGTGATGAAATTAATAACACATAGGAGAAATAGTGTTTAATTTAAAAGACTTAAAGGCCAAAATCCCTGCTTGCACTCAAAATCTTTTCTGAAACCCATAGCAGCAACTGAATGACAAGGGAGCTGCAGGCATAGAAGTCAAGGGCAGTTTATTAAAGCAAGACACAGACAGCACAACAGATGCAAATAACCATGTGTGGATGCAGAAAACCTAATTTTCAGAAATTTTGTCTTTAAATTCAAGCACTTCTCTCAGGTAAATCCAGGCAGATATGTGTTAGCCTGCCTGCAGAGTGGTTTCCTGGAACATGCTGCCCATGTGATTTGCTGCAGCTCTCTGCCCTTGGCTTGGGTTCCCACTGCCTGGAGAGCTTCTGCCACTGGGTCTGGCAGTGCAAGAAAAAGCTGCTCTGAAAACTTACAGACCTTGGAACCAAGTAGGACTTCATTTGTTTTTGTGTGTCCTGAGCAGTAAGTGCTGAGGTTGAAAGTTGCCCAAGAGTTAGCTTATGGAGACTCCACTAAAAGCCAAGTGTGTGCAGAGTTCTCCCCCTGGAAAGTTGCCCAAAGAAGCACTGAATCCAAAGTAACTTGCAGGCTGGAGTGGGACCTAAGCTAAAATTTCAAGTTTCAAAGTTTGTTATTAAAATTTTGGTGTGTTTTTTTCTCTCTCTCATTTCTTCCAGTAGCACAAACACATCCTTTTTGTGATAGGCTGAGGTAAGAAACTGCCCTCATAAATGAAAATTATGGTTTTCTGACTGAGACAGTCAATGCAGTATTAGGACAGTTTTCCAAGAGAAATCAAAGAGCAAGATTATTATATATTTGTGTATGGTTACCTCTCCCTTTCCCTACCATAAAATCCCACAATTATCTTCACCAATTTCCCTGAACACTGTGGAAAAGCTGGTGGTGATATTAAAATCTAACATTTTACTTGAAAACATAGATATAAAGAATATTTTTTCCTGTAAATAGAAATTACCTAGAATGACAAAATCAAGAAACACTAGAAGAGATGGTAACCTGAAAATCCTCCCATAAAGTTGTCTGAAATATGGCCAGGGAATAAAATAATAATTTTAAATGGTATCTTAACCTAGGCAACAACAGTCTAAGGAAGAAAACATAGAAGAAAGAAAAGGACACATATTTTACCATTGGCAGGTAATGAGTAAACCTCAGGTGGCTGAAGGTCCTTAAAACATGCAGTTTTTCAAGTGAAATTACAGAAAATACAGTATCTATGATTTGGGAAGAGCTAATCTAATTAATCAATGGCCAGAAAAAGGAGAGAGCTATTTCTGTGTAGCAGTTCCTCAGCAGGCTATAGGAGATGAGTTAATGAACTAAACTGTGTGTTTAATAACCAGGGATTACATTAGCAGTGAGACCTAAGCACCCAGAAATAGAGAGTAGCATTACTGGGGTTTTCAACAGCCTCTAATGCCCAATTCCTTCCAGGACTCTGCATTCTTTGGGAAAGGCCTCAAGTTGTACATTTTCACCTGTACACACAGAAATGTATGTAAGATTAGCTTGTCAGTTTTCACAACACGCAGAACAGCTGATGGCTGCAATTTCAGTTCCTTTAGGGCAAGTGCCAAGGAGGAACCTCTGAAAATGGATAAAAAGTGACTTAGTGTGCATGGCTGCCACACCAGCACTTTTCTAAACACCAACAGGGTCACCAAAAGAATGTGTCCTGGAAGGGCTGCATTCAGTGTGATGTGAGAACTGTGCTATTGCAAACTGCTACGGCAGAGCACACAAACTTTTCTTCTTTCCTTTCCAAATATCCAAGTGACTCTTCGGTTTGACCAGGGACATGAACAGCTGAAATACAAACATGTCAGGGCAGGATAACCCCAGTACTACCTCATCAATTCAGATGTCAGAGTCAAAACTGTTTAAGCCTTTAAGAAATAGTAACAAAAAAACCCCAAACCAAGCAATCACAAACTTTATAAACGGATATATTCATACAAAATATACTTTTTCAAACTGAGGATATTTTTTTAAGAACTGAGAAAATCCCCACAGGCAGATGATTTTTTTATGAAACACCTTTTGGTGTATCAGTTAAATTCAGGTTTTCATATTAGCAAGGTTTTACATAATCATGAGCAGCTCCCATATAAAAATAAAACAAGAATGAAAACATTAAAACATATAAATGAAGAAGCTAGAGACAATTAAATTATCAACGTCTTAATTAAAACAACACATTTTGCACATTATTTAGTTCAAGCTCCATTGCTCTTTCCCTGTAGTATAACAGAGCTGTGGGCTCAGATTCCAGAGCTTTTAATCTCCTGTGAAGAAAAAACTGCATTCCTTTAACCATTCTTGATTCTGGTAAATAAACACCTCACATTCCCATTTGGCTGAAGTGAGGATATTCTTGCATACAGTAACAGACTCCATTATCTGTGGATGAATTTCTGGATATGATGTTTATAGAGAGAGACTGAACAGAAAAACAACTTACTGGAACATTCTAATAAGTATGGCAGAGTGAAAGTAAAATTAATAGGGAAAATAATAGAGCAAGCTCCATGGGGCTGCTCTAAAATAAGAAAAAGCATCCCCAAAAGCAAAGTAACATTATTCAAGAGTATGAAAATGCAGAAAAGCTTTTCATTGTGAGGGGAGGCCTCCAAACTCACCTCAGATCCAATAATCACCAGTGTTATTAAAAACGAAGGTAACCAGAGCTTATTTGGACAGCTGCAGCACCATGGAATAACATATTTTCTCTAGGTGGGCACTAAATGTCCTTTGCACTGTAGAAAACCAAAGGAGCAGTGGCTGTGCATTTTAGTGTCTTAAAACAGCAGTCCAACTCAAGGTTTAAAAGCAGAGCCAGTCACCCTTATTCCTACCCATCTCAAAAATGAGGAATCTTGATTTCTTCTAGGCATTCCCATCTCAGTGGCTGAAAAAGGCAGGAATCCCTCAGGAACTTCAGCAATAATGTTTGTGCAGTAGGGCTGGTGATGCCAGCACAGGGCATGTGGGATAAATGTCATTTAGTCCTTTTAGTTATGTTGATTTTCTCCTTGTTTAGGACAGCTTGGTAATTTCATAACTCCCATAAAGCCACAAAAAGTGGTTTTCAAGCATGAACCCTGCTGTTACTCCTGGTATTGGGAATTCATTGCAGTGACCCTGACTCTGCTGCAGTGTTTACAGGGACACAAAAACCAGCTGAAAATGTGCAACTTGATTTCTGTAACAACACAGAGGTCACAACCGGTTTATACCAGCTGGAGACAAAAAAACCCCAGCAAACCACTTTTAATATACTATCAAGTGCTCATTATCTGAAAAATATTTGTTATCTTGTGAAATGCGTTATTGTATATAACGTAACACTCCTCAGATGGTCCTTACCCTCCACAACCCACTTTCTCAGTCTCTGATCAAAACATAGTAGGGTTGAAATTGTTCAAATGGCCACAGCTGATTTATTCAAGCAAGCCTCACTCTGCTTTAGCCTTTCCCATATTCGACTCAGAAACATAAAACCACCTAACGAGTAATTTCCAAATCGGGACTCGGGGCTACTTTATCCCCAACTTACCGACGGCTTTGCTAATTTTAAAAATCTTTGCTCTGCACCCCCAAATATAAATCTGGCACTGATCTGCAGGTGACAAAGGGGCTGTGATGTGTTTAAACTGCCTCCTCAGGAGCCAGGACATCGAATTCTGGCATTTCGCACTGCGGAGAATCATAGAATCCCAGAATGGTTTGGGGGGGAAAGAACCTTAAAGCGCATCCAGTTCCAACCCCCTACCATGGGCAGGGACACCTCCCACTAGAGCATGCTGCTCCAAGTCGTGACCAACATGGCCTTGACCGAAACGCAGGCACCCGAAAATCCCGCTATCCCTAAAATAATAATCGCCCCGACGGCCACCACAGCCCAGAACAGGACCACGCCCGGCGCCTGAAGAATCCCACCCTCACGGCGGCCCCTCCTCCTTCCCTCATGGCGGCCCCGCCTCACAGTCACAGCGGCTCCTCCTCCTCCCCTCACGGCAGCTCCTCCTCCCCTCACGGCAGCTCCTCCTCCTCCTCTCACGGCGGCCCCGCCTCACAGTCACAGCGGCTCCTCCTCCTCCTCCTCCCCTCACGGCAGCTCCTCCCCGCGTCATGGCTGCTCCGCCACCTCCCCTCACGCCGGCCGCCGCGGTGCACTGTGGGAGCCGAAGTTCCCGCCCACTCCTAGCCGCCGGGACTACATCTCCCAGCAGGCGCTGGCGCCGCCCGCGCGGGTGGGGCATGCCGGGAGCCGTAGTCCAGCCGCGTTGCACGCCCCTCCCTGCGGCGCGCAGGAAACCCCGTGCGTGCGGGTGGGGCGCTCTCTCAGGCCGCCGCCGCCATTCCGCGAGCAGCGCGGGCAGCCCGCGCTCCGGCCCCGCCGCCCCGCGCCTCCCCGCGCAGCCCCCGCCCGCCTCGCCATGCAGATCTTCGTGAAGACCCTCACGGGGAAAACCATCACCCTCGAGGTGAGCCGCCGGGCCGGGCCCCCGTGCCTTGCGGCGCTCCGAAACGCGGGGATGTGCCGGGAGGCGGCGGGATGCGCCGGGAGGGCCAGGAGTATGGGGGGCCCGGGGGTGGGGTGCGTGGGGGGCCCGGCGATGCCTGGGGAGCCCGGGGATGCTTGGGGAGCTCGGCCCTGCGCTGGCCGGCCCGGTTCAGGCCACGCGGTCCGGGTCGGAATGGCCGTCTGCCGGGAGCTCGTCGTGGTTTTCCAGCGTTTCTGGGCTAATTAAAATGTGCAGCGCGTTTTGATTCTGTTCTTCTGTTTCACAATAGGTTGAGCCTTCTGATACTATAGAAAATGTGAAAGCGAAGATCCAGGATAAGGAGGGTAGGTTCGAGAGGCGCTTATTGACTATTATATATTAATATGAGCCAGTATATGTTACATATATTCTGTCCGTCCACTCTTGTGGATTGCTGTTGGTCTTACACAGATGTAATTTTCTGCAGCAGTCTTGATTTTATCATAGCATGCTGTAGCTCATGTCCCTCATTTATTCCTGGTTTGTGTCACTATTAGGCATTCCTCCGGATCAGCAGCGGCTGATCTTTGCTGGGAAGCAGCTGGAAGATGGACGGACACTGTCTGACTACAATATTCAAAAAGTGAGTGGAAAAGGCTGCACACAGCAGTGCAGTACCCAGGAACAGGCACAGGCATAGCTGAGGCTAAGAAATGTTTCTAGTAGATTAAACCAAATTAAGGGATTTGGGCAGTGTTGATGCTGGGGGCTTGGCATGTCATCTTAACAGCAAATAATCCTTTTAGAGTTTTCTTAAGTGCTTGGCACTTGAAATCTACTTTCTCTAGGTAAAAGAAGCCTGCTTAAATGGTGCACTTGTCCTGAGAAAGCATTTTGAGTGTATTTCATATGCTTTACAAACAGGAATCAACCCTTCATCTGGTGCTGAGACTTCGTGGTGGTGCCAAGAAAAGGAAGAAGAAGTCTTACACAACTCCCAAGAAGAACAAGCATAAGAGAAAGAAGGTTAAGCTTGCAGTGCTCAAGTACTACAAGGTAGGTGGAACTAATTCCAGGAGAAACTTGATGGAAACTCAGTTCTCACCAGGGTGAACATGGAGCACATGTCTACACAGAGCCTGGTGTATTTCTTATTTAAACTTCTATTTCCAAATATACCCCCTGTTAAATAAGAGATACAATCTGTTGCATTTGGGCACTTCTGAGTTTTGCCTCAAGGAGTTTGATACAGTAACCATTACAAAAACTATTTTGCCAGTGGAAAATCTCAAAATGATTGGTGTTGCTAAAAGGTGGAGACTGTGTGTGAGCCATTGCCCGTTTGCCTTTCCCAGGTGGATGAGAACGGCAAGATCAGCCGCCTGCGCCGGGAGTGCCCCTCAGAGGAGTGTGGGGCTGGAGTCTTCATGGCCAGTCACTTTGACAGACATTACTGTGGCAAGTGCTGTCTGACATACTGCTTCAATAAGCCAGAAGACAAGTAAATGTACCAGACAATAAAAATCTGACCTTCTCTACGGTTTAAGGATTTATTTCTGTGGCGTTCTGTTTCCTCTCTGCTGATCAGTGAGAAAATTTGGTGAATCTTTGAGTGCTGCCTGCCAGCTAGGATGAAATACTTTGTCCAAAACTGAAGCAGCAACTTGATCTAAAGAATATTGGGTGCACCAGTTGTGAAAGGGAAAAAACCAACACCTGACATAATTTTAGAAGTGGTCTCTTTAACATGAGACAGTTCTGATCTGGAAAAATAGAAAATTGGGAGGTGCAGAATCATGGGTGCAAGTGGGTCGGTCGGTGCTAGAGAATGGGGTATGGAAGTCCTACTGACAAAGTGCAGACACTGAAATACTGCACAGCAGCACTCAGGAGGGGAGGGAGGAGATGGCTCAGCTGCTTTGGATCCAGGAGATTGTCATCAGAAATATTTTACCATGATGGTTTTGCACTCCTGAAGTGCCTGTAGTTAGGTTTATCTTGTTTTCCACAGCGGGCAGCTGGTTGCTTGACATGGTAGAAAAGCAGAACACTTTGGATATAAAATGTATCTGAAATGCTCTGATATAAAGAACAGCTCCTGTGCGTCTCTCAAAGTTCATTTAATATTAAGAGTTAAGGGCCAGTGAGGAATATATGTCCTTTAGTGTTCATGTGTTAAAATGTCTTTAAAATCCTGGGTCCCAGGAAGTTGTCTGTTGAACTTCTTTTTCTTCGTAACAGATAATTTCATCTCCAATATTGAATTCCAGATTTTTGTCCAAACTCAGTCCACAATCCATTCCTGTTTTTATTACCTGGACATCATCTTTATGGTGCTTCAGTGATGATAAGCATCCTGCAAAGAGAAAATACATTAAAGAGAGGCCACCAGCAGTGGTTTGGTTTGCCCTTCCTGCAGAATTAATGTTTCACTTCATAGCTACACAAGGAAAGCAGGAAAATGTAGGGGTTGAGGGTGTCTGTGGTTAATGAAAGGCAGACACCAGATCTTTTTAGCAGGTAAATCCTGTGACACTCCTGCTTTCCTGCCACAGTGGGTGGCTGGAAAAAGGTCTGGAAACAATACACAAGTATTTGGTGACTTTCCATCCTGTACAGCATTCAGGATTTCTTTAGGATCAGCTGTGGACACTGCACTAACTTTCCATGCAACTAGCAATGTCTAAAAATACTAAACACCAATCCTTGTTTTGTGGCAATTCCACTCACCTTTCCAAATCACATCCCTGTTACGGATTAGCTTAAACTTCATTTTTCTGTCCAGCAGCCCCTTGTGCACTCTGCATCCAGCCACTGGAATTTTGTTTTTTCCTACTGTGACAGAGAAGGTGTCTAGAACAGAAGCTTCCCCTGAAAGAAAAAAGTCAAGTTGAAGTCTATAGGAGTAACAAACTGGCATGAGGGAAAAGCAGGCTGCATTTTTCTATTTGCCATGCTTTATAACAAAACAGAAAAGCAGTTGCAGAGGAGTATAAAATAGTTGATACAAGAGGAACACTACTATGGAGAATAAACTGAGGCAAATAGGTATCAGTCAATGAAAACTCACCTATTGTAGTCTCCACCACAGCTGAGGGCAGCCTGCAATTCAGCTCATCCTTCAAGTCTTCTATAAGTTTGTAGATTATGTTGTGAAGTTTAATTTTTATTCCCTTTTTATCAGCCAGCTTTTTAATACTGTTATTGGCTTTCACACTGAATCCAAATATAACACCTGATAAATGAAACATTGTCAAGTGATGACTACAAGAGATCATCTAAGCAGTTAAAAAGCGCAACTTTGCAGCACAGGGCAGAATTAGCAGTCAGCAAAACAAGAAACAGCATTTTACTCCTCTTTTAAGGAAGGACCATTTACCTCTCCCACCATGGCACATGGACTGCTACAAACCTCCTACCAAAATGGCCCAGAAAAGCCCACAGAAGGTCCCTGATGACAGAACTGGAGGTATCAAAGCAGAAAACAACACACACAGCTCATGTAAAGGACTTGTGTCTCTCATTTTTGGGCTGGAACACCAGTTTGGTTGTCCAAATAAAGGTGGAAGTGAATTCTAAATAATTCTCACCCACCTGTGGGCTATGGCAGGTCCAGTGACCTCACCCTTGGCAGCAGGTGAGAATTACAGGGTACAAACAGCAACTGACTCAGTCCTAGATCCAGCTGCCTTCTAACCTGCTCTGCTAGCTTTGCCCTGTGTGAGCTTCATGAAACAGCTTAAGAGTCAGAGCCAGTCACCTTAAAAACTGAATTTCTGGCAACAGCTTTTCCAGAATCCTTCCATTTCCATGAGACTTCCAGCCTCCCCCCTGCACCAGTTTGACGTTCAAGCAAACATTTTTAAGATACATGTAACTTTACCTTATTGGTGCTAATTACTATTAAGAAAACAAAACCTGACTGAAGCCTACCCATTTGGGTATGTCAGTAATTTCAAAAGTGTAGAGTGATTTTTAAACACACACCATTAAATGCTTCAGCAAGATTGATATCATTTTCACTGATATCTCCCATTCCAAAGTAGACAATATCCAGTTTACATTCATCTTCACAATCATAGCTGTCCAGAATGTTCAGAATAGCTTCAAGAGATCCATCCACATCACCTGCATGGATAAATGGAAGTACTGCTGACTTTGTGTACGTCAAAGACACAGAAGTACAACTAATGTCAACTCCACACAATGCAACAGAAAGGGCTTTTGACATCTATCACTCTTACTAGATTTTTATATGTTAAAACCCATCTAACAAGTCTGTTAATTCCAAAAATAAACAGGATAAACACAGTAGGACCAGAGGCTCTACATCTGCTGTCACTGTCAGGCCAAGTTTGCAAGTTTTTACCTACAATCACTGCTTGAGTATCACCAAATGAGGTTAAACCAAGTCCCTCCTGTCCCACTGAAATACGTAATTGTTCTTCTCCTCTATTTTGCTGATGTGAAGTGCTTGTATTTTTTAATTATTTATAGGGTTTTTTATATGTGTATGTGTATAAATCCATACATATAGGGGTTGATATGTATGGATTTAACTCAGGAGCTCCTGGGTAAGTGGGTTGGGCATGTTAAGTTTTCCTGTTGCTCTGGCCCTGCTGGAATTGCATCCTGACTACTGGATGCTTTCTGATGCCCCTGCTATTATGAGAGAAGCTCAATAATCAGTTTTAAACTGATCCAACTTCTGGTAACAGAAACTGTGTTCAGTTTAGAGCTCTGTTTCAGACTGAGCATGTGAGAAGCACAGAAACAGACAGGGACAGCACCTTTAAGTATTAATGACAGTGTGTTTTCGTCCTTCTCTGTTCTCTCTTTAGGCCTTGAAAACATCAGATGCTTATTGGCCTTGTACAGCACTGCCTTCCTCTGTCTCCAGGTCAGGTGGGCCAGCTTCTGCTGCTTCTTCTCATATTCCAACCTGTGCTCCTTTTGCTTTGCTTCAATAACTTCCAGATCCTTTTTCAGCTTCTCCTGTTGTTCAACATAGGTCCTCCAAGCCACAACTTCCTGTGCCCTTTGCTGGGCAAAAAGACAGAAACATTACCTTTAAAGCACTGCATCAGAACACTACAATAATGCAGTTTCATCCTTTTGCATCTTCTCTACAGGCTCACTCTTCTTTCACATTTAACTACAGGTTTTGCTGCACAGATGGCAGAGAATGAGACAAGAGCTTTTCCTCCCTGAGCTACCACATGACTCCAGGCCTATTTTTACAGTCTCTCTGCATTGCAGAAGAGTATTATTGTTCATTCTTTCATGTGGTGTTTTTCCAGCTCTCACAACACCTATTTCAAGCTGTATTTTATGCATTTTCTTTTTGTCAGGCAAAAAGAAAATTTCTTTCTAAAATTAAAACAGGGATCTCCTGAAGCACTGCATCGTTCCAGTGGAGATGAGGGCAGTCCAGCAGGGGAAAGGTGGAAAAGAAAGAGGCAAATGCAAACCCTCATTCCTCTTCCAGAGCATCTAGCTCAGGTCCCTTAATCCCCATGCTCGACCTTTCATGGGATTATCCAGGTGATTTAGAATGAAAGCCCTCAATTATTTTGTTACTCAGCTCCTTCCCATGCACCTTCCTGCAGTGTGAGCTTTCCACTGAACAGCTCTTTCTGTACCTCAGATTCTACTTCAAGGATTTCATCTCCTGCTGATGGGGCTTCCTTCCAGCCCATGATTTCCACAGGGATGCCTGGTGAAGCTGCCTCCACAGCTTTGCCATTCTCATCAAACAGGAAACGCACTTTTGCCCAGGTCTTCCCTGCAACCAGAACACAGCCTTTCCTCAGAGTTCCTCTCTGGATGATGGCTGTGGTGAGTGGACTAGTGAAGAGCAGAGGAGAAAAATAACAAAATTCAAGTGCTGTTTCTCCCTGTCTTCATGGTTATGTAGGCACAACACGAACAGAATGGATTTGTGATCCATCACAGGCAGAATATTCCTGTGATGATTTACTAGAGTGCTCATCAAACTTTTAAGTGACTTGCAAAACCCCATAACCTGTACTTTTAATTTCTACAGATCAAACCAAAATCTGGAATTTATGAACTCAGAAACAGACTGATTTTACACATTAAGTGAACACTCACCAAAAAACCCCCAACCCCACACAACAAATCCCAACTACTTTCTAGAATTCACTTCATTTTTAAACAGGGCAGGACACACCTTGTTCACATAGAACCTGCAAATGGACTAAGGTACATAAGAGTAGAATGTCATGTTACATAAAACTCATCAAGAATTTTGTTAACTTCATCATTCCTCCTTTTTTAATGACATCTAAAAAGAACCAAATCAGTTCTACCATTTTAAACTATTTCCTGTCACAGGATTTCGTTTCACTTCCGGAATATGATGAATTTTGCCCCATCAGTTTATAACTACTTGTGTTGCAGAGCAGTATTGCAAGGCTTTAGTTAGGAACACTGCAAAGAAAGTGTTCCAGCTTTATTTACTGACAGGAGAGTGTGTCTGTGTTGTTACAAACTGCTTCACTGAAGCTGCAGAGGTGGCAAATGACTCACCCTTTCCCTTTGTCTTTCCGAGACTCAATGACAGTCCCCTCCACCAGCCCCGTGGCATCTGCCTTCAGTTCCAACATCTCTGCCAGAGCAACAGTTGCTTCTGCCAAAACCATCAGGTTTTCCCCCTGCATAAAACCACACAAAAATACACAGAATAAAGGAAGTGCCCAATTAAAGTGAGATCAGAAGCTGAATCCTTAGTTCCAAATTCCCCCATTGAAACGTGATGACATTTAATACCCAGCCAAGACTTCAGGACATCAGAGACAAAACTGCTGGACTGAACTACCAGAAGAAAAATGAGATAATATTGCTTGGTGAAAGTCTGAAACTCAAAATATACTTCGAGGTGTTTCAAATAATTCTGGCAAGAGCAAGTAGCACTGAGCTCATGGCAAGGTATCAAATACCAGGAAGAAAAGCATTTTATTTTCCAGCTGCCAAATAAAAATGCATCTTTCTGCACATATTAGACACCTGTGAACACCATCGTTTTTTCTAGCATAACCTTACCTTGAGTGCAGAAATATTTACAGCCTGGACATCACCTCCAAACTCTTCACAGACCACATCATGAACCAGCAATTCCTTCTTTACTCTTTCAGGATCAGCTTCGGGTTTGTCACATTTATTAATGGCCAGGATAAGAGGAACTAAAAAGAGAGCAAACAAACTTGGCACCAACCTAACCAAAACCTGCTGCTACTACCACAGCTGCCAGAAAAGAGAGCAGATTATGGCCACTTAGAACAAATCACTTCCCTGAACAGCCACTGAGATATGAGCTACCAGGAGGAAGCTGGAGTTATCCATGTAAAAAGGAAAAAAAAGAAAACCCAGACAACAAACCCACATCCTGCCAAATATTAGTATTTTAGTATCTTCATGTACTACTGCAACATTTGGCACATTTTCAAACATGTTTCAGGGGACAAGGAATGGGAGTGGAACAGGTACTTCCCAAGTTCTGTGGATTGCAGTCCAAGGAGGGTTTTTTGAGAGGTAAAAGCAAAGCTCCCAGAGCACCCCACACTGTACCTCCTGCATTTCTGGCATGCTCGATGGACTCTATGGTTTGCTGCATGACTCCATCCTCTGCTGCCACCACCAGAATGACAATGTCGGTGACGTTGGTGCCTCTCGCCCGCATGGCTGAAAAGGCTGCGTGGCCAGGAGTGTCAAGGAAGGTGATCCTTTCCCCAGAAGGCATGTGCACTGTGAACAAATGGTACAGCTTAAAATCAGCATTTCACCAAGTACTGCAGACCAAGCACCACTCCTTTGAAAACATTTTTAATAATAATGACATATTTTAGGCAGTCAGGTAACTGTTGGCAAGGAGGTCAAAAGGTGCTGTTAAACCCTCAGGAATGACAAAGTGTCCAGGGATCTTCCATAATCCAAAACAGTCTCATTTCAAGTGTGCAGACAATTTACTTTGAAGTTCCATCTACATAGTTCCAACAGTTACCAGCAACAGACATTTTCTGTTTTGGTTTCCCTTCTCACCATTTACATATAAAATGTTTATGTGGAACCTTTTCCCCCAATGAACTAGCAGCAAGTCAGCCTGCTGTGTGAGATGGAGAGGAAATGGTGCTCCACCTGAGCACATTCCACTTGGATCATACCAAGAAAAGCACCAATGTGCTGTGTGATTCCTCCTGCTTCCATGGACGCCACCTGGGTTTTCCGCAGGCTGTCCAGTAGGGTTGTTTTCCCATGGTCAACGTGTCCCAGGATGGTGACAACTGGGGGCCGTGGGGTCAGTACTGCAGGGTCTGGAGGAGGTCTGTAATTACAGCAAAAATGAGGGTTGGAAATGCAAAAACAAATTCACTGAGCCATGCCCACCACAGCAAAGAAGAGACATCTACCAGCACTCAGTGCTGCACAGTCAAGGCTCCTCCCCAAACACCTGCAGAAAGAAAGAGAATAAAAAGAGCCAAAAAGAACAGTTCCCAACTTGCCTCTTCACAGCATCTGTGTTTTTTCTTTCCTTTTCCTCCTTCAGTTTTGCTGATTTATACTTCATTCCTGATTTCTGAACAATCATCTTGATGTGATCTTCCTGCAAAATGGAGTCTGGCTCTACTGAATCAAGGTTAACGTCTGTGTACAACAGTGCTTCATAAACATGATCTGTAGAAAACAAACACATTTAACAACTGCATCCACAAAAACATGCGGGGCAAAAAACCCAACTCACTCCATTAGACTTTGTCATTAGTTTATATTGTGCTAGTAAGTATCATTCACAAAGCAGTTTTTCTATAGTAGATTTATCTAAAAATTCCCATTAATCTGCATAGTTGCAGAACAGAACTTTTTGCAGATCTACTGATAATGACCACCTCTTTTAGCTGCTATAATCTTATTTTTTTGCTCAGATTTTCGAAGCTCTCTTTTCATTAACCCCCAGAAAAAAAACAACTGAAACTCATATAAAGACAACAGCAAATGAATGATTCAAGGAGGAAGGAAATTTGATAAATCTGATTATATGCTGCTCTCTTTGGTCACAGAAATACAGAACATGTTACAGTAGTCAAAAATTGTTACAGGGAGCAAGTCCAGAACAGTCTTGCCTACTCCCAGTTAATCAAATGACTGTTTTAATGAAATGCTCCTGAATCCCAAATCCTACTCCTACTCTGGATTTTCAGTGAATTAACAACCACTGGCTAATGCCACTGAAGACATCTTTGCCTTTCCCCCTGGTGGGGGTGGTGTGACAGATTTTGCTGTTTCAGGGCCCTGAGAGGCTCTCACCTATGTCTTTGCCCATAGCTCGTGCCAGTTCCTCCACAGTCATTGTTGGCCTTATCTCCACTTCACCTCTCGTCAGTGGAATCTTCTTTTTCTTCTTTTTTGTCTCCTACGTGGAATTAGACACATATACAGGAACAGATAAACTAAGAAATAACAAAAATATTAAAAAGACAATGCTCTCAAGCCATATGAGGTAAACACATATTTTTTACTATAATCCCAATTAATTACAATAAATGAATGATTTAACACATCATAACAAACATTTAAAATGTATACCACATGAACCTTAATATTTTTTAACTTTTCAGAACAAGGACAAGAATCAACAAAATAATTTCCATTTTCGTTTGTAATGATTTCTTCTTGCCTCTGCAAAAATTCATGATGTTACTGGTCTAAGCCAGTATTTGAGAGGGAATGGCAATAAAGTCATACATTAAATACATTTTGTCTTATAGGTTTATAACAACTTCTCTATATTCATTAATAAAGCACTTTTTTCTTTAATTAAAATGTTCAAACTGAGCATTTGCACTTTCCACAGAAAACCAGGGATTACTGGATGTCCTTAATTACCTCCTTTGTGGCTAGATATCTGCATTGTGGTAAGGCAGCACTGATTAATCTGTCTTTTGGCCAGAGGTGTGGATGCATAAGGAGGGACCCCACGGGATGTGCAGATGACTGCACAGGCTTCCATTGTGCTCCACAAGCCTTCCTGGAGCACAGAGCACGCAGCTGCTGGCAGGCACCACGGAGCTGCACCAGATTCTCAAACCTCAGCAGCAACCCTCGGCTCATTTCCTCACTGGAAACACAAAGCACACATTGAGATCAGCCTCGAGGCTCAAAGAGCCTCTTTCTCAGGATAAAATGGACAGGAACACAAGGTACAAATGTTATGTTTCCAAACAGGCTTTTTAACACAGAAAAATAATTAAACTGTTTAGGAATTGTTTCAGCTTTTCCATTTCCTTCTGCACATCACCTTTCTCCACTACCCCACTGCAGACACACAGATCTACTAAGAGCTTACAAATCTTCCATCCTTCTCCACTGATCTTGATATAAACTACTAATTCCCCCATTGCAGGTTCTTTGACATCTGAAAAAAAAGCACATTTGCACTTTTTGTGCTATAATGACAGAATTACCAAGTGCCACCTAACTCTCTAAGCCAGCAAAACACATCTGCAAAATGCCTCTTACGTGAGCATTTCCAGACAGAATCACCACTGAAAGAGCACAGCATGGCAGAGACACCAGTGCTGTGATGTGGCCAGAGGCACCCTACGAGGCTAAGCCCTGGCTCAGCAATCAAGCTTCTGTCAGATCATCCCACGTCTTGTTTTAACCACCTTAACTTTGGTTTGAGTCATTTTCCCAATTACCCTGTACAACAGTACAGGGTAACTGAGCTGCTTGAGCTTCTCCTTTCGCTCAGAGCTGCCTATTCTGCCCTGGCACAGGGAATCTGCGGCTGTCCCATCCCTGGAAGCATCCAAGGCCAGCCTGGACGAGGCTTGGAGCAACCTGGGATAGTGGGAGGTGTCTCTGGCCATGGCAGGGGTGGAATTGGTTGGGCTTTAAGGTCCCTTCCCGCCCGAGCTGCCCTGTGGCTCTGTCCTGCTCAGGGATCTGTGCACCTTCCTTGTCCCTCTCACAGGTGTCCTGTGTCACCTCAAAGGGAAGGGAACACTCTGGGCTCCTCCCAGAGCGGCAGCGGGCTCTTTAAAGCCTCACTGGCACCCGGATACCCGCAGGAAGTGAGCACACGACACGCCAACCAACCAAAACCAGCTATTTTGGTTTTATTTCTTTTTTTTTCCCCTAATGGGAACCTTAAAGGGGCCGCACCGGTCAAACCGAGGAAGCCCCGGAGCTGTCACAAGACGCTGCACACAAACAAACAAACAACACAAGGTCAAAGCGACCCTGGCCCAGCTCACAGCGGCCAAACCCACGGCAGGCTCAGCCTGCGGCAAACCCTTCCCGGCTCCCGGGGCGGGCGAGCGAGGACTCCGCTCCCGCTGCTCTCTGCCCATCCTGCTGGCTCATGAGTACCTGTCAGCTGCAGCCCGCCCTCCCCGCGGGGGCAGCGCCCTTCTCCGAGCCCCCGGCCCTGACAGCCCGAGCAATGCCGGAGGGGATGAAGGAGGGGAAGAGGGAAGGCAAGGCAGGCGGGAAGGCAAGCGGCCGCCCTGTCCCTCCGCGCCTCACGCCGGGCGCGCCGCTCTCCGCGCACGCGCCGCTGGGGGGCGCGAGGGCACCGCGCATGCGCAGCTGTGCGCCTCGGGCCGGCCGGGCGGGGGCGGGGCTTCGCCTCAGGAGAGGCGGGAAATCCCTGAGGGGAGAGGGGAGCGGGAGACCGTGAGGGGACAGATTGTCTGGGTTTAGCCCCGATTCCGGGGGTTAGAAACTTATTTTTAAAAAATATCTGTCTATCTATCTATCTACCTACCTACCTACCTGTTTTACTCCTGCCTGGTACCAGGTAGCAGCTTTTTCTTTGCCATGGCCTCCAACCTAAAGCTCTAACGTGGTTGATTTTTAAGCCCCCTCTAATTTGGCGTCTCTAAAATAGCGCCACTTAATGGACTAGGGAAAACAAAGCTCTGTAAATGAAAAATCCTTGATGTTACCTGGTGAATGGTGGTTGTGAAACCCAGAGCTAATCCCGAGGGTCCACTGGGGACAGCGCTGATGGTGTGGCGATCCCTGTGCAGACTGCAAAATGTGTGTGATGAGTAATGACCATGATTTCCTGTACGTATATTTGAGCTGTGTGTTTTATGCTCTTTTCCTATAATGTGGGACCTGTGGTAGTTCACCTGTGGTTTTCCACATGCTGGCAAGAGCTGTAACTACCTGTTTTGCTGCCCTCAGTATCTCTCCTACAAGTATTTGCTCATTTACCATGCTGAGTGTTGAAAAAATAAGTGTTCTGAATTTCAAAGGCTGGGTTCTGACACCTTGAAATTCACAGGGCCCTTGAGTGTTTCTCCATGGGTAAAATCATCTCAAAAATAGATCTCAGTTTAAAAAAATAGCATAAATACGAGAAGTTGTGCAAAGCACATTAAAAGCAGTCAGGGAGACACACTGGGAAGGAAGGGCTGGCACAGGGACACTGTGAGGGCAACACATCCCGGGACTGCCTGGGATTGACCTGGAAAACGTTTTATTGGAAAGATAAATTTAGCATGTGAAACAGTCATCAGAGTGTACCACAAATCTGCTTTTTGAGTTGATCTTCTCTTGGATGCTGCCTGGAAATCTTTCTGTGTGCTGCTGTAAGGCTCTGGGAATTAGCGTGGGATCATATTTTATCCACGTCTCTTAACCACAGAGTCATGCTGGTTTAATTTAAGGCTTTATTACAGATTGCCCGTTTTTCTGAAGGGCAAACTGGAAACAAATAATTTTGGTTGATGTCATAGGTCAGGGCGATGGTTTGGGTTGTAGAATTATTTGCCAACTATGTGGCCATTAATGCTTGGCTTTGTCCCTTAACTGCAAATCCTGATTATTATTCGTTGCCTTTAAAAAAATACAAATTGTGCAGTTCTCGTTCTTAGGGCGTATCAAAAATAGTTTACTTTATTTTGATTTTCTTTTTAGCTCTGAATTTGTTCAACTTTTTTAATCTAACAGCACTTTCAGCCAAACTGTGCATAAGGAGCAAGCCAGAACCTGAAGTTACAGTTAGGTCATGTACGAAAAGATTAATAGGTTAAATTGAGACAAATACCTGAAACCAAACTTACATATTCAAACTTACATTTGAAACCAAATACAGTTCACACTGGAAGTGTGTCGAAGCAGGATGTACGTCGAAGCAATGTGTTAATGTCCCGATTGAGAAATAAATTGTTTTAGAGAACGTGACATGCATTGAAATGTGCGGGAGGGGAGGCTCAGGTGGGATGGAGACACATTACACCCACTTGTGAACGGCAGGGGCTCGTTCCTCAGCGAAAACCAGCGCGGATGGAATGGATTTCCCCGCTCTCTGCGGGAGGAGCCGCCCGTGGGCGGGCCGGGCTCGGGGCGGAGCGGAGCGGAGCGGCACAGGGCGATGGCGGCAGAGCTGCGGGAGGCGCTGGAGCGGCGGCTGCGGGAGCTCAGCATCGCCACCGTCACCGCCGAGCACCCCGAGGTATGCAGCCGCGCCCCGGCCTCCCCGGGATCCGGGAAATCCGGGACTGAAACCCTGCGCCAGAGTTTTTGGCATAATTATCGATGGGGAAGTTTTCGCCATGTGACGAAGGGCCTGGCAGAATGTTTGGGGGGGGTTTCTGGTTGCTTTGACTCTGTGCCTCCAGATTTGCCCCTTTTCCCCTGCAGTTCCCTGGCAGTCTGAGGAGCTACCGTCCACCCACTTTGTCCTGAAGTCGGCAGCGTCCCAGACTTTCTCTCGCTCCCAACTGCAAGCCACGTCATTCCAGTGTGTGGAGTGCGGTGGCAAACGGGAGCGCTCCCAGTGCTGCCTTTAAAGCCAGACATTGCTGTACCCACGAGACAGAAATTATTCTGAAAGTGTGCTGGAGCAGTTCATTACATTTTATTCGCGTTCTGTTAAAATTTCTTCATAAAACGGTACAGCTTTCAGGCCGAGTAGAACATTCAGTATTTTCTCAGTATTTAACAAAAGGTATCTGCCAGTACACGAGTGGGAGTCTGATGGGATATAGGAGACTGACACCACACTGGCGCTGTTTTCCAGGTGTTCACTGTTGAAGAAATGATGCCCCACGTCCAACACATGAAAGGAGGTCACAGTAAAAACCTGTTCCTTAAAGACAAGAAGAAGAAAGGGTTCTGGCTGGTGAGTGTCCTGCACAACAGGCAGGTCAATTTAAACGAACTTGGTAAAAAACTGGGCGTTGGAAGTGGAAACCTAAGATTTGCTGATGAAAACGCCATGCTGGAAAAGCTCAAAGTGGGCCAGGGCTGTGCCACGCCGCTCGCCCTCTTCTGTGACCAGGGCGATGTGAGGCTGGTGCTGGATGCTGCCTTGCTTGAAGGGGGCCATGAAAAGGTGTATTTTCATCCAATGACAAATTCTGCAACCATGGGCTTAAGCCCCGATGACTTCCTGAAGTTTGTGAGATCAACAGGCCACGATCCCATCATTGTACACTTCGATGAAGACATTAAGTAGAGGAGGTTCACTTTTCTACTGCTACTCAGAGATTTTGTAGAGCAGAACTGCTGAAAATCTTGTTACAAATAAAACCTGAAAAAAACTGGCTTAATCCTTTATAATTTTCTTCAGTTGTGTAAATTTATATTGTGTAATCTGGTGACAAAAAATACTGCCTTTGAGTTATTACAATTTTAACAATCTTCTTAGAAAGGTATTTTGCAATCTACCACTAAGTAGCTATTAAGTTGAAAAGGCATTATTTAAATACTGTTACAGTCTTTATCAATAGATGGATAAAACTGGATTTCCCAGGCATGGGACTGGCCTTGAAGGTTTAAACTTGACATCACTAGGAAAGAACAAATTCCAAGTAGAACACTTGTCAATATCCCCAGGACAGAGATGGCCCAATTGTGTCCCTACACACATTTATGTCCTACTACACATTGCTTTTATTCTTTTTACCTAAAAAACCAACTCACCTAGGCTACAGAAAATGCATTTGATTGTCATTTTTCAGCCATGGTGTGTTGAAGACAGAAGCAGCAGAAATTCCATCGAGTCCAGTCAGCATTCCATGGCAACAAGCACTCCCCAAAACCCAAAGCCAGGGGAGCAGTGAGTGAGGGATGGAATCTGAAGGTGATGGAGGCAAAGGCTTTTGGATGCAGCCTAAGGAAAATGTCACATACAAATGATGTCTCTGACATCATTTGATGATGCTGATGATGAAGAGCATCATCAGCACAGGCTGGGATGAACAGAAACCAAAACTACAGGAGCATGAATTAAAACCACATAAAAAGGATTTGTGATCCTGGGTGAATGAACAATTACTATTAACTGAGTATGAAAAAACATCATCTAGGGCAAGGCAAGTTCCTTCACCCACAGCCTTACCCCAGTTTCCATCATTCTGGAAGGATTTGGCACCTGTTCTCAGAGCTCTTAGTGGCAGAACACTTCACCATCCAGCAGTCCAGGTTCTCCACCTTTGACAGACACAAACCAACCCCATCTACCCTGAGAGTCATGTCCCATGGGAAAGAAGTGACCAAAAATGCTGAAGCTGTATGAGAGTCACTAGAGAGAGGTCCAGATAGACGTGATTTTACAGGCTGAAGGGAACATCTGGTATTTAGGAATACTGGGCTGATGAATGAGCTCTGGATTGACCAATGCACTAAATTAGCTCCATGTTAAGATACATTAGGATGTGTCTTTAAAATTTATCTTACTCTCTCTCTGCCATTCACTCTCCCTCCCCCTTAAGTTTTTTTCTTTGTGGTACCCCAAAATCCCTTATCACTTAAAAAAAGAACATCAGATTTGACTTGCCAAGGTTTTTAAATGTGGAATGTTTCAAATGTGACAAACAGAAGGATGTGCACAATTCTGGAATCTTCACTGCCTGAGGTGCAATTACCTTCAATCCTCAGAAGGGATCCTGAGACTTGTCTCAGCAAAAATAACTACCAGGCTTCAAATACTGTATCTGGCAAATCTATAATGATTTCTTTTTGTATCTACTTATGAAGTCAGTATGTTTTTTCTTTTTTAAAATATTAGTATCAAAATAATGTACAGTTAAAAGCTGCCCAGCTCTACACAAATCACACAGAACAAACTACACATGGTCCAGAAAAATTCTGCTACAGTTTTATCAGTTTCCTTCCAGAAGAAATACTCACTGCACACATCACCACAACACTAATACCCTTCCAGTAACATCAGTTTCCAGAAAAAGTGTGTATAAATATACACACACAAAATAAGAATAAAAATTATTTGGTTTGGCATTTTAATAACATCATTAATAAATGTATACAATGGCAAACATTAAAAAATCAATATGTAAAGGAAATTACAGTTTTAAATAAGAGCTTTTTAAGTTCTGTTTCACACCTAGGTACATTCCTTTAAGGCAGTTTTATTAATATCAAAGCATTATTTACATATACATCATCAGCTACCCCTAAAAATCACACATGAGCTCCTTTGTTAGGCTGCATCATGTCCTGGACAAAGTTTAGAAATAAGAATAATCATACATGTTGGGAATGTTACTAAATCTCAGAGACTATCAGGAAAGTAAATAAAACATACACATATGGCATGAGAACCTCCTTTGTAACCTGGAACTGGCAGTGATGGATTTGGGATTCCTGGGGTACAAAGGGGTGTGTGTGCTCCTGTAGCACAGTCCCACAGGTGCCGTGTGCTTCCCTGGGATTGGGAACTCTGTCAGGAACTGTGAAGCTGCTCCCAAATTAAATTTATTTTTTTACTTTACTTTAAGGGCACAGACTGGGAAGATTAAGGAAGAAGAAGAGGGGAATCAGCAGAGCACAGAGAGCCACCTGACTCCTTGAGTGCCATGGAACTTCTCTGCAAAGCAAAGCAGACAGCTTGAGAAGAGCAGAGCTGGTCAGTGGAATGGAAGGGGATCCCTGTGTGATGGAAACAAATGACACATCCAGGTGTGGTGAGGGCAGGTCACACGTGCCCAGCAGTGCTCCACACATGGCAGCGTGTGCCAGAGTCATGACAATGACAGCGAGTGTCCCCAGACACAGCCACCTGCTCGGATCCAGGGAGCACAAGCAGCATTTGGCACTGCAAATTAACCTCTTGGTTCAAGCCACGTGTTTTCCTGGAACAGTAACATGACAAATGGCTCTGGTTGGGGGATTTGAGCTGCATTAGTCCTCTGTCAGCAGAGTGAGGGGAACCCAGGCACAGGCCCTGAAATGAGCTTGAACATGCAGTCATTTGGAGAGATTTTCCTGATCTTTATGGCTTCCAAATTGTCTGTCATACCTGCTATACCCTTAGTACAGACATTTTAGCCCATGTTACCATAAAAAAATTTTCAGAAGAAAGTCTTTTTAAAGAAAACTAACAAAAATTTCCCCTTCTAAAGCTTATTGAGCATTCCTCTTTTTTTCCCTTTTTGACAAGATTTCATGCTTTTGAGTATGTTGAACTGCATTCAGCAGTGGGGCTCACCTTCACTGAGGAAGCTGCAGATGACATGATGTGCCTGCCTGTTGGACACTCGGAGGTGACACAGGGAACTCAACCCTTTACATGAGGAACAGGAATGTGCTTTCTGGCTTTAATAAAATAGAACTCATTTTGGGTCTCAGTTCCTGTCCACTTCCTTTGAGCTTGCTGCAAATCTTTCCAGACAAATATATGCAACCACCAAATGTACCAATAACATTTGTTGACTTTAATATAAATCAATAACGAACAAAATGTATCTAGTAAAAGATAACCTTAAAGGGAACTGATTGTAAAATGCATATGATATTATTTACATTTCTTTTTGCCATCAAGAAACCTCCTAAGCCACAATCAGCTCATGTCCAAAGACAAACAGTAAAAAAAAAAATTAGTCAATACACAAACATTGTAAGTCTTATCCTGGGAATGGCATTTGTGGAAAACAGCCTTATATTAAAATAAAAGTTATAGACAATTTCCTGTCAGAAACATCTGAACATACATATGCAGAGTAACTTGGGAATGTGAAAAACACAAAGGACAAACAATGTCTCTATAATACCATTATCCCATGACTCCCACTTCTGTTAGTTACCGAGCTTTTCCATGGATGTAAACAAATTTTTCTCTTGCAGTATGCAACAAAAATCAGCATAAACTTTCTTAAGAGCAATTTCATGCAGATTATGCTAACCAAATAAGGCAGTGAAGTGCCAGTAGCTGTGAGGTTTTTGTATCTGTATATACAGTCCATTTCAACAAAATTCTACAGCATTTCCTTTAGATTTACAGACGTAAATAGAAACTGCTAGTTATGGGGGGTTTTGGCTAATTATTAGCAGAAGCTTAAGCAAATCAGTGGCTAATTTCAAAAACAATAGATGAAAGAAGTTTTGCTTTGTTTTTTTGTTTCTTTTTTTTTTTCCCTGGAGTAATTCTTGAGACCTTAAAATCCTTGGTCCTTAGGGAGATGAGAACTGTCCTTTATTCAGTAGATCTTAACAGTGCAATGTGCAATAATTCCTAAGACCATCTACACATTTTCGGCAGTAGACTCCAGTAGAGCTCCTTGATTCAAGGAAGGAAGGAAGGTAGGTAGGTTTTTATTTCTTGCCTGCTCTAGTCACGAAGAATGTACAAAATTCCCTTAATTTTTATTAATGATTCCTACAGTCGCTGTCTTGTTACTTCAGATATAAAGGCTTCACACTGAGATACTGAAGGACACTTTTCTCTCTGTGTTCAGTCGAAAGGCAGAAAGAGAAAAGAATGTAAGAAAAAGCTTCAGGTGTAGAGGCACAACACACAGAGTTCAGTCACTAACAGCACTAACAGCATGCACCAAGGGGGCTTAGGGAAGTTGAGAGGAGGACAGAACACCAAAAACAAGCTTTATAAAAAGGCAGATTCCGTGGGGTACTGAATACTCTGAGATTTGTTCAACTGTTCTTTCAGATTTACCTGTCCCTGTCTAAGAACTGACTTCAGTATTATTTCTTAATGGGATTTCTTTGAACTTTCTTCATCAGGAGATTGGAAAAACAAAAATTAATGTCATTTTTACAGGCAAAAGGCCTCTGGAAGAAGCTCTGGAGAGCCACTGGCCCGGCCTAGTGAGTGAGCGCGAGAGAAGCCGGGTAAGCAAGCAGTATTTACATCTGGTTAATGCAACGTGCTCTGGGGCCGAGATGGAATGCTGTTAGTTTGTTGTAAATGAAATTCATCTCATTTACAGGTTGGGCAGGAAACTCACCACTTGGCCCACAGCTCAGGTAGTGGGTAATAGAATTAGGAGCTTTGTTGCTCCCTAGACCTGCTTTTTGAATTTCTGCTTTCTGGGATAGCTTCCACATCTGCAGAGAAAAGCATTTCAGGTTATTCATTGTGTTTATCAGGACATGAAAAAAAAAACCCTCATGCATTAAAATACATTCTACTCATTAGAAGAGCAAAAGGATATATAAACACTTTCTGGTTGTTTTTAAGAGGAAAGGACAGAGGAGAGGGACAGAAGAAACTCACTGCAAGTGCCTGCTCAGCTACACTCACTGACATTCACCTCAGCATTTAGAACAGCCAGGCGTTATTCCTAAAGCCACAGATATATGTCACCTTTAGCTACACCAACCCTGTATTTCTGCATGTATGGAAAGAAAAAGTAATAATGTGGTGCAAGAACAGCTGACTGACCCTAGCAGAGAACTTCCTTCATTGTATTTTGACCTGCTGCACGCTGACAGAAACATTCACATTCAATTCCGCAAACCACAAAATTGTCTTTGCATGCAACAGCTTGAACATGCAAAATGCAGCATCTGAATTCACCAGTCACTTGAAAGCAAAGCATCAAGCAAACCCTGAGCCAGGCAAACCCTGAACCAGGCAAACCTCAACGGTGAGCAAAAGGCTGAGCCTGAACAACAAAACCTTTCTGGGCAGCAGCCACGTATTTAGTGTTTATCAGTACCATGCAAAGTCCTAACTTAGCATTGTCCAAGGCAGCAGGGACCAAGGAATGAGCAAGGGCTCCATGTGGTTCACAGCCTGCCATGCACATGGCTGTGGGGCAGCAGGGATTGGGAATGAAAGGAATTGCACGGAACCTTCTGCTATTTGAACATAGACAGACATCCATGAACTTCTCGTTTAAGACCAAAAAGTGGAGGAAAAAAAAAGATCCTTCTATCCATGACAACATTTTCTTTCTTTTCATATGTAACAACAAATAAATGTTGCTAAGTCATTATTCAGAGCAATTAAACATCTGCTGCTGCTGAACTTGGTGGAACAAAACCAGGAGCACATAAAGTGATTCTCCTTGGTATTGAAATGCAATCCATTACAAACTTATAAAGCAGTGCAGAGTGGCTTGAGTTGGACAAGGTTAGCCTCCAGCTCATGTAGTTTGAAGACTCCAGTGCTCCAGGACACTCATACTCAGTTATTCAGAAGCCCTTGGGGTTTAAGAGTGAAGCTGGGGACAACATGGGAAGTTTTTGGAGGTGTGACTGCCTAAGGACCTAAGCAAGACGAGGAGGTAACAGCACACCTGAGAGCTGCTCCAACTTCTGCAACCAGAGTCGACCCAAAGCAGCTACACACCTTGTTCTGACCAATGTCTCTGCAGGGAACAGGTAAGAAAAACCAAACCCTGGCAGCACAGGGTGAGTTTGTACTAAGTGCTCTCAGAGCTAGGATTGTAATTCCTTAAATAACTTGCAAAATGCCTTGTGCACATATTGCTTGGGATACAGCGCTCTTCATCTCCCACCTAATTCCAACACAGCTACAGATGAACAGGAGTCAAATGGCACAACCCAATATCAGAACACTGGTCTTGCTGTGTGAGAGTAAATGTGTGTGAAATTAATATTACATGTATCAGATATCTCATTGTTTTACTGCTGAGACAGCTCCAGAGGGAACACAGCAGTAACTGACTGCTCGCTGTGCCCAGCACTGGTGAGAAGCGAGAGATTTATCAGCCCAGTAACAATGGGTGGTGCAGACCTGGGGAAGGACTGTGTCACACCCTGAAAGAGTCATTTTACTCTCCCAAGACATTCAGTATCCTCCCCTAATTTGAAATGCAGGGCTTCCTACCCCATATAAAACAGAGCCCTTCCAGACTCCCACAAGGGATATCTGCTGCTCCTCCTTGGGGAACTGCAGATTCGCTGCCCCTCCCTAATTAAGCACTAAGGAATTAAAAGTTCAGCCCACACAGTGGTTCTCTGACTGCCCCAAAACTGCTGGCAGAATGAATTCAATTGTAAAATGAATGTGACATTCACTGTTTTCAATATTTATTTTCAATTTTAAATGTTTCCCCCCTAGCTCTATTATTATTCAGGTTTTTTATAATGTGTTTTGGCTCCCACAACTGGCATAACATTGTCCTCTTGCAAAGAAGTGCTCATGCCTAAAGCCTTATGTAATTATAGCTTAAATCTGAAACAACTTTAAACTCTGTTTATATTCACCATTGTGAAGTTTCAAGCACTGGCAGAGACAGTGGCACATTAAGTAATTACTTTTCAACATTTCTCCTTAGCCGCTCATCTGGAATTGAAGGAGTTATTTGCTGAAGAATTCATATCCTCCCATAACCTTGCAAGCAACATGGTTATTTTTTCTTTTATTTAACTGTGTTAACATTTTTTCTGTTATTTTGTTACACCATTTGTTTTCATTGTATCAGTGCTACTTCAAGTGAGAAGAAAAAATTAATTTCCACCATACTCAAGACAGGTTTTTATTCCTATACAGCACAAGGAGCCTGTTATTTGACTCCTGATAAAACCAAACATTTCACTACAGTTGTACCCACGATGTGGAAAGACAAAGCAGAACAAAGGGAAAAGGTGGAAAAGGTCATTTTTTCATGACAAGTGCTGCGTATCATGTAACTATTGATCACCTCTTAATAAGAATTATCATTTCTGTTTAGGCTTATGAATGGTCTGTGTGTTTATTACTCAGTATGGACAGTAATTAATATTTACTGTGCTAACTAGAGGCACTGAATTATTGAAATTATTGGGCACTTGTTCCTTGTGCATTTATGCCACGACACAGCGTAAATGAAAAGAGCAAGAAGACACTGAGATCTCTCCAAATGCTTTTCATTAGTACCTCATTTTTGAAAGAAAAAGGAAAAAAATAGTTTTTTCCTCGAAGTAGATACTCAATGTGCTCCTGATAGCCCTGAGAGCTTGTGCAACACTGCCAGTACTGTCCTTGTCCCAGGAATGCTGTTCCCTGCACTGTTCCGGGCATGCACTTGGATTAACATGCAGCAGTAACCAACAAGAAAACACCAAAATATTTGCAATGCGTGACAAATAAAAATATAGCTTGTATTATAAAGGCATGCAAAATATACACAGTGCAATTAATGTTTCATGCAAACTTTGGTGGGGTTACAATTCCACATTCAAACATGCCACAGTCCATAGCTGTCGTCCGCAGGGAACAATCACCCGCGGATCAACCAGGAATGGTTCCTTCATTGCAGGGAGGTTTCCTCTGTCATCCAGTGGACATGGAGAACACCTCTACGGCATGTTAGACTGATACAGATTTAATAACACAACTTTCTTTCATACACAGCCATACTCATACCACAGGGTCTGGTTATCTTCCGAGACCAGCAGCGGGGATTGTGCCTCGCCAGCGCTGGGGCCAGAGGCAGGGACAGAGTCCCTGGTCAGAGCTGCCCGCGGCTCACCCTGGGCCTTAGGAGCAGCACAAGGCTGTTCCTGGCTCCTCAGCACTGACCTAAATGCTGACACATTTGCCTGATCAGCTGCTTTGGAGGTGGATCTTGGAGGCAATCCACTTATATTGCTGACTAATTCAGTGTTAAGGGATAAAAACGGCTGGGGGGCAGTGAAGGACCCTGCACTGCCACTCCCAGACGCACTGGCTTTATCCCAGACCACACCCGCGCTCGGCAAAGTCCTCTCACGACCACCTGGCCTTTCCATCCTGGAAGGCTTGGGGAGCTCAGAGTTACCTCCTAAATTACGTGGTGTGAGCGAGGGAGCTGCCTCGCCCTGTGGGCCACGCTCCACCCTGCCAGGCACACAGTGAACACAAGGAGAGGACACCCGGAGTGCCGAGTACTCACTGGAGGTGGGTGGAGCACTCCTGTCAGCCGGGGCCGGGGCTGCATCCACGGACACGGGAGGCCTACTGTCCTTAGACAAAAAATCATGGATGCTTGTCCTTCGGGTGGTTCCTTCTGCTGTGGAAATCACGCTGCTGGCACGAGGTAAGGTGGCATAGGGGTTGCAGTCCCTGGATTGTCGCTGGGTCACAGTCGCTTGGATCTTTTCTTTCACGGACCTGGCCTTCCCCTGCGCACCAGGGGTGAATTTGCTTGGAGAGCTACTGAAGTAGAGATCTTCAGTCTTCCGGAGGCTGGGCCTTACCAGCTGTTCTGGTTTAAGGGATCGTCCATCTGAGAAATCAACTGTGTTTCTGACACTCAGGGATCTCACAATCCCACAGCCAGCTGTTGGCTGCTTCCGCAGCTTCTCCCTCCCTGCCAGCTCCGCAGACTCAGACAGGCTTCTCATCACTTCATCTAAAAGGTTCTCTTCACTTGCAGATTTCATCTGTAAAAACAGAAGATGTTATTTTATAAATTGTAATGCTTACCTTTTCTTAAGCAATTTTTGTGGACGTAAATGAACAACAATTCTACAAAAATTTGGGTTTTTTTTAATTTCTCAGCTCTAGAAGCAGTATTAAACATTTATGATACATACTCAGGAATTTTCTGTACAGTTTACAAAAAAGTTTAGGTGAATAATATTCAGACTCAGTGAAGAAAGACTGCAGTTGTTTTCAAAATGGTACCAGAGACAAGAAAGAACTAAGCTAAAGGCATTAAGGAGATGCTCTGGCAGAAGACTGGAAAGAGACCTCTTGAATACCCCTCTGTCCGGGATGGTTCTGTGAGGCTATGAAATGGATTCTGGGATTTGTGAACAGCAGTGGCCCTGGCCTGGTGACTTAGGTGAGGTTTTATTTCATACTGCCAGGAGAGTGTTGTCTAATGCTTAAGCCCCAAAAATCTTTGTCAGGGACACCAAGGATGAGAGTAATTTTAAGTGTCTAACCAAAAAATGCAGAATCTCCTCCAGACCCAAGTCACTGTCCCAGACAAGCCTGGATCCTCACTCCTGAGAGGCCTCAGTCACAGTGACTGGTTAGCTTTATCCAACAGCAGGATATCCTACAGGAGTTTGGGCAGATCTACTCAAGAACTAGGGATGCAGAACCTGGAATACCAGCAGAAATGAGGTGATCTGGGGCTTCTAAGAAACTGTCACTGATTTACAGAAACATTCCCTTCGCCTTACTCCTCTCAGATTTCAATAAGCACCAAGGTCACTTTTAGTTTCCCAGTACTGTTAAGAAAATGGAACTGAAGCAGACAAGAGTCTCCTCAGGGAATGAAGCCAAACATCTTCCTTCCTGTTGATGTAGGACAGATGTGACAACAGCTGCTGCTGGACTGGAAGAAGAAAAGTGAACCTACTCTGAGCCCTGGCATCCCATGCACCGGACACTGAACAGCTTTGTCAGTACAGGTTGACTTTCCTAGCCAACCCAGGGACCACAGAGGGTTAAGATGCAAAATTCCACAAACTTCCTGCTGGTGGAGCTGGACAGTGCATCAGGAGACAGTGCACATGAGCTCTCAATGCAGGCATGACCAACAGCTACAGCAAGTTCTTTAAGGAATTCTACTCCCTGTGCCTTGCATGAATTGTGAGCCCACCCAATGGGACACTACACAGTTAAATCCTCTTAAACTGACCTCACTGGAGTTACTCTTATTGCTTTCTTCCAGGAACTGCTGCAGGGTGACAACCTCACTCCCAGGGGAGCCTGTTTTGTTGTGTTTGCTGCGACTCTCCGGCGTCTCAGGCGTTCTGTGCTGCAGCACAGGGCTGGACCTGGTGTGGCCCTTCAGGTACTGGATGGGGCTGCTGCTGCTGCTGGACCAGGCCTCGTGCTCATGGAGCAGGCTGAACTCCCCACTGCTGTGGCTCTGGGGCCTGCTCTGGCTGTTCACTGCACCTGCTTTGGGGGAAATGGCATTAGGTGCTTCCATTAGAAACACACAGGAAAGCCGTGAACCTGTGCAACCTTTTCAAATCTGGAATGCCACCCCACTCAGTTAACATTCGTTCTATTTAAAAGACTGAAACCCCCCCCAGTTGTCCTTTTCTACTCCATAAAACTGCACTCCCCTGACTTACCTTCTGCAGCTCTTCAAACATGAAGCATGGTATTTTTTTTAATAAAAACTACCTTTCACTTAGAATCTGGGCCTCCACCTACTAATGTTATATTCCTGGAGGCTAAAGAAATGCCTCCCCTCTTGTTCAGCATCACTGAGAGGCACACAGTAATTAAAGGAAATACAAAGGATTAAGTGGAAAAAATTACTCAGGAATGCTGCTTCTCCAACAAATCCTGCTGTTATTCCTAATTTGTTACAACTGGGACCTGAAGGAAGCACATGGTGTTAAATGCAAAATAAATTCTGCATTACCAATTCATTTTATTTGTCATTAACTATGAATTGCTTAAAAAATGCTAATGGATAATCAAGTATTTCCAACTTCACCTTACTCCTAAGAAACTAAATCAAGTTTGAACCAAGACAAGTTGTTTACAGTGGAAATGCCTAATCCTATGTAGACACTGGGGTGAGGAAGACCTCAAGGAATCTTTTACAGAAGGGAGCAATAAAACAGGTATTAAATAAACTATTAGAAATATTCAGTTAGCATTCATTCCTAAATTTCCAAACAAACAGACACCACTTAATAGATGCAAGCCATGAATATTAAATGAAGCCTTGAGCTAGAAGTGCTCTAATCTAGTCTATACAACGGTCTCCAGCTAAAAAAGCCATTAGATACAAAAATGTATCAGGATTCTTAACATATAAAATTAGAGAATACTGATAAATCCAGAGATGTTATTAATCTATTAAAACCAAAATATAAAAGTTTCTAGCATGAATCACATGTGCCATTTTGCCCAGTTGTACAGCACACAGCTCACAGCAGCAGTGCACGTGCAGGAGGATGCTTGGAGAAAAAAAAAAGAGCAACTTCTCAACTTACAGAGCTTCGAAAGTAATTTGGGGGCGAATTCTTATTTTGTAACATTGTTACCCAGGTTAGGTTTGGTTAAAAAAAGTTGGTAACTTAAAACTACCACCACTCCTTCAATATTTATTAAATCCATAAAATACCTGTATTCCTACTACGGAAAATGAAGGCTGTGAAACACTCAAGGAAGCACATTCTGTGGTGTGCAGTGGGAATTTTTTGGTTGTGGGGGTTTTTTTAACCTATACAGATGATCTTACAGAGAGGAAAGAATGGAAATGAAGCACGGATATGAATTCACCCCCAGCATACCTTTGACTTCATGGAGTGAAGCATTGTTATTGCTATTGCTAGTGGATGTCCTGCCACTATCAAGGCTGGCTGGTCTGGAAGCTGAATGGAAAATTAGGAGACACCATGATGAACAACATTTTAGCAGAGGACACGGCACCTTCACATTCTGCTCACAGAATGCTCAGAGGATCATGCATGACCTCCCAGGCTGAACATGCCCATGGGAACAAAGTGGGTTCTTACAGATCAGAAAGCGAAGGAATTTCCAGGCAGTCCAAGAGGACACTTTGGAAAAGGGCACTACAGGAATGGCAAGGTTTAAAGAAGAGGAAAAGAGAAAGAGTGTAGTTTAGAATTGAAACTGAGTGGTCAGTGGGGAAGCAGGGCTCAGACAGGGGCATGCAGGGCTGCTGTGGTCAGGTCACTTACAACAGATCTGACAGGGAACCCTGCACAGGGCTGCAATGCCACGGACAGGAGGAGCAAGAGCATCTGCACAGATAAAGTCCTGTACTCCTAAGCCAATACAAGGGAAATGCACTGTTAGTAGCCTCAAAAATCTCTGCTGCTTGTACTCACTGTAAATGTTTATAGTACAGTTAAAACTTCACTTCTATTAATAGCTTATTTTTCACTTCAAAGCTTTGCTTGAAGGAACACGTAATGATTTTATAAACTACAGCACATGGCAAATTTGGGGTTCGCTCAACAATAAACATTGCAAACTCAGGCCAGATTCGGACTTGATATTTTAGGACTGAAATGCTAACTTCCTTTATTTACTATTAACTCCAAATGGAAGTTAAAACATTTTCCCACTAAAAAGGAAAAAATGTTTTGATCCTGTTCAGATGCACTTCACAAATACTTTCTACCAGAGATACAGAACATCTGTCTGATGTAGTAGTTAAGAAAGAAAGGAGAATCTGAAGAAATGATACATTAGAGAGATATGAAAATCAGAGAGAGCATGCTCATTGCAATGATGCCATTCACTGTATTTTCACAAATTCATTAACATTCACATCATATATCCTTAATTCATTTAATTAAAGCTCACATCTTACCATGAACTCTTGATCCTGTACTAGAATCATCACTAATACCTTGTGGACTTACATCTTCAAAGGATGTAGTATCTACACACAGAGACATAAAGGAAGATGTAAAATAAAATAAAATGGAAAGATTATTAAAATACTTATCATTGGTAAAACGGTAAAAATTAAAATGTTTCTCAAAGCAATCAATTTTTACTTAGGAAACGCTCTGTAGGAAAAACCTTGAAGCATTTTATAACTGCAGTTATTAAACCAGTTCATTATCTTAGCACTGCAACTCAATTATTAAGATCAAAAAACTTAAAACATAAGTAAAACCAGTATTTACATAGTCACATCACGGTGCAAAAAGCTTCTACCTATACCTTTATTATTTAGCAACTGCTTGGATCTGAAGCCTGTGGAGGAGTTGACAGTGGCAAAGTTGATAGCTGTAGTAGAGAAGGCCATAGCTCCCAATTCCTTCCTCCTTTTACCCGTGGATATATCATCAGGACCCTCCAGATGCTCAGAACTACCTGTCCATTGTCCTCCTGCCAGGACCATGGACTGCACCAGGTCATTCATGGCTGGGATGCAAATGAAAGCAAATGATCAGCGTGGGCAATGTACCTGCTCCGGTTCTTAATTTGCATTGCAAAGGTCGGACAGTTTTCTAAGCATTAAAGCGCCTGCAGCCGGCAGAACAAACCACACCCCGGGTACCACATGCAACCGGCTCAGCGGGAGGGAGGAAGGGACGGAGGCAGGGAGGGAGGGAGGCAGGGGGCACAGGCTCCTGCAGCCCAGGGAGGTGCTCAAAACGGGTTTGTCAGCGGGATCGCCATGCGCCAGGTGCTGTTAGAGGCTCTGACACGCTGCTTGCCATGAGAAAATGGGATGAGCAGGGACAAAACGGGCACGGGTGCTCATACAACGGAGTGCCAGCGCTGACACGGGATCCTTGTACAGTGCAGGTTACTGCAGGCACACTGGGGTTTACAGAGCAACACAGAGAGGATCTGAAAAATACCACATCTGATGATATTCACCTTTACTTCCCCAAACTCGAGAAAATTGTCCACCCCTCATTATAAAATAAAACGAAATGAAAGAAATCAATGCAACGTTTTGGCAACGAGAACTGATGAACACTCGCGGAGTGACAGACCACCAGAGAGCCTTGCACAATCTCCTACACTTGCTTTAAACGAAAAAATTACAGTGACTTCTTAACAAAAGGCTTCTGAAACGTGTCATTTAAAACTATTTCCGTTAACACAGTGCACTGTAAATTTATATACACATGGGGCCATGTGTATATAGACATCTATGTATACAAATATATGCAGTCACAATGCACTGAATAGATTATATGCGTGTGCATGGGAACATGTGGCTCCGTGTGTGTGCACAGCTGCACAGATATAAAGTATTCAGTGCCAAAGTTTCTTTTTTTTTTAAAAAAAAAAAGGGGGAAAAAAGTAAAAAGAAAAAGCTCCAGCTCCTTGTACCGTAGCAGGACTTGCACATTGCAAAAGAGGAGGAAAAATAGAGCGCAGTCCAGGGAGAGGTTAGTGAAAAATTAGTAACGGAAGCCAGTGTAGCCATTGAGAAGAAGCTGAACTGTCATAAAGTCTTACACATGGAGCGACGGTAGAAGGCCTTCATTTTGTCTTTTTCCTTCGGTCTGTTCCTCAAAAAGGGCAGTCTTTTCAGTGCACCCACTTTTATGTCATAGCATGAGGAAAAACGGAAACAGGGAAATGAAAAGAAAAAAAGGGAGAAGAACAGATGGAAGTTAAATGTTGAAACTAAGGACAGAAATGAATGTCTGAGTTTAATCTAGGTATGCTATGCTAAAAGCTATTATTCTCCTGCTTCTGGGTGAGCATGAAATATGAAAGCTACACTGAAACAGGAAAACTACACTAGGAAAACTTCCATAGGTAACTCAGGAATGCACTGAAAATTACAGCGCAGAGGGTAACACAGTTTGAAGCTCTTGAAAAAATAAATGTAACTTCTTTGCAGGTGATTACAGGAATTGACCACTATGTAATTTCTACCGTGAAAAATTAACTTTTTGAACATAAAAATGTGAAGTAAAAAAAGCTGAAAATGAAAGCAACTCTAAGTACAATTTCTGTGTTAAAGTATGTTCACATCAGGATTTTTTGGGGTTAATAACTTCTGTAATGCTTTCCCTGCACATCTAGGAGGACACAACCTAGTATCAGCCTTCAGTTCTTTCATTTTGAGCTCAGTAATAACTTTGGTCATCTACTGTCTTGTAGAAAACCTGTGAGGGCCTTCTGATCAATGTACCTTGTGGGTAGTATTTTGGTAAAATACTAAAATCAATCTGCTTCAAATGTGCAAATATTTTAGCTGAAAAAATACCAAAGGAAGAAAAAACCCCAAAACAGCAAAAGAAAATCCGAATGTGAGTGTTGCTGTAATGTTTTGGGAGGGCCCAAGGAAAACCGAGTTAAATTCTACCAGGAGAATTACAGAGTTAAAATTACAAATAGTATTAATAGAGGGAGGAGGGGGAAGTCATGAGTTAATCTTGTCCTTGGAGTCAGGAACTCTGCATTAGGAACTGCTGACCTGCCTTGGGTAAGTTTGGGGGCTGATGCCAGGCACAGGAGCCACCATGTAAAGATCCAGAAGGGGACACAGGATGGAATTCCCCACAAGTGGTGATTTCTGCAGAGATGGCAGCAGCTCTGGTTTCTGCAGGGAGGTCTGTCAGACCATGCTCTGCCCAGTTTCTGTCTCTGCAGCCCCTTCTGGGAGGTGTGCCCTGCTCCCCCAGCCTGGCACACAGCAGTTCTGTTTACAGAGCAATGCATATATATCATATATACCATTTACAAGTGCACATGAGCTACCTGGCAGTGAAATATTCCACATTCCTCCCTCTCCATCAGCTCTTCCTGTGTCTGCACCCACAGGAACAGGTTCACAAACCAATCTGACTAAAGAGTTCATTCTGTTCCATTGCTACTTTTTGTCTTCAAGATGACAATACTTCTGTAACTTTTATAATCCTTTACACACAAAATAACTCATCCCTCTGTAATCCTTTATGGAAGATAACTGAGCCCTCTTAAAAAAACCCCTTAATCTTACAAAAAAGTAACCAGAGGATGATCAAGAACCGTTTGAGTCATCTGTCCTTCCTGTCCTTTAACACAGATCACCTCCAAAAGGGCTGATTTATGGCTCTCAGCAACTATGCCCACCAGAAAACTCTCCTGCAACCACTGATGTCCTGGAAATCCTGCATCAGAAAGATAAAATGCTTGGAGGGGGAACCATGTGAGTAATGTCTGCACAGAATTAAACTCAAGAAATGTCCTGGAATGATAATAATAATTAATACTGGAATGGCACAGCTACAGCAGAAATTAACTATTCTCTTTTCAGCATTCCATGAATGCCTTATTGCTTTCTGAGATGAGAATGAATGATATGTATTGCAGAATTCCTCAACTGAGCAGGAAACTTCCCATTTTGTCACTCCTGCTTGCCTGAAATCCTCTGGAGAATTCTGTATTAAAATCCTAACACTGTTTTGTTCACACATACAAAAAAACAAGGCAGAAATCTTTAAAATGCCTTGGTAGTAGAAAATGGAGCCCAGAACACTTCTTTAATTCCCTCTGTGACATGGCATTTCTGCTACTGGTGTTCCTAGCAGAGATGTCAGTTTACTAACAGCCCTAACTGCTTGGGAAGTTGTTAATCCCCTGAAATGGCTAAAGTGGAAGCCAGCAAAGGATACCTGTATTTCTCCACACCAAAAATCCCCTCTGCCTGCCTTGGGTTTTCCCTGGAAAAGCTCAGAGTGATCCCATCCTGCTGAGAGGAAAAGCTCTGCACAGGGCAGGTGTCAGACCCACAGCACTCACCTGATCACTTTGGGGTTATCAGTAATAATTTGTGGGCAGTACCTGGGAAGAAGGCTGTACTTCCAGCAGGGATGAAAAACCAAGGTGAAACCCTGCAGTCAGGAGTACACACTTCCTGCAGGATTAACCTGTGCTGGGACAGCAACAGCAATCCAGGCACCCCCTCCTTCCCAGAAGGATCAGACACAGGCTTTGGGCATGCTGTGAGACCTCAGGTGGTGTTCTCTGAGAACAGGGTAACCTGATTTTTGTGCCAAGATCACCTTTCCCAGGGAGATAATAGCTCTCTTAGAAACATTTACATAAGAAAGTGGCCTGTGTTGGGAAAACACAAAAACACCTACAAAAGAGGAGAAACTACAGATGTCAGACAGCTTGGAATCACTATCTCTGACAGGGAATGTGGGCTGTGAGCCTTGCAGATCCTGGAGATCTTAGGTACTCAATCCTCCAGCTCATGAGAACACTGCTGGTTTGTGCCAGGGAAGGTGAGCTGCCTTCTCCTGCCTCCTCAAGGACACGCAGGACATTTCACCTCGGCAGTTCCCGTTGGAACCAGTTCCTTTCCCAGCTGCAGGAGACCAGGGTGGCACAGAACTCTTCAGAGCCACAGCTGCCTTCAGCCAGCATGGAGATCTCCAACACCTGAGCATTGGCACACACACGACTGCTTTCTCCTGTAGCTCCTTCAGAGGAAGCTGCTACTGCCAAACTGCTTCCCATGGAAAAGAAAGGACCCAAAATCCCGGGATTCAGGATTTACAGTCACTCTAGGAGCAGAAGAAATAGACTGCAAAATGTGCACCATCACCAGCACTCATCACACTGAGATATTCTCTCTGCTCTGTGAGGCACAAACTTGTCTCAGATCTGTCTCCAGAGACTGTCAGAGCTGAGTTGGCACAAAATGCATCCGAATTCTCTCCAAAACTGCGGTTTCCATGGCGACATGTGTAACGGAGGAAGGTTAGGATCTGGAATTAGATCAGCCCTTCCAGTTTGTGGATAAATACACTGGGATTAAGGGGAACATGAACAAGGTCCATGGAGTAGAAAATTAATGAGGTCTGAACAGCTTCAAACCCCTTTTGAGGCTCAGCCACCATAACTGCAGCCGTGGCTCCCCAGGAGGGTAACTGCACACTACAAGGTCCCAAGGATCATGCAAAGAAAACTGTCACAGAAAAGCCCTTCCAGAACATGACATTGCTGACACAGATGCAGATGGGCTGAACCACAGCGTGCACACTCTCAGTTCCCACTGACACACATCCAGGACAGCTTCAGTCACTCCCCAGTTCCACACCACTCACAGTTGGGATGTAAAAGCAACAGCTGCTTTTAAAAAAAGTTTAAAAGTACCTGTTTTGAAGCTTACACTGAAAAATGCTGAGCTTCCCAAAGGGAAAAGTTAGTAACAAAAGTGCTAAAAGGTACCCTTGGATCTATTTTCTTCAGTTATTAAAAAAATACAGATCTGGTTTTAACTTTCCATAAAATAGCATTTTTTGGATGTTTTTAACTTTGACTAAGCTTCTGCAAGAAGCATGGAAGAAAAAAAAATACATGATAATGGCTATAATAATTTCTAACACAGCAAATTTAGAGCTGACTCAAACCCCAGACCTGCTGTCTTTTGAAACTCAATACATTACATTTAAAAGTAGTAGTGCAAAGATTGGAAGTGATTGTTAATGCACATGGACTCTGATGCTTTTACATGCACAGCCAAAATGCTTTTGGTGCATAGTTATTACATAGAACCATTACATCCTGATAATTTGGCTGTAATTATCTCTCAAGTTGGGAGAAACTGGGCAGTTTATGATTCATGCCAAAAGTAGAGAACAAAACATATATAAATAATAATAAACGGAATCTGGCCTTATGTATCATGGGCACCCTAATGTGATGGCTATCAGATCTTTCAAGGTTAAATTGTGTTTAGAATATTCCATCTAATCACACTTCTGTAAGTCCTCATTCTCCCTCTCAGCCATTTCACGCCAATTTTAGGGTCAATAACAATTCCCATCTTTTTAACCGGTTGTGTTTCTACATTAACACTTCTTGTTGCATATCCAAATTTTAGCAACGTTTTCCATCGCTGGTTTTGTGAGATGCTAGGGGAACACCTCCAGACAGAAGGTGTTTTTAGCAACTCAAGGATGTTAGCACAGCCACAGCTTGGAAAACACCTCCAAGACAAGGGGAAAGAGTCATGCTGGGACAAGAGGGAGAAAAAAAAAAGGTCCTAGTGGTGACACCTCATGTTCTATGCCAAATCCTGCTTGCTTGACCAGTGCTGGCTTCATCTTACCCAGGCACTGTGAGTGTATGTTAACATTTACATTATGAGATACAGAAATGCTCAAAACTAGCTCTGCCCAATCACTCCAGGGAGTTGGCAAGAAGTTCTGTCCTTAATAAATTAATTCAGGCTTCATTCCTAAGACTTCAAAATGATCTTTACAAATCCTCCAGAACACACCACCTTTTCCAACATTTAGCCGAGGTTTATTCACAGAGTGAAGTGGTTTGCAGTACTCACTACTACTCTTTTTGGTGCCCAGGGTCTGCCCATCCTCCAGGGAGTTGGAGCCCACGGAGGAGCTGTCCTGGCTGTCCTGGTGGGGCAGCTGCAGGAATCCCTCGCTGGACTCGGAGCGCGTGGGCGTCAGCGTCACCGACTTGAGGCGCTCGCGGTTCCCGTCCTTCTTGGACTTGATCAGCTTCCTCATCTTCAGCGTGATCCAGTTGCCCCTTCTGTCATTGGTAACACAGCACATTTACTGCATTTGCAACACATTGCTTATGCCTGCAGATTCTCCTAATGTTTATGCAAGACACAGACTGATTCTGCTCCCCTGAATGTAAGGCAAACTCAGTTTTCAGTGGGAACAGAACAGGTGTGTCATGCTTTAGAGCTGTGCTTTATTTTTACATCATGTTCATCAGTACCTTCTTGGTGGAGATGGCTCATAAAATTTATACTGATCCATTATCTTCTCCTCCAGTTTCTCCTTCTGGCGCCTCAATTCATTTAGTTTGTCACTGCAAACAGAAATTAATGATAATTTATGCTTCAAAAACGTATATACAGGATGCGTGGGCAGGATGTTCCTCTGGGAATCTGTTATCTGAAAACTGTCACCTTTTGTGAGGAATTCTTATTTGAAACTTGTTTCTTATTGAAAAAGCAAGAGATACAGCAAACAATCAATCAGTCTTAGGCTTAACTTCCTGATATAAAATGGAAAAAAATTCCATTTGCCCTTATCACACATTCCCCCTTTTTAAAGGAAGTACTCTGTCATTTAAACAAGCATATTTTCTCTTCCCTCACTAAAGAAGTTTAGATTACAAATCTAAACATTGCCAGCAGTAAAATGAGGAATAAATAACACTTTTATTCTCTATTTACATCATCAGTAATGAACACAATCATACCAATCCTTTGGAACTACAAATATAATGTTGGTATTTTGAGTTCTCTGCTTTACATTTGTAACTGGAATCCCTTATTTTAAAAATAAAGATTTCAGAAACAGCACGTGTTAAATTCTATATATAACAGAAGCTTTTTTAAAAAATACATATATTGGTGTCATTGCCCTAATCACAGTGATTTCATTGTTTTCACAACTCACATGTACTGCCTTTGCTCTACATGGAAGAGATCCTTGCTTTCCATATTCTGCTCCAGCAACGTTCTATTCTGCAGCATTAAAGTCTGGATTTGATCCAGCAGGTGTCTGTTTTCCTCCTCCAGGTTTCCTTTAAGTTGGCTGAGCAGCTGTTAAAACAGATGAAATTGCCCATGCATTTATATGGGAGTGTATTTTACACACAGATAATGAGATTATCAAGAAAATTTAGGTCTACAGAGGGATTCTGAGAGTCAAATCAAACATAAAACTAAATCATGAATCAACTGATAAAAGCCTCTTCGATGCTTTAAATAATTTAAACCAGTTTCCCTAATACGAGCCTGAGATTTTGTATTGCCTGTACTGCAGGCAAATTAATTAGTCTTTGGATCCACTTCATTAGCTATAAACTAAATGACTGATTCTCCAGCACATCATATGATTTTATGAACCTGCAAATACAGTGATATAAATATTCCAATGATTGCAGCCATGACAAACAGCAGAATTCCCACACACCTCACACTGATTATTAAGTTTTGTTGATGTAATATCCAGTTGCTGGTACTGTTCTTTGAGTTTGGAAAACTCGGCTTCCAATCGTGTTTGTTCCAGCTTGGAATTGTTCAATAACGTTTTCAGATTCTTGTGGTCAGTTTGGAGCACTTCATTCTCCTTCTGGAGTTGACTGTATGTGTGATTGAGCCTGGGATGCAAAGACACCATCAGAGAATACTGGAAATTAATTTGTTACCCACATTCCCTCTGAAACGTAACATTTCCAACTACTCCATAAAATACATGTACAAATTCCTTACTATCACATACTGCAGGTAAGTTATCCCAGCCTAATTTTCCTAGGAATGCATTCTGCCTTTGAGCCAAACATTGTGTATTTAAATACAAAGCAGGATCTTTACTTCACAACTAGTTTTAAGATTTCACTTTTCAAAGTAAAAGAATTTTACAAAACAGCCAGGATTTCTTGCCAACAGAGAATAGGAATGGCCCAAACTCTGGCAATCATGGGGGTTACATCTATCCATCCTGGGTTCCCTTTGTCCCTCCTGGCACCTGCCATGTCCCTTTGTCCCATGAGATATAATTATTATTTTTGTGGGATCATGAATATTTGGAATGGAAACATCAGATGTTAAGAAACGTGAAGGAACACAACACTTGGTCAGGCTGCACTGGCACATGCTCAGGTGCCAGAGTTCTCTTTACCTTTCATTTTCATCCCGAAGTTTTTTATATTCTGCTGCCACAGTTTCATGTTTCTCACTTTGCTGCAGCATTTTGTCCTGCTCTGTCTTGAGAACCTTCTCCAGTTCTTCCAGCTGCACTTTTTGTTTCAGCAATTGATTGTACCTACAAGCAGAGACAGTATTTACTCTTCTTTTACGGAATGACAAAAAGCCAAAGGAATTTTGATGAAATGGCCTCTGTTGAAGCTAAAATCTTAGCGATTTAATGCTGATTTTATTCACCCTATCATCATGTTATCAGCCAGCAGTTTTTGCTGAACAGCAGACTCGATATCCTCAGCATTTACCTGTCCTCCAAGTCCTTGTGCTCCACCTCCAAGTTCTTGTGTGCAGACTTGAGGCTGCCGTGCTTGGCGATGAGGGACTCATACTCGGCCGCCTGGCGCTCGTGCAGCTGCTCCAGCCGCTCGTGGTCCTTGAGCAGAGCCTCGTAGAGCCCCTTCAGGTCCTCGCGCTCCTTCAGCACACACTCGTTCTCATTCTCCAGGGCCGACTGCTGGATCAGCAGCTGCGCATTCTGGTTCATCAGGGACGTGCTCTGGGAGTTCAGCGTGGAGTTCTCAACCTGCAGCCACAAACATTGCACAGCCTGCATTGTTCTGTCTCCTGTTTAGGGTTTATTCTCTTGGGTTTAAGCCTTCGCACCTTCGCTACCCTCTGGTTGTTCCACTGACAACTTTGTTTTATATCCCAGGAGACAGCTCCCATCCAAAACATTCCAGCAACATTTTTACAGCAGTACTACAAGAAATCACAGAAGCATGTGACTAAATTGACAGGGAGTGATCAAATTATTATTTACCTTTCAATATCTGTTAAAGTGTTATCTTGCTGACTGGGCCACTTTCCTCTAGCATCAAAATATCCTGGAGAAATGGATCACCAGTGATCCTAATAAAAGCCAAATCTTTGACGTGACTAAAATAAAAGGAACTTTCATACCAGCATGGAGATTGATTTTTTAAAAAAATCTGTATTATCACCATGAAATCTTTATGGTATCCACACATCCTTTTACAATGACAATTCCAACAGGAGCATCCATTCAACAGTTGGAGGAAAATAAGTAATACCTCCTGGAAGGAGCTACCCATGCTCTGTTTTTGCTCTTTTGTGGAACAGCACCAGTTCTCCAACAATTATGTCAGAAGAGAAATAATGTGTATTAATACACTAAAGCCTTCAACACTAGACAAATGAAAAAAGCCCCAAACAACCACAAACTTCACTTTTTGTGCCTCTGGAAATTTAATCCTTGGATATCTTAATGAATTGATGCTTGTCACCTGACCTGTACCAGATTCCTTCTCTTTCCTGTTCAAGAGATGAAAACCACAAACTACTGAGGCTTCTAATACCCTTGGGGTATCTATTAAGGAAAAAAAATTCCATCTCTCACTCCAGTTCCTGCTGTTACCAGGGAACAAATCCCTTCCTGTTGGAACTGCAGCGTTCTTTGTTACAGATGAGAAAGCTGAACCTTTCACTGGAAATGAAGTCATGTCTGATGGCATGGGTGAGCTGGGAAACTTCCCAGGCTGAATCCCGAGTTTGGTTAGGTCAGAATTCCCAGTCACCCTTTCAGTCATCCTTTTCCTTGGCTGCTCCATATGGGTATCAGGAGGAAGAGAAGAATTAGTTGTCCAGGAACAGTTTTGGCACAGTCCAGGTAGAGCAGTTTAGTCTGCACTTCAGATTTAGCCAACAGCTCATCACTCTGATTTTCCTGAACATACTTCAACTTCCACTCGGACTTGCAGTTTGTGGAGAATTGTCTTGCCAGAGAGGAAAAGCCTGAGCTGTTGGGCATGAGGCAAAAAAGAACTATACAGATATTCCTGAGGTTTTTTGATGAATGGGATTATGAAGTACTCAGAGAGCCCTGAAGCCCAGCAATCCACTCTCATCTAGTTAAATGGGATATTTCCATGCCATGCCCACTGGTTTTTAACAACCAGATGAGGCACAGGGTGTGCACCAAGCTCCTGTTTCACTGGAGTGCTGTGCTCTAATGACATTTCAACATGGCAGCACAAAGTGCATCTGTGGGAAAACAACGTTCTGCCTTCCAGGAAGAGCCAGGATGAGACTCCAGGAGCTCACCAAATCCATTATTTGTTTCATTTAAACAGTCCTTGACACCTTGATTTCCAACAACCCTTCATCCTTTCTGACACTGTTTACTATTTCTACTGCATTGTGGAGCTTTTATCCCCTCTTTAAGGACTTTGATTCTTAGAACTGCAAAAAGCATTAAATCCATTAAAAAGACTATTACCTTTAAAGAAAAAAGACATCTATTTAATAACCCTATTAAACTACAAGGACATCATCTGAATTTCAGCCAGAAGAGCTACAAGACTCTGGGGACAACCATTTTTATAATCTCCATGGTCACACACTATCTTTTTTATTGCCTCTGAATTATCTAAACTCAGTCTTCACATCTTTATGCAGCTTTCAATTTTTCAAAAAAATATTCTGTATTTCAGTAAGTATCTTGATTTTCCTTTTAGGTATGGCTTTGCCTTTTTTTATGTTTATAAAAATAGACAAAATTTATTCAAATGTTTGGACACACCACTTCTCTGACCTAATTTAGATGAATAAATTTTAAAAACAAACAATCTTGGAAGGCTGGGTAAGCGAATACTCTACTCTGAAGTATAAAGTCAAGATTTTACACAGACAAATATGAAGGATTAAAACCAATTTCTAACAGTGTAATTGTTAATCACTGAACAAACTATTACTCAACTGCTGAGTGCAGATTATTTTCACATCACCTTCTTTCCCACCTCCCTCCAGGAAGCAAAATGTGAGTTTAAAGCTAACGATAACGCATTGTAAGCTTTCCTTAGGGGGAAAAAACCCTTTAATTTTATTTTTGAAAGCAACCTAAGGAAGCATTACCTGCAGCTTGGCATTCTGAGTTTGCAGAGTGGTGTTTTGCTCCTGCAGGGACACAGTCTGCCTCTGCAGGGCCAGGATCTGCGCCTGCAGGTTGTTGTTCTGCGTCTCGAGCTGCTTGAGCTGCGTTTTCAGCGCCTGCTTCTCCGCCTGCAGCGTCGCGTTCTGGGGGGTTAAACCACACAAAACCTCAGCTCACAGCTGCTCCCTGAACTCCAAGGTAAAAATGAAGTGTTTCTCCAAACCATACAAAGCAGCAGGGCTGTGCAGAGATTTACAGGGTGGGATAAAACTGCAGAACAAAATAACACACTTTGGGGGGATTTATCACTGGAAAAACAGGTAATGGATGTTGTACCTATGGAGAAACAGGAGAGAAACCTCCAGGACTCATGTAAATAGGGATTATAGAAAAGGGATTTGAGAGATGGCTGTGGATTCAAAAGGGCAAATTCAGGTTTTCACATTTCCTTTTTAAATGCCTGTCAAGTGCTTTATGGCATCCCACAGAGCAGAATCCAGCTGCTAAATAACCTGTATCTAATTCACATTCTGCTTGGGATGGAAACGAGGAGATAAATTAAAGTGTCTTAACAGCACCTCATTTGCATTACTGGAACAGCTCACCACAAATAATTACCATCAGGATCATATTTAAAACACATCTTACATTCCTTTCCACCTCGATTAATCTATCTTTAACTTTCAATAATTCTCTGGTAGTCTCCTGGTTTTCTTTCTCCCACTTATTGACAGATTGATTTTCTTCTCCACTTCTTGGAGGAGAATTCTGAACCATCCTCTCCTCTTCTTGTCTTTGCTTGAGAGCTTCATAGTTCTTCTTCACCTGGCATTATTCAGGACAATCAGGTTAGGTTTAGAATATTCCACTTTATATGTCCTAATTTATTAATTTATTGCTTGACTGTGACCCTTCTCAAAAACCAGGAAGTGTTCTTACTGTATTTGTAAATCTGGGTTTTGTACATGTTTGAGGGGATGATGTACAAATTATTTACAGATATGGATAGCCTAACCCCAAAACCCTTCTCTTTTCTATTTAATTTCAGTGCTTTCAACTGTATCCCCCAACTGTTACACTAAAATCCTACAGCCAGGGTGACTGTAGTTCCCTTTTTTACCCAATCTACCCAAGGTAGGTCAGAAAATGCAACTGGAAATGACATCCCAAGTCAAATCAACTTCAGGTTATTTATCCAGATGACATTTTTGTGGCCAGAGAATAAACTCAACAACTTTTCATGTGAGTCTTAAAAGCATTTAGACCTCTGTCCTGATTTCTATTACATAAATGATGCCCATTTTTTGCTGTTTTATCCAAAAAGTGTAGAAATAACAACAGCTCATATAGGAGTCATTTACTTTCATAGGAAAATGCCGTTTTTCTTACTGTTTTCAGCTCCTGACGCAGCTGCTGGTTTAGATTTGTTGATTCTTCCAAACGAGCCTCCAAAGCAGCAATTTTTTCTTCTTTTATTTCCAGAGACTTCTTGAGCGTGGATTCTAATTTGGACTCCAAAAGCTTGTACCTACTGGCCAAAAACAAAAAAAAAGGCTGTATTTCAAATAATTGAGGCATTTAAATCCTAAAATGTTCTAGAACAGTCTCGTAGCTACATTTAAAAATCCCTGAGTGCTGTAGTCAAAAGCATGAAGACACCTCAGCATCCACAGCAAGTCCTATGTTAAAAATAACCAGAAGATGGTTGTCAAAACCATTTTTGACTCCTCCTTTTTTTTAAAACATGTTAGACACACGAAAAGCCCTGTTCAGGCACACCAGAGGGGTGCTGGGTTTCTCTGCATCATTAGTGTGTGGTGCCTGCACTCCTCCTTCTGGCTCCACTCCAGCGAATCCAGAGGGGACCTGAACTCAATTAGAATGTGAAGTATTTGGAGAGCAAGATTTTCATCAGTTCCCATTTCCTGCCAGCTCCAAAGGGGAGGACAGGGAAGGAGATGCAGCACAGGACTGTGCAGGTGCACACTCGTTTGATGCATCAATGTGCAAATTGCTCACTCAGCCCAGCTGCTGGTATTTTAAGACTGTTGCCACCCTTGACGTGCAAAGCTTCCATTTTTAGCCATATTCAAGATATTAAAGATAAGCCTCCCAAACTGCCTGTTTGAGAGAGAAGTGGTCAGATTACACTGTATTGATTTAGAACTGTGTCTCCTTTATGGGACATACTGAAACCCCCACTCGTTAATCACTTCAGAGCAGTTCAGTCCCTGTGCAAGTCCCTCAGAATGTGGAGAACACCCTGCTCCTCCCCACAGTTGGATAAAATAAACCAAACCACTGATACCCCTCCTTCTAATCCTGGCTGCTGAAGGATCCATCAGTTTAGTGAAGGGAAGAAACTACAGGAGACTCCTGAATGGACAATGGCATCAGATCCAGTCAGGAAATGGAGCAGAAGACTGATGGGAAGAGAATTAATAAGCAGAAAGCTGTCCAATAGCATCATGCAGCAGGATGAGAATCCTAGATTTTAAGATATGACAACTAATTCCCAAGGATTTACGGAATAGTAGGCAGCCTATGACTAGAAGAATATACAGTATTTCACCTTCTTGAACTGAAGCACAGATTTATTTGGCTACAGGTAATTCCTTCCATTACATAGAAAATAAATAATGAAAAAGAATAATAGCAGAGTCCACTATCCACTTTCATTTTCAACAATGAAACCTGGTACAATTTTTTTAAATGTAACTGCAAGTTGGGTATTTCAAATTCAGAGTCAAAATCCATAAATCTGTTTGTCCAAGGACAGCAGACATTTGAAAGGCAAGAGAAAATGGAAAACGCTTCAAAGTTAACTCCTAGAATGTGGTCAGTTCAGACCTCAATAGAAACACTCTGAAGTGCTACAAAGATCATTCACTGAAAACCACAAGCAGCTCTTCCCAATCAGGAGAAGAAAAATGGTACATTTTTAATTTCCATCATCAAAATGACAGAGGCAGATGAAAAACTACACTGAGGAATCATTTTGCCCATAATGAAAATGCCCTCTTTATAGGCCTGAGGAAAGAACTGCTACTGCCTCACCCTGTGTATTGTCATGTAAGGAAAGCAATCCAGGTATCTTTGGGATGAATGAAAAAGATGAGAACAATGGAAAGGCAGGATATTGGCACAGCAGAATTTCAAACCAACCCAAGTTTTCACTTTGAAAACAAACATTGCCCCTTCATGATCCTCCAGCCCTACATGGAGCTTGGGAAGAAGCTCAAGCCAGCAGCAGAGCCCAACCACTTCTAATCTTGACTAAACTTGATTAAATGCTGCACCATTTGGATTCCATCTAACTTTAAGCTTCACCTTGGATCAAGGACAGGTGGCTTCTTGTTGGGTTTATTCACCTAGGGACTCACCAAATGCTTATCAAGTGCTCTAGGGGACACAGAAATGCTTACATGAGAAGAAATCCAACCAAAGTTCTGAGGACTTTCCCCAAGCTTATCTAGGAGCTGAGAAATGCAGGTGAAAAACACCAGCATAAAACAAGAAGTGGTAACACATTCACCCACAGGACTCTGGCAGCACCCCAGTAACAGAGCACTGGGAAAGGGAAGCTGGATTTAAACCCCAAGTGTTGTTTGGTTTTCCTTTGACACAGAAGATCCCAGATCAATCTCCATGCTCACGACAATCAGTTGGAATAACAGATTATGACAGCAGAACAGCACTGGAAAGTAAAGCTTGGCTAGAAGCCCACACCAGTCTGCTTTGCTCCTGTCACCAACTTCCCTAAATCCCTGCAGGATAAGACAGAGGAGGAAAACACAGCAGAGGAAACAGATGTCAGGGCAGCAGCTGCTTTCCAATGGCAGGTGTGGAGGAGTCATGGAGCCACCACCAAGTTCTGAAGACACTCAAGCACCGGATACTTCCCAGACATGGAAACTAGGAGTGCAGCTTCCTTTAGGAAGGAAGAATTAGAAGGAAATGGTTGCAAGGAAAAAGTGAGACAGTTTAAGGTAATCACTATGTGATAAAAACCATTTGTGTCAGACAGGCAGTCAAAAAAGGAAAAAAAACCCACTTTGAGCTAATTACCTTTTACTGCTACTGTTGCTGCTGCTGACTTGTGCATAAAACATTATAATTATAATTAACTGTATCTCCTGACATACTTCAATGAGTCTCTTAGCAACAAAAAGTGGCAACTCACTGTCACAGTCAGCTGAATGTAACAGCACATCAGCTATCTAATTAATTTCCAAAAATATCAAGTTCCATTTTGGCTCCATGAGCGTGCCTAAAAAATCTAAGAGTATGCACAAAACCATTCTGTAAAACCACTTTGAGACTAAAAGAGCCCCTCATTTGTCCTCTCTGTCAGGCAGGCCCTGCCATTCTCACCTGTCATCACTGCTCTGCTCATCGTGCAAGAGACGCTCTTTGTTCAAGCCTATTTTTTCAAGCTCGTGGGCAAGTTTTTCTAGATCATTGTTCATCTGTTGAGTCTTCAGTTTCTCATTCACCAAGTCCTTGCACAGAAAAAATTACAGTCAGTATTTTCAAAGAAATAAAATAGCGCAGTCTTAGTTCTAGGAGTGCTGAGACAAGGGTGTTTTATCACTACATGACTTGAATAATTCAACTTTAACTCTCCTTCAAGTTGTCAGCTTTCAGCTGTATCAGACCTTTCACTGCAACTAAAGTATGATTTCATTGTATTGTAGAATTTCCCTTTAAATTTGGTCTAGCACACAACAGTGAAGGAGAAACGTTTCATCAATATGTTGGTATTCTTTTCATGACTATGGTTACAGAAATTTTGATTATCTAATGAATAAAGGTGCTAATAGTACACAGATTAAAGCAGAAAAAACCCCAAATCAGAAACAGATATAATTTCTGTACATTACAAACAGATTACGATGGGAATGGAAGCTCCTCTGTGTTTACCTCTCTCAAAGTGACCAGGGTTTTCTTATCAATGGTAGCTCTTTTCACCAATTCCTTGTTTTCCTTTTCCAGTTCTTTCAAGCGCAGACATGACTCTTTATACACAACAATTTCTTTAAATAGAGATTTATTTTCCCTTTCCAGATTACTAATTTTTACATTGTTTTCTTCTAAAGTACTATCTTTAATTTCTGCTTGCTGTCGAAGCCTTTTATTTTCCTTTTCCAGCTGCTTCTTATCCTTTTCCAGTTGAGAAGTCTCTTGTTCTAACAACTTATTCTCCTTTTCCAACTGCTCCAGGCGCTTACTAGAGATTTTTAACTCTTCCAAGTTCTTCTGCAGGGTCTGATTTTCAGACTCTAAATCTTGTAATTCGCTCTCTAATTGCTGAATCTTCTTATTGCTGTTTTCCAGGGCTTTCTGTAGCCTTTGGTTTTCTGTGTCCAGGCCTTGGTAACTGACTTCCAAGCGTTCAGTCTTCTTAAAAGAGGCTTTCATGAGTTCAAGGCTTTTTTTAAGTTGCTCCTTTTCACTCTCCAGCTCCTTATTTTCTAACTGTAACTGTGCCACTTTAATGCTTGTACACTTCAAGGATTCAATTGTCCTTCTTAACTCTAAATTTTCTTCGTCGAGTTGGGAATTCTCCTTTTCTAAGGATTCTAATTGAAAAGTGAGGTTTTTCAGGCTATCCAAAGTTTTTTTCAGCTTTCTGTTCTCTGTCTCCAGGTCAGAGTTCTCTTGTTCTAAGGCCTCGATCTTCTCACAAGTGATTTTTAGGTTAGTGATTTTTTTCTGTAATAACTCATTTTCTTTCTCCAGACGATGAAGCTCATTTTCTAATTCTTCTGCCCTCTCCCCTTTCTCTTTGTAGTGTTCCAGCTCTTTCTTGACTTGTTTTTTTTCAAATTCAATCTTATTTAACTTACTGCTGGTCTCTTTGATAGACTCATGCAGGATTTTGTTTTCCTTTTCAATTTCTTTCATTCTCGCCTCAGCACTGATTTGTGAGCGTTGCCTTAGAGAAGCCACAGTTTGATTCAAGTGCTCATTTTCTTGTTCTAAGAGCTTCATCTAATTTGGGCAGAAAAATGGGAAACTGGTGAGCCAACATGGCAACAAGGAATTGCTTCCACATATAAACTGAGAGACACTAAGATAATACGATTACATCATATTTACCTTTAAGTTGAAAAAAATTCTCTTACTCTGTTAGTATTTACTTGAAGAATTACAAACATTATTTCAAGTCTGACAATGAAGAAAATCTTCAAATCTCTTCCTCTTGAACATTAATAGATAAACATAACCGCCAAACTAATAAAGCACAAATCAGAACAAAGCTTTATCTATTTCTTAGCATAATTTAATTTTCATTTCTGTTTACCCACATTTAGACTGTTTTTTCTCACTCTGTAATTTCCAGAGCTGTGTGTCCACAAAGAACAGGACTGCAGGCAAGTTCTAAACCATCCTGAGATGGAGGGAGGTGTGGGAGCCACAAAAATCATTTTTCATTTGGAAAAAGTAGAGGTGATGGGTGGGATAGGAAGGAATCCTGATCACAGTCAACAATAATTTGAGACGAAACACCAAGTTACACTGGTTTTTGAATGAATAAGAGCCCTTGGATATTCTGTTCCAAACCAGCTTCAGAGAAAGTAAATCATATTAGAATTATGTTCCTAGGAAACATATTCCCAGATCTACCTCCAGGATAAAGGCAGAATTTACATGTTAATCTTTAGTATTTCTTGACTTTTTGCATTGCTCCAAATAATTTGGAATTATTTGGGCATGTAACACAAGAGAGCAAAATCCAGTAAAACTGTTTGGATCAATATTTAAATGTACACTAATAAGCCAGTGTAAGGGATGTTTCAACAATAAACTGTTTTGGAGAAAAGCAAAAGTGCTGCTTGCAATGAAAAACAGACTGAGAAAATTATAGGCTGTTCTTCCATAGTGAAATCTGAATGGAACTATTAATTAGAGATCTACAGCTCTGCTCCCAGAAATGACAAACTGCTCTGGAATATTCACCAGAAACTCATTAACAGGTGCCTAAAAACACAACTTTGGAGCACCTGCCATGTCACTGAATTACTTTCCATTAATTCTGCTTCTCTAACTCCAGTTTTACAAAAAATCCTGATAAATGCCTCCAGAATTCTTGATGAGATCAAATGAACCTCACACAGCTGACTCCAGAAGTTTCACCACACAATTTTGTAAGAGATATGAAAGATGCTGCTGACCCATCAGCCCTTAAGTACATCATTTTTAAGCAGAAATAGTCCTACTGAAATATCAGTCCTAAAACAAGATATATATCTTTAACTGAAAGTAAACCTTCCACACTAAGCTTTTTCCCCCCCCCCTTCTTTTTTTCTTCCTTCTGGAGTTTCCTTTACTGATTAAACAGGGCCTTTAAACATCATCAGCATTTCTTGAAACACAATATTCTGTATTTCAAAATACTGTACTTTAAATTCAACTAAATGGCAATGTCATCAGAAAGCATAAATATCATTTATAGAAGGTAACTACAGTTCTAATTCTGAAGGACTCAATTCCTAAAGCTGGGATTTCCAGAAGCTTCCAGAACTCTTTTTCCTGGTGGCTGCCTTCCATCTGTCTGCTCTGCAGACACCTCACGAAGTGCCAGTGTCCATCAGGCACAGGTACATCTTTCACAAAGACTCAGATGCCAGTTTTTGGCAGCCACAAATAAATCCAGGTAGTCACAGCAGGAAGCCATTCCAGAGCAGGGCAGGATTATGGAGCTGGACCCAAGGCTGCTGGAATTCTCATCAATACTCCAACATTACTCCAAGCACTGCTCAGCTGCCTGGGACATGTTCTCCTCCTCTGGGAGGTGTCTGGCTCCCCTCCAAAGTTCCAGTTTTCTCTCCTGGCTGAGCTACACCCTCCAAGCAACCCCAGCAGATGCCCACAGAAGCCACAGGAGCATTACAAACACCACAAAGCTCTAAACCCATCGGGAAAGTCCCAGTCAGAAATGAGTCACGTCTCTCACTGGCTGCAGGTCTTAGAACCTGCAGAAACGTTCTTTTTGGCAAATCCTCTACATTTACAATCCCTTTATGTCTGTAAAATCCTACAAAAGGAGACCAGCAGAGCACAAAGCAGCATTAAAACTTTTGGTTCTGCTACTCACTTGTCGCTCGGAGTTCTCTCGAAGTGCTTCAAGTGTCTTTTCAAGCTGTGCTTTTTCTTTCATCAAATCTTTACTCTGATTTTGACTGTTCTGAAGACTTTGTTTCTCTTGGCTAATTTCATTCTCCAGCTCTTCAAGCTGGGAAGAGAAACAAAAGTTTTAAAACGTACTTAAAAATTACACTCTTAGCCGGGTTGAAGGCACCCTTATAGAAATGAAGAAAGAAGCTTAAGGGAAAGAATAAAACACAGCTTTCTAATGTTTAATTGAAACATTAATTTCTTCTGGGAATACTTTTACTTCTGCCAGAATTTCCTCCCTGGCTCAGAACACTGTATCTATAAAGTACTTCAGCATGTAAAAAAAAGGGTCAGATTTTCTCAGGCTCTGGATATTTCCTCAAGCATCTTCCTTTTCTCTTAAGATTCCATTTTAGTGACATTTATACTGCTCCTCCAAGACTCTTTTAACTTAGGAAGGTTAAATGTTTGATCTTACTTAACTATTTCAAGAGATAATTAAGATTATCTCTTGGGAACTAAATATATGGGTTTGTTTTGTCAAATGGTTCCAACTTGCAGAGAGCAAAACTATTTAAATTTTAAAACACCCCAGCATGACTTATCTGTCATATTTAAGTTGTAACAAATTGACCTGAATGATCTTTGTGTTCTTTTCCATTCTTTTGTACCTCCCAGTTGACTTTTGGGCACAGAGCAGAGGCTGCTCCAAAAAATACCAGCTTCTTAGGAATCAGAAAACTCAAGGAACTATGGAATACAGCAGGGATTTCTTTAATTTACTTTTCTTTTTTTTCATTATCTCTTACCCACTCTAAGAATAGTCTTTCACCTGAAATAGCTGCTGAAGTCAAAGCTATTTCAGGAATTTTAGACATTTTCATTCCACTGTAATTAGTCCCTGGATTTGGGCTTTTTTCAAAATTTTATCCTCTATAAATATCACTGACTAAATTATTCTATTTGATACACATAATTTGAAGAGTAAAGTACTGCAGATCAGCACAGTTAAACCTGACAAACTCCCCACTTGACTTGTTTATCAATTCCTTGACCCACCTTCTACTTCCTCAGCTAAAATCAGGACACAGGACCAAGTTTTCAGCTCAGACTCATCATTCACTCCACTTCTGCACACACACTTTGTCCTGCTTCATAATTACCAAAATTAATGTTCTCTAGTATACTAAACCACTTTCATCACTCACCATATCCCCAATATTTTAGTATTTTTTCCCCTCACTGGTCCAAGACCTTTCTGAATAAACTGATCACATTCTTGTATCAATATACAAGCAAAACTAAGGAGAAAAACCTTTCTGAGGTGGTTTAATTTTTTACCATAAACTTGCAAATTCTGTAACACCACTCAGACCCGTGCAATACTTTACCCAAAATAACAGCAATTCATAAAATTACCCTTTAGCAAGAAAATAGCAAAGAACATCAGGCAGCTCTCACACAACCCAAGCACAGCCTGACCATTACCTTCTTGCTAAGTCTTTGGTTTTCTTTTTCCATTTTCAGAATCCTTGAACTGCTGCCTTCCACAGAGCCCACTGCACTTTGCAGTTCTTCCACTGTCTTCAGCAAACTTTGGTTTTCCATTTCCAGCTTCAGTAACCTGCTGGATGTCAGCTCATTCACTTCATGGCCCAGTGATTTCTGGGGCACTGCAGGGGAAAAACACCATTATTAAAACAAAAGGTGACTTATTACCTGGAGTTCTTGGGACTTTGAATTTTTAAACTTAGGGGATTTAGCAGCCTTTGAAGGTCCCTCCAATGCCTTCTTGGTGACCAAAACTTGTTAGATTTAGAAATGTTAGAAATTAAAATATGTTCTACTCTCCTAGCATTCTTAATCACAGTGCAGACTTATTTCTCACAACTCAGGATGTATCTCTGAAGTTCCACAAGTGTTTTACATAGGATCAAATGTTTATCCAAGCATTTTGTATTGGAAGAATCAAAATTTTTACCACAGCTCTAACAATTATGCCTTAACTTGGAGAACAGCAAAGCAAGAAGACTCATGATGTGTGATGCAGAGTAGAGATGACTGAATGGCAAAATAATGTAACTTCAAGGTATTTATGGGGTTACCATCACTATTTAACTGAACAAGAATCACAAGAACAGAGTTTTCATGCAGGCTGTATCTCCACGGATACATGGCAATCTCTCCAGAGGACAACACACTCTGTACTTCAGAAATCAGGACATTTAATTCCCTAATGCTCTGAGATTTCAATTTCACTACTCCACCACTTTGCAAGCTTTAATATATTTACCTTCAGAAAGTTCAGTAGTCCTGTTTATCTGCTCAAGTTCCCAGCCAAGATGCAAAGATTCATCCATACTTTGTTTCTGAGCCATTTCTAGGGTCATATTTTCCTCCATGAGCTCCTCAATCTTCTTTCTGTCCATATCACGCTCCTTGAAAATTATTTCACAGGTTAAAAGGAAAGTCTCAATACGGGCAAACTATTTTATTACCTATACTCTGTTAATACCTATGTTTTTTAATCTTTATTATGTTGTCACAGGGAAGGGCAAAGTGCTTTTCCTGATTTGCTGATGCAGTGAGATGGGGAGGAAATGGCAAAAGCTGGGAGAACTTTGAAGGGAACAGTAACAACTAGTGAAGAAGATCACAAAGAAGAACCTTTTCTCCTCATAACCTAAGGTAATCACACCTCATTCTTCCAAAGCTGACTTCTCTCCAAATGTCAGGAAAGAAAGTATAGGGGATAACCACAGCATTTAAGTGACAATTGATGATCTTCACATCAAAATATTGATCCTATGGCTCTCACTAATGAGTCTCTGCATTTATCATCATATTCCTTTTCTCCCACACTATTTTGAAGGCTTTTATTAAAAATGGAAATTAAATTTAATGCTTATCAGTTGCCTTTGCTGCCCTCCCCTGACACTTACCATCTCCATATCATGCAATTTAGCTTTTAATTGTAAATTCTCTTTTTCTAACTCGTGCAGTTTATCTGAACGGGCTCGGGTCCCCTCTAATTGATCTTCCAACATTGTCTTTGTTTCTAGCAGCACTTGATTGTCTTCCTTTAATTCCTGCAAGAATTGAGTAACAACAAAAAAGTCTCAAACCAAATGTATTTCCTTGCTCACAACAACTGTGAGACCTTCACAACCAGTTTTAGAAACTTAAAATAAAACTGGGAACTGTAACAGACTTTCTACAAAAAGCACATTTACAGCAACTTCACATAAATGCAACCTATGAATTTCTGTGAAAATAAAATTTGACATAAATTAAATTAAATACTCCATAAACCATTAAGAACAAATAAGGTGTTGATCATTATAATCAAACCATCAACATCTCTGTGATTTAGGCTGTGATCTGGAAAGATGTACTGCATGTACAGCCCATAATTAGGTTTATAGGCCACTGGGCCCAAAGTCAGGCCATGATGCTGAAAATGCAATCACAATCTTAAAATACAACCAGCCATTCTCAAAGGTCCTGAACAGCTTTAGTTTCTGTACACAGAGGATTTTTTAATAGCACCTGACAAAAGTAATGTGTAAAACATGTAATTGGCAATTTTACTCAGTATAAAGAAAACTTTCCAAACTTCAGCACAGTCACCTGCAAAATCTGAAAAAACATCAGATGAATATCCTTCATACTCCTCCCTACACAAATATTAACTCACAATCATTATGAAGCAAAACCAACTAAAGAACGTCTACCTGCACTGAGGCATGCTTAAAAACTCAGATAGTTTACAAGCTATGAAAACACAAATTCTAGGAGATTTACTAGTTTGAACATTCTATGAAAATGAAACTTCCACTGTTGTCAAATCCTGTATACTCATCTGCTTTACTTTACTAATTTTTACTCCATATGACTTGCCCATCAAATTTGGCATTTATAGACAGAATGATGGGCTGATAAAATCCTGCATAGAAATTTGTCTCCTAAATTACTAACTCATGCAAGAACTCCAAGTTCCCCTTGCCTGGTGTTGGTACATCTTTTTTTAGTGTATTTTATGCCATTGTCCTCTACTCATTTATGTGAACAGCCACCATTTCCTCAACACTTAGAAAATTGCCTTCCCTTAGGAGACCTACAGAAGGAGAAAGAACTATTATATTTATAGCATTATTTGAATTAATCCCTCTGTGGGTTTTTCAGTCCATCCTACACAGAGCTTCCACTGCCCTTTCTAGCTTAGAGCTATGGTGAATACTGCTGACTTCCATGCCTTTAAACACAGGGACAACTCCTCAAAAACTGGAATTTGTCATGAAAACCTGACTGTCACATCCCAGAGTGAGAAGCTGCAACCCTATTTTCACATCCCAGTGGCTCAATCTCCAAAATGACTTTGAAAACGCCCCAGCCAAGAGAAGAATGGTGCTTGTTGGTGATTTTTCACACAGATTTATTCACCTCCACCCTGGCTTTGTAGAACTCAATGTCGTGGAGCCTCTCCTTGTAGCGGCTGACTTCGCTCTCCAGCTTGTCCACTCGGATGGCCTTCTCCCGGAGCGCGTCCAGCTCATCCCTGTACACCCGGGCAGAGCGTGCATCCGACAGCAGGCCCATGTTCTGGGACAAAGGGACACAGAAGTTAAAGGGAACACTGGACACAACATGGGAAAGGACAACACAGCTCCTTCATGGCTTACATTAAGGTAATGCAGAGAGTTATCAGTTAATTCTGAGAAACGAGAAGAAAATTTGAGAGGGTTAATCCAGATGATGTATTTCCAAGGAAACTGCATTGGCCTTTTTCAAGGCTCACTGTAGTTTTATGTGTTGCATATTTATATATGTATTTAGGTTTTTTCCCTCGTTATCAACACACAAAGTATAAAGAAAAAACAGACAAAATTTGAGCACATTGATTTTGAGAGGATACTCTCAGAGGATGCCCTGCTGGCAAATTGCTTGGATATTGGAGACAAAAAAATTAGAGAAGAAATACTAACCTAACTCACAGTATTTTTTACAGCATAATATACCAAGTAAAGGAATATATTACACAAGATCATGTTCAGAATGAAGAATAAAAGCCAAAAACCATGAAAACATACTTAATACCAAAAAAAGAGTGGGGAATCGTTCTGGTGGTGGCAACTTCCAAATAACAGAATGATTAAACCCATACCTCTTGCTGAAGTCTTTTCAGTTCAGCTTCCATCTGTTCCAGTTCTTGTTTACAGTCAAGCAACTGCTCAGTCTTTTCCTCACTTCAAGGAGAAAACACAAACCAGTTAAATATGGCCACAAAACTTGCTAATGATCACCTGGTCTGGGAACAAAATGCTGAAACTCGTGAGGCTTTCACCCTTAATCTACAATTTCAGAGACATCAGAGCGTAAAATGTAGGTTTGCCATTATGACTTAGTTATTCTTTAGGTTTTAGTCTTATCTAATCTTTTAAATGTGGCCAGATTTTTAATAGTCCTTTAAATTGTTGTTCACACAGATTTCCTACTCATGTAGGGTAGAAAACAGGGTGTAATAAGGAATTTTTGCAGTTAGGGATTTTTTGCAACAAACTTCAGACAACGCATGTGAATACGTATCAAGAGATTCACATCCAAAAGTGAACTCAGAATAATTTCAAAATACACATTCAAAAGGTCCAAATTCTTTCCAGGAGAACCAGACAATGACCCCTGACACATCTTGTCACAATCAGGTGAAGCCAATTTTAAAAGCACTTCCATAGTTCTATAATTCTTCTTTTTCTTGCAGGGAAGAATTATGGTTTTTAGGTGTCTTTACTCAATTGAAGAAGATATTGCCTAATAACCTCAGTAATTTAATGAAACACATAGCAAATCTTAATTTTATGGAAACAACATAGTGTGTTTTAGTCTGCTCAGAAACCTGTGATAAAAACCATTTGACACAGAATACTACAATTCTTACAGGACTCATTATTAACTTCCAACTGATTTCACAAACCTTTAAAAATGAGTTTGTTAAACCATGAGTAAGTGCAAAGGAAATTAATTCTCTCACAGACACACAATACTTGATGTTCAAAATTCAACTGCACCTCAGAACAAACAGTATTTACTGTTGAAAACCTCACAACATTGTATATTCTTAAAAGACATATTGCATATTCAAATGTGTTACTATATTATTACACATTTTGGAATACCAGTAAGAAACACAGTAGAAGTAGAAAATGGGGAAGAGAATTTAATGGACTGAAATGTGTAATACAATCTCAAAGCAATCATACTGGCAAAAAAATAGGTAAGTTTTAAACAAAACTGGAGCAGTTGTTTTAAAAAATGAGCTAATTTCACCATGAATGATCTTTTTGCAACCAGACGTTGCTTGGAAAAGGTCACTGAGTCTACAAGCACAGGAGGCTCAGCTGTGCACAGCTCAGTGCAACATTCCTGTCACAGCTTTCCCTCTCCAGAGGTGCTCAGAAACCAGGCACAAACACACATTTATTCCTGATTTCTGTAACTTTTCCACCAGCATCCATATTCCTCTGGTATTGTTCTACATGGGAACACACAGAATTCAATGCTCAGAAAATTAGGTGTGCAATTTCCAGCTCCAGAGTTTCTACATTTCCTGGTTTGCATCCAACTGAAAAATAATTGTTACAGACCCTTTATGTGATATTACATCAGCTGCAGTGCATATTAAACCAGGTATGAAGGTTCACTGCCAAAACCAGATTATAAATAAATGCTATGCCGGGTATTTTCAAGTCTGGAATTAAAGTAATTTTAAATTTATCCCCTAGATGCAGCATTTAACACCAAATACTGCAGACAGAAGTTAATTCATCCAAGTCTGGTATTTTAAGATACTGCCACACGTAAAGGGAACTTATTTACCAACTGAATTCAAATAAGAGTGCAAAATGTGGACTGTTCTGAGCCATCAGTGTTGCCCTAATTGCACGCTTCAGCTACAGACTGGAGAGGATTGGACTAAATTATACAGAACATACCAGTGTTCACTGTTTAGGCTATCTATTAACTGTCAATCAAACTAATAACAGCAATTTTTTCACTAATTTTCTTGGTGCAGCTGTTTATAGAATATCCTGGGCGGGCTCATTGCAGGAGACACATAATAATACAGACATCAGGAAAAGAGCCCTATCTTTTGTCCTCTGTTCCTCTGGAAGACCACGCTGTAGTGGGGGAAGGGGATCCTCAGAGAAAATCAACAAGATCCTTAATCCAGCCAGCTAGAAATGATCTGATCAACAAACTCTGGGAATTGTGACTTATGCTACCTTCAGCTTGTAATTTAATTTACCTGTCCCCTCTCTCCATTGCTCAATTTAAAAAAAATAAAAAGAATCTTTATTTATACTGTTTCTACACATATTGAGTCTCTTCAGATTTAACATTTTTAATTCAGAACACACGCACTTCACTCTGCTAAAACTGACACATTGCTAGAGGCAGAAGCAGATTCTCCACAGGTCTATTATTGATTTTCTCTTTAAATAACTCCTCACTCTGCTCAGATTTGTTCCTTGACTATGAAGACAAAGTGCCTACAGAAACCTATGGAAGCAGCAGCAGTTTTCAGGAGCAAGCAGGTGTTGTGCAGACAAATCTTTTACACACTAACAAAGAGGTGGAGGACAGGAAATCATTCTGATGGAAATTTTCTGTCCTAGCTGAAACAAATGTAAACCATGAATGAACCATGGGTGAGTATTTCTTGTTGGAAATGGGTCACCTAATCACGCTACTGAGAAGGAATCCTCCTGCACCATTTCCTTTTAATCATCACCTGGTTTGAGAACAAAACACTGAGATTTGTGAGACTTCCACCTTTAATCCACGATTTCAGGGACATAGTGTAAAATTTAGGTCACAACATCATTATGAATACAAACAGAGACAAACACAGATGAAAAGTTGCATTTGTCCCAGGGGTCCACAAGTCTCGTATCATAAAAATACCACTCTTGGGGAGCAACAACCAAAAACAGCATTTAAAACTATAATCTACCATTTGAAAAGATGGCGAATCAGTTTGAAGAGGACTAGAAGCGTACAAAAGCAGCATTTGGAAAGGATCTGAGTGTGCACTGGTACTCACAGCTCCTGCCTCAGCCTCCTGATCTTGGCCTTGGCGTCGGCGAGCTCGACGCTGAGGTGCTGCCGGCTCTCGGTGCGCTTCATGCCGGGGGAGCCGCACGGGGACTGCGCCGCCGAGGCGTGCGGCAGGAAGCGCAGGCAGTCCCGCTCCTCGGACAGCTCGATGATGGTCTGGGGAACCAGAGCACAGGGCACAGTCCAGAGGGGCAAGCACAGAGCCACCTCTGGGTGGGTCACTCACTGCCACAACAAATCAAACACTGCAATGGTGGAGGATTGATGGAAAGGTTTTGGCCATCGAAGAAGCCAAAAGCTCTACTTGCACTTCCACGCCTAAAGCAAAGAGCCACAGCTATTGAACAGGACCATCTGGCTATTTTGAATTTTATTTTTCACTTTAAATTTAGACTTATAAGCCCACAAAACGATCAGTGTTCAGAATGGACTAGGTAATCCAAAGTGTGAATCCATTGGAAACCACCACCTCTTGAAAACAAACAAACGTGTATCTCTAAAAAAAGTCGTGTTCTTCAGTGAGCAGCAGCATCCTTGGCATCTGAATAATGCATCAGACCTACAGGAATATCCCTATTTCCTCCTATACATAGAGGTGTTAGCCAAATATGAGCATCTCTGGTAGTTTAAAGCTATTTTTTCTTTGTTTTGCAAGAAAGCATCACCACCATCCCCTACCCTCTGTTTTACCCCTATCAAGGCTGTGGCCTGGAAAAACAGTTGCTGTCAAAGGAATATCTGGAATAATTGTAACATTGACATATCCACTCTACTGAGGGGCAAATGTGGGATCACCAAGATGATTCCTAACTTGTAATTTTTATTGAACACAGTTCTGTTCCTTGATTCTGACGTGATACAACAACTGTGCCTCATGATAAGCCTGTAAAACCCCTTCTCCTAGTATGGATTCTGCTTTATTCCCCTCAAACCTGCACAATAGGATACAGGAGGAGAACAGGCAGCTTTCAGTGATTGGCTTGCAAATTGATGGGTTATTGATTCCTGGTGAATGCAGCTGATACAGCTTTGGATTTTCAGTTTTTCACACTCTAACTACATGGAAAAGATCATCTGTTATTTATCTCTCCTAGTTTGACACATTATTTAACAACTAACATGCACAAAGGAGCTCTCTGAAACAACTTTCTGGCAGTCAGGAATTCTTCTTTTAACAAGCCAAGAGAAGACTGAACTGTTAATTATAAAAATCCTGAGTCACATAATCTCAAAAAAAGAAAAAAAAAAAAAAAAAAGAAAAAGATTTCCTATATTTCTCTTAAACACCAAACCACTTCCATACCTCTGAGTGCTCATCTCTTTCATCTATAAGTCTTTTTAAATGTAATGCCATATTTTTCAGGAGGGGTTCAACATACTCTTGTGTCAGCACAATGACATCCATCCACTGCAGGTCAAACACATTTTCCTGATTATGAGTTACCTACATGGGGTGAAACAAAAAGAGAAAAAACATCCTCTTAAAATTTTAATAGTAGAAATGCAGCATAAAGAAAATAAAGCTGCAACTCTATGGGTGAAATTCTCTAGACAAGGTATGAAAAAACAATTCAAATACATTTAATTGTATGTAAAGGAAGAGTTTTTTGTCTACCTGGAAGCAATAACTTGTCCTTCTGGCAAGGTGACAATGACTTTATATAATACCTACCACATAAACTTGATTGGAATTTTATTTTAAAAATAAATGTGCATATGAAGATTTCACTAAACTGAATTTACTGCACGTAAAAAATCCCTGAAGCAACAAACTTGCTTTCTCATACTGCTCTAAAAATACAATCCAAAAAAGCTCAATCATTAAATCTTTTTGTGAATCAAGTGAAAAAATAAAGGCTTTTTTTGCTTACTACAACCACTTAATATGCAAATCACGTATTTGATTTACTTGCCATTGAACATGTGCAACTCCCCTTCCTGCAATACAATATTCCACCTCAAAAAACCCCTCAAAATTCCAAGCAGAAACCCCCCAAAATACCTCCTGAATATGGGCTGCAACAGCTGCTCTGGTATCAAAATCCAGACTCTGGATTCTTTCAATAAACTCTTCTTTTCTCTGACACTAAAAATAGAGACATCTATTTTATACACATTTTTATGTATAATCACAAGTATTTGCATTCCTCTTTTGTATTTCTAAGAGACAAAACTTACAAAGCTGACATTACAATGGTCACATGACTAAATTATTATCCAATAATTCTGGTGACCAGTAAATCCTTGGTTTATGCCATGTTACAGTAATTATAACTTTCAACACTAATCAAATGATACAAGGAAAAACAAGTTGAAATGGGACAAGGAAGAGGTCTCTTAAAATAGCTACTTATTCAAATTTTTTGAAAGTCAGTTTATTAAATGCATGAAACAGTTGCAGTAAGGTAATTTTTCAGTGTTTTACCATTTCCTTCCTTTCTTTACAATATCAGGGAAATTACACTATTGAAATTAATAACTATTAGAAATCCTATGAAAACAGTTTGCTGTATTTGTGCAGTAAGAGTTATAGGGTTGTAGCCATTTAATCTGCCAGAATATTCAGATTTTTCACAGAATGCAATTATACAAAGGAAGGTAGGTCAAAGTTTTGTATCACCCCGAGTATTAAAATAGTAAGAGATCAGATTAAAAATTTCATAGAGACATAAACATAATTAAACTTACCTGAACTGCACAACCAAGCAAAAGGAGGAGGAGCTTTTTTACTTCTTCAGTACCTGGCTCTAACAAGAAATGAGAAAAAATGGTAGGTGTAAACTGGCAATTTAAGCTTCTTCCCCTACCCTTCAGAAAACATGAGGTTTTCTCATTATTTCCATATAATTTATGTTAATCTAGTTTAGAATATACCAGATGAGGAAAAGCCCATCTTTCCAGCATTCAGCTCAGTTCTTTCTGCCATTTAACTGCCAACTTTCAGAGTTAACAAACACCTTAACAGCCATAACAATTTCAAATTGGAAAAAAAAAATCAGCACTTCCAAAAGCAAAACTTCACAGTGACATTCTTAGAAGTGCTCTGGAGACCTACAATCAAGTTTACAATGGTAATCTCAGGTATCTCAAGACAGTTACAAAAGTGCTTAAATTATCTGCCACTCCCAAACTGGAACAGTTCAGGTGACAAGTTCATTTAAATTCTTTCACTTAGGTGACAAGTTCATTTAAATTCCTTTACAAAGCTGTATTAGATATTCATCTGCACATCTAAAAAAATCAAAATGTATTTCCAAATCTGGCCTTAAGTATCTTAATCTCCTAAAGAAGCTTAAGTTAAAGAACTCTGTTTACAGATTAATAAAAATGTTTCTTACATTTTACGTTCACAATGTCCTCTTCTTGCTACTAAATACAGAAATACATTCTATATCTAGAATACAAATGCCACGAAACAAATGCTTCCAGGATGGCAAAACAGTTTAGGCATTGACTCAAGCTGCTTCTTTTGGAGGGAACTACATAATGTGTATAATCCCAATGAACATGGAACATCTGAATTTTTCCAGAGAGGTTTCTCAAGTAGACAAATACATTACAAAAAACATGGACTCAAATGGGAGATTTGTAATCATTTATTCAGACTTCTTTATCCCAAAGCCTTCAACTGTGAAGTCTTCTACGGAGAAATAGAAAAAACATCAAGGAATGTGTTTCACCAGAAGCTGCTCCAGCTGAAGAAGGATAATTCCAGCTGGCTGCTTGTCTTATCAATAAAGGTTAACAGGAATACTGGAACAGGAGGAATCCATGTCAACAGCTCATATCCTACATTCACTTATCCCAATAAATTACTCACACCTTTTTAATTTTTAAGCAGTCCCTGAGCTGCTCTTCACTCTTCATCTCCTGACTAGCTTTCAAACACCTGCCTGAATATTGACTCCTTGTCTCTCCTCCGCATTCCCTGAAGGAACAGCACAGAATACTGAGCCATCTCAGCTTCCCTCATCTTCTATGTTTTTCTTCCTTTTCCTCCAGCAGAAACACAGAAATAAATGATTCTCTTCTATACACTCCAACTTGCTGCTGAACTTTGTCCTTTCCCTGTGCCACCCTTTGATCTTCCCTGTGTTCACCCTTATCCCTGACTTTCACACCATCTGCAGCCTTCCATCCTCCCCTGCCTTGCTCCCTCAGAAATATGAACTTGCTTTAATCCTTCCCTTTCCCCTCTGCCTCATCATTATCCCTCTGTAATTTAATTTAACATTTACAGTCACAGGCTGTAGCTGCTCTCCTCCAGTTTTCTCCTCCAACTGCCCTCCTGCCAATCAGCTCAGGGAAATGTTTCCTGATAAAATCCTTGCTGACCTGTTTTACCAAACCTCAGCTCCAGCCTTCTCCATGCATGTTCCTCCATGAGCCAACTGTCTCTGATATCTGCTCTTGCCATCTGCAATTTGGCATCTTCTGGGATTTCCCTGCTAATTATTCCTTAAGCATAAAGGGGAAAAACTGGGAGACATTCCTGTGAAAAATCACACCTCCAGTCTTAGTGGACCAAATCCAAATCAAGAGTTGACTTTTACTCTGGGGCTTGCCTTGCTTCAACCAGATTTACACAGCAAGTCTCTCCAAAAGTCACTGAGGTTTAATTTCCCTGCACTTGCCCAAAGAAAAGCTTAAAAATCCATGTAAGGATGAGATCCTTTTCCAAGTTGACACAGTAAGAGCAGTTCTAACTTTCAAAGGGGAAAGGTTCTGGATGGAACCCAAAAGAACAGATCTATCTTCTGGTTCAGACCAAACTCCGTGATTCAATTCGAGCAGCAACCTGAAACACCTTCAAGAATGTTGTCCAAACATAGCAATTTCTTAAAAGAAGAGCTACACTGCAGGAAAGTCCAAATTTTCTCACAGATCCTACAAAATCCCCACACAAGAGCAAAGCACACACCAGCAGAAGTTCCAGCTGCCAAACCACAGATCCCAAAACACAAAGACACTTCCTTAAGAATTTTATGTACACAACTGAATGCAATATTATCTCTGTGAGGTTTGATAGTGCATTTTCAATAAAATGTCATCTTATACTATGCAATACTGTTAAGACATTTTCTCTCAGTATCTTGAACAGAATAAAAAAATGTCACTACACAAACAATACTATGACCTGTTTTCTTTTTAATCTGTTTTTCCAGTAAATCTGGTTTCTAGGCAAATCCATGAAGTCTTTCAAAAACCTTAAGAAAGTCTGGAATCAAAATTATAAAAGCACGATGCATTCTGTTCTTTTGGAAAGGAAGAGACCACATTCACACTTCTTGGTGCATATGACAGTAGCTGCACATAAAAAAACTGAAAAAGCTGTGACCTCGGAAGCAAAAGCAGCAATATTCAAAAGCAGAAAGTAAAAACCAAAAGAATTAAAGCAAGATACCTACAGAGATGGGATATGTGCAGATGGGATATGGAAAATACCAATGTTATGAGCCCTGGCATTGGGAAGTGAGGAAACACAGATGGCTCTTCTGGCTCATGAGGAACCCCCTGTCCCACAGACACGGAAGCGTGGCAGAGAAGACATCCCAAATAAATAAAAACAGCCAGGGGAAGCTACACAGCCTGTTAGAGCAGTTCCTGACCTCTCTGCTGAGGTGTCAGAACATCAGGAGGAGAACACCTGGGACACATTAGACCCAAGTAAATAAATTCTGCCCAATCCATAGTGGCTCCATGCAGGCCAGGTGTGTCTGCTCCCTGCTTCTGGAATTGAGAGCATGGTGCAGAGATTCCCAAGTGGCTGTGGATAGTCAGCTGGCTCCACACAGGCTAATTTTCTTGGTCTGAAAATTGCAACTGTCAGAGCTGGAAGCAGAGAAGGTGGGAGCGTGGAGAAGACAGTGTCAGTTCAGGGGAGAAAGCAAGAAGGTAATTGCAATATCTTTCAGGTAATGATGCAAGAGAAGCGGGAGAGTTTGGGGGAAGGAAAAACAAGGATTAGGAGATGGATCAAGTGAGATGCACTGAACTGCCAATTCCCTCAGCAGGGACATAGGTAAAGAAAAGTTGGAAGTGCAGTAGCTGGGAGTACATGAAACTTTAACTTTGTGCCATCAGTGGTTCACTACTCAGGCTCAATATATCAATCCTAGTGACAGCCAGGGCTGAGACTGGGACAGAACACGTTTTTTAGAGTGTGGACCCTTTGTGTGGACAAAGAAAATCATTGTTAAGTCATTACTCATCATTATTAAACTACTTATTTGGTATTTACACAATCTGCTCTTGAAAGGTTCAATCCTACAGGAATTTTATTTCCAGCAAAAGAATATAAATTATTGCACCAGCATACGTTTTTATCTTAGTTCAATATGAACTTACCAGAAAAAGGATTTTTGCCAATTATCAACACATTTGGCAAAGACATCATGATCAACTGCTGTAAAGTCTCCTATAAAAGTTAATGAAAATATTATTTACATCATATCTACTGAATGAAAGCAAACATCAAATACCAACAACCATGAAAGAGAAATCAGTATTAACTAAACAGTTTAATATTTTTCAGGACTTCATACATACATATTCAATACTTAATTATTTGCACTCTAATTTAAAAAAAACAAACAAGTATGAATTACTTCTGCAAAAGCTTTGTTGTACTGGTTTGCACAATCATCTCACACAGTAAAATCCTCTCGTGGCAATGAGCTGGCTTATGGATCTTAAGCCAACAAGATCCTGAGTCTCAGAATGCAGCAAAACCTTTTAAAATGATTATGTTCATGTTTCCCTGACTAACTTATTGATACAATTTGTTTTATTGGCCCTAAGGTGCATCTCTACTGCAAAAAATCCATTTCCTCTATTTCAGGGTTTCTCTGGCCTAGCCAAAACATGGATGTGAAAATCCCAGGGGTTTTTGCTGCAGTGACACTGGACCAGCTGTGACTATAAGGGCACAAACCCCTGTCTGCACAATCCCATGGAATTTTAGCTTGGAAGCACCACACACCAGCTCTGCCTATCTGCTCCGTGGATTCCATCAATGGAGCTCCTGTAATGGCTGTAATCGGGTCAAATCCCCAGTCTAGACAGAGCCTAATTCTCCTGAAGCAGAATAGTCTTTCTCCTGTTCCCAGATGTTTACTCCCAGCAGATGCCATCCTATAGTGAGGCTTTTTGTTTTTCCACAGTGACAGATCCATTACTATATAAAATATTCCTACTCAAAAGCAACATATTACAGAGCAGCCCAAGACACATATCAGGTGTCACATTGTAGGCTAAAACCTAAAAAAGTCCACTTGCTTTTGGCCAAATTGGAAAAGGACAATATTTCTTGAAAAACACCTGTAGAAATTATTACCCATACCTATATTTAAAAGTTCCCACCAGTTAATATAGGACATTAAAATTGTATCTCAATTGATTAATAGCAGATTGCAAAATACACATTTCCTATGGACAGACCTAAGACAAATTATAAAGAGGAAAACAACAGCTTTGACCCCTCAAACATCATTAATTTCAACCAACCATGACACCTGTACTCCTCAGACTTGGATAAAAGCTATTTTCAAACAGAAGTAAAACACAAAAGGCACCACAGGATGTTTTAAAGCAATACAGAACAGATAAAATACAATCAATTTAATGAGCACTGACAGCTGCTATGGAAGAAAATCACATATTTTTACAAAGTGGGGGGTATTTTTGGGGGTATTTTTTTGGAAATGCTTCTATCATAAAGCTGATCATACATCATAAGCAGAGTATGAGCAGCAGTAGCCAAAATATGTGTCCTATATGGACATGATCACCTGTTCCCTTACAACACCTCAGCCTTGCTCCAGAGCTATCTGACACCTTTCCTGTCACTCGCTGTCACCTTCAGCACTGGGCTTGCTTGCACAGACTTTTACAGCTCACTAGCATTTGTTTTACTGAAGATTTTCACATCCTCAGTCAAATCTGCTGCCAGAGCACACGTGGGAGACACAGAAGCTCACTGGATCAAACCTCTGAAGCTCACCCAAACTTTTAGGGGGAATCAGTTGTCCTGAATCAGCTGCTGTGACCAGTTCCACACTCACACTGCCAAGAAATGTATGCACTCAAATTACTGGCTCAAGACCAGAACTGTAATTCCAGAGAGTAACAAAAATGATGCAGGAACAAAAAAACTTGGCCAACTAACATAACACCTTAATTTTGAATGTTATATTCTACCAGTGCAGGTTTTTTGACAAGTACATCCACAGTACTGATGCAATTAATTCCCTAAATTGAGAGAAGGTTTTCTGCAGATACTACAAACCAACGTGGAACAAACCAGCATGGATAAGATCACAATGAGAAGTGCTAAGAGTCAGCTTAACATCATGCTAGAAATTACAAATCACCACATGCATCAGTGTCTGATTCCACCAGTCAGTAATATCTTCCCTCAGTACAGTGAGTGCTCTCTGTGTCCCCTCCCCTGGGATCCCAGGCATCCCTGGGAACACCCCCAGGCACGCTGCCTGTACACTCAGCTTTCAGGAGCACTCTGGTGTGAGGCTCCTGCCTCACCCCAGGCTACCAGAGACCTCTCAGCTTGATTCCAAGGCATCCATCAAGCCCCAGCTTTCCTGCCTTGGGGAATTTCACAGGTGACAGCAACTCAACTGACCTCTCGTGAAACAGCCTTTAACACTTCAACTACCACAAAGCACAAATCCCCCTGCAGGCACGAGGGGAGTGACCATCTACACATGTAAAAAGCAATTTAAAATCAGGGGAGCTCTCCAATTTGGAGAGTAAATGCCTTTACTTCTACTAGAACAGCAGCCCTGCAATGTTTGCATGGTCCTTCACATGTGACCAAAACCCTGAAGGATGAGAGAGGGACAAGGGGGGGAAGTGTGTAAAACACTTAAAAGGGCAATTCAATACAGCCTGGACCATTAAAGGCATGGTGACTGGCTTTAACAATTCTTAAGTAAGAATACTTTTTTATTTTATAATAGTTCTAATAAACTTATTTCTATCTCAAAGGTTTGGAGCAACATCCACAATCCTGAATCACCCAAAGGTACCTAAATGCCAGCAATTCTGCCTGGAACTGGAGCACTTGGACTGGTTGCTACCGTGGGGCCAATGCAGGACAGGGAATGCTTTGTATTCCAATACAGATCAATCCTGTCAGTGCTTGTGCCTTCTGTTGCACCAGTTGTGGAACACTAATGCCTGCTGGAAAGTGACTTCCATTAGGAAAAGGCAAAGCATATGGGCCTTAGCAGGCAGCACGTATATCCATGTGCAGGGGCTGCCCAGGAGAGAAGGGCGGGAAGTGCTGGGAAGTTGTTCCGTGGTTGGTCCCAGCAGTGACAGCTGGGAATTCTCAGTGCACTCAGAGTTTTGGAAAGCACACACAGCAGGAGAAGCAGACTTCAGTGCAGGCTGGGCCACGATGTGTGCAGAGAGGCAGAGCAAAGGTTTCCTCCCAGGTCTGTGCTCTCCTGCCAGGAAGGAGCAGGGAAGTGTGGAAGGGCGCTCAGAGCCACACTGAGGGGACACTGGTGACATCTACAGTGCCCAGCTGTGGCGTCTCCATGTGTACAACACCCTATCCTGCTCTGCAGCCAGAGAGCACAGGATCAGCTCCTACTACTGCACAAAACTTCAGCTCTTTTATAGCTCTTAGATCCTCACCGTATTTACTACAAATTCCCAAATTAATCCTAAGCTCAGTAAATTTCATCACACTCCTAGAAGAATTTCATTTACAAGACTAAATGCACATGGAATAGCCTCTCTCACTGGCACAAAACTTTCTGAAGTTTTGAACTCAATTCTGAAAATACAATCAATAATACCTTCACGTACTACAGGAGTAACTGAACACACAGCATCAATTCTATAAATACATCATCATTCACATACCAGTGTTTCCACACTACCTCTGTACCAGTAAATAGTGATAAAAAATTTGACCATATATATAAACAACCATCCACACATGTATCTCAAAACACTGATCTTATTTCTGTTACACTTAAAGCCATAACAATAGAAGAAAATGAAGAAAATTCCAGGCTAAACATAACACAACAAACAATTACTCACCTGATAGTAAGTTTTTATTTGTTTCACCAAAATAGACAAATTTTGAATCCTTAATGATGCATCATTGTTTACTTTTTTGTTTATCCTCTGATTAGCAGACTTTGGATTGCTGCAAAAAGAAAAAAAAAGAATAAATTAAACACAGTGATCATTAATCTTTAAAGCTTTCTCTATAAAACAAATGCTATAGTTAATGTGCCAGCACAACCATTCCTTGTCTTGATTACCATGCCTTGTTTTTCTCTCCACAGATCAATAAGGAGTTGTGGAAGATGGAAATAGCTTGAAACGTGTCTCTGACACAGCCAGCCAGCCCCATGCTCCTGTTTGCCATCAATGAAGTCTGGAAGTGGGAGCAGCCACCACAGCTCCTGAGGAATGGGTCTGACAGCAAAGTTTTTGTGGCTATATGATGTTATTTTACTTCCATGAGGCACAAGAAACAAGATGTAATTTTTAAATTTTAGAGCAATATGAAATACGTCATGCTAACACTCACTAAATTATTTTAAATGCATTTACAGATCGATGAGATGTGTCAACAAAGGGATTATTAATTGGAGTTTTTGTCATGCAATATCATATACTACCAGATTTTTCTCTGGTTTGCCTTGGCTTGAGAGAGGAAATCAATCACTTTTCCCTTCACAAAGCAGAAAGGCTGTGAGGAAATGCAGATGAATCACCCTTCTTCAATACCTCATAACCAACACACCAAGCTATTAACACTCACAGGAGAGCACAACAACCATTTGCTGGGATTTTTCATGGAAAACCATGCAGAATTAAAGCTCCCCCCACAAAACTCTCTGAAATGTTTAAAGAGTTCATAAGGGATGGCCAATGTGAAGGTTCTTACTTTTACAGAGATGCTTGATACAGTTGCACAATGCAACTTTAGATATTTCATGGTATTATTGTATTGTTTAATGATATTATTAACAGATAAACGGGAGCTGGCTGGGATGCTGCACTCAGAAAGAAACTACCAACTCCTCCCTGTAGGGATTTGTGTCTGCTGGCTCTGGTTTTATTCAACATTGTCATTAATGATTTAGACAATGGAATACAGAACACACTTTTCAGAACTGCCACTGGCAAATTCTGGGAGGAAAAAAAACAAAAAGAACTTTCAAAAAGTACCATGGCAATGGAGAATGATCCTGGTAATGTGCAAAAGTAATGGAATTCAATAACTCACACACAGGCAAAGGATTAACATCAGAATCAAATGCAGAAAGAGGAGTCATTTGCTATAAAACAAAAATGGCTTGAACAGTGTGGTATTATGACTTACTCTGATGCAATTTATCCCTTTGATTGGTAGTTTCACTCTCTATACAAAAATTATGTATTTTTCACTTAAATTTAAATCACCTACACAAACTTTTTTTGCCTTTTACACCTTGCTTAACTTTTAGCATATTACCTATTTTTTTTTAAAGATATATCTAGGTCTTTTCTTCAGTTTATTGCTATCAGCATTTCCTGGTTTGTAAGCATAAATAGAAATAATAAAAAAACACTTCTGGGAAAGGAAGTCAGGTCATACAAAAAATGTACCTCCAACACACAGACATTTTTAAAATAAAAGGAGTAAGCAGAACATCTTTTTTCTGTATTTATTAATATAAATCTAGGAAAATTAGGACAGGCATAATTGCCTCATTCCTAAATGCTCATCACCACGTTCCTAAAAATACTGTAAAAAATTAAAGTATGTTTTAGAATACATTAGCCTAAACTGTGTGACTAAGATGTGACCTTGGGTTTATTAGTTCAGCCAACCTGTAGCTGTAAAAGCAACCAAACAGGCTAAAAATAATTATGCTGTGCAGATGTACAGAACTGGACTCCTTTCCACACTGAATTCATTCAAATTTGTTAAAATCAGAAGAGAAAATCCACAATAAATCCTGCTGACCTACAGAGATCAGCTGAAGTCTCCTATTTCTACATTCATATCTCCCAAAAGGCCGATTTGGGCCCTTAATCTTCATCTTTAATCTTAATGACCATGGGATTATCTCTGGGCTTTTTCATCATCTTCAGCAGCATTTCTACAGCCACACATTTCAGATGCCTCTCCCTTCAGAGCACTCAAAACAGAGGGCACTGGGGTTTCCTGGATATTGTAACAGCTCTCATTTTAGCATCAACACGAAAATCAGTGTGCAAGCACAAGAACTCAAAACACAAACGTCATAAAAGCTCAGGCTTTACATTTTCTCATTTCAAAAGCTGTATTACAATATTGAGATTGATCCTGGATGAACAAAAACTTTTAACATTTGCAGAGCACTGGATCTTCACGACACAACAGGGGTATCAGCCCAGCCAAGCAGGGAAAGGCTTGGGCTGCTTTAACAACCTCACCTCCCTCTATGACAAACTGACCTGCTCAGTGCCAAAATGATTCATTCCCATAGCTTAAAACAGAAAGTTGGGGGGTTGTTTTGGTTTGGTTTGGCTTTTTGTTGTTGGCTTAAATTGCAGGAAGCAGTTTACTGAGGCTGTGAATTTTTGCTGGGAAGACTTGGGCCACAGATGTGCTCTGGAACTGTATCTTTACCACTTGAAAAAACTCCACAGTCAAGTTACAAGAAGCTCTGCTAGCGCAGATGATCAACAATTAAAACCAGGATGTCAGCCTTGGGACAACCTGGTGCACAGAACAAGTTTATTTTAATAATTTTAAACTCTTCTGAAAGATGATGGCAAAGGGTCCAACAGAAAGCCCAAACTCCAAGTTCCCTTCACATTTTTCAGCAGAACTTAAAAACAGGTAATGCTAACAAGAAGTTTGACCCTTTGTTTTTGAGGTTCAATCAAACAAAGGTACTTAGATATAAGAACTAACATTACTAATCTCTACCAATCATTTTAAATTTAATTAAAAATTTACCCTCAATAACTCACTACTGGTAGTAAATTCCTTTTACAGTATTTTTTTTGTAATGAATGTCCTCTTGGCTCATTATCCTTCAACCATGGGAGGTCAGTTGTCTTTGACACTCTCAATTAATACACATTAGCCATGACTAGGATGAGTGACTTGGCAAGAAAATTGTTTCCAATGCTTCCCAGAGTGAAATCCTGCTCCCAGCACCTTCCAGTGCAAACATGACTTTACCTCTGTACTACAGTAATTGAGACCTTTCTAACCACATTATGTCATTAAATGATTATAAACACAGACTATTTATAGACTGCCTACTAAAATGACCCACACACTGAAAAGTAAATGCTTAAAACCAAGGCATTCTTCTACCAAGTGGCTTCTGTGCTTGTATTTAGCAGAGTTGCCTACTCTTCAGTCACTGATTTATTTCTACCTTTCAGACTGTGTTAGAACTGTCAGGTCTGTGGATGGAACAGCCAAGCCCAGACCTGACAGATCCCTCCTCACACCACTGTCACTGAAACGGCCATGATTAGCACCTTGAACACAAGATTCCTTATTTAAAACAAAACAAAACAAAAAAATCCTAAACCCACCTTCACTCCCAATACTGACAACCAGGTCTCATTTTCTTAAAGACTCCAACTTTAATGCTCAGTAGACTCCTTAATCCACAAACCAGCATTTTAAATATTCTTCAATTGGTCAGTACAGTACATCATCTTAAGTACTGATGTCTTAATTTGTCCCTCTCTAAGAGGAAATAATACAGCAGGATGCTGGCTACACATTTCCACTATATTTTGTTTGTACAATTGTATTTTTCAGGCTGATCCAAGAAAGGGCATACTAATTTTTTTACTAAGCATGAAATCTGATGTGCAAATATTTTTCACACAGAAAGATAAAATTCTAGACATGAACTGCCAAAACCTGTAGTGCTCACATGCGTGTCTTTAAACCAGTTTACATTTTTTGAAAACTAATTTATTAAAGATTTTAATGATGTGCTTTTTACCCATATGTTGAACTGTTGAATTTTTATGACCAGTAAAATGTTTATAATGACAATATTTATATTAATGCAAAACAATTCTGTTTATTACAATACATTAGGTCCAATGACACTGAAACAAACTGGTGGGAATACAGGCTGCAAATTAAACAATTTTGGAGATAAACTGGTTCGTAAAATAGACCTTTGTAAGACACAGCTTTAAAAAGCAGCTTTTTAAAACCATAAGATTCTAGAGGCTACTGTGAGCATTTTAAAGGCCATCCATGCTCTCAACTGCTCCTTTTATGAGGTGGGGATACTGAGCTGCTTCAGTGGCAACAGCCCAGCAAAATAGGGCAAATTTGTCTAGAAGTCGATAGGAAGCAGAGCGGTAAAAGATACCCTTAAGCAATTTTACATTTAAGAGCAACCTACTTATGACAAGATACATTAATTTCAATAGCAATAAAACCAGACAGGAGCATCTATTCCAATAATGCATTAGTTTAAAACTCCTGATTACAGAGGGAACTTCAGTGATTTTGAAATACTACCAGTGTCATGAATCACAGATTGAGACTTCATATAATCAAGGATTATGTGCCTTTAATTTTTCATTGACCAAAATCTATCAGAAATGGGAATGTGATAGCTTAATGGCCTCATGCTTAAATCTATGCAGACTGCAAACCAGTTGTGTCCTCCCTTGCCATCTGTTCCTTGATGGTACTTAATGATTAAGTCTGGTATCATAATGGACCCTAATTTTTAAATATACCATTGTTTGAATGTGTTTGGTGAGTTCAGTGAAATGCTACCCTGTGGTTTAGTCTACAGTAGCACAGCATTCACTTGTACAAATAAATGTTGCTTGCCTAATAAAGTTTTTTTTTCTGCAAAATCCTTTTAACTGGAATGCTGAGGTTCATTCTTGGTATCTGTCAAATATTTCAATAATTACTGATAACAGAGTTTTGGGATAGATTTCAAGAAACAAAGCAGTATCGCCATTATTTACTATTGGCAAGAAAATAATAAGCATGCTCAAAACAAAGATTTAATACAGGAGTGTCATTTTGCTGACAAAACAATTAAAAAGTCAAAACTGGAAAAAAACTGATAATCTTCAAATTGCTTAAACATTTGACAATCTACCTTTTACTTGTACAACACCTGTATTTCTACCCTAGAGACCAATTGAGCAGCAAGCAATGTACAGCTGAAATGGTCATGGAGTCCTAGAGATATATGCTCAAACATATGAAGATTTCCCAAGCCCTGAGACACCCTTTGCCACAAAATCAGTATTAATACCCCAGTTTAAGGGCACTTTGCTAACTGTGCCCTTAGCAAGGATAGACAGGCTGTGTGTGCCAGAAGTTCAACAGCTGAATCCAATGTTTTCTGCCTCGTGATCATGCAAGCTTTAGGAAGCAGGCCTGACATCAAAAGTCTTTTGGCCCTTGCACAAAACCCCACTTCCTAGGATTATGTCCAACATCATAAACTGTTAGGAGGCTGAAGCCCTATGCCTACTTAAAAAATAAACAACCAAACCACGACCAACTGGCCTAACCCAAACGGAGCGGCTGGTGGGGATCACAGGGAGCACTGCCAAGAACACATCCATGAATCCTGAGCATATGCAGACAGCTCCCCTGCTCCCAGCCTCAACTCAGCATCCCAGTGGAAATTCCTATTGTTTCACTGTGACCTTGCCTATTCTTCTCCTATCACACTAAAAGGTACAATGTAAAAAAATTGAGCTTTTTGCCAAAAACTGAACCTAGTGAGTTGCTACTGACTGCACCAAGTACCCTGGGTGAGCTCCCCACAACAAATCAATGTGGAGCAGCCTCTGCTCCACAGCTGGGACAAGTTAAACTGGCTGCCACCAAATTAACAAGTGTCACTCACAGCAAGGAAAATACATGGGAACGAGAGCAGCACAGAATATTTAACACAAACACACCTAGGTATTAAAAATTTGAGAATTCCTAGAAGAAACATCAAGAAATGAAACTTTTTTTTGAGGAAACATATGAGAACCAGAAAGTCTGACAAAGTCACTCCACTCCAACAAAACTAAATATTGTTCAAGGGACATCTTGTTGGTTGCCTTGGTTGGTTTTGGAGAGCTTTATTAACTACAAAAGGTTTAGCAGGAAGTATCATTTGAAAAGGGAGAACTAAACTGTTGTACCTATACCACACCACTTTCCAAATTCAAGTAAACTTCAAAGGTGCCCAGGATGCAAGAATGTACAGGCCAAAGGTGAGGAAAACAAGATGGACATGCTACAGAAGCAAAATACTGAGGATCACAAAGACTGAAGTTTTGACTTCTGCCTCAAGCACTGCATGTTATTTTCTCTCTCATGATCAACACTTTTTACTTCTGAAGCGAGTTCAAATTTTCAAGATCTATTCAGCTCAGCACTAATTAAGAGTGGCTGAGAACTACTTGACTTTGTGATTAACACCTCAAAGCAAGTGACCACAAGAACACTGCAAACATTGCCACCCCCAGTAATCCTGTGACAACAGTAAGATCAGCTTTACACACCAGCACTCCCAGATCTGCATCACAAGATGCAGCATGACTTGGCACCAAACATCCCAGGGCACTGGAGTGAGGAAATGTTTTCACAGTACACCTTGGGAGGATCATTCTGCAAACATGAAGGTATTGGTTTGGAAGAAACATCAGGAACAGTTATAAAAGAAGCAGAATAGGACCAGCAAGTTGTCATCCCTGCCAGGAAGCAGCAAGCAGTACAGAAGAGAAGACAATAAACACTTATTGCCCTGAGCAAATGACATTTGTGGAGCTAACAGGCTTTCTAATACATTTAAAGTAATAATATAAGGGGAAATTACTATGTAGGATTTAAAAGAAATACACATTTATGCAGTCTTCTTTATTTAAGCTTAAAAAAAAAAAACTTTTAAGAGACATTTGCATGTTTTTTTCATCTCTCCCAACAAACAGCACCACAGCAGCATGTACTTTGCTTTATTTGATAATCATAGCACTACCAAAATAATTCCTCCTTTGAAAAACTTGGAGATATGTTCACTCATTTTACTCTTGACTTTGAACTTGGCTGAAGCTACAAATCCTCAAAAAAAAATTAGTTATTACTTCAGATTCACAGCAGTCTGACCACAGGTAACCACCTCAGCACTGAGTATTAATAACTGCAGGAAACACTGATGTGTGATCACCCAAGTGAGATGGCATCAAAGCTACCCAAATAATGTAGTTTTAGTGACTAGAAAGATCTTCAGTTATAAAAATAGCACCACATAGATTTCCACTAAATACTTCTGGTTAGAATGCTATGACTTTAGATAATTTCCCTTCCTTTCAAAGGGAAACAAATCCTCTATAAGTAAAGTATTAACAATAAAATACACATTTTTATCCTTCTCCACACTAATTTTTAGACTAGTGTCTATATTTATTTACATTCTCTCATACATCTCCTATTATCAGTATTCTGGTTTTACCCAGCACACACAACACTCCAAATATACAGCAAGTGTATTCCCAAACTACCAGGAAATTCCACCAGACACTTTTTGCTCAGGGGCTTATTTAAGAAAAACAAAGATACCACACAGAGAAAAACTAGAGCAAATATTTCCCTGAAGCTTCAACCAAGATAAAATTCTGTAATAAACCTAAGCAGACTGTCTTGTATCACCACAGGAAAGGAAGCCAGTATTGGAGTGTATCTAAATGTGTAACACAGATTCCAAGATTCACTCAATGGCCAGGAATATGATAAACACCATTTATGAGTTCACCCCTTACTATTTCCCAGTCCAAAAATACAACACCAGATAATTTTTGCTCGGGTCAAGCAGTAGCCTTGCTTCAATTCAAAGCCTTGGCATCAATTAATCCCATGAAATGAAGGGGAGGCATTTTGCAAACAGTGCTCAACAACAACTGGCTGTGGAGCATCTTCAGGACAAAGACTGGACTCTAAAACAAAGCAAACAAACACAGGGACTCTCACACAGTTTTTCCCAAATAATCTTTGACCACTGGGGTCATGTGCTCAAACAAAACAGCATTTTGGAAAAATGTCTTGATCCCTAAATAATTACTACCTAGGGAAAAGTGGTGCATTATGAAAGACAAGGAAGGCAACAAATTGCTATTTAGCGTAGAGAAAAAAGAGAAGCAATCAAAAATAAGAGGAACATATGAACAAACACAAAATTTAAAAGTCTTTTCTTAACAGAATAAACAATTTAGGGAAATCAAGAAGTAAGCTTCTCAAATTTGGTATAGGATAGGATGAACTTGATTGAGCAACCAGATTCAGTTAACTACATCAGTTTTTAAAAGAAAGATCAGAGCACAGCAATACTTTGCAAAGGTTTGTGCTGCAGAGATCCCCAGAGCAGCCATGAAACCTGACGAAGCACAGCCTTGCCAGTGGATGGTGCAAGCTGATCAGCCAGGTGTCTGCAGCTAACCTAAAACTCTGCATTTTACTGCTGCCATTATTCTCATGGAGTGCTTTGAAACAGCACACAGAATGTGACTGAAAAGCAAAATGTTCTGAAAATGAAACTGTAAAGCCATAGTAAATATATATCCTTTCCTTGCCAGAGAATGCTTCCAATGCTGAGACCAATTACTTTGATTTTACATCTAAGATGGCTATTTATGGAACAGGTAGACAGACTCAGTAGAAGCCTCTGAATTTATTAAAAAATGGGTTTTAATCCATCTTGTATTCCCTGGCCCCAGTTGCTAGCCTAGACTAAGGATGGGGTAAGTAGTAGGCTACCCAAAGAAATGAGGAGACAGAGTCAAAGAAAGATAATCAAGATGGCACATAAGGAGAGAGGAAAGAAGTGGATGTATATATGTTGAAGAAGATTAGATTATTTAATTCCTAATCTTCAAAATTTTACAAGGAACAAGAATGAACTACAGAGTAGTTTACTGCTCAGAAATAAAAGAGAGTAGCTAGGATGAAAAAAGGTAGACATCAGCTATGGATAAAGGTAAAAAACATAACAACAAGCAGTAAAACACAGACATAAACCAAGATCAAACACTTCACGCATTCCATGTTCAAACCATGCAAAAAAACCCTTTATCTATCAGAAACTCAAGCACTTCACCAGTGCAGGTATCAGCCTACGCCCACCTCACCTGCCCAATTCCAACCTCACTGCAAGCTGATGGTCCAGGCTAAGATTATTCATCATTACACTAAGAAATACATGTTCCTTCTCTTTAATCAAAAGATTTTAATTCCAACAGTCCTGGTGCACATTATGCTGGGCCACTTATTAAAGAATTTGCCTGTTTGCAACAAAAAGGTGAGGTGACAGCTACAAATTCAGCTTTCCTGAAGAAAAATCTCAGCCCTGCTGCTGCAGAACTACTCTTGAGAGCAACAACTCTCACAGAGTCCCAGTGACACCTTGTACCTGTGGAAACCTGACAGACCACATCTGGGAAGTGTGAATCTAATCCATGGAGTGATAAAGGTGTACTTAATAATATTTGACCTTTTCTTAAAATACACGTTCTACTGCCAGAGTCACCGATTTCCTTCTCCTCAAAACTCTCTTCCATTTCCCCACCCAACCAGTGCCTGGCTGAAGCTGCCTCTCCCCTGCTGGTCTTCCCAAGAAGGAGTTAATTGGATTGAGTGGCTGTTCCTGCACTCTCTCACAGAGCCAGGCAGCTGGCTCCAGCACTGGAGACAGAGTCCAGTTTTCAGGGAAAGATATAGGCAAGCCAGAAGTATGGGCTGGCAAGCTCAACTGCTCGGAAAAAAGCACACAAGTGAAGGCTGAGAGCTCAGAGCAGCAGCCAAGGAAGCTGTCCACATTCTAGGCACACACCACCAGGGTGGTGGAAGGAAACAGGCAGCCAGTCCACCTGGAAAATCTGATGGTGTGAAAGGCCTGCAAGTGGATCCAGTCAGCGAAAAACAGTGGGAGAATGGTAAAAGGGGAAAAACCCAGGAGAACAGTAAAAGACTTCGTCTTTGAAGCAGTTTGCAGCATGTCTGGATGCTAAGACTGATATGGAAAGTATCACTTAATATATGAAATTAAGACCAAAGTTATAAATGGCACACTGGGATGAAAGCAGCCAGGTTTTCCAGACAGTGGATTAAATTAGCTCAGTTCCAGAGTTTGGTTCTGTACATTACCAACTCTGCATATACAGTCTGGGTCCAACAGCTCCTTTAAACCAGATTTATTTACACAAATACAAAGCACAGCAAAATAAAACTATTAAAGCTAAAATACTGTTTCAAGTCTTTGTTGCTTGACCAAATATTAATGGTGGTGGTAAATGTAATGAAAGCCCCAATCTTGTAACTACTTGCAGCTGTCTCTTTTTATTCAGAGGAACCAGTAAGACTCCTGTCAGTTTGGGAACCACAGCTCATATTAAAAGACTTTCAGCATTTCTTACACAATCCTATTGGAATTCAGTTAACAAATATCAGAGAACAGGACCTATCAAAAATGGAAATAAATACCACCCAGAAAATGAGTGTTTCTGTAAAAATACTGCGATTTTTTGGGATCAGATGAGTTTATAAACAGTACAATGCTAAGACTATTAAAAAAACCTGGGTGGTGTTTATCAGGTTCTAGAAAAATATCTCCAGGACAACTGAGTATTCTTTTACTGCAATTGTACTTGGATGTGCAACAGGTGACTAATCCATTGAATTATCCTGGTTCACTGATTTTAGTACTACACACAACGGATTTTACTCACGCCTATGAGCACTTCATAATGTTGGAAATATTCTGATACAGAGGTGCAGCGAAGGTATGAAGTATTTCTGGTATGTTCCTCCACCTCCCTGCCATGGCAGAACACCACTGCAGGGATCTCTCGTGCTCTGATTTATTTCCAAGAAGCATGACCCCTTTTTTGTATCAAAGAGCACAAAGATAAAGGCTCAGATTTAGAAAGACAGATGGGTTTCTATCCACAAGTATCAGATACTGACTGATCCCAGCAGAAGGTAAGTAACCCAATACTTTTCAAGAATGGGACCTAAATTTAAACAGGAAATTAGAGACATTCTCTCAAGTTAGGAGTTAATATTATAAACACTGGGATTCTCCTTAATTAAAAATAAAATTAAATAAATAAATCATTAAATTGGCCTGTAGCATCTCCAGCAAGGAGCAGCCCTCCAGATGTAACCGGGCACTGAACAGAATCTATGCAATTTTCACATGCCCTGAAACATTCAAAAAGTCAAAGGTAAAAGACATAAAAGGAATGTGATGAATTCTCTCATTGATGAGGTACTAATAAACTCTGCTGATAAACCCCTACAATCTCAGCACCATCAGCATCCTGCAACTATTCCAATGCTGACCTCTCTTTCCCCTGTCTGAATCATTACAATTGTTGAAAATAAAGTTGATCCAGACAAGCACAAGGAGAAACAAATGCTGGACTGACTAACTCTCACTTGTAGATGACAAGTGAGGGCAGGATTAACTCTTTTTTAACTGAACAAAAAACCTCTAACTAACAAAGCCACTTTTTTTTTTGACTGTGTAACTGTTTACAAACCATGCCTAATCCAATATTAACACTCACTTTTATGGTCACAGAATTTGTTTTCTCAACATTTGGCAAGAATAAAGTAAGTATTAAAGTATATATGCAGCAGGACCACAGCACCTCTAACAGCCTCCCCTGCCATAGCTCCTAACCTCAGACCTCTAGCTCTCATGTGAAGTCACTGAGCTTTAAAAAAACCCCAAAACAAACAACCAAAAAAAATGCCCCAACCCCAACACCCTGAAGAAAAACACTTTTCTTTTGAAGTCACATGACACAAGTTTTTCTGCCACATTTCCTCAATATATGGTAGTAAAGAATGAAAGGAAAAAAAATTGAAAACACTGGAAATAATCTATATTGATGACTGGGTAGAGCTGCATCTTTGAAGTGTTCTTGCAAATGAGGACACTTGCTTAATAGGTGGATATTCAAAGTGAACAGGGCTAGGAGTTAACACAGGTTTCCACAGTGACTTCACCGCAGACAGAATCACACTGCAAAACATGAAACAATTTTTCCCCTATTTCAATCCTGGCACAAAACCCAAAACAAACTGAACCTTCCCAAACTATGAACAGAGCTCTAAGAGGCAATTCTAAGCAGTAACCAGCTGTCATACCTCCCAGCTCTCAAAAGACCTTCCAGTGTAGTGACATACTTCTAAAATGATTTTTATTTGTACACAAATCCTTTCGCACACACCTCCACTCTGAGGTAGTTTTCACTGTTCTGACTACCAAACTATTTTTTAAAATTTCTGTCTCCAATGTGTATTTTTTACACATACACACCCAATGCTTCCTAAGTAATCATGGCATGAGGTCAAAGATGCACAAAGTCACAGCCAAATGTAACAACCCAGTGCCTTAGGCATGGGAATGTTCCTTCCCTACAGTTTTCAATTTTACAGATATGCCTCAGGTATCAATTTATGCTCAGTATTAAAAAAAGACTGATAAATTTTAACTTTAAGACTATATTTTTCAAAATATTTTTGTTCCAGTGCTAAATTTGCCTTCCAGCTGTTAAACTGTTTTATCCCACAGAAGCTCTACATATTAAATGCATGGCCACCACTGGCAAGCTACTTACTTCATGTAGTCCAACAAAAAAAAGAAAGAAGTTATAAAATAAAAACTATTTTTCAGAGAAATGCACCACCTAAAACTCTTATTAAAATGTGCCAGAATCCACTCGAGATTTTTTTTCAAAAAGTTCCATTCCACCAAGTTTTCCATGTTTTTCAACATTAGAGTGAATATTAGAAGTGAATATATGGGAGTTTTAGTTGTACAGAAGTAGGTGACAAAGAAAACACTGGTTTCAAAAGGCTGTGAATTCCCACTTAGATGTGAAAAAATGTTGCTCTTTAAACACAGATTAGCTACACAAGCTGAACACCAAGGGCAAAACTTTTACAGCACTAAATATGAGTCAAAGCCATGAGCAGAGTAAGAGGATGCCCATCCCTGAGCAGTGTTCCTGAGGAACAGCTGCCAACACAAGCTGCTCACGCACTGATGGATGTACCCAGCCAGCCATAAGCCCACAGCTTTTCATACCTATACAGACAACAGATGTATTTCTCTGCAGACTTAAAATATCAGAGAAAAAAAAAGGTATGTAGGAATTTTTGCACTAGTAACACTTTTATGATTCTATCACTAGACACCTGACAAAAGTGTTACTCTCCAGCATGACAGTAGTGGGCAACATTCCAGTCAAAATTAGGATTAACAGAGAGCCACTGTAAACGATTTTTTCTAGCCACCCGAGTTTTCAATTAACAGTTTATAAACCCACGTAAAAATGTTTCTTCTGTGAACTGTAGCCAGAAAACACTCTATACTCGCAATTAAAACATCAGCTTTACTGCTCAACTGCTATCTGCTCTGATTTGGAGGCGTGGAGAATGAAGATGAAGGAGTTTAAGGACCGTCCTCTTGCTCAGTGAACAACCCTCTGTGAGTTGCATGCCATCCTTAAATTGCATGTCACATGCACCAAGATACGGATTAGAACCTTATTAGACAACGAAATTTATTCAAAATTTTCTTTATGAGCATGACTTACAGCAGAATGAAACCTTTTTTAAAAGTCTCAGTGGAAATCTGGGAAACTATTTACAGTCATCCCATTTTCCAGTAAGTTCTACAATGATGATTCAGCCTGTATCACACTATACATCCTGCAAATACACTGCTTGGACATTTAGCTGTGCAGAGTCAGGGTCTGCCACGACCCCAAGTCTCCTCTTAACTCACCCACATGACCGTGTCAAGCACAAACGAAAGCAGTTTACCAAGGTCAACGTGGGGAGAAGGGAAAAAGGATTTTTCATATGGAAGCAAAAAAATACCAAGAGAAACAAACCAGCAAAAAATAACCCCGAGGCAGCAGTTGGCCACACTCACATTTGCAGCATGACTTCGTTCAGATACACTCCATCCACCAGCGCCACATATTCCTCCAGGTTGGTCCCATTTCCTCCAGCCAGCGGTCCGAATGTCTTCACCTGGAACAGAACCAGCAGCAGCACCATGACACCAACACCACCTCGCTCCCTGCCGCAGGGCTCTTCTCCTCAAACAATGAGCAAGGAAAACCGGGAACGGGTGAGGGGAAAAGGAAGGCTTACCCAGGTGACAAGAGGGCTCGACATGAACTGCTCCAGAAGGGGTGTGAAGATCTCGTTCTCCATTTTACAAAAAAATGGTTAGCATCAATGCAGCTCCTCCGATGCAAAAAATAAATGTAAGTCCTTCACTGCAGCAACTCTCTGGAATGCTCCAAGGATTCAGCTGGAGTGAGCGAACCCCATTTCTACCAAGCGATGCAACAGCAACAAAAGTCAGTGCACTGGCAAGCGGGATTTATCTTCCCCTTTCAAGAAAAAATGCATCTGAAAGTCCATCTACGCGTATTTCAGCCTTTCCATTGATGCCTCTCCTTTCCTACATAGCGGAGGAGTGGAAGGAAGGAAAGAAAAGAGGGAGGCTGCCTAGCTACTGGGATTCTGCATCAGACAAAAAAAAAAAAAAAAAAAAAGAGAGAGGAAGGAAAAATCCGCTTCAGCAGCGGCAGCGCCTCAGAAAGGAAGGAGAAATTCCAGCGAAACTCCGCAAGCTCATGCTGCCCGCTGCCCACAAAAAGCCCCAGCGCCGGGCGAGGGGAGCAGCGCGGCCAGCGACCCCCGCCCCTCTGCCGGCCCAGCCCGGGCTGCGGCTGCACCACAGCCCCGCTGCCCCGCAACGCACCCGGGCAAGCGGCCCCACAGCGACCGGGGGCTATTTTAAATCAGTTCCCTTTTCTATCCCTTCCCTTTTCCACTACGCTACGACGCCAGAGAGCAGCAGGACCGGCACACACCGCCCGGCCCCGCAGCCTCGCCCTTCCCCCGCGCTGGCCGCTCCCCCTAGGCTCCGCTCTCCCCTCACCGCTCCCGGAGCGCCCCCCGACCCCTCCCCAGCTGTTCTCCTGCCGCTCCGCCACCGCTGCCGCGGCACCAGCTCCGCTCCCCACCCCCGTCCTCCCGAGCTGCGGGGCCACCTCGCCTCAGCCAGCGCGGCCGCGCCGCATCGCTCGCCCCCTCCTCGTCCTCCTTCCTTCCCTCCCTCCCTGCCTCCCTCCCGCTCTCCCTGCCGCCGGCGGCCCCGCCGTGCGGATCCCTCCGCCCGCAGCCGGGTATCCCTCCGCGGCCGCGCGGGGATGGCGGCGCGATTAGCGAGGGGCGGGGCCGCGGCCGAACCGCTGCAGGACTCGCGCCCGGCGCGCGCGCGCGATGCGGCTGCGGGCAGCGCTCGGCGTGAGGGGAGCGAGCCGCGTCCCTGCCCCGCTCCGGGAATAAAGGTGCCCCTCAAGGGGGGAGAATGATCTCCCTATCTCCCTTTGGGGGAATAAAGGTGCCCGTGAGGGAGATGCTCTTCCGTTTCCCTCTTGTGGAATAAGGATGCCTGCGAAGGGAAAACTCAGAGCGGGAGGGATGTTCTCCATTTCCCTAAGGAGAATAAAGGTGCCCCTGAGGGGAAAAGTGTGGGAGGGAGGGAAATGCTCTTCCATTCGCCTTTGGGGAATAAAGGTGTCCGTGAGGGGAAAACTCAGCCGAGGCGAGATAGTCTCCATTTCCCTCAGGAGAATTAACGTGCCCGTAAGAGGAAAAGCATGGGAGAGAGGGAGAGGGAGATGCTCTCCCATCGCCCTTCTGGGGAATAAAGGTGCCCGTGAGGGAGGGAAAAGCGCGGGAGGGAGAGGCTCTTCCAATCCCCTTTCGTGGAATGAAGGTGCCGTGAGGGGAAAAGGGCGGGAAGGAGATGCTCTTCCTTTCCCCTTTGGGGAATAAAGGTACCCGTGAGGGGAAAAGCGTGTGAGGGAGGGAAACGCTCTTTCCATTTCCTTCTTAGGGAATAAAGGTGCCTGTGAGGGAAAAACTCGATACGGGAGGGATAGTCTCAATTCCCTGAGGAGAATAAAGGTGCCCGCGAGGGAAAAAGCACGGGTGGGAGAGAGGGAGAAAGGGAGAGGCTCTTCCATTCCCTTCATGTAAAACAAAGATGCCCATGAGGGGAAAAGAGTGGGAAGGAGATGCTCTTCCATTCCCCTCTTGGGGAAAAAGGTGCCCGTGAGGGGAAAACTCCATGTGGGAGAGGGATCATCTTCCATTCCCCTCTTAGGGAATAAAGGTGTCCGTGAGGGCAAAACCATGGAAGGACAAGATGCTATTCCATTCTCCTTTGGCGAATAAAAATGCCTGTGAGTGACAAACCCAGTGCAGGGGCGAGATGTTCTTCCATTTCCCTTTTTGGGAATAAAGGTGCCTGTGAGGGGAAAAACTCTTACCCCTCAGGAGGTGGAATCCAGACACAGCCATGCTAAGACAAAATCCAACTTTCCGGAAAGGTTTCGTAGGGAATCAAGAGGATGACAAGCAGTGTGCTGGCCTCATCCACTGTCCCTTCCCTGAGCCACCTCCTGCTACTTGTGCTTCCAATATCCAATCCTGCATTAATATGCATGGCTATATCTGCTTAATACATTATGTGGTTCGTTGACAAAGCATTTTGCAAAATCTCAAACTAAATCCAGCTTCTCTTCTGTGTGGTATAAATGAAATTGCAGCAGCATTTTTTTAAAATACCTTTAGTTTTGCATACCAAATTAAAAAGAAAAAAACCAAAACCCACAAAACATTGCAATAGAGGTGATTGAAATTAAGTGCTTTTGAAAGACATCAAGTAACAGCTAAACAGATTAGGGTTTTCTTAACCTAAATACTGGATATACATTTTTCCTAATGTCCAAGACTGGGAAAAAAACCAATTCCAAGAGTGACCTGTTTCCCATGAAGAATGTCTAAGTAATAGACTAGAAAAATAAATCATGGGCCTTGTAATATTAGTCAGTCTTTTGCATTCCAAGGGGTTTTTTTAAAATTTAAACAATGTTGCATAGCTAAAGGACTTTGATTCTCAGTTTTATTTTTTCAGCAAAAATCAGGTCTTTCCCTCCCAAACCAGATCTCTAGAGTGAACTCAGCTCTCCCATGAAACAAAAGAAATAAGGAAGGGCAAAGGAAAACTGCAGTCTTGGTTCTGAATAAGAACCTGGTGATCCATGGGTGGAATAACTGCCAATAAATTCCCAGCCCTTAAAGGCAGCCACAAAAGCATTTTTGTACGAGGCTGACCAACCAACCGCTCCGCTCCCTGTGTCTGGCAGCAGGCTGTAAACATGCGATTGCGCCCACAATGCCATGGAACTTCCCTGCCTCATCCCCTTGTTTCTTGCGGGCTCTAATTAGGCAGTAATGACTTTGGCATAAAGCAATTTCTAGGAATTACAGACCAGCCAGTAGAAGCTGATAGCCCATGTAGTAGTAACAGCAGCTGGCACACAAAAACCATTTTATACCGGGACTCCCTAGCATTAAAAATTGAATTAAATGGTTTTAGATGTTTTTGCTTCCATCCACATCACGCAGTTGGCCTGTGTTCTCAGCATGGCTGTTGATCACTGTTCCTGAAGACTGCCTGCTGTATTTTAGATATGAAATGCATTGTCAGCTGTTTTATCTCAGATGATTTACAGTTCCTTATTTGAACTGGAGATTAGTACAAGATAAAATTTCAGAAAAGGTATCCAAATGCAGGCAGAGGAGTTTTGGTTTCGGTTTTTGTTTGGTTTGGGTTTTCTTCTTTATTTCCCCAACACTAACAGCCCTGAAAACCTGTGAAGAAGCTCTAAAATTACTTCTAAATAGCTTCTATTTTGTCCCACCAAGTGTGAGAATATTTACCTCATTTTCAGGTACACACAGACACCGACCAGGATGAACTGCTGCCAGGGCAGATGTTTGCAGTGGAGTCAGAGCCAGAAGAACCTGGATTACAGCCACCTCAGACAGGTGAGACAACTTGCCTTAGGACAGGAAGCTGTCAGCCTTTGATTGCTGAGCCCTTGTTTGACAGACAACCCTTAAAATGAATTAAAATGTTTGTCTTTCGGGTTGTTTCTCTGATCCCAAACTGAATACGGAAGGCTTTCATTTTTAGCGTAGCTGTCAGGAGTCCCATGAGTATTGTTCTAGGAAATACTTAGAAGTCACAGCTCTACACGGCTACATTACTGTAACCTGTAGCTTGAGATATATTTGGCTGCATTGTTTTAGCACTTTTTACCTGGGAACGCTCCTAAAAACAAGTTTGATGACTGCACTTACAGTGCTAAATCCCAGAACTGTTACTAGAATTCAGTACCAGCTGAGGAAGTTGACAACTGAAGTTAGCTAACCCAGAAACAGAGAAGAAACATTATTATTAATCTGAAGTTTTAATCATTTTAACTATTCTAAGAATATACATTCAGGAATATTTTGAAACTCAAAAAATTATCCTTTCTATAATCTGAAAAAATGCACAGAGAACAATCTTGTTTTTCACATCTCATTTTCTAGAACAGCACTGTCAGTATTTAATACAGAGTGTGGCCCACTACTTCTAAAAAGAAATTTACAGATTAACCTTGTTGTTTAAAGAGCAGTGTTTGCTCTTGTACAAGTAAAGCATCCCCATCTCATTTATTTTGCATCTCCCTTGGTACCACAAAGACTCTAAACAGAAGACATGGAAATTATAAATCATCTGTGCCTAGATCCCAGATCTGCAAATTACAGAGTTACTTCATCTTCTCAGGGAACTTTTTTTGCTCATAGCATCACTTCCTGTGCCTGCTGTTGCAAAACAAAAATCAACAAAGAATATCTAGAACACAAACTGATGCCTTAAATCTGCAGAAAGCACCAAAGTGTAACCATGTGCAGCCCCACTCACCTTGTCAGGGTTTGTTAAAACATTTCTGGTCAGCCCTGCCCGCAGTGAGCCAAGGGAGGGGACAGTTTGGGGAGTAGATTACAAGCAACCTGCCCTTTTTGGCTGATGCAAGAGGCAGTGGTTTTCTCTTCCTCTTGTACACGACCAAAGGAAAGAGGTGATGCTGCTCTTGCTGCTGGCTCTGCCTCCCAGTCAGCACTGCTGGGTTGACAGGCCTGATGGGACTTCAGAAGAGGAGAAACACAGGGACCAAGTGTGGATGCTTGGGATCCACAGTTATGAAACCACAGCCACAACTAGAATGTTCTGAATATGGGCTGGCTTGACAGGACAGTGTCTAGTGAAAACTGCAAGCCAATGACAAAAACACCCACCTTCCTTGTGCTGTGTTTGGACCCAGAAAATCCTGTTTCCCTATCAAACCAAGACTATATGAGTAGATGAGGCAATAAAGGGAAGAGTAAGGGCACTGAGGGGTTGAGCCTTTTTAAGTATGGCTATGAATTCTTAAAGGTCCCACAAATACAGCAGACTAAAGGTCACTTCTTGTTCCAAAGGAGTGGAAAGAAGGGGAAATCCCTCTGTAAAATTAATAAAGAACTGAAAATTCTGCAACAATTCTTGAAGATTTCTTCCCTGCTACAGCGTCTGCTCTGACATGACCAAAATTCCCCACCAACTTTAAGGGAACTTCCTAAGAAAATTGTAAGCAACCTCAAAACAAAGGGTTTTTTGAGTGAAAATTTAAGCTCAAAACAGTAGGGGCCTGGGGAAAGTTGGTGTTGTCCATTTAAGATTTTTTACAGATCCCAGACATTTTACAGTTTGTGTCCAATTGTACCAAGTAGCAAGAAATTAGTACAGAGCCAGCAGACAAAGAACACCCTGTATGGGTCTCTGCCATACAGGACAGTTCTCTGCACCAGTGTCAAATGCATGAGAGTTTCCTGTCAGGCAGAACATTCATTGCAAGAACAGCTATTGACCATTTCCAGCCATGCCTTCCTAACACATCCACACTTTCTTTGAAGGACTACACGGACAGTACTTAAAAGGTGAAACAGTTGGTAAAAGTGTCACATTTAATACTGGGATTCATCAGAGGAGGGGGGAGCCTAAAGCATATTGTTTCTTTTCAATCAGTTGGACAGGCAGGAAGAATGTTACTGTGGCAGGTCAGCTGATGTGATCAGAAACAAACCAAGGATTTATCTTGATTTTTAAATTTAATAGCCATTCCTAAATATTTCCATAGGCATAAACTCTTAAGAGGGTGTCAGAGAAATACTCCCTTTCAAAGAAAATTCATTTGAACTTAGTATTACAGTTCAGCTCTTTTTCCTGTTTAGCCAATAAAACATTTATCTGACTGTCATCCGTAACTAAAAGACTGTCTAATAATGCTGTTTGTGAATTTCCTTTTGTTATTTGCTGCATACAAAGGAAATAGATTGTTATTTTCCTAAAAGCAAGTGTTGAGTATTACAGTAAGAACAGCAGTTACCAGGACAATAGCTTTGGTACTCACTTCTGTTGTGGCCAGTGAAGTGAGACTGAGCAAAAGCTCTTGCTGACATGCCTTCTGTCAGACAAGATCCTGCCAGTATGAGCAGTGTTTCTTATGAACTGGGTCAGAAAGATGAATTACAGAGCACGCTCTGCATTTCCTCTGATGAGGAGCAAAGTGCAGCCCAGTCTGCTCATTGTTAGCAGTCACAGCTGCCTGTGGATCTGCAGATCTGTGGCTCAGGAAAGCAAGATGCTGGAATTGTATCAACAACACTAGGCCATCTCGGATCCCTGATGTACAGAAATGCTGAGCTGGTTTTCTTCTCTAGTGTTTTCCTTTAGCATGGAGCACTCTCCCCATTCAGCTTCACAAAACAAAAGAGGTTTTGTATCCCCGGGAAAGAGTTTCTCACCTCTTAAAACTCCAGTTGCCTCAGTTGTGCTTTATTATGACTCTAAGTTTGCTTTCCCTCACACACCACCACGTGCCTGGTAATTGGCTCCCTGTCCTTTGCCATGGACTCTTGTCCTTTGCCATGGACTCTTGTCCTTTGCCATGGTGCCTCCTTACTTTTCACCCATGTTTTTGCAGCCTTGATGTCACTTGACCTCAGTAGCTTGGGCAGTGCTGCCATGAGACCCAGATTTCTGGGCTCAGGAGAGGTTATTAAGTTCCAGAGCCCTGCATCACCTTTGATATTAGCATGTCTAATTAGAGAGGCATTCCTCACCAGCTGGAGATGGATCTTCCCAAGGTCAGGAAATAATGAACTGGGTGGGGAATATTTCTGTCTTTGAGATTTCCATGCATGTACATTTGTGTACATATTTTTTCATAACTTTAGATAGAAAAATATACAACACTAAGAATGTAACTGTCGTAGAATCATTTCTGTTCAAATCCCTGCTCCTCTGAGCTCCCCTCCTCAGGATTATCCTATTCATTTTCATGTCTGATTTTACCCCTGGTTATTTGTCAAATTATTTACGTCTGAAAACAGCTTTTCTCTCTATGAAATACTGGTGAAACAATTAGAAGCTTTTAAGATATCCCTATTTTGCCTTTGGGAAAATCCTTTGACAAGCTTATAGAACAAGAAAACACAAGTTATTTACAGCATTACATTAAAAAGACTGATCTTAAAATATATGAACTAATTAATAGAAAAATCAAAAGGTCATGAAAAAAGTAACTAATGCCAGATTTAAAAATGGTAATTACACTTATTAGATAGCATTCCTGATGAAGCTTCTTGCAAGAGGGTGGATTAATGAGTCACCTAAAACTGAGAACGACCTACTCACACCTCCTTTAGATACCAGTGTTAACTGTACAACCCTACTGTTTGCACTAAATCTAGAAGGTTCAATTCACTGTGATACCAGTTTAATTGTGAATTTAATTGGAGATGAACACAAAATTGGGAATCTTACCTATTTCTGTTCAACTCTGGAAAATACGTCCTTTTTTTACCCAAATCTACCACCTTCTAAAATTTCCAATTGAAGTATTTTTCTACTACAGGTAATTTTTTCTTCTGCTAAAACCTACAGTGATACATTTGGTCTTTTTGTTTAGGCTTTTGCAAACCACTGTCATCAACAGCTATTTCCTGCCTATTCCTTTCCAGTGCCTAAATATCTCCCTTGGGTGGAGTCTTCTTGCCAGCTTTATGTACCTATCAAATGCTATATTTTTTTCCTAAGGAGGTCATATAATATTGAAGTTCTTTATGATTTTTACATTCCACTCTGTAACACAATTTCTGAAGTAAGTGTATAGCAGTGTACAGTGGCTGCAAGGTCAAAGGATGGTTCAGCAAAACACTAAATTTCCTTCTAATTTCAAGCTTATACTGAGATGTCAGTTGTTTGGGGGTTTTTTCCCATTTATTATGAAGCAATTTAACACATTCCTGATTTTTAATGCTGACATTAATAAGCAATTATCTAAAACCACTACTGAAACAGGATGCCCAGGGAAGTGGTGCAGTCCCCATCCCTAGAGAGATTTAAGCCATGCAGATGTGGCACTTGAGGGCATGGTTTAGTGGTGGCCTTGGCAGGGCTGGAGGAATGGTTGGACTCAATCTCAAAGATCTTTTCCAATCTAATGGAGACTATGATTTGTTTGATTCCTTTTTAATAACCTGGGTAAGATTAGAATTTTGATTTTTATGTGTATCAGTCTTGATTTCAGTGCTTGATAATTCTTGGATGGGACAGGGAGGGTTTAATTTTTCTTAAGGTTATTCTTTTAAATATTAGTAACAGGTCAAAATATATAAAATATTAAATTATAATAGATATATTTAATATATAAGTAAGTAGAACATTGTAGCCTTTTTCACACAGAAAATAATTTTCACACACTACTAAAATAATGAATAGTTTGAAATTTATTTCTTTCTGCTCTTATGATCTATAGGATATTTTTGATCATAGAATTAGTCCACCTTAACAGTCTGCCTTAAAAGGATGAGATTATTCAGCTTATTCAGGCTGTATCTCTGCAAAAGGAAAACACCTTAACAAAGAATGGTTTGTTGCTGACCTGCAGCTGGTTATGGTATTTCATCTGAAAGCCTATTTAAGTCCTTAATGGTAACATTTATTCCCTCTCCCTCAGAGGAGTATTTTACAAACAAAATTAATTAACGAACGAGGACAGCCAATTTTGTGCTATAGTTCAGGCTGACAGTCACCCAAAAGGGGTGTTGGCAGTAATAATAATGATTATCCCAAAGCATGGAGAGGTCTCCTGCCTCTGATGAGATCCCTGCTGGAGCTGGAGCTCTCAGCCTGGGTGCATGTGGAGCACAGAGAACAGGGAGCTGCTGGCAGGAAAGCAGAGCTGTCGCAGAGGTTTCTGTAGTAATAATGGCAATAGCCCAGGAGTAACCTCTGACTCAAATTACCCACCTCTGCTCCCTGAAGACTTCCCCCAGTTCATCCATATTTCCATTTAAAAGATGACTGACATGCTTCCAGCTTGTGAAGCTTTTTTTTTTTAACATTTCAGAGCTCATTCTTCTACACTGAGTGGAAATACACATTTGCAAATGATTCAGACTGACTTGACTTCATAACTGCTCCAAGCCCAGATCTTCTGCCCTGTCTGCTTCTTTCTTTTACTGCTTCTGTCCTGATGCAGTTAAGTGGAAGCAGGGAACAGTGAAGTATTGGGAGTTCTGTAGTTCCCTTTGTAACAGCAACATGGACTATGTTTAAGAAATTAGTCAGGCATTTAGGAACTGCTAATCCTTCTTGTGAAGAATACAAGGCTTGTTTCTTCCTTCCAAGGAATTCCTCACTCAAGAGCCCATGACATAGCTCAGTTTTACCTACTAAATGTTCTTGCAGCAAGACGAAAAAGCAAAAATATGTGTTTAATGTAATTTTCTTTTCTTTCTGCCAATTTTTCTTCAGCTGTTTTGTGATGGCATTGTTAGGATAGATAATATATTTATATGTCTGCTCTTTGAACAGCTAATAATTGTCCCAGTGCTTATTAATAATGATAACAAAGAGAAGTCCAACTGTTCAAAAAACTTAACAGCATACAAATTTAGAAATAACTTCAGTTCAATTTTCATGGGCTTGGGAAATGGACACAAGCGGGAAGCTTCCTTCAAATTACCAAATAAATCCTTTAGGTATCTCAGTTTTCCCTGTCACTGTGGGTTAAACATAATAATCTGTAACAGCAGGAAAGCCACAATGTCACATACAGTGACAGTTTATTTCCCCCCTGCTTTTACACACACAAAAAAAAGTAGTGGTTGCAAAAGAAAATAAAAAAATTATACAGATAAGTCAACTAAACTGCAAATTTCTAAATAATGACCTTTCATTCCCACTATGACCTATTTTAAGTGAAAGTCAAAATTCTGGCAGTAGAGATTATATAACTAGATTTACTTTATACCAGAATTACAGAATTGAAGCTCCTTTACCTTATGTGACACTTATTTTAGCTTATTTTTAACTGTGACTTGAAAGTCATTGTGGAAGCTCCTTAAGCTTTTTTTGTCAGTGCACTACAAAGAAAAATCAAGATGAAACAGCACCTCCTCTACATGGTGCTTAAACCAAGAGTGCCCCCGTGAGGACTTTTATATATAGATATATATATATATGCATAGGAGTAGACAACTTGAGGGTGAGTGATCAACTACAAGGAAAATTAAACTTAATACTTTTACCTACAAATAAGGCCCAGAAAGTTGCACACAGTACTTCTCCAGATTTTTTATTAGGCAGATGTGGATTCAAACAAGACTTGTTGCTTCCAAACCTCTCTGTAATTTTGGCTAAACCTAAAACTACGTAATTAAAATGCCCACCTCCACAAAGCAATAAAAAAGTTTACCAAATCCTTAGCAAAAAAAAAACAGTGCTGGTTTCCAGTAAAGACCAACATAAAAATGCTTCGAGTCAAAAGATGAAAATGGGGAAAAAAACCTCAGAAATGTTTACAGGTAAGAAGGATTTCAGGAATGAACAAGATGTATTGTGATATACCAGATTAGGGGGAGAAAAGGAGAAAGCATGTTAAAACAAAAGGTTCCTGACATGGAAAAAATATATGAACAGCACATGAGAAATTCTGAAGATGTTGTGTATAAAATCTCATAAGAGAACTGCTGATTTGAAAATCAAGAGTTGCTTCTGTTCCAGGGTGTGCCCACATAGGGGAATGGAACAAATTAATTGTACTGAGCTCACTTACTGCTTATTGAAACGATCTGAATCCATATGATGCAGTCAGCAACTGGCACGATATCACACATATGCTTCTGCTACAAAGTGGGGATTTGAAGGCATAGTAAGTTGGTACTGACTTTGATATTGATGCCTCAGAGCTGTAGTTTGTTTTGCAGTCCTCCTGGTGCTTTGCCACCAACCTGCCTCCTCAGCAACACAGGCAGTTTGCTCTGGGATCTGCTGTCACCTCTAGAGCCGCAGTGTCCTTTGTACTTGCAGGACTTGCATTAGACTCAAAGAGCTTTATGCAAGAGACTGGTTGAGCCCTGAGGAGCAGCAAGTGTTCAAGTGGGCCTGTTAACAAATCTCTCAGCCCTTTTATCTGCCAGCTTTCAACTCCTGTGCACACCCAAAGATGCAGACCTGCATTTGAGATGTTGGTGTTTATCTTGTGACTGTATGCCATCGGCTTTACACTTCACTCAATATGCACCTCAAAAAAAATAACCCTTACCTTGTGTATCTCCAGTCACCTGCTCCTAACCAACCCAAATGCCATTCAGCCTGTCACAAACTGTCACCTTCTCTTCCTGAGCTCCCTGTCCTGACTTCCTAGTGTCAGACCTCCTCGCTCCTGTATTCTGTGGTGAACAGTGAAGGCTGAGAAGAAAAACCCACTTAATTTACTTGAACTTGTTGCTCAATGACTTCCTTATCTCATTCTTTCATGCTGGTTCAGCTTCAGAGTCTGGTACTCTGGAAGTACTTCTCTTTCCCATCCATTATTCACTCTGGCATCCTCGATTTACAAATTAAAACCCTACCACAGAAAGTGTTCACCCAGCTAAACACATTGTGAAGGTCAGTTTGAATCACTCCATCCTATTATAGATTAATATACAGCACACAACACCACATGAGACCTTTTGGAGGCATTTTCCAAGAAAAAAGTATGGCATTTCATCCCTACAAAAGCTCTCAGGACATATTTTTCTCATATATAAGTATTCTGGCACAGAAATGCATACAAACAGCAAGGAGCCAGTGATATTAATACCAAACATGCTAAACTCTATTTATTTCAGTGAAAACCATGTGTATTTCTGCAGGGAATGTAAAATTGAATTTCAAGTACAGGAAGTGCTCTATTACTACTCTGGTACCACAATGCAGAGCTGCTTTTTTGTTTGCTCTAAAATAGTAAGTTAAGCCTGTCCAGCCAAGCAAAGTGTCAGGAAGGAGTCTTCTGATCCCCAGCTCCAAAATGGATCTGGCTGGTCTCTTGTCAGCTTTCCCAACGAGCACTTTTCCTGCTTTATCACGGTGAACACATTACCGGTATTAAGACTCCCAGCAGAGTCTTAAATGCAATTTCCAACCTCCCCCCAGCCCTTGTCCTCCATCCAACTCTCCTCAAGGCCTAACGTCCTGCCAGGATTTCTGCCAAGAGTGCAAAAGCACGGATTAGTTTCACCCCGTGAGCCTCAGAGCCCTGTTTGCCAGCCCACCGCGGGCATATGCAAACCAGCAGAACTCCGTAAAACCTTGCGGAGAAACATCACGGCAAACCCCTTCCAAACAGACACTGAGCTCTGAGGAACCAGTACCAGGAACTGGCTAAGAAAACATCATAAACCGCCACCCCACCCCCAAAAACCCCAACCCAAAGACAGTAAAACCCCAAGAGCCCAAACCAACAACAAACAAGGAGTCATAATCCTGGTCTGCCAAGATCCTCAAAGCTCCATGTTGGGGACATCTCTAAGACTGTCCAGTAAGTCTTTCTCCCTGCAGGCTGTTGAAAACAAAAGCTCGTGGCTGACTTCTGAGCCCTTCAGCTGAAAGCAAGGGTGGCTTTCAGTCTTCTCCTCTCCAGAAAGTATAACTAGGACTGGACAGAAAAGGCCAGGGCAAAAAGCTATGTGCAGTGGCAGCTTCCCACTGGACACCTTCTGTTGTTGCACTCATTTGAAATCACAATTTTTTGTACTACTCATTTCACCTCATTCCCTGTCTTTGTTTCCTACAAAATCTAAGCAGTCTGCTTGTTCACACCTTCGTAAAGACTGGTGACAAGTTTTCTACACTTCATATATTTGGAACGCTTTTCAAAGTTAAAAAACATGAGCAAGACATGCAGGGGGTGAAAGAAGTCCTATGCAATGACAGCATAGCCCTCAGCTCTCAGCTCTACTGTGAAGTAATCCATGATACAGTCACAAAATAACCCACAGTAAGACACAGCATCATTTGATCATGAAAATTCTATAAAAGCATAGTTGCCAATTTTTTAAAGTCGTAACATTAAAGCACAAGCAAAAATCCCATAGTCCACAAATACAAACTACTTAATAAATAACTCATGGTGCTTTCATAAAAATCAACTATGAAAAGTTACACAGAGCTTAATGAAAACCATGCACACCCTGGAATCCTACAGTGTGTCCTCCAAGCAAGAACAGGAGCAGGGCTTCTTATGCTGCCATCATTTAACCTGTTTATAAAGCTGTGAAAAGCTCCACTCTTCATCTCCGAGCTCTGGTTTTTATGCCTTCCTGAGGTCACACCTACTGGTGTGGCAGCTGTATCCAGACATTCAGGGGGATACTGCTCAGCAGTTCCTGGTGACCTTCTACACACCCCAGCTCTCCCCCTGTTCCCAACAGAACCTCTGCAATAAGCCTGAGTAGATGACACCTTAGAAAACAAAAAGGAAATACCAGAGTAACAGAGAAACAGCAGCACCTTTATTCTTCCCACTGCTGGCTATGGTGGCAAAACCCCGTATTTAACAGTGCCCCTTAAACCTGCAAGCTGCTGGAAAGCCAATTGCAGCAGTGGTGAGAGTCAATGGGCTTGTGTGAGGAGTCTGAAATTCCTGGGCTCTGCTCAGAGCTCAAAACAAGTGACCCTGACACTGCTGTGTCACTCTGAACACAGGGCTTCATCCCATCATGAGCTGGCACAGCGAGAGCGTGAGCTGTGAGCATGGAGTCCCTGGTGCACCTGGGAGCCAGATAACACACCCTGGAAAATGGGATAAACTTCTGCTCTCCAGCACATGTCATCTGCTAACCTGATTTGCATAATTCTTACAGTATGAGACTTGCTACAAGTTCTATACATCTGAAACCCATGGAACAGGACAGATGATGTTCTGTACAAACCACTTCCATCTGTATCTCCATGGAAGTATTTCTTTCTTGTACATCCAATTGATTTTTCTGTTTCAGCAGCAGAAAGCACAGTTTCTGTGAGGCACTCCAGTGCATTGTCTTTCTTAGGGAGGTTTTTTTGGCTTTTATAATCAACAATACAATGCAATTAGCCGAAGTTCTTGGGGGCAACTGAAACATGTGGGTAATAAAACTCAGAAATGCAAACTCCAGCTCTTCCCCAGAGCCCTCAGAACCAGCACTTTGTCTGTAAATGCCTTCTTGAAAGCCAAGCCCTGAGGTAACACTATATGACTCAAACCAAACTCATGTCCCAAATAAATTCTCTCTTGCACTGTGCAGTCGAGGAAACCCCGAGGCTGGTCAGCCTTCACATCTCTTCTTGTCCCACTCCCCATAGATCCTCAGGTAACACTTCAGTAATCCTAATATTGATAAGTCCTTTTAAGGGAAGTTCTACAAAGAAACTAAAAATGCCTAATTCTCACAGTGGTAAACACTGAAGAGAAAGTGAAACGAGCTTGTGTGGAAAAGTCTTTCTGCTTAGCTTTCGTGACACTTGGCTGAAGGTGTTCGAGATTCAAAAGAGGAAGCTGGGACTTGTGTAGAAAGTGTCCTAGGCTCAGAAATAGAGAGCTTTCCCCAAAATCCATATACAACTGAAGGTTATAATTTTTTCTGTTTAAACTATTATTAGCATGTGGCAACCATGTTCCCTGACTTTCTCCCACGCTTATTCTGCAATGAATAAAACACCCATGCATCTGGCAATTTATTATTTTACTACTTCTAACCATCTCATACCCTTATTGATACCATCTCATACTCCAGATGCTGCCTTTCTTGGTTCAGTGAAACTCTCCACTTCCAAAGAAAGGTCACAGGGCTTTTTCTTTTTCCTTTTTTTACCTGCTCATGGCTGCAGAACTCCATGCCAGAAGAGATTAGAATAATAAAGCTCACAGGCTTCAGATCAAGCCAGAGACTTCACCTTGCTGTAGTTCATCTTCCATCAATAACAATCAACTGAAATTGGACAGAAAAATCTAAATCGTTACAAGGCTTTTTAGAATTCAAGAGGTGCAGACACCAGAGGAAAAATAATGGTAAAAGCACTGCAGCAATTACTAAAATACCTGGTCAATATGTGTGGAGAAAATCCCTATGGAAAGTATATAGGGGAATAAATCCTATTGTTGGTAAAAAAAGAACATTTGCTTCAGGAAAATATATGAAATCAAATTTATGGATAGACTTTTACATAAATGTGTGGGTAAAATGTGCATGGTTTGTGTCAAGTATATAAATGAAAAAAAATCTAAAAGAGGGAAGAAATAATATTCTTGTACTTTTAGTATCATTTCCACAATCTATAAAGTGAAGGCATTAGATGTTGGACACTTGAGATGCTTTTAAGATTAGATAATTTAGCTAAGAAGCATTATTTTAGGAAAAGCAATGGCATATGCTTATTATTAGATAATTATATTAGGAATGGCCTCTCAGGCAGAATGGATTCTGTGAAACAGCCTTGCATTTGTATAAAACCTTGAAGTCACAAGAGAAAAGAACAGCTTTATAAAATGAAAGAAAATGACCTAAATAGGAAGATCTATAGAAGTTCCTGCAGGAGCTCAATATCCCTAAGGGGAGTAAAAGGAAGATAACTCACAATTCCTTACTTGACTTAAAGCACTTCTTCAATGTGTCTGCATTGCTCAGAACCTATTTCTCTCCAATTTTAGCTTTGACTAAAGTACAGTGAAGTCCCTGAGGTGTAACATATTTAACCAAATAATCTCCACAATAAATTACTGCCAATAAACCCAAACTGATTAGTATTTTTAGTTTCAACCTTTTATACAAAAGTCACATTTAATTCTGCCTATTGGACTGAAGGAAAAGGGCTTTGCACCACAGATTTTCAGAAGGTTGAGCTCAGGGTTCTCTTTGATGTCAGATTTTTTTTAAAAAATCCCTACCAAACTAAAATTTATAAAAACAAACTGGAAAAATTGTATTAAGTTTACTAAGGTAAAAATATTTATAGCCATTGCAGTTGTAAGCCTATTACAAATTAGGTGGATGGGGCAATTAAAACCTAAACAAAAGAGTAATTAATAATAATACTGTTTAGCTGTTACTCTGATAATTTCACTTTTGCTAGTATCCTTTAAATTGCTCAAAATCTGCAAAATTATCCACATTGAAGAAATCAAAAGTGATGCAAAAACTATCTTTGCCAATAGCTAAAAACCTCATCTGGCTCACTTCTTGCCTCCTATTTATAAGCAGATAAATTTATAAATTCAGCAACAGATCAAAAATGGCATTCACTAAAAAGAAGTCAGATATTCTGAAGATCCTGGAATTTCAAACTTCTTTATTATTGTGCATGTGAGTGGAACCCACTGGATGTGAAGAGAGCTGGGTACTGACATAAAGAATTTAGTGGAACAGAGACTGGAATGGCTTAGCAATATTTGCCTGTCAGTGTGTATATATATATATATGTATTAAAAAAATTTAAAATATATATATGTCAAAATGTCTGAAGTAGCAACTTGCTCAGAGAAGACAGAAAATTAGGCAATAAATACTCCTAGTGACTCAGACAGGGGACATTTCCTGCTTTATCTTTGGTGTTATTGACAACTAAACCCCCAACTCCAGTGTTTCTCCTGACATCTACGGGCAGAACATGATAATATCAGGCAGCTTCCTGTGAGGTGATAAAATAGATTTGATTACAGTGGACAGAATTTCCTCATACTCATTACTCTAACAATTTTTCTTGTAACTGATGAAATACTTAAAATTTTTGTGCAACAAATAGGAAGTGAATATCCTGTCATACTACTGATGCTCTCAGACCACGAAACTGGCTGTAGAAATGGAAGCACTGACGGTGTAAAAGGAGCTAAAGTGACTTGCAAAAGGAAAATTCCAAGCTTTTCCAGTGCAGAATTCTTATTTAAATTATGATCAAGTACTTCTCTGCAGTTCTAAGAGCATAGAACTGTTGCCTTTGAGAAATATTAACGAGAAAATAAATAAGCCTCCACCCAGAACTGAAACTTTGTGCAGGCAAAATCTCATTAATGGCTACAAGAGCTTTTCTTGAGCAAGACCAAGCCTGAGGCTCATGTACCAAACTGGAAGTGCCACTGGTTGTGGTCATTAAATCTTTTAAAAACTATGAAGAGGTTATTTTTGTTGGGTTTTTTTACTTACCAGTGACATGCACCAGTAAGACAAGCAACCATCCTGTATTAGGAAGGGCATAAATTGAAACACTGGGAAAAACTTTCCAGTTTGTCAGCAGTGTAAGAGGTGAGAGAAATTATCTTAATTTTAGTGGAGAAAAGGTATGTGCCACAACCACCAGCCCTAAGAAACATCCAAATAATTACGTGTTAATGTGAACCTTCTTACCTATTGCATTGTAAATTATTTCCCAATTCTTACACGGTAGGGTATTTACAGTTTTACTAAGTTACTAATTACCCGCGTTCTTATGAAGGCCTGACGAGTGATTAACATTTTAATTACAATTAGAGCATCAGCCACAACAGCTAACAACGAACATGAAACTCACTGTTTGCTCCACAATGTCATTGCACTCTGGGCACGATAAAATGGGGCATAATGGGAATTTTCTATCCTGCACATTTAAACGAAATTTAAATACAAAAGCTCATCTTTGACTGTACTGTGCAATTGTGAGCGACAGAAGCAAGGCCAGCGCAACGCGGCTTCTCAGGGCCGTGTCCCTCATCTCCCGGTTATCCCCAAGCACAGGGAAGCTGCAGCCTGGCTGAGCAGCCTGTTCCCGTGCTCCATTACTCTCACCTCAACACTGGTAACTAACAAGTTTCTCATTTCTTCCCTTTCCAGTGCTGCGGAGCACCCGCGCGTCAGGCGGCCGGGGATGCTGCGGGCTGCTGCCCGCCCACCTCCCGCTGCTCCCCACATCCATCCTGCGCCAGGAACGCTCGCTGTCCGCACTGCCCGGGCCTGCTTCCCGCCGAGCCGCGATTCCCGGGAATCCCGAGAGGGCGGCTCCCGGCCCGCCGGTCCCGCCCCGTGACGCCGGTTGCCATAGCGGCCGCGCCGCCGGCCATGGCGGCCGAGGAGGAGGACGACGTGGAGTGGGTGGTGGACACCATCGCCGGCTTCCTGCGGGGGCCCGCCTGGTCCATCCCCATCCTGGAGTTCATGGAGCACAACTGCGAGGGTGAGCGAGGGGCCGGTGGGGAAGGGCAGGGCGGGGCAGGCCAGGGCGGGGTGGCTCCCCACGGCCGGAGGCCTGTCCCGGGTTTGGGGTGTCCCTCCGGCCCCGGTGCGGTGCAGGGCTCCGAGCGCACTCGGCCCGTCCGGCCGCGCTGCCCGCTGCCCGGGGCCCGCGGTGTGCCCCTAGCGAGCCGCGGGTCAGGTCGTGCCATTTGCATCCATTAGCTCGTCCTGGGATTAGGGCATGAGCTTACGGCTGACACCGAGAGAGCCCTGAACCGTGCGGCGCCTCGGACCCCGGCACGGCCTCCAAAGCTCTCCCAGAGCCAGGGGTTTTCCTTAGGAAACTGGGCGGGACAACCGAAAGCCCCATCTGGTCAGCGGGACACAGGAGGGGAAGACCCAAAGTTAAATTCCTAAAATTATGTGAATGTTGTCAGTTAAGAGGTGAAAACCCCTAACCTTTAGTACCTCATAAAAAATGATCGCACTAAAAGTCAGTGATTACCAGTGATGTTTTGTAGTTTGTGAGTGAGTTTAGCTCCAAAGTAACTCCAGTTAAACTTCCATTTCTTCCTTCCTATTCTTGAGACAAGGCATAATTTGGGGAGCAGCAGGGGTAAAGTGGAAGTACAGGCAGTGAGGGAGGGCCAGGATTGCCCTGTAGCTGTGGGAGACCTGTGCAGATTTGTATCTGCAGAGAGGGAAGGAGGAAATAGACTTTCTGATGTAGAGATTTGACTAAATTATTTCTGCTGCTTACAGAACAATTTCTGCTGCCAAAAAACACCTGGATCCTTATGGTAGCAAAGTAATGACAATTTGGGCAAGTCTGAAAGCAGTGCCTAAGCCCTTTGGCAAACTAAGGCAGCTTTTGTTTGTGATTCTTGAAAAAAAACTGCTTCTCAGTTTCTCCCGAATTGTTTCTAACTCCCAAACTTTGCATGAGGTAGGATCGTTGGGAGTCCGTACACCTTTCCCTCTTAAAACTGGGAAAAGAGGAAGGGAAAGCTCTTGCAGCCTTCACAGTTAGGAATGAGTTAGAGAAGCCTAGACTGGAAGTTTTCTCCTGGGAAGTCTGCCTAAGCTTGCGGTGGGCCAAACATTCTGCAAAGGTTATCATGCAAAGGGTCTAGGTTTACATATCGAGGGAATTGATTTATCCCTCTCAGGAGCAATGATCCCTTCTCCTTAGAAGGTTGAGGGGAATTTACTGGCAGTAAGAAGATTTGTGGAACTGCTGTAAATTTCCACGTAGTGTGAGGCAGGCTCTTGATGGTCACTTCCTACTGTGCTGATTCTATTGCTGCTTTTGTGCTGACATACTTTGTCAGGACAGAGTCCTTTGCATTCCCAAAACATTCAGTTTTTAGGCTGGACAAGCAAATTAACAACACTCTGATTAACTGACAATAACTTGTGATTCCTTGAAAATACAATTTGGATTTTGGTAATTGGTATGCAATGAATTTATTGTGGAACTGTAGTTGCTTAGGCCAAGTCCTTGCACTTCTACTTGTAAACTACTGTAATGATTTTCTCTCTGTTGATAATTGTTTACTTTCTCTCTCTCCCTCTTTCTGGGAACTTGATTAATTTCTTATGGCCTGATTACTTTCCTTCTATGTGAAAATGAAATGAAATAGAAGGGTGTGTATCATCCCATTTGAGGGATCCTAGCCAGGACTTCCAGTTTTAACAGGAAAAAAATGAGTTTGTCACCCAGGATATCTGGGTCCCCTGGTTTGTCTTGGTACTGTGGTTCTTCAGGTCTTTGTTCCTGTTGGGTGACCAAAGACTGTGCCAAAGCCTTAAGGAATAATGACTACATGATTCAGGAGCCCTGACTCAAGAAAATCCAAGGTCTCTGTTCCAAGTACTCCTTAAAGCCACTTAGCTGGGAGGAGATGCTGACTGCAGCTTGCTTTACTTGGCACTGAACTTCATCCCGTTGTGTCCTGAGCCTGGGGACAGAGTGTGCCACCTTCCCACTCTGCTCTGCAGCCGTGGGAGGAGGAACATCCCCTTGGCAGTGCAAGGCCAGCTATCAGCAAGTGGTGACATCCCTGTGTCACTCCTGCTTGGGATCCCCAGGACAGGGAGGGTGGGAAAAAGGGGACAGAGAAGCCAAGGTGAAAGTTGGGGTTTGCAGCCCAGTTGGGATCCCCAGCCAGGAGGAGGCAACAGAGGCTGCCAAGTGTCTTCACCCTCCTGACTCTGGTAATATGGTGGTTGCCATAGGACTGGTATTTATAATACTTTCCTACCATTTGCATTTAATCCTAGATATTTGTAAACCTTTTATTTTCATTTCTTCATTAAAAAATTCGCCTTGGGCAAAACCCACAAGCAATGTTGGTTTTCCAAATTACGATTAAAAAGCAGGTTCTCCTCTCCTTTTGAGGGACCTGAATTGTGTCACTGGATATGTATCGTTGCACTGCTGTGAGGTGAATGCAAACAGAAAGTGATGCAAGTACCTCCTGCTTTAGGAAGTGCCACCTCAGCTCACACTGTGTCCAGGTTGGCAGTGAAGTGGCCTCAGGGCTTGTCACAGCTGGAAAAGATGTTGGGTGCCTTCAAAAGTCACTCTGAATTTGTGTGAAGGTTACACTGATTCCACGGGCATCACCACCATCAGGGATGTCACATATACATGAAGAATAAATCATACTTGTTCACCAATTTAAGCAGAATTCCCATTCTTCAAATGACTTCAAAGGATGTTCCTGGGAAGGGACTTGTCCAAGTGGCTTATCTTGAAGGGGATTGAGGCAGACTTATTTCTAAGCCTCTGCTTTAATTGCAAGGTTTTATATTACCTCTCTTCACTGTTGGCATGAAAAAAATGTAAATTAACTCCCCCAAACCTTAGTTTTCAGTTTCTCTTATTTACTGCTTCTTCCACCTATTCTGGAGCATAGAGATCATGAGCTTGAGTAGTTCCAGTGAGGGATTTTAATATGAATTTACATGAATATGATTAATATGGCCTATAGTGTAGGAATGTCCATTTTTCCTAAATCAGGATAGATATAATTAAAATATAACTTAACTGCACCACATTTCCTCTTTGGGTTTATCTGGTTTTATGCAGGCAGGGACTCATTTTCCTGCATCACCTTGGCTTCTCACTACATAAATGACATTTAAAAAAAAATGGTTTAACGTCATTAATAAATACATCCTCTATGTAAATACATGGAGAGTGAGAAATTTCCTGCTTGATGTGTCATCTGCCACCTTGGAACAACATGTGGTAGTTCTTATATTAAAACTTACTTTTTAGTGACTGTATCTGCTGAATCCTCAACTTGCTTACAAGTCTATTATGAAGATTTTCCCAATATTAAATTAGGCAGTTTAATTACTTGCAATTACCAAAAGCACACACTTGGCCTGAGTGTGTGGAAAACACAGGACTATTATAAAACATGTCCTATCTTTTCATGTGATTAAATATATTACCTTGTAAAGGTTAATCTTACTATTTAGGGCATAAGTTAATTTGTGGTGGTTTGTACACTGACTACAAAATGTTTCTTCTTCCCCCCCCTCAGTTTTTGATGATGAAGAAGAAAGCAAGTTGTCTTACACAGAAATTTATCAGGAGTATCAAGCTCTGGTGAGCATTATTCACTATTTGTAGTAAATTTCTAAGAAAAACAATTTGAAATATAAAATTAGTATTTAGCTGAACTTCTGATTGGGTTATCCTTGTTATTTAGAATTTTTCCAAGTGTTATTTAGAAATCCTGAATTGTAGTTGTCATATGCATTTTTATGCCTGAAGATCAGGTAACAGTCACAGCTCTTAGGCTGTGTTACATATTTTTCATTAAAATTAATTTATCTGCTACCTTCAAGACTGTGTTGATAAGCTCGATAGTGTTATTTTCTGTCAAGGTAAAATGACAACCAGCAGGATGCCTGAAAACACTCACAACTTGTATTTTGTTCACAAATGAGTCTGGGAAGTCTTTTGAATTATCTTTCAATTATCAGAAAAAACTACAGGAGATTTTGGAGCTTAAATACCTATAAAACAATACATGCAGATTTCTAACACACTCTTTCTGTAATGAGGCTTGATATTATATTGATATGATGTTGATATGATATTAAAAAGCTTTGATTGAATAAATACAAACCAACATCCATTTCTGCTCTGACCCTAAAGGCTTTCAGGCACAGACTGACAAAAAGCCTTTTACTTACATCAAAAACCCATGAGGAGTACTAGCCAGGAGTTTGGAGATAAGGTGCACAAGTGAGATTCTTGGAAATTGGAGAAGATAAATTAAGGAGTAATCAAATTTAGCAATAAAAATGCTCATTTTGAACAGTTCATGAAAGCAAATAAAGCCTGACATCAGAAAAATCAGTTTTGCTATTGTAATGATTTTGAGTTTAAAAACCACAATGTCAGCAGAAAAGAGTAGACAATCATGACAAATATTCCTCTGATTTTTGGGGGAAAAACCTTAGAAGGTAAGGCTTGTACTTTCTTACAGGTGGAGAGATTACTAGAGAACTACCTTAAAGAAGTTGGAATTAATGAAGAGAAATTCCAAGAAGCTTTTTCTTCTCCTCTTGCAAAGACTCACACCTCACAGGTAATTTGCCTTCATTAAGGAATGTATGGATTTCATTCTTAGCTTTATGTTTTCACTAACACAGCCGGCAGGAGATGAAACTTGGAAAAGTTTTCATGGTGAAACTAATTTTCAATTGAACTGCAGCTGTAAACTTACCCCAGGAAACCCAATTTTTTCATAATATAGTAATATTATAATAAAATTATTGTAGCCATATTGATCTAAAGACATTACCCACCAAGTTATTTTCCTGTCTTTGAGCTCTTCTTGTATATCTGGAAAAATAGATAGGAGAATGAAATATAATTATTAAACATACTTCTCAGAATTGAAAAATCAACCTAATTTCAAACAGACTGAGCTGGTTATGATTTCTCTGGGGGTTTAATTTTGTGCATATCTTTCCTCCCACAGGCCATTCTGCAAACAGTGTTGGCAGCAGAAGATTTTAGACTATTTAAAAAAATGATGGTACAGAAAAATATTGAAATGCAACTGCAAGCAATTCGAATCATCAAAGAAAGAAATGGTGAGAAGTGGTGAATGTGGGGCTTCACTGCAGGTTTTCAGTTCTTTTGATGACTTTTCAAGCCATTCATAAATGAGTGTGGAATGCTGGTTCTCTTCCAATTCAAATTACTGGAAAACGTGCAGTTGATGTTACTGAGACAGGGATTTCATTACTTAGTCCTTGGCTTGCATTCTCAGTGACAGCTGCCTGTATTTTAAAGTTAACAGATTTCTCAGGTCTGTTTGTCTAAATATCTCTGTGAAACTTATTTTTCTGTTGCAGAATTTTGGTGACAATTCTGAGTTAAAGCAGTGAGAGCAGTTCCTCAAACATGGCAGTATCTATAGCTGGAATTCTGCTCCTTGCATGGCAATGATGTTGCAGTGCCTGCTGTGCTTACTCTGCAATTCACACTGAAAAATCCTTACAGAAAGCAGAGGTCAAGGCCTTCATCATACTAATACATGCATGAAAAAGAAGAGAGAAAATAATCCACACCTGACTTTGCTGCTCTGGTGATGCTTCTGAAAGGATTTTAATCCCACTCCTTTCTTCCATATCTTTAGTTTTACCATTTTGGTTTGTCATCTTATTGCATGTGTGTTTTTCAGAGAATAATTTTTAAATTTCACCTTTCATATAACAGCTAAATTTGGGAGTGGTTCAGTTGGCCATGACAATTGCAGCCTATAGAAAATGCCACAATAATGGTCAATGCAGTTTGGCTTAACCTTAGATGTCAAACTTTAATTGCCAGAAACCTTTGCCTTTTTCCTACAAGGATTTAGGACCTATTCCTCTAGGAACTAGGACCTTTGTGGAAGCAGTTTCAGAGGAAGAATTATATGTCATTGGTTTTGGGAATGTGATTTTCTTGTGTTTGGGTTTTTTTATTTTTAATTGTTTTTCTTCTCTGCCAATTGGAGCACAAAATCAATTTCCTTAGAGTAATGCATAAATCTTGCTGGTTTTTTCCAGGTGTGTTACCTGAGTGTTTGACAGAAGGTTCTGATGTATTCAGTGAAATTGAACAAGAAGAAATGAAAATACTCAGGGAGGTTCTAAGGTAAGAAAACCATCAGTCCCACTTTGTAATGTTACTTTAACATAAAGGTTTGTAGCACCTAACTCTTCCAGCCTTTTCCAGGAAACTCCCTTCATCTTACAAATGAATGTTCTTGTGAACATCCCAGCTGAGAGAAGATGGTTGGTGCTGGGCAGTGGGTGTGCTCAGGAATATCTCAATAGTGAGAGCTGTTACACCAAGGCCTGTTGCTGTGATCTCAGATGTGTGAAATCAATACAACTGCTACAGATTCTCCCCCACTCCCAGTTCACAGACACAGAAACAAAGAATAGCAGATTAATCCATCCAGGTTATATTGGATAATGCTGTTTTCCCTCTGTATTCTGGAAATGCTTCCCTTCCTGTCTTTAAATTAGCAAATGAAATAAAGGGATAGATAAGCCCTGGAAAGTCATACACAATTATTTTTGCACAAAGATAGTTGAGGACAGTGGGCTCTGGATGTGCTCATCCCAATTATGTATTTCTACTCAACATGCATTTTCATGTAAGTCATGGAAATATTTTGGATACCGATAAATTCACATTACGTTGTAGTTGCTTTGATGGTCCTCAAGTATTTAAGCAGTGTTAAATTTCCCTGAAAACACTAATACTAAAGGAGTTTTGAGTATTTACATGTGTTTGGTGTTACAGAAAATCTAAGGAAGAATATGAACTAGAGCAAGAGAGAAAGAAGACTGAAGAAGTGAGTATCTTACCTTTGCATGTGAGTTATAGGGATAATTAAGAAATCCCCTGATATTCCTGTCCTGGCTGTCCCTGCACCCCTTCAAGGCTGTGTGTTCCATCAATGCATGTATCCCACAATCAGCATATTCCCTCCTCAGCACCTGAATCCTGAAATGCTGGTAACAGGGTGTCAACCTTTCAGATCCAGAGAGCAGCTGAATTACTGATATTGTCAGGATCAAAGAGACTTCAAAGTGTAAGCTGCTTGGAGATGGCAGCACTCATAATCCTGCAGGAATTACCTTCAGGATCACTTGATAGACAGTGTAGTTATTCATTAAGTGTTCACAATACAGAACTAATCACCAGGACTCAGAAATCCTCTCCAAGAGAACATTCCTTGGTGTCCATCAGCATAAAGCACAGAGAAGGGAAACTGAATGTAAATGAGGGCTCGCCAAACTGAGGAATCATGGCAATAAACCTCCCCTTGACTGGGAAAACAGGCAGGTTTATCCAAATCTTTATAGACCAGCCAAAAATATCAATATTCTTGATAAACAAGCCAGACTGCACAGGCAGGCCTCAGTCAAGTTCACCTGGACAGAAAAGGTGTTCACTGATAGGTTTTTTATTAAGAGAATGTTTTAGTACAAAATAATAATATTTCAATGGATGCTGTGGGGTTTCTGACATGAGTTGCATGGCTGATCAACAGCATAGACAATTTCTGGGCAGAAATTCTGAGAAATGAGTTGCCTTGTATGTAGTGCAAACAACACAATTTTAACTGGAAGTTCTTTCGGGAGCTTCCTTTGTGTGGACAGTTCAGTGTCTGAGGTACAGTGCCAGGACATGTAACACTTGGGTTTATTTGTTTTCTAATTCAAGGCACGTGCTAAGTTTAAAGCTCCAGATGTTACCCACAATCTTCCAGGAGATTCAAGAGAAGCTGTAAAGGTTAAGGAATCCACTGAGGGAGCTGAGGATTCTGAAGAAACTCCAAAATGCCCACTAGGTAATTTTAGGGGCAGTGCAATGCTGAGTGTGCAACATGATGTTGGTTTAAAATTATCCAAGAGTCCACTCGTGTCATGATTTTAAGAACTTGGCTGGATAAGGCTGTGAGTAAAATGTGTTTGCATGAGGTGCCCTGTAGGAATGCCTTCCAACATGGAATGTTTTACTATTCCATGATATTCCAAGTTCTGCTTTATTATTTTTATCTGATGTATTTCTATTCTTTCTAATTGTTTTCTATGTAAAATTACCTAGAGGGATCTCATAAATCTACAAAAGAAGACCCCAAACCAGTTTGCCCAGTACAAAAAGGAACTGAAAACTTACCTCAGCCCTCTTGTACTAAGGGGAAAGAAGACTCTAAGAAAAGGTCTGCTGGGAAAGGTTCAGAGAACACAGTGCAAAAAGCTGGGGCAAAAGGACCTGTAAGTTAAAAACAAATATGAAAAAATGCTAAGCATAGAACTAGAATGTAAAAAGAGAGGATTACATGTAGAATATATATTTAAAATAGTATTGTATTTAAATACAGATTTACTGTAATCAGGTGGGTTTGGGTTATTTTGGTTTTTTTTTAAACCAACATGTAAACACTCTTTCATGTTATTCACAGTTTAATTAGAACAAAGTTCAGCTCATGATTTCTGGTTTCAGAGTAGAATTCAGCATTCAGCCTTTGTCCTGTGCTAATTTGTTAGCAGACAGCTCTGACTTGAAGCCTCAACTTGGATTTGTTTTCAGCTGGTAACTTTGGAGGCAAATGGGACATAAATGTGCTTTTCTTGGACAGCACATTAATACAAAAAATTCATTTCAAAATTTTAATTTCTTTTTCCCCCAGAATTTATCAGAAATTGAAGAGCAGCAGCTGAAGCAACGGGAGGATTATCTAAAGAAAAAACGAGACCTGCTGCTGGCTTCAAAGAAAGAGTCAAAAAATAATGCTCCACCTCCACCAACAAACACTGACCAGAAAGAGGAGGAATCACCTCCCAAAGAGGTGATGGACTCAAACACTTTTCACTGTATAAACGCACAGATGGTTTTGGTGCAGGTGTCCAGTGCTGAATAGTGGGAACAGATTAAAAAGAGCAAGGCAGGGGAAATATTTCCAAGTTACTGGTTTTTATAGAAGCTTATGGCTGGAAGTTTCAGTGATGAAGTTGGCATTGGTTTGCTTCAGCATCATCAGACTGTCATGAGTAATTTCAGTATATGAAAGGCTAAAATGCCAGTTTGCTCCTAGTCTATGACCTACTGTTTGGGGTCCTCAAATCTCAGGGCTTTTCTTTTTCAAATGCTTGAAAACTCTCTCAAAAAAGAGGAAAATACTAGAAGACCTTAAAACCCTCTTACATTACAAAACAATGTAATAATTGTTCTGTTTCAAGCCCAAAAATCATTACTCTGCTTTATAGAGCAAGTACTTAAGGGCGTGTACTTAAGTCCAAAGACTTTCTATTGCGTCAAGTATTTTCAGAATTGCTGGGCATTTTATTATGCTCAGGAAGTGCCCAAAATCATCCTGGTGGCTGGGGAGCCTGCAGGACAATTGCTCAGCAGGAGCTGAAGCTGAGGTTGGAGCTCGCAAAACATGGATCAGGGCAGTGGGAGAGAGCGGGGTAGTGTCAGGAGCCCTGTCCACCCCTCTGGTCCATGGTGGGGGCTGGGGCTTGCCAGGGAAGCTGCTAACTGCAGTGTTGTTTTCCCTCTGTTTTTAGGAAATGACAGAAGAGAGGCAAAGGATGCTCCAGAAGAGGAAGATGCTTGCAGAAAAGCTAAAAGAAGAAGTTATTAATAAGCGGTAGTTTTAAGAGGCTCATTGCAGACCCCAAGAACAGAAGGATGTTTTAGGATAAATTATCAGTAAGTGGAGGGATTTCCAATCTTGCACTTGGATTTATAGAACTCTCACAAGCAGCTCAGTACCTGGTAACTCCCTGTTGCACATGACACTGGAACACAGCATGAACACTCATTTGCAAGAGTGCTGGAAACCCTGACTTTGTCCTGCAGCGAGGCTGTGACATCACTGCAGGGCACAGCCCTGCTCCAGCCCTGAGCCTGGAGAGCAGAGATGGAGAGCTGGGAAAGGAATTCCTGTGCTAAACATTGTAACTTTTTCATTTCACCAGTGCAGAACTCTGTTCCTTTTATTAGCCCATTATAAACAATTTGCTCTTTTTCAGCTGTGCAGTGTAATAAAGTCTGATTTCACAAGGAAGTGCACCCTTGACCAGCTCGTTTTTGAGAAAGCCACTGTACCTTGGGAGTCAAGCCATTCACAAATTAACTCCAGGTTAGAGCGTTTTACAGACTTTTGGGGCAGTTTTGCAGTCCCCAGGTCCCAGTTTGGTATAAATCACTTGAAGTAAAAGGAGTTGCTTGAGTGCAAAGCTGGGGCTGGTCCCAGCAACTCAGTGCCAGAGCAGCAGAGATCTTTATTAGTCCTTTACTGGTTTGGCTTTGGCAGACTCAGAAAGAAGCCAGGAGAGGTCACCCTTTGCCAATGGCATGACCTCACTGAAAAAAGACAAACCCACCCCTTCAAGTTTCATGGAATTTTTATTAAAACAACTATTATAAACAATACATGTTACTACACTTACAGAGTCATTTAATTCCAGCGTTTCACAACTCAGATTTAATATGTTAATACTTAAAACATCTTTACAAAGAATCTAAAACGACTATGGGGGAACTAGAATACTGCTCCCTCTGGGAAAGAGAAAAGCAAGGAGCAGCCCTGCAGAGTGGCAGCCCCTGCCAGGCTCAGGGCACACAAACTGGGGCCTACCTGTTCAGCTTCTGGCTTTGTCGGTCCTTCTCTTTGTCTTCAATCCCTTGAATGTCTGAACATAATCAAATCTGTCTGAACAGATTCAAGTGCATTTTAGAAGTTTTCAACTATATGTGCAATAAGGGACTTAGTATCTTCCTGCAGAAGAAAAAAGCAGCATTTCAATCTCAAATGGTCAAAGGCAGAATTCAGAAAGCTTTTGAGTTTGCTTTGGAAAAAACTGATTCCTTATCCAGAGTCAAAACCCTGTTGTAAAGAACAAATGTGAAGCAATCAGATTTATCCTTAATAAAAGAGCTGAGATCTAGAAAAAATTATTAAGCTTCCCACAGAAACACAATAGACTCAGCAATGTCCCAGTGGTATTTGTGACACTTCCATTAAGCAGGATGTTGCAATGTTGGAGAGCTGCATTTTGCCTTTGGACCTGAGATGGCCATGGACATGTCAGAGCTGGAGCTGCTGCTGAACTCACCACTGATGAATTCACACAGCTGAACTGAGCAGGTTGTACCCAGTTCCATTATCCAACAGAGCACTGAGGTTTCCCCGGATGGTGTAATGCTTATAAAATTCATCTTTCAGGCCAATTGTCTTCCTCATAAAGTGAAGAGCCACCTGTATGAAGAATAAGTTCAAGAACTGGAGCCAGGGATCCAATCTGATTCTCATGGAAAGACCTAAAACACCTGGTGTTAGCCACAGGAAGATGCATCCCCAAACCAGGAGCATTACAATCTCATTCCCATTCATTCCCATGAATTCCAAGCTCAAGTGTACACTGGCACTGAAACACCTTCCACACAGTGCACACCCAGCCTGGAAGAAGGAAATCTCAACAGCTCCATACTCACACTAGGCCAGAAAGGTGTGTTTTGAATTCATCAATACCAGGACTCTTCTTAGTCTCTTCTCAGCCTCAGGACTCTCCAATAGCAGTTTTCCACAAGCACATTCCCAGCTGGCATCACAGGCTGATCCCTGGGACCAGCACTGTCAGGTTGCTGCCAAACACCACAGACCTGAAAGGAGGAAAATAAATAAAAATAATCCTTAACTATTTCACAGGTGTGTTCTGAGGCACTGGCCAGAAGGAGCACAGTGAGAACAGGAACACAGCGGCTGTAGAAGAAATCCAGGAATGCAAATATTTGTGAACCCTAAGAGGAAAAATCACTTCATTCAACACTGGCATTCACATACACCTTTTAAGTAACAGGAGGAATAACAGAAGAAACAGCCTACAGTGAATTCTGATGACTCTTTTTGTGTTTTCTCACGTCAGCTGTGGCCAGCAGATTCCCTGGATTGAGCACAGTACATCCATTAACTGATCAGCCCCTCCAAATTCCAGATCAGGATGGCAGCATCAGCTCAGTGATGAGAGAGGCATCCTGCAGAAAAAAAACCCAAGGAGAACACAAAATAGTTAGTTACAAGAGTATGAATTCCCTAGTTTCTATAATTTTTAAAAAATAAAAATTAAATAGAAAGTGGAGATTTTATTTAGCTGGTTTGTTTCCTGGCTGTCCTGAGACTGGTATATTCAACAAACTCCAAACCACTTTTACTCACATGGTCACTCTGCTGGACAAAGGTCTTCTAGATTTGACAATATATCTGTGGCAGCAGATCTAACCTGCAGATTATCCATTCCCTAAAAAATAAGAGATTTGTTTTTCAGAGTAAGTCAAGTTTGGTGTTTATTATCAAGTAAAGCTGCAGAGCAATCGAGTTAAAGGTTTTGGGAATGTTTGATTACAAAGTTTCTATGAGAGACACAATAATAACATTACAGAAAAACAACAGAAACCAGCAACATCTTTTCCCTACTCTTTCCCTCCTTTGAAAAGGAGAGAAGGCTTTCTGTGGATTTAACAGCCCTAATTCAGGCAGGAAACATTCACCTTTTGCTACTTGTCAGAATATCTGAGACACTGATCTTCTGTGTCTTCCATAAATTACTACCTGTTGTCCATAATTTACTCATTTTGGACTAAATGACCAAAGGGACAAATTTGTACAAAACTTTCTGTGTTCATTTACATGCAACAGAAATCAGTAACTTTTCCTAAGGAATGTGATTTTCTCTGAGGAAAGAACAACTTCTCAGCCTAACACAGTAACACATCAGGACACGTTTGGACTGGGCTACTCCTGGAACAGAATAATAGGATTGAGGCTGATCTAATCACTGAACATCTACAGGACTTTAGTTTTCCTTGCAGTCTGTGTCCTTGGTCAGTTCATAGGTTGTTACTCCAGCACACAAACTCCCCGGAATGTCATGTTTCTGAGGAACAGCAGCACTGAAATGGAGTGCAATGGTCAGGCAGCAACATCTGCTTCAACCACAGGAGTGAAAAAAATTCAGTTTTCCCACTGCTCATTAGGACAGATTAATCTGCTAACGACAGGATTATGGGATCTTTCGGGAGGAACCAGCCAACAGTTCAAGATTATCTAAAAATACTTCTCTGGCCCTGGGCCAGCAACAACCACAACAATCCAGCTGCCACAGGACAAAGAGCCTCTTCCAGTTTTGACACCCCCTGGTCCCAAGGATTGCACTGACCACAGGCTCACAGAGAGTCAAAATGCCCAGGGCAGCCACATCAGGCACTGCAGAGATGGGGAGAGCCTTTGGATTGGGAATGCTCCCAGCAACTCCCACTGCCAGCCCAGCAAAACTGACACAGAGAGGCTCAGCAGAGCCCAAACTACTTCAGTGGCTGGGGGTCTTCTACTTGGATTAAAATCAGCTTGAATTTTCACTCACCATTACAATTTCAAGAGCTGGAAGAATTCCCAACTTTGCCAAAGTTTTGAAAAATCCATCTCTCTCCTGAGGTAAGAGGGAAAAGGTGCAGAATTCTTTAATAATGTTAACCTTTTGCATAGGAAAATAATAATTACAGGTTTATTTGGGTCAGAAAACTCTCTGAAAGGAGGAAACAGTTACATTTTGTAGCACAGTTTGTGTGCTGGCTGCTATGGACCTTCCTAGGAGATGGTATTATTCCTTCCTGACTCGTTGTTAGGAATGGTCCCTTCCAGCAACAGGACTTCAGAACTGCCTGAGCAGACATTCAACCCAGTGCATGCAAAGATGAATAACACATCTCAATCGCCCAGTCTGTCCCGAGGGAGCTGCTGCAAATCTGAGCTCTGATTCTTTAGTTTTCAACTTTATGCTGAGCTGTGTGAAAGTCTGGGAAGGTTATGATGATTCCCATGGGAAAGTGGTTCTGCTTTTAAGGACACAGAGGTGCAGCTCCATTGCCTTGCTGCTCCACAGTTGCACGTATAAAATCTAAACTGCTTCCTGATAAAACAACAAAGATCAAAATATTCCTAAGACACGAGAGTCAGTGAGATTTGATCTGACAGCTGGGGGTTCACACAGCACTGCCACCTCTTTGTCTCTCCCAGACACATCCAGCTCCTTATGCCTTGCAGCACATCTGCAGTTCCACTGCACTCCAACAAGCTGCTTCCTGAGGCCAGCTGGGAGAAGGACAATTAAAACATGGAACTCTGGCAGTCCCCTTTCTAATGAACACAATCACACAAACACCCTCCCAAAACACTGACCACCTGAATCTCACCATTACAGTGATTTTTTAGAAGCCTGACATTCAATCATGAAAACAACAAATGGTGTTCAAAGTAGGGGCAATTTAAGATCTTACACTAAAAAGCTACAGAAAACAACAACAAATATTTGCTTACCTTACCAGCAGATTTAAGAAGGATGCACAAACACATCAAGTCACAGAAGATACTAAAATACCTGGAATAAATACAGGATCTTTCATGTTAACCGTGCCTGGCAGATTTTTCCCCAAATTTCATCACTGCCAGCTTTTTCTTGAAAACTCAGCACTAAATTATAGTTCTCTGCTTCTGACCAAACAATCAGGGTGTCCTGCTTAAGATAAAACCAAGAAAATAATTGTTTCTGAAACAGGTCTGCACTACTAATTAATCTCTATTCCCTTACCGTTCTATGGTAATTCTTTTTTCTTTTATTATTTCTGTTATTATTCTATGGAAGAATTTTTATTATTCTATGGAAGAAGTGCATTAAATCACTTGTTCTGTCGTAAGTGACACCACCTTTCTTTGGTTCTATTTTATGAGCACTGCCTTACACAGAATATATTTAAATGTACTTGTTTTCCCCATACCTGAACCACTTACACTGGCAAGAACAGAAGGATGTTTTAGGATAAATTATCAGTTAAGTGGAGGGATTTCCAATCTTGCACTTGGATTTATAGAACTCTCACAAGCAGCTCAGTACCTGGTAACTCCCTGTTGCACATGACACTGGAACACAGCATGAACACTCATTTGCCAGAGTGCTGGAAACTCCCTGACTTTGTCCTGCAGCGAGGCTGTGACATCACTGCAGGGCACAGCCCTGCTCCAGCCCTGAGCCTGGAGAGCAGAGATGGAGAGCTGGGAAAGGAATTCCTGTGCTAAACATTGTAACTTTTTCATTTCACCAGTGCAGAACTCTGTTCCTTTTATTAGCCCATTATAAACAATTTGCTCTTTTTCAGCTGTGCAGTGTAATAAAGTCTGATTTCACAAGGAAGTGCACCCTTGACCAGCTCATTTTTGAGAAAGCCACTGTACCTTGGGAGTCAAGCCATTCACAAATTAACTCCAGGTTAGAGCGTTTTACAGACTTTTGGGGCAGTTTTGCAGTCCCCAGGTCCCAGTTTGGTATAAATCACTTGAAGTAAAAGGAGTTGCTTGAGTGCAAAGCTGAGGCTGGTCCCAGCAACTCAGTGCCAGAGTAGCAGAGATCTTTATTAGTCCTTTACTGGTTTGGCTTTGGCAGACTCAGAAAGAAGCCAGGAGAGGTCACCCTTTGCCCATGGCATGACCTCACTGACAGCCACAGCAACTCCCAGATAAAGACACAAACCCACCCATTCAAGTTTCATGGAATTTTTATTAAAATAGCATTTATAACTGGTACACGTTGGCAGATGTTCTGTTCTTTCCCAAAAAGAGTGGCAGTGGAAGAAGCCCAGGCAGCAGAACAAACGTGGCTGCCCACCAGGGCAGACTGGGAAGGAACACCACAGCCCCAGGCAAAAGCCACTTAGTGCTGGGTGTAACCTCCGGGGATCGCAGGTTGGTGTGTAACGGGACATCTAATGCCACTTCACTGAGTCCTCTCCTAGTAACTATAAAAATGCATTACATTCCTGGTTTTGCTGAAAACAATCTCATGTTTGTCTGAGTGTGTTTTTAAAGCTCCTGCCAGTACTGCAGCGAGGCGTTGGGGTGGTGAGGAGCAGAGCAAGGACTGGCACACTCCAGAGTCCTGTGGAGAACTGGGCTTGGGAGGCTGTTCATCGGGAATGCAGGTCCATGCTCCAGGTGATGCCACTGCTCCTCCTCAGGTGAGTGAAGGCACATCCCAGGGAACTGCTGCTCTGTGAATCATTACTGATGGAAAGACTCATGGGGAAGCAAAGCAGCCTAAGAGTGAGCACACAGGGATGATGCTGCAGCTCCTCTTCACTGGCAAACATTTCCTGGGAATGGGGTGTTGCAGAGTCCTGTGCCAGGTGGCCTGGAGCTCTCCAAGGACACCACTGTCCCCAGGTCCATCCGAACACTTGTGTCTCGCTCATGCGTTGGGAAGAGCTCACACATTCCCTCTGGCATTCCATCCAGTGGTACAGAGTCACTTGAAACCTGCATGGATAACTAACCTCAAACGATATCCTACAACAGCCACACTGAGAATTCTGAGTTCACTTACCATGTGTAACAAACCAAACAAAAGCAAAAATTATGGAATTACAGGGTCACATTT